>NC_136061.1:1767832986-1769032986 GCF_964261635.1 Lissotriton helveticus
CAAGGACAGCATCATGTTAATTTCTGCATAGAAGACAGATTCACACGGAGGTTAAAAAGCCTATGTAAGATTAAGGGGTTGAGGTGAAAGGTGGTGGTAACTAGAGGAGCCTCAGGACGAACAGTGCGGGACACAAACATCACATGGGGTGAAACGAAAGAAGGAGGGACGGAGGGTGACTGGAGGGTGGAGTGGGGGGGTTGGGAACGGACAGTTTGCCTTCACTCACCCTCTTCGGGGTCTGCCAAGAGCACCCCTCTCTTAACCAGTTCCTCCCTGGGTTTTCGCATGGAAATCTTTCGTTCTAAAACTGACATTCAGTTCAAAACAAATAAAAAAAACAACACAAAAAGAGAAGCTGCTCAGAAAAAAGAAACACAAAAAAACGGAAAAAACGAAAACAGTCCACATTTTGCAGAAGTTAGGGTTGTGGCTTAAATAGAAAAAGCCCACTGCTGCCGTTCAGGATCTTAACTGGACAGCAATTGTATTGCCATTTTCTCTTCATATAAGCCCTTTAACAGTTACCTCCCTCACCACCATCTAACATTTATAACACTGCATTTCACCTTCGAGCAGTCTTTTTAAATGAGTTACAAGCTTCCGCCTACATTTGCAAATTTGAAAAACACCCGAATTTGAGGTCCTCCCAAGAAGAGATGAATTTCGAAGTATTATACTCGCAATTTAGAGTGCTGGGCAACACAAATTTGATATTTCAAATGTGAAACACAGCCAGCAACAAACTCTAGACAGATCTCTATGTGATTCTTCTACTGTATTTACAGACTTCAGCCTGGTGCAAAGCCTCTTTTCTTACAGCAAAGAGGCTAGTTGTCACTGAATTTAATTTAAGGTTTTTGTTGAGCGAGGACCAAGCAACTTAATGCATCAGAGGGCGGTACAATATCAAGGTAAGACAACATTAGACAACTTGAGAGAAGCCAGGCTGTGCACTAGATAGGTAAATCATGCGCAGAGGTGCAAAATGTAAGTGATGCAAGCTCAGATTAACAGAGAAATTATTTTATGATAAAAATGACGTACACATCTAAACTGATTCAAAAAATACTCAAAACCATGCCTCCAACACAGATGGAAATGTTGACATGTTAAAAGTACTGAATGCATCGACCAGAGTAAAGTGCAGCACAAGTTATTACAAAAGGCTGAACTTCCATACCGATTGTATACAGGTACATTAATATTATTGGGGAACTGCAAAAGATATATAATCCATTGAAACTCACTCAGATGTGTTATGTTTGAACCTGTAAATGCAAACGAATACAACTGTGCACCCACACATATATGTATATTTGTGAAAATGAGTAACCAAATCTGAGCACTGATACACCAGCAAAGTAACATAACTCATTGGTCAGGTGAACCAAGTTCTCCAGTTACTTTTTACATGACACGAAGGTACAATTTCAAATAGTGTACACTACTGTATGTCATACCGGATGAATTGTATGTGAACATTTTTTTTTACTATAATCATGCTACATATGTTTTGGCATAGCTAAGTCTGAGTGACTTTACCTTGTTCACCAGCATGATCGAACATGGTGGTGTATTAGGATGTCCAGGAGACCTACATGGGGTTCCTAATTATGTATCAATGAAGAGTTCTAAATGACTTATGTGAGGGTGTTGTCATACATAAAGGCTACCCATGATTACGAACAATTGATCAGAAGTGAAAACAAATTGTAAACAAAACCAAGTTCATGGCAAGCTTTGGTGTCACTTCAAGATTATATTTATATATGTTTTGTTAGTAGAATGAGTCTGCCAATACAAGAGTTTACTGCTAGAATGACTCTAGGTAGAACCATGACAGGCAGCTAGTTGTGACGACCACCGGATTGACACGATGGAGCTCTAATTAAAGAAAAAAATAAATAGAAGAGCAGCTTGCTCCCAAGCCAGAAATAGTGAAGGGTCACCAGAGTGCACTCATGTACTAAAACTCTAGAACTGTAGCCCAGAATGTTTACGAGGAAAAGCCTTATAACATAGAGCCACGATTAAAATGAAAGACTCAGGAATGGAAGCAGAGGAGTAGGGACATGGCCTGGAGACCATCTCCTGGAACTGCCTTCTGACACTTAAGTCCTCTCTGCAAAAGAACAAGTTCCTTAGCATCTGTAAAAATTCCTTCAAAAGGATGGTCCAGCTCTGGTAGATTCCTTACATGAATATTCCAATTAGGCACAGACTGGATCTGGATTTTTCTTCATGACATTTAACCTAAATGGCACCAGGATGCAAATTTGGCATCAAAGCTTGGAGGGTTTCTATTATGACGGTATGCTTCTATATATGAAGCACACCCAATCCGAGAGAGGGGTTGCAGAAAGTTGTAAGAAATCTGCTGGTGCTGGGCAATGCACATAGAAGAACATTACCAAATAACTTGTTTCTGTGACTAGATGGCGGCACCCGTAGATACCTTATGTGAACCATTTCCATAGATTCCCTCCAGGAGGCGTCTGAAGAATACACCTGGTCACACTAAGGTTGACTGGAGAATAGCCTTTTAAAAATAGATGCATCTTTTCTCGATGTCCAAGAAATAATGCTTGGCAAAAGAATGTACAGAGGACCAAGTAACTGCTTCAAAGATTCTCAGCACAGACAACCCACTTAAAAATACACAAATAGCACCAACACCTCTAGTCTAGTGAGTTCTGAAACAATATGCAAAACATTTACTGCCAGCTTGTAACCGTTTTTAAGAGAAATGCACCTGGAAATAGTTGGTGAACATACAGACCTACCTCGTCATATTCAAATCATAAATTATCATCCACACTGAGCACACTTGTCCCATGAATGCAGTGGCTTATTGCCCTACTTGGGTCTAGCCTATGCATATATTCCTCCTCCATTTAGGAAGAAGAGAAGGGAAAAACAAAGAAATATTCTGATGGATGTAAAACTCATTTATAAATAAATAGATAAAGAAAGTTTATCAAAAGGGGGGGCAAGGCCTACAGTTTACTAACTCTCGCAGCAGAAATAAAGGCTAAAATAAAAGTATTCTATGACAAACTTTAAAGACAAGAATGAATGGACTTAAGTGGAAGACCCACCACAAAGTCGAACACTCACTATAAAATTAGATGGAGGCAGCCTATTTTGTAGTCCCAAGTATATTAAAAAAAGAACCTTGATCCAGTGACAAAATACTGTTAGAAATTGCCGCTAAACAACCTTATTGCCACACCAAAGATGAGGTGTTCCTTCACCAAAGAGAGGTGTTCCTTCACCAAAGAAACAGAAAAATGAAGATTATGTACAGTCTGAGTAGACAACTGCTCAAATTCATTGTAGAAACCACAAGTCGCATAAATCCTCAAATCTACTGGAATAAACAGCCCCAGTAGAAGGATGCTTAGCAGTGAAAAAAATTATAACACTTTCACCGGTAAGCAATAGGAAGACATGGCTAACCTATTAAACCCCAAACTGTCAGCTGATTCCAATCTGAGATTAAAGAAATTAGCAAAACATCCAGAAATGTTACAAATGAAGCCGATGTGGAAAACTGCGTGCTTCAACCCTGCACCAATCACCTCAAACTTCAGCTATTGTAGTTTGGCGACTTTTGTTTTAGATCTCGGCTTTCAGTGTCCATCACCTCAGATTACAGCTCACAGCCTAGAACATCATCTTCAGGTGTCCTTACTGCGATATAGTTTAGTGGAATGTAATGGAATATAGAACACAGTGTTGGAACGTAGTTCAAAGCATAACAGGCAGTTGCCTGGGAGACCTTGTTGGGTGAGGTGAGGTGTTAAAGTATCTATTTCACCTTACATTGTATATTACACTTGCGGCTATTGTGGGATTAAAAAAAAAAAAGAAGCACTTCCACCATGGGGTAAATTAAACTGGTGTTTCAGGGTGGAGCACAAAAAGGGGGGGAAAAAAGAAGAAATGTACAAGCGTTGTGGGCGTACAGAGGAAAAAAGGAGCTATCCTGTGGTATCGCTGAAGTTCGTGAGGTGGGGTGCATCTAAATTCAAGGCAGCAGCAAAATTGGATGGTGAGACGCAGAGGAACCAGGTACTGTTGAAGGTGTTCATGTGAGGCCGTTGGAACCAGTGTGCTTTACCCCCATTTTCTATTGAAAGGCACGCACCATGTTTTACAGATGGCCATTTTGAAGGATTGGGCAGCCTATGGTTTATTGAAAGGCATGCTGTGTGTGCTCGTAAAGACTTATAGTGGCTATTTTGGAGGATTGGGCCGCAAGAGAAACGTGCCAAGAAACAAAATATTCTTATTTTAGAGTGAGAGGCTCACACCAAAGTGTACTGGGCTGTATGTTAAATTGGCAGCCATCTTACAGCAATGTGAAATTGTGCCTTCAGTACAGTGATAGGCACACCATTGTTTAACATTCGATACGGTGAATGTCTCACCATTACTACTGTACGGTGATAGGCATACCAGTGCATTGCATTATCTAGCAAGCTTGTCAAACAAGCCAGGCACACCATTGTGCTAAATTTATATTGTTATTGCCTCACCAACATTACAGTACGGTGAGGGGGCACACCTTTGCATGTCTTTATCAGAAGTATATGTTACACCAATTTTCCCGTTTGTGCCCTCTGTTGCTAAACTGTGATAAGTACACCATTATTTATTGGTGTCGTAATTTTTGGATAATGTATACACAGTGAAAAGCTCACCTTGTGTAGAGTTGTGCTTGCATCACGGTGGTAGGCACATTATTGCATTGTATGATAAAGTACTGTTGAGCTGCGTTCTTATTGTTTTTTGCACAGAAGTTGTTCTTGTGATAAAGCTAATAACCTACATGAACTTCGCTGTATTAAGAAATTATAGTGTGTTGCGACCATGCAGAATGTAAGGCCACCAATTGTTTTCTTAAGCAGTCCAGGTGAGCCAACAAAGTAGAGCAAGTGGGAACTATATTCGGGCATATGCTCGGTTTGTGGAACCAATTTAAGTTTTGATGGGAGGTATGCCTTGCTACTTCACTGTTCAGGTTGGGAGGGCCAGGAGGTTCTTGAAAATTTACCTGAATTAAGTGCAGAGGAAAAAGAGGTCTTAATGGATTCGAAGTATACTTTATGAAACTGGACCGACATTATCTACCCAGAGTAAGCACGATAATGGAACATTATTATTTTTTTGGTCTACGCGAACAGGGATGTAATGAATCGGATGAAGAATATAATACATTTCTGTTAAGTTTGCAGCAACGTGCAAATTTGGGGGTTCCAGCGAGTAACGGATTAGATACCAGTTTGTATTAAGAAACGAGGATGATGAAATCAGAGAGGAACTGTGGCTGAAAGCTGAGTCACCATTGGAAGAGGTGATTCTGGTCACAAAAAGGGTTGAACCCATGCTAAAGCATGAAAAGAGTAAGCCAAGTTCTAGAGTGGAGAAGAGTGAGGATACTGTTTGCATGATAAAAAAAAAAGAATTAACACAGGATTTAACCAAGGAAGATCCCAACAGGGTTAGTTGGGAAAACAAAATGCCAGGCGAGTGTTTTCGCTGTGGTAGAAGTGGACATAAAGAGAATGCCAAATTGAGTCTTGCGGTGTTTGTAACACGCTTCAGCTGTGGCAAGGAAGGTCATTACCTGAAATGTTGTAGAAATAGACAAAGGAAAGAACAAAATAAGGAGGTAAAGGAAATTTCTCAAGATATTGTCTTTCAAATCAAATAAACTTCACAGAACTATCCCAGTGGTATAGAAAGAATTGAAGGGGTGGAACTGGAAATTAAATCTGACTCCTGCTTGCACCTAACCACTATATCCAAGGACACATCTGAACGCTGATTTCAAGCAAAAAACAAGTTACATGTGATGGATATAAAGCCAGGTGGTCAAGCAATAAGCATGATGGGATATTTTAATGCATGTGTAGAATTGGGAACGAGATATATGGTGGGTAAAGTTTATGTGACTATAAATGGGAATTAGGTATTTCGGTGGCCAAATCAACGGCTACTTGGCGTTACTTTGAATCCAAATGCAGATCCCCAGGTTCAGGAGCAAGAAGTGGTAACTAATATGAGTAAATTTGTATCTGAATGACCTTCTTTGTTTAAAGAACAGTTTGTTGCATGAAAGGTTGCAAAAGCGGCTGTGGTGAAAGTTAGGAAAGTACCTGTAGCATTACAGGGTAAAGTGGAACAAGAAGATTGCAACAACAAAAGATCATAACACAAGTTGTAGCTACTGATTCGTTGGCACCGATTGTGGTAGGCAAGAAGCCGAATGGGGATATTAGACTGTGTGTAGACTTAGGAGCATTAAATAAGGAAGTGGTTGTGGATGAATTTCCACTACACAATATGGAGGAGATCATTTCTTCATTGGCGGATGAGAAATAATTCACCACATTAGATCTCACACAGGCTTATCACCATACACAATTGGTGGACAGCTCTCAGGAATAAACTATGTTTATAATGCTAATGGGTGGATTCAAGTTTACAAGAATGCCTTTCGGACTTGTATCCGCATCGTCGTTATTTTGGAGAGTTATGGCCTCAATTTTAAAAGGAGTTGGGGGTGTTAAATGTTATCAGGGTGAACTTTGGGAGCAAACTTACTGAGAATAATGCTGGAGTGAAATTTACTTTGAAAACACTAATGGATGCAGGTTTGACGCTGAAAAGAGAAAAATGTAAATTGGCCCAGCAAGAGGTTAATTATATGGGTCACTTTATTACAGGAAGAGGAGTGGCTCCAAAGCAGGAATTTGTGGACACTATTTCCAAATTGAATGCACCATGACAAATCTAATAACATGAGACAGTTACTGGTGAGGAATACGGAAATTAAGTCAATCTTGGTGTGTCAGGAAGGATTTGATGAATTAAAAAGAGACTTGGAAAATGCACTTAATTTACCGGATTTTGTACCTGGGGAAGAAACAATGAGTAACTGATGCTAGTTGTAAAGTTGTAGGGGCGTTGTTGAAGCACAAGAAATGGTAAGGAACAATTAATTGCCTGTGCATCAATGAGATTGTGATGAGCAGAATTAAATTATTCGGTTGTGGAGAGAGAAGCTTTGGTTATATTTTGGGCACTAAATCAGTTTCGGAATTTCCTTTGGGGTACTTATTTTAGAGAGGATACAGATCATAAGCCTTTAAGGGAGATATTTCAAAAGAAAGGTCTAGATTACATATCATCAAGAATCAGAAGATGGGTGATGGTTCTGCAGGACTTAGAATTTGGGGTGGATCATGTTCCTGGAGAGAGTAATCTGACAGTGGATTGTTTATCCAGGGTGGTGGGAGAAGTAGAAGAAGTCGGGCTTTCAGATGAAGTTGAGGAAGAAGAGCCCTCAAATCAGGGGAACCGGGTTCGAGTCTCGGCAATGACGCTCAACATCTCGTGCTTCCGGGCAAATCACTTAATCTCCCCATGCCAAACAAAAATGAATGTGTCCTTGTGTAACACAAATGGTGATAATGTAAAGCGCTCTGATACCCAATATCGGGTCAAGTTCGCGCTAAATAAAACTCAGATAAAATACTTTTTTTTTTATTAATAAGAGCCATTCGAAGTGTGTGAAATCACAATGGGAAGCCTAACAGAAAGGGGGTCGAAAGAAGAGTTAAAAAAAGAATTAGGAGTTCATGGAAATTATACAGAAAATACAAACCGGTAAAGAGAAAGGAAAAGCTATGTCTAAAACCTGCGTAAATGTATTTGATGAATAGCCGTGGATAGAGACATTTTTTGAGAGGAACAAAATTGGTCTCCTAGTTCGTGGAGGGGAGATTGAGAAGGCACATTAAGGTTAAGAGTGAATTTCTGGTGGCCAGGAATGGACTTAAGTATTGAACGTGTGGTTAGAGTAGATAGAGTGTAGGAATAGCGACGTGTTCACACCAAGTACCACGGTGTGTAGGAAATTACTGGAGGGTCCATGGCAAGAGGCGGCCATAAAGAGGCGAGTGAACTACCCCTTTCCCGGTAGTCATGATCGATTTATACTCTGGATGTGTAAAGGAAATAACCCGAGACTGTAATTACGTTTTTGCACAGAGTTTTTAAAAGGGAATATTTTCCAAAATCACTATTATCTGACAATGGGCCACAATTTTGTTTCAAGAAAATGGAAGCTTTGCTGGAGTCATGTGGATCAGAACACAAAAGTGTTCTGTATATCATCCTCAAATGGATTAAGCTCTAGAAAGGTTTAATAGAGTGATAAAAGAGAATATACAGTTATCTAGTGTAAATTCTCAAAAATTGGATACAGGAGTTACAGAAATGTATTACTGCACACCGCATGAGGCCATGCTCTACTACACAGAAGTTTCCATTTGAATTATTCAAAGGAAGATCACCCAATACCTCATTGTGTTGAAGTTGGATGGATTGGATTAAAGGGATAACATTCAATGGAATTGGAGCATGGAAAGATCACAACTTAAAAAAACAAGAAATAAAATTTAAAATGTGATGACCGGAAAAGAGTAAAGTTTAGTGAGATATGTGGGGGGGATTCGGTATGGATCAAAGTTCCAGTTGGGTGTATGGCTTTGTCTAAGTATACTAAATGCATTCAAGTGAGGAAGTGTTTGAGGAATGTGGTAAAGATCAAGGATGGAAAAATAGTCTGGTAGTTGTTCTAAATCCAGTGTAATTGGAAATGAGAACTTGAAGTCAGATTCCCAGGTTTGAGGGTGTGGTGGAATGGTGTACAGAGATTATAATAAAAAGCACCAGAAGACTGTAGAAGAAGTACACACAGTTGTTCTGTTCCATCATATGTAAAGGACTATGTGAAATAAGATTTTAGGATCTATTTTGCAACTAGCAAATATGAAGTTTCTTTTACAAAAATATTGTGCCTGCAATATTTTAGATTATAGAGTATTATTCATATTGTTTTGTTAGTCAGTTATTGTAATAGCTTGTTGAAGAAAGTAGAAGTGTGATATAGTATGGTGGCCTGCCTAGATGTCAGCAGGCAGTATGATGTCAAATGGAATACAGAACACAGTGTTGGAATGTAGTTGAATGTAAATAAATAAATAAACAGGTAGTTGCCTGAGAGACCTTGTTGGGTGAGGTGCTGTATTTAAGTATCCCCTATTTCACCGTATATGAGCACATTGTATATTTGTACGACATTACACTTACCTTCTGAAGTCTCCTTGAACTTATCACTGGGTTTCTTCTTCCGCCACTTCCATGGCTTGAAGATCTTGCCAAAGGTGGCAAACTTGCTTTTCCTCTTGGTGGGTGGTGTAGCATCGGCAGAGTCTGTGACATCAGGCATGCCTGGACCCGGCTGATCCAGCTCCTCAGCTGCAGGCAGGAACAGAATATAAACACAAGAGTGAAAATCTACGTCTAGTGTAGTTAGTGACATTACCAATGAATCTGGCCAGGAGAAGCTTGATAACTAAGAGTAAGGGAAAAACAGATTACTACAAGACACTCCCTTCTGCAGATTGAAATACGTATTCAGTGCGGAACAGTAAGCACTACCAGGGCATAGAGCATGACATTCTGACAACCATTAGGTAATAAAGTGATCATGAATTAAAAATTGCATGCGCAAATACAGCCATCGTTAGATATGGTAACAATGGTGAGCTCACTGACTCTTCTAACATTTAATCTGTTGTTTGCCAGCGCTGTGGGTAGGCCCCCACACTGTCCACGATCTACATTAATTATTTAGTTCGAGAATTCGATTTCTCTGGCAATGATGCACCTAAATTGGGCGCCCATAAAAATCGCAATGCTGCTTTTTGCAGATGACATGCTATTAATAACCAAAATTCTGCATGGTCTGCAGGCAATAGTAGATCTTTCTTTAACTTTTGCAACGCACAAAGCCTTGAGCTTAACAACAAACGAAATTTATGGTGCCAAGGCTAAGATTGTGGCGTAGGGTGTTTCACTTGAACAAGTGCAGGAGTTTGTGTACTTTGGGGTATGTTTTAATCATAAAATTAGCTGACCCACATACATAAGAAAATGCGCGCTCAAACTTCAACATGAAGCTGGGGTTGTCCCCAAACTGCGCAAGAAGGCCCAAGCTTGCGCTCTTGCTCCAGTGGTGTAGATTTATATTCTTGAAGGGAAAAACTCAACTATGTATGGTGCAGAACTCTGGGGACACGCTGGGTCTGCTGAACTCTGTAAAGTAGAAAACAGGTTTGTGAGGAGTGTCCTTCACCATCCGCAGAATGCCCCTCGTTGTAGCTAGATGTGGTATCTCCCACTGTTGTTCTCCCCCCGGCGCTCCGCATGTAATGGAGCTGCTCGCGGTGACATCATTTAGAATGTCACCGCGAACAGCATTCCAAGGCGAGCGCCCGCGGTAGTGAGAAAAGCCGTCTCTCGAGACAAGCTGTGGCTGAGGTCGTTAGGTCGTGTAATTCATCTTAAATAAATATTGGTTTCCTATCGCAGTGTCCTGCTGATTATTTGCCGCTTTCACACTGGCGACGAGGACTTGGGATGACCAGCGACCTCAACACGCTAAACGGTTGGTGACAGCTGAAGGGAAAAGAAGGATTCTGACGCTCTGGAGACTGACGGCATCGCGGAGAAATAAATCGGATCTGTGAAGTATAACAGTGGTGTGGGGAGTAGAAGTATTTACCCCGCTTGCAGCCTGAGTCACGAAGAAAAACTGCGAGGAAGAGCAGTTTCAGGGCTGAAGGAAAGTAATCACCGACTTCCAAGTAAGGTGACGCCTGTCTGCTGCCCTCGGCGCGCTGAATAAAGACCCACAAGTAACGTATTTGATGGATGGAGTTTGTGACTGGGGTCAATCGAGCCTGCTAGGCAATTTTGGCAGCGTGTGTTTGTGGGACTATGAACGAAGCGCCAGCTGTTTCTACATAAAGGAAAAGACGGCACTTGACAGCCAGCTGGAGTGTTTGTGCCTGGCGCGCTGTTTCTACACCCAGTGAGGTTCCTGAGGCAACTTATGACAGGCAGTCACAGAAGCGGAGTGAGCGGAGAATATCATTCTTGGTCTGATCCACGTGCAGCGTGCGCGCAGAGAGTGAAGCCAGAGACTCACCGTGTGGCCTGCGGGTGCTGCAGTGTGCTAGGGTTACGTGATGAGGGCAGTATCAGCGTGAACTTTGCCAGGCCAGTCTCGTCCCTGCAATAGCGTTCGTATTCCTTTTAAAAGAGAGCCGTCGGCGCGCCAGGACGGATGATGAATAGTCCCTACTGTATTCTGCCACACTTCGTGAAGTGACTAGCAGCGTGAGCAGCACACCATCCCCTGCTGGTTCGCACGGAAGTAGGACAAACTTTGTTTTTTGAAATTCCCACACTTAGTAATTGGCATCCACGACTCGGCCATCTGAAGTACATTCCTTGTGCAACCTTGAATTTGGAGTTGAACTCTCTCGCAGGCCTGTAGCATTCTGTTTCTAGGAGTGTTGACCGGCTAGACTCCTACCATGAACCCATTCTCATAACTGTGGGCCTCTTACTGGTTGTTCGTATTTACCCTCTGTTTATAATAGTCTTTGAGTGTATAATTGAGCTGTCATGTATCTCGAAACAACATGAGAGGGTATTGATTATGTGCCTGGCTGTTACAGTAGTTTGGAATAGCACGTTACCCCACTTTACACAGTAGCCTAGGATAAATTATTCGTCCTTTGTATTGGTTTCCCTTTTACATTGCATTCTGTGGACACTGCACCTTGCGCTATTCCCCACCCTTTTACTCTTGTTGGCAATACACGTTTGTTCTGTGCCACCGTCTAATCGTAACCATGCAGAGTGTGACTCCTCCGCCCTTTTTCCTCACTAACCCGGGTGAACCTAATATTCAATGGAAAAAGTGGAAGAAAGTATTTTTGAACTATGCCACTGTGTGTGGGCCTAATCTGGGACTGGAAAGAAAAGTAGCGTTATTAGCATATTACCTAGGAGCAGAAGGGGAGGAAGTTCTAGATCATCTCCCAGAGTTAGGGACGCAGGAAGCGAGGGGCCTGAATGAGTTAGAAGTAAGTCTTAAGAAATTGGACTTGCACTACCTCCCCAAGACGAGCACCATTATGGAGAGGTACCATTTTGGAAAGAGAGCACAGAAGGAGGGGGAATCTATTGAAGATTTTGTGTCTGAGTTAAGGAAACTGGCTGCGACATGCAAGTTTGGGGGTGCAAGCGAAGAAAGGATCAGAGACCAGTTTGTGTTGGCTTGCAGAATGGAACGGGTGCGTGAGGAGCTGTGGCTTAAGGATGATCCGCCCCTGAGAGAGGTGTTAATTATTGCCAAACAAGTTGAGCACATGTTGCTGTGCGTCAAGGAAATTAAGCAGGACACAGGGGAGAAAAGGAACGAAGACAAGCCAAGTGTGAGTGAAGTGGTGGCAGAGAGTGAGGCTGTGTCGGTGATCAAAGGTCAAAAGGTGACAGGCAGAGAGCAGAAGGAGAACAGGGTGGGAGGGTCATTCAAGGGCACCTGTTACAGGTGTGGCAAACAGGGGCACCTTGCCAATGACAAAGAGTGTCCCGCCCTTAGATTTACATGTAACAAGTGTGGGAGGAAAGGTCACTTTAAGCAGTATTGCAAGAGTGGTCAAGGGTTCAGCAGACAGAGTAGAGACAGGACTAATGTAGTCTGTGATGAAATTGTGGTACAGGTCAATGAATGCCAGGTCGAGAGCCGTAATGACACCATCTGTGAAGAAATTGTGGTGCAGGTTGGTGAGGGTCAAGTCAGCAGCCCCAAGGACACCATAAAAGTGGGAGACACTGAATTAGAGACTTTGTTTGACTCCTGCTCTAGGATTACAATCATTAATGCCAGAGAATTCGCCTGTGTGTCCAAGGGGAAGATAACTTTGAGGAAAATGGATGTGAGACCTGGAGGGTATGCGGGGCGCCCCATCTCTATGAAAGGGTACTTTTGGGGCAAGATAGAATACAGGAACAGGTCAACAGTGTCAAAGGTTTATGTGTCTACAGTTGGGGATAACATTCTGGGGTGGCAAGCACAGAAGGAGTTGGGGGTCTATCTCAATCCCAATAGCACTCCCCAGATCTTGATACAGGAGATACAGGGACAAAAAGAGGATGTAGTGTCCGAGTTCAAAGAAGTATTCAGAGAAGAGCTAGGGTGTTTAAAGAACTACTGCCACAAAATAAAGTTGAAGGAGAACGCCAAGCCAGTTGTAGCAAAAGTCAGGAGGCTTCCAATCGCCATCCAAGAGGAAGTGAAATCTGAACTGGAGAAATTGTGCAGGGCTGGTGTCATCGAACCGGTGGAAGCGACGGAATGGTTGGCACCCATCGTGGCCGCAAAGAAAAAGGATGGATCGGTTCGGCTCTGCATCGACTTGAGAGCACTTAACAGAGAGGTAGTGGTCGAGCGATTTCCCCTACCGAACATCACCCAGATGATGAGCATGCTAGAGGGGGCAAAGGTGTTCTCTACCCTCGACCTCACTTCGGCTTATTTCCAGATCAAACTGCACGAAGAGTCGCAAGAACTCACGGCGTTTGTGACACCCATGGGCGCGTATAAGTTCAAAAGGATGCCTTTTGGATTGATCTCGGCGGCTGCTGTGTTCCAGAGACTCATGGGGAACATCTTGAAAGGCATTCCAGGCGTCGTGTGTTATCAGGACGACGTGCTGATATTTGCAAAAGACCACGAAGAGCATGATGAGAGGCTGAGGCGCGTTCTGGGAAGGTTCAGGTCGCAAGGACTAACGGTGAAAAAAGACAAGTGTGTCTTCGGATGTGCAGAGCTCGACTTCTTGGGCCACAAGGTGACTGCCGGAGGAATCTACCCTAAGGCCGAGCTCCAGAACACCATAGTAAACTTGATGCCCCCCACAAGCAAGGACGAAATCAAGTCTTTCATGGGAATGTTAGAGTTCTACGGGAAATTCATACGGAACCTTGCAGGAAGGACGTACGCCATCAGGTTGCTTTTGAAGAGGGAGGCGGAGTTCAACTGGAGTCAGGAGTGCCAGAGGGAGTTTGAAGACGTAAAGAGGGCACTAGCTGAAGCCCCCAGCCTAAAGTCTTACATACCCAACCGGGCGACAGTGGTTACCACTGATGCAAGCGCGAAAGAGCTGGGAGCAGTCCTCACTCAAGTAGGCAAGGAAGGGGAAGAAACGATAGCATTCGCCTCTAGATCACTCCAGAAGTCTGAAAACAACTACTCAGTGATAGAAAAAGAGGCTCTGGCAGTATCCTGGGCATTGGGGAAATTCAGAGACTTCCTGTGGGGCACACAGTTCACGTTGCGTACTGACCACAAGCCGTTGGTAGAGGTCTTCAGCAAGAAGGGCTTGGATGCCATCTCCAGCAGGATCAGGCGGTGGGTGGTCAGTCTGCAGGAATACACCTTCTGCGTCTAGTATGTTCCGGGATCGCGCAATTTTGCAGCTGACTGCCTGTCAAGACTCGTAAACGAAGAGGAAGCGAAAGAGACGCATGACAGGGTGGATGATGAAGCTGATGAGAATCAGATGGAAAATGTTTGCGCTATCCAGAGGGCATTAGGAGAAGAAACATGGAAGAATGCAATGAAGGAAGATGAAACCTTGGAGGAGGTGTGCAAAAGAGTAAAAGGCAGGTGGAAACAAGAAGATAAACGAGAAGAGGCTCTGCGGCCATACTGGGTGGTCAAAGATGAGCTGTCTATAGTTGATGAATGCCTGTTCAGGGGAATAAGACTAGTACCACCTGCGTCAGTGAGAGAGAACCTAGTTGAGATAGCCCACGAAGGTCACATGGGTATCACCAAGACGAAGCAAAGGTTGAGAGAGAGCTACTGGTGGCCGAGCATGGACATTGCGATTGAGAGGAAAATAAGGGACTGCATTCCGTGCAGCAACAGCGACAAAATCTTGAAACAACTGACACCCCCAATGGTATGCAGGCCGCCACCGTCAGGACCTTGGGAAGAATTGGCCCTGGACATTGTGGGTCCATTGACGGGAGAAGTGCGCACGCCGTATATCCTGGTGCTCATGGACATGTATTCTAGGTGGCCAGAGGTGAGGCTAGTGAGTGAAGTCACAACCAAGGTTGTCATCGAGTTCATGAAAGAGTTGTTTGTCAGAGAAGGATTACCCAGCAGCCTACTCACAGACAATGGGGTGCAACTATGTTCCAAAGAGATGGAAGAATTCCTCGAGGGGAGTGGCATCACACACAAACGGTGTGCCCTGTATCACCCCGAGACCAACGGCATGGTCGAGCGTTTCAATAAAACCCTGAAAGAGAGCTTCCAACTAGCCAAGGCCAGTGGTTTAAGCTGGAAGGAAGAAATATGGAGGCGGGTAGAAGCGTACAGGTTCACTCCACACCAAACAACGGGAGTCACCCCCTTCGAGTTGCTCCGGGCAAGGATACCGAACACCAAGCTGTCCCCAGGATGGATGGGGTGGCGCAAGGGATGGTCGGATCGCTCCAAAGAAACGAGAAGTCTGGAGAAACAAGAGGGAGCCATGATGGAAAGAAAAGAAAGATATGACAGGCTCAAATCAACACAGGAGGCCGGGTTCAAAGTAGGAGATGACATCAAGATCAGGACCCCTACTGGTAGAGCAAATTGGTCAGGGTACAGTCGTCCAACCAAGATCACCAAACTGTTCAAGAATGCGGTGAAAACTCAAGAGGGAAAGATCTGGAACCTGGGAAGAGTTGTGAGATTTCACCCACCTGGGCGTGACCCTAATAATGGAGGAGAGGGGGAAAATGTTGTGGTAGGGAGTAAAGGTTCTAACGCTAGGAAGCTGTTACCGACTCCCCAGCAAGGTGGCAGGTCTAGCAGGAGAGTGACCAGACCCCCCAGATATTTTGATCATTATGTTATGATGTGATGCTCTTCAGCACTTTTGGTTTTGCTGTCCATCCTCTTACTCCATTCCGCAGGGGTTTCCCTGAGGTTTTGATTGTTATGTCATGATGTGATGTTCTGCTGTACAATTTTCCTTTTGTTGACCCCCATGCCTTTTTGTCCGCAGGGGAGGGGGATGTGTGGTATCTCCCACTGTTGTTCTCCCCCCGGCGCTCCGCATGTAATGGAGCTGCTCGCGGTGACATCATTTAGAATGTCACCGCGAACAGCATTCCAAGGCGAGCGCCCGCGGTAGTGAGAAAAGCCGTCTCTCGAGACAAGCTGTGGCTGAGGTCGTTAGGTCGTGTAATTCATCTTAAATAAATATTAATGGTTTCCTATCGCAGTGTCCTGCTGATTATTTGCCGCTTTCACACTAGAGTAAGTGCCCCTTCTGTAATCTAGCAGAAGAAACACTCCATCACTTGGCTTTCTTTTGCCCCGCTTATGCCAAACCATGTAAGAAATGGCTAAAACCTTTGTGCAAACTTTTGAGCTTCCGGCAATATGGGCCTGGACTTCGCGCTTCGACACCAGTGAGGCGATTGCAGTTGCAATTACTACGTTTTTGCATGCTGCCTGGCTTTCCGATATTCCTGGTGCTCAGTAATGTAGTATTGATTTGTGTGTGTGGTATTATCAGTGCATTTTTATATATATTTCGGATCTAAGCTTTTATTCTTATTAACCTGATTTATAATCAACTTGAATTCCATTCTGCATTATATCATATTTTCTATGTGCTAATGTAGTTTTGTGGCATCAACACTTTGTAGACATTGGCTGGTAATCAATGCTATTAACTTATACTAATATTTTATCCTGTTTTTATTCTCAATTTTACATTTGTGATGTATTGTGTTTTAGGGATTTTCTATATCCAAAATGAACAATTTGATTTGATAATGAATTAATAATTTAGAAAGCATACATTACAACTGAAATATAGAGAGAGGTAAAATAAAAAAAACTTAAAATTGCACAAAGTCACAATATTAATTGCACGAATATCAAAAGAATGTAAAGTTGAATCAACCATGTTGGTGTTAAACCAGTCACTATGGATGCTCTCCTCAAACTAGTGAATTGGAAGAAAATGTACTTATAATAAATGCATGAGGAGCATATTTTCAGATTTGTTGATCATTCAGTGGATCATTGACCACAGCCCTACTGTAAAGGGGAAGTAGAGGATGTCAGAGGGTGAGGCGGTGAGTACGTTTCCATACGGAACAATGGCTTCCACAACCTTCACACACTGCAATGGTCTTGCGAGCATCAGTCCACTTGTATAAACATAGTGCTGGCCTTTTAAACCTGACCTTTCTAAGGTTGGGTATCATACTCATACTCTATCAGTCTGTGACGAGTTTGCAGATCATAAGCCTACTTCCACAAAGACACACAATAGTGCAGTTGTCGGCCAGCTGCCAAAGGCACTGACCAATCGGTCATGAGCTGGCTACCATATTAACAGTAATCCTTCAGACCCTGAAAATGTGTTTATCATGAGCTGAGTATCAGAGTGATCCTCCCCAATGACGCCAACGAGAACACTTCAGGCATTCACTACCTGCCAACTGCTGTTCAGAGACCAAAACTGAGTAGCAACTGCAAGACAGTGCTTCTCCATCATGGAGGCCTTAAAAGAGAACTGTTCCTAAATGTTTAGAAATATCTTAACCATCCACACAGACACAAGCGCTGAAGTAGCTAATGACGAAGGGTGGCAACTCAAAACGTCCATGCCTACGGGCTAGACTTTAATATATAGCTTAAGGCTCAACCTTCCCCTAGAAACTCATGAAATTTGGAAAATGTTAAACTGAATAAACAATAGGGACTTGCTAGGTGAAAATCAGCACACTTTCCGAGTCGAATTTGGCCCAGGTAAACTGCAAGTCTTAGGTGCACTAGCAAAGCCAAATAGGTCAGACTACTCTAATAGGGAACATACTTTTTCAATCACTGGCACGCTTGTGTGTGGTAATGTGGATGGGTGAGTCAAAGGGTGTACTGGAGTATGTGTCAATAACAAGAGGATTCAACGGATCAATGAACGAGTGGCTGAGTGCATGGATAATTAAAAGGTGAGTGAGTGAACAGACAAGTGCATGGAAGAATAAGTGCATGTAAGGGTTTTTTATCTTCATTGGGAAATAAACTATAGTGCACATGGGGAGAAGGGGATGTATAGTGCTCTCCTACTTTCCCCCCTCTCCCTCCCCGCTTTGAGTGACTAATGCCACCCTTGCCTACAGATGAAGAGACTGTCTGGTTGTTTGCAGGCTATAGAGTTCGGGGACAGTCTTTTTACAGTCCTAAGTTCAGGTCAACAGACCACTCTGAAAAATATATGCAGTCTCGCTAAGAACGAAGCAATGAACAGCTGTTGTAAATATATCAAATGTAATGTTTACTGTAGAACCTGTGCAGTTATCTATATTAGACTTTTTATAGCTGTGAAGCAAAAGCCTCTGGTTGAGAGTGTACACCTTGGCACCTGAAGGATACATATCGAAAACTGCTTTATTTCTAGAAACGTGTTCCTTTGTGAATACATTTGAAGGTCACTTGCTCCAAGTTTGACTGTTTTATATGATATCATTACTGCACCTGCCTACTAGAGAACCAAAACTTAAAGCCCTGTGACCCTATTTGAGAAGCTTTCTAAGCGGAGTATAAATGTGCGTATCATTCTCGCCCCAGTGAATGATGGAAAATCTTCTACCTGATTTTTTCCAATCAATACTTTAAACAAGCATTGGAAATGCAATAGGTCTCGGATTTATTTGAGTTCGAGCTAATGGCATTGTAAATGGCAATGTCTTTTAGCCATGTGTTATGGAGTGTATGCATGTGCTGTGTAATGGAATTATGTGGTTTGGATTGGAATTGTTCACCCTGCACACTCACACACTGTTCACCCTGCACGCTCACACACTGTTTACCCTGCACGCTCACACACTGTTTACCCTGCGCGCTCACACACTGTTTACCCTGCGCGCTCACACACTGCTCACCCTGCGCGCTCACACACTGCTCACCCTGCGCGCTCACACACTGCTCACCCTGCGCGCTCACACACTGCTCACCCTGCGCGCTCACACACTGCTCACCCTGCGCACTCACTACTCTGCACTCACTACTCTGCACTCACTACTCTGCACTCACTACTCACTACTCTGCACTCACTACTCACTACTCACTACTCTGCACTCACTACTCACTACTCTGCACTCACTACTCTGCACTCACTACTCTGCACTCACTACTCTGCACTCACTACTCTGCACTCACTACTCTGCACTCACTACTCTGCACTCACTACTCACTACTCTGCACTCACTACTCAGCACTCACTACTCTGCCCTCACTACTCACTACTCTGCCCTCACTACTCACTACTCTGCACTCACTACTCTGCATTCACTACTCACTACTCTGCCCTCACTACTCACTACTCTGCCCTCACTACTCACTACTCTGCCCTCACTACTCACTACTCTGCCCTCACTACTCACTACTCTGCCCTCACTACTCACTACTCTGCACTCACTACTCGGCACTCACTACTCTGCACTCACTACTCTGCACTCACTACTCTGTACTCACTACTCTGTACTCACTACTCTGTACTCACTACTCTGTACTCACTACTCTGTACTCACTACTCTGTACTCACTACTCTGTACTCACTACTCTGTACTCACTACCCTGCACTCACTACTCTGCACTCACTACTCTGCACTCACTACTCACTACTCTGTACTCACTACTCTGTACTCACTACTCTGTACTCACTACTCTGTACTCACTACTCTGTACTCACTACTCTGCACTCACTACTCTGCACTCACTACTCTGCACTCACTACTCTGCACTCACTACTCACTACTCTGTACTCACTACTCTGTACTCACTACTCTGCACTCACTACTCTGCACTCACTACTCTGCACTCACTACTCTGCACTCACTACTCTGCACTCACTACTCTGCACTCACTACTCTGCACTCACTACTCTGCACTCACTACTCTGCACTCACTACTCTGTACTCACTACTCTGCACTCACTACTCTGCACTCACTACTCTGCACTCACTACTCACTACTCTGCACTCACTACTCTGCACTCACTACTCTGCACTCACTACTCTGCACTCACTACTCTGCACTCACTACTCTGCACTCACTACTCTGCACTCACTACTCTGCACTCACTACTCTGCACTCACTGCTCACAACTCACTACTCACTACTCACAACTCACTACTCACTACTCACTCACTACTCTGCACTCACTACTCTGCACTCACTACTCCCATGATTATGTAAGGCACAATTGGCATGAAAGCTGATCAAATGTCTGCCATGTCTAGATCACCCCTACACACTGAAAGCGGGAAATGTATATTACACAATGTATGCTGTAAAGGAGCACATTAGTAATTAGTAATTAGTATAATATGGGTAGGCCGGCAGTTTCAATGGGCATTGAGTGGAGCCATGTTACAGAATGTTAACAGTGATAACAGTGTGAATGCAAAAGTTAAAAATTGACGACAACTTATGATCCAGGGTCGTACATTTGCAACGATTACGAGAGTAAAATCAAGCTGTGAAATTTGTATAGTCCCATGCCTGTTGGTATGACAATATAGCACAGTGGCATAAAGTTAGGACAACAGGGCAGCAAGACAGTACAGCCCATAGGTACGTAGCTAAACAATATGTCCCCTTAACAGATATGCCAGCAATTACGTAAGTATAAAACCAGTACTGAGTGGTTACAACAAAGATGACAGGACTCAAGGCTGGCATGTTATTACAGTATACATCCCAGGGCCTTCTGTTGGCAGATAATGTTCCAGGGTCATAAAGCTATAACAGACTGACCACAGACTGTCGCAGTTACAACTGTATAATCTGGGACTGTGCGCACACAACAGAGTGACCTCAAAGATGCAGTTTGAACTATGCTACCTATCCCTTCCCTGCTCCAACCTGTTGTGAAATAATAGTAGTGTAGCATAGTGTAGCACATAGTCAGTGAGAGATGGTTCACACAAGAGGATTTACCTGCGCAGGAGATAAGCCAGTTCCTGTGCCAGATCCACGTTCTCCTCCTCATTCTCCTCGCCACTACCGTGGCGACCTGTGGACCGGCCCTCCGGCGGTTCCCCGGCACCGCCACGACTCGTGCTGCTACTGCGTAACCCCATCGCCCATGTCTGAGGGAAAGGACATCCACTCAACCTGGCCTCAAAGTGACAGAATCTCTACAACACTGATAGTAGGATATTTACAGAAAATGCTACCTCGTGGCGGTACACGTTATCGACTGCTGTCCTCACTACATGATATCTCGCCGTGAACTGGTAGGAACTGAAGCCACGTGACACTCAAGCTCCCTTTCGGATACTTTACAACATTTACCCGTGACCCGCTAGCCTGGAATAGTCCCGAGGCTGCCTGGCCATCATCACACTTTCAGTAAATACTACCAACCGCCCACACACGATTTTAAACGATCCCAATCCACCCCAAACCGTGTGGTATCTGCTACAGCTCACCCACCTTAGATGTTTGGCCTCCCTTGCTTATGAGCAACAATCGTTCCGATCCTGACATTGATACCAAACTTACACTCTTGAAGTAACTTTCACTAAACGCATGCCTAAGCAACACCAACACAGAACAGATAATACACTAAATTAAAGCTCGATCTCTATTCCAAAGGACAGACACTAAAGTACCACCTACATAGCTGTAGGCAGTACAGTCAAGACACTCGTCTGATATAGTGCAATCAGAGCCCAGAATTTTGAGGGACAAAACGCAGTGTAATAATGTCTTACGCTTATGCAACGACACTAATTCACTGTTGCTTTTATTCAGCCTGACACCTATCAGTACACAACGCACCAAAATACATTCACTGATGTCTGTTTTATAGTCGACTCTAACACAGAAAAAGTCCGAATGTTCTACCTACCAATCATAATAGAGGTAAATAGCCCTTATCAACCAATCGGAACAAAAAGGTAATTAAAACGTAAAACGCGACCAAAACTAAAAACACCACCTACAACCCAGCTAGCCTACGAGGGCAGAGGACGCAGGGCCGTCTGAACACGACCGACCTCCTCTAGGAACGAGGAAACCCAAGTGACCCTGAACTTCAAAGTCTTATCTAATCAGAGCAAATGGGCTAGTGGCCCGAGAAACAGCGCCGCAAGCGATCGACAGAACAAGCAGCTGGATCCTAGATGACGGTCGTACGGGGTGCGCGCGCACGGTGTTTACATCTTTTTCACTGGGCGCTGAACGGTACAGTCTGCTTCCGGGTCACGTGACGGAGTAGGGCTAGCGTGCTAACTGCTGCTTTTAGGATTGGACGGTGCTGTTGCTTGTCAAGTGTGTGCTGCACCTACAAAGTGTAGAGGGAGAGGGAGGGAATTCGGAAAAGAAGACTCGAAACCGGCCGACGCGGGAATCGAAACCAGTGGTGCGCGCGCACCAGAGGAGCGGGGAGCACGATAACACGCCGAGACGAGGTAGGAGATGTGTGTGTGTAAGGGGGGGGTTCTGTGTGTGTATGCACGGCGGCGGCGGGGGGGGGGGGAGTCTGTATGTGTGTGTATGCGCGGCGGGGGGGCTGTGTGTGTGTGTGTGTGCGTGCGTGTGAGTCTGCTTCCAAGGAGCCATGGGAGACAGGAAGCGCGCGCGACCTGATCCCAGTTCCAAGGTTGCGCGTGCACCTCACTTGTCTCCCGTCTCCCTTGACTCCTTGGAACCGAGAATGATTACAATAGAGTCTCGGAACGACAGATCGCTTTGCGATCTGTTCGCAGTTCCGAGACCTAAAAAGCACCTTTGGGAGACTCATCCCCTCTTTCATCCCAGCCAAATAACCAATCTCCCCGAACTTAGCTATTACTCCGAGGTATGCTCCCTTGCACCATTTGACAGACTCTAAAAAGTCAAGATTTCGGACTGTGGAGATGAATACTTGTCCAGCTCACTCGGAGGCAAACACGTACTGGGCTCCTGCAGCCAATACTTTAAGGAACAACATCCTGGAGACCTGAACTCAGCTGAAATGTGCTTCTGGAGTGTGGGGCAATGTGATGGGATATGCTCTCCTGCTGGGACTAAGCTAGGAAAAGCTCTGACATTACACTTAACGTGCCTCCTGTCTGAAGTACTCATTTGCAGACTAGAGGAATACCCCCAAAAAATGATGGCATCAGAATCTTCTGTAAACTACCCTGCTACCTTTGCGGACCGTGCATAATAACCAAGCAAGCCATAACCAGTTGTGCCAGTGGTGGTCTGACTTCACTTCCCACGACATCCGTAAATGCAGGGCTTACTCACCTCATTCACCAAGAACAATGTTACTTCAGTCTATGCCAGCACTGTGTTAAACCAGGCCCTTAACTATCCCAATCTGTGGCATGGGATGGAATGGGGAAACTCTTATGCCATTCACCAAATGGCACTGAGGTACAGAAAGTTGTAGGTCTTGACCCAAACCCTGTGTCTAAGCAAAAAGCATTCTATTTTCGGAGCATCTCCTTCCCTTACCAAGTCCTCACCTACCCCTCTCCCACCCTCGCAGACATACTGCCCCGCTCTGACAATGAAAGAAAACCCTGACCATGAATGACCACATCCGAGATGCAGCTCCCCTCCCAGGCCAAGTTTGACCATGAACACCAAATACAAGGTCATGTGAATTTTGCTGGGAAACTGTTACTGCAAATAATAGTGCTAGACCCAACAGGTTGTTTTTGATAGGGTGCCCCTAAATCACCCTTCACACTGCAAGAAAATTTGAGACGACGCAGAACACCAAAGTACTTTTTCATGATCCTTATGAACTCAGATATGGCCCAATTATTCAGTACCACAGACCATCCAAAAAACATAACTCACATTTACTGCAACTTCCTCTATCCTCCACGGAAACAAATTCCTCCATTTGCCACATCGTCCATAGATAGACTTTACAACCAGTGATTTTTCAGCTCTTGTTGCACTGATTGCAAATTACTATTGCCTCACTGCAATATTGAGATTTGCACCAAGTCCTGGATCTACTTTCAGAATTGGAGGAAAGACCTGATAAATTAATTACGTCTGGAAATAGCTTAAACCATGGCACTGACACTAAGCTTCAGTTCATTGTGACAAAACGACTCTGGCCCTGGGCTTTTATTTGGCAACCAATTCTTTTTCTATGAATTCTAGTCATGAATTGATTTCATTCAGCCCTTTGGACAGTCACATCTGACTAAAATGATTTACAACAGGAACGCCTAGCGCTAGAAACATGGTATCTTGAAAACATGGAGAAAAGTGGTACTGTTATTCTCGAAGATTGAGTCATAGGTTTACATTTACATAATAAACAGCAGCCACCATCTTTAATCTATTACATTCTTTTAAATGCACTATTAATTCAATTGTGTAATAAAGACACTCTTTTCAAAGTAGTACTTTTAGTAGGACACTGCCCTTAATCAAAGGGGACAACAGTGTTACAATGTATGATACCTCATAATTATTTACACAGCAAGCATTGCTTATCTCGAAAATAAAGTGCACAGCGGCAGAAAAACTGTACCCAGCTCAATAAAAACAAGCACTGGTACCTCTTGCCTTTGGAACATTTTGGTTTTTCAAATGGCTTTTAACAATACTGTACAGCATCTTCAATGCTGTGGCGCATGGCTAAAGAAATAGTATTATAATGCCTATACGCGGCCAACTTAATTTTTTTAGGAGTGCATGCCACACGGTGCACACACCTACAAAATGACACAAGGTGGGAGTACACAAGAGCAAATGCATCATGGGGGTGAAGGGGGCAGGCGACAGAGCAGCGTGAAGGGGGGAAAATACCAGGGAGCAGCTGGACAACACTAACTCTCATGGAGTGCTTAAGACGAAAGAAAAAAATAGTTCCCTAAAAGTGAACAGTCTACGGACACAGGTAAAGTGAAATGCTCCAAGGAAGAGAGAGACACAAGATGGACAAGGCAAGAAATTGAATAAGAAGCATAAAAACGGAGTGTCAGCAAAGCCAACCTGTGTGAAAGCAATGGATGGGCTGCAAAGCTTCTATCTTTTTGGTAAGCCCACAACAGGTCTTTCTCAACAAGAAAACGGGCTTGGCCTAAAAGTAGCCAAGTACTTCTGTGCACCCATCCATACAAATAAGGCAACAAAAAAGGATTGTTACCAGGATTAAATTAGTTTTGTTTTCACATTAACCACAACAATCTATTATACTAGAAGGTGTTGTGACCAAAATGGAGGGCCAAGGTGGGTTGGGGAGGCATCCACACAGAGGGGTGGGTTGGGGGTTGGCATCCACACAGAGGGGTGGGTTGGGGGTTGGCATCCACACAGAGGGGTGGGTTGGGGGGAGGCATCCACACAGAGGGGTGGGTTGGGGGGAGGCATCCACACAGAGGGGTGAGTTGAGGGAAGGCATCAACACAAAGATGGGGGAGGCATAAACAGAGGGGTGGGGAGAGGGATCACCAGAGGGGCAAGAGAGGAAAATCAACACAGAGGACCACTTGTGGTGGGGATTCAACACAGAGGGCCGGTTGGGAATCAACACAGAGGACTGTGCGGCAGGCGGAAGAAGAAACAAGGTGGAGCTAGGTGAGGGGGAAACAACACAGAGGGCGGGTGATGGAAGCAACACAGAGGGCCAGAGGGAGGGAGCAAAAAGACACACAGAGAGCAGGGTGAGGGGGAAGCTACACAGAGGGCCGGGGTGAAGGGGAAGCAACACAGAGGGTCAGGTGGGGGAAAGCAACACAGAAGGACACGGTGGGCAGGGAGCAACGCGAGAGGGTGGAACAGTAGCAAAATGGAGGGCTTCTTAACCCCCAAAAAGGTAGTGCTTGAAAAGCAACCAGGGAAGCATCTAAGGCAGCTGCCAATGAAAATAGATGATTAAGAGGCTATGGTCCAGGGAAGGGACAAACAAGATTGGCAAGCTCGGACACGAATACGAAGCAGGCAAATGAGGGACAGGAAAGCCAAACAATGATGAGCAATGGATAGGCTCCATGAGCCTATATGTTCTTGGGCTGGCTGTTGTAAGATGTAATGTGAGCTTCCTATGTTCTGGCTAGTAGGCTGGACCTAAAAAGAATTCAAGGGTTATTGCAGTGAATAAACTTAGTTCCTAGCCTTCAGTTCTGGATCTAAAATCAATGCATGCCTGTTAAGAATCAATGGCTATAAGATGCCACTTTGTCTCTGACATGTTGTCGCATAAGATCAGCTGCCAAATGGGGAATCCAAGTTAAAAACAAGGATACTTACTAGAGCACTCAACAGGTAGTAGCATGTGCCAGCAGCCTCTTTTATTGTCGAAAATAAATTCCTAGGCAACATACAACTGATCAAACATAACAACCTAACATAAATATGGTTGTAAAAAACTCAGTGTAAAGAACAAAAAAAAGATATATTTTGATATTCATTTATGCGGTTCAAAATGCATTATTGATGATCAAATGTGTCCCGAACATGCGGTGCCCCCCCATTTTGAGCATATCTTACAGGGTGAGGCCCTGGAGGATCTTTTGGATGACTTAGATCTTTTTGAACCAGCTTTTATCGAGTTATCTGATCGTGTTCAGACTTTTAAGGCTAAGGGTATAGACCCCATCATCGACTATATATTTTTATCCCCTTTATTGCTAAGTAAGGTTGATTTTTATAATGCTAAGATTTCACCTTTTAGCGACCATAACCCGGTAATCCTTGAGCTAAATATAGATATGGGTTTTTTGTCTCCAATGCCAAGGAAGACTGAATCCTCAGGGTTGGTGGCAACGCAGCAGGGAAGAAAGATTAAATGGGCTAAGATAGTACCAGAATCGTTTTTTGCTAATTTATGCAAGAGGGCTAAAGATGCTATGGTTAAATGCGTAGACCTCTTGGCATCAAAAAAGGAGGTCATTAAAGCCTTTGAAGCTATTTGTGTTCAGGCATCAGTAGATCTGACAGTTACTTCTAAACCAAGAGTTAATACAGGAGAAAAGTGGTTTGATGCAAAATGCTCTATTGCTCATCAAAACTTAGTTCGAGCACTACAAACTAACCCAAGAGATAGGGATCCAATTGCTACCTTTAGGAAAGTATATAAAACAGCTGTACACACACGAAAGGGGGAAATAAAAAATGAAGCCTGGAATGCCCTAATGACCGTTGAAATACTTAAGGATAGCTCTAAATTCTGGGCGATTGTTAATACTCCCCTTTTCTCGGATCATTAGAATGATTGCATGGAAACTAACATTTCAGAGGAACAGTGGTTACCTCATTTTGAGAAAATGTATGGTTCGGGTGAGGAGCAGGGCCCTTTTGCAGTTGTAGACATAACTGGTGATTTCCCTTTGCTGGTTTTTAACAAGGCGGAGATAGAAAAGGCCATAGTAGAGACATCGAGCAATAAGGCACCGGGCCCAGATTGTGTCCCCGCAGATATGTATAAAGGTGAACCCAAATTTTGGGCCAAGATCCTAGCAAATGTATTTAATGCCTCAGTACAGCAGGGGTTTCCGGCATCGTGGTCTAGGTCGATTATTATCCCAATATTTAACAAGCATTGGAAATGCAATAGGTCTCGCAATAACGCGAGTCTGAACTATTAGCATTGTAAATGATAATGCCCTTTATTTTTGCGTTCTGGTTTTTGGAACATAAATAAAAGGCTTTGTCATTTACAAGGCCTATAGCTTAAATTTGCGTTAAAACGAGACCTATTGCATTGCAATGGTGGTGGTGCTGCTGAGTTTTCTCTGAATCTCCACAATCTGCACCCACAATCTGCACCCACAATGGGTGAGTGGCGTTGCGTGGGAGAGTGGCGTTGCGTGGGAGAGTGGCGTTGCGTGGGAGAGTGGCGTTGCGTGGGAGAGTGGCGTTGCGTGGGAGAGTGGCGTTGCGTGGGAGAGTGGCGTTGCGTGGGAGAGTGGCGTTGCGTGGGAGAGTGGCGTTGCGTGGGAGAGTGGCGTTGCGTGGGAGAGTGGCGTTGCGTGGGAGAGTGGCGTTGCGTGGGAGAGTGGCGTTGCGTGGGAGAGTGGCGTTGCGTGGGAGAGTGGCGTTGCGTGGGAGAGTGGCGTTGCGTGGGAGAGTGGCGTTGCGTGGGAGAGTGGCGTTGCGTGGGAGAGTGGCGTTGCGTGGGAGAGTGGCGTTGCGTGGGAGAGTGGCGTTGCGTGGGAGAGTGGCGTTGCGTGGGAGAGTGGCGTTGCGTGGGAGAGTGGCGTTGCGTGGGAGAGTGGCGTTGCGTGGGAGAGTGGCGTTGCGTGGGAGAGTGGCGTTGCGTGGGAGAGTGGCGTTGCGTGGGAGAGTGGCGTTGCGTGGGAGAGTGGCGTTGCGTGGGAGAGTGGCGTTGCGTGGGAGAGTGGCGTTGCGTGGGAGAGTGGCGTTGCGTGGGAGAGTGGCGTTGCGTGGGAGAGTGGCGTTGCGTGGGAGAGTGGCGTTGCGTGGGAGAGTGGCGTTGCGTGGGAGAGTGGCGTTGCGTGGGAGAGTGGCGTTGCGTGGGAGAGTGGCGTTGCGTGGGAGAGTGGCGTTGCGTGGGAGAGTGGCGTTGCGTGGGAGAGTGGCGTTGCGTGGGAGAGTGGCGTTGCGTGGGAGAGTGGCGTTGCGTGGGAGAGTGGCGTTGCGTGGGAGAGTGGCGTTGCGTGGGAGAGTGGCGTTGCGTGGGAGAGTGGCGTTGCGTGGGAGAGTGGCGTTGCGTGGGAGAGTGGCGTTGCGTGGGAGAGTGGCGTTGCGTGGGAGAGTGGCGTTGCGTGGGAGAGTGGCGTTGCGTGGGAGAGTGGCGTTGCGTGGGAGAGTGGCGTTGCGTGGGAGAGTGGCGTTGCGTGGGAGAGTGGCGTTGCGTGGGAGAGTGGCGTTGCGTGGGAGAGTGGCGTTGCGTGGGAGAGTGGCGTTGCGTGGGAGAGTGGCGTTGCGTGGGAGAGTGGCGTTGCGTGGGAGAGTGGCGTTGCGTGGGAGAGTGGCGTTGCGTGGGAGAGTGGCGTTGCGTGGGAGAGTGGCGTTGCGTGGGAGAGTGGCGTTGCGTGGGAGAGTGGCGTTGCGTGGGAGAGTGGCGTTGCGTGGGAGAGTGGCGTTGCGTGGGAGAGTGGCGTTGCGTGGGAGAGTGGCGTTGCGTGGGAGAGTGGCGTTGCGTGGGGGAGTGGCGTTGCGTGGGGGAGTGGCGTTGCGTGGGGGAGTGGCGTTGCGTGGGGGAGTGGCGTTGCGTGGGGGAGTGGCGTTGCGTGGGGGAGTGGCGTTGCGTGGGGGAGTGGCGTTGCGTGGGGGAGTGGCGTTGCGTGGGGGAGTGGCGTTGCGTGGGGGAGTGGCGTTGCGTGGGGGAGTGGCGTTGCGTGGGGGAGTGGCGTTGCGTGGGGGAGTGGCGTTGCGTGGGGGAGTGGCGTTGCGTGGGGGAGTGGCGTTGCGTGGGGGAGTGGCGTTGCGTGGGGGAGTGGCGTTGCGTGGGGGAGTGGCGTTGCGTGGGGGAGTGGCGTTGCGTGGGGGAGTGGCGTTGCGTGGGGGAGTGGCGTTGCGTGGGGGAGTGGCGTTGCGTGGGGGAGTGGCGTTGCGTGGGGGAGTGGCGTTGCGTGGGGGAGTGGCGTGGCGTGGGGGAGTGGCGTGGCGTGGGGGAGTGGCGTGGCGTGGGGGAGTGGCGTGGCGTGGGGGAGTGGCGTGGCGTGGGGGAGTGGCGTGGCGTGGGGGAGTGGCGTGGCGTGGGGGAGTGGCGTGGCGTGGGGGAGTGGCGTGGCGTGGGGGAGTGGCGTGGCGTGGGGGAGTGGCGTGGCGTGGGGGAGTGGCGTGGCGTGGGGGAGTGGCGTGGCGTGGGGGAGTGGCGTGGCGTGGGGGAGTGGCGTGGCGTGGGGGAGTGGCGTGGCGTGGGGGAGTGGCGTGGCGTGGGGGAGTGGCGTGGCGTGGGGGAGTGGCGTGGCGTGGGGGAGTGGCGTGGCGTGGGGGAGTGGCGTGGCGTGGGGGAGTGGCGTGGCGTGGGGGAGTGGCGTGGCGTGGGGGAGTGGCGTGGCGTGGGGGAGTGGCGTGGCGTGGGGGAGTGGCGTGGGGGAGTGGCGTGGCGTGGGGGAGTGGCGTGGCGTGGGGGAGTGGCGTGGCGTGGGGGAGTGGCGTGGCGTGGGGGAGTGGCGTGGCGTGGGGGAGTGGCGTGGCGTGGGGGAGTGGCGTGGCGTGGGGGAGTGGCGTGGCGTGGGGGAGTGGCGTGGCGTGGGGGAGTGGCGTGGCGTGGGGGAGTGGCGTGGCGTGGGGGAGTGGCGTGGCGTGGGGGAGTGGCGTGGCGTGGGGGAGTGGCGTGGCGTGAGGGAGTGGCGTTGCGTGGGGGAGTGGCGTTGCGTGGGGGAGTGGCGTTGCGTGGGGGAGTGGCGTTGCGTGGGGGAGTGGCGTTGCGTGGGGGAGTGGCGTTGCGTGGGGGAGTGGCGTTGCGTGGGGGAGTGGCGTTGCGTGGGGGAGTGGCGTTGCGTGGGGGAGTGGCGTTGCGTGGGGGAGTGGCGTTGCGTGGGGGAGTGGCGTTGCGTGGGGGAGTGGCGTTGCGTGGGGGAGTGGCGTTGCGTGGGGGAGTGGCGTTGCGTGGGGGAGTGGCGTTGCGTGGGGGAGTGGCGTTGCGTGGGGGAGTGGCGTTGCGTGGGGGAGTGGCGTTGCGTGGGGGAGTGGCGTTGCGTGGGGGAGTGGCGTTGCGTGGGGGAGTGGCGTTGCGTGTGTGAGTGGCGTTGCGTGTGTGAGTGGCGTTGCGTGTGTGAGTGGCGTTGCGTGTGTGAGTGGCGTTGCGTGTGTGAGTGGCGTTGCGTGTGTGAGTGGCGTTGCGTGTGTGAGTGGCGTTGCGTGTGTGAGTGGCGTTGCGTGTGTGAGTGGCGTTGCGTGTGTGAGTGGCGTTGCGTGTGTGAGTGGCGTTGCGTGTGTGAGTGGCGTTGCGTGGATGATAGTGGGCTTGCGTGGGTGTGAGTGGCGTTGCGTGTCTGTAAGTGTTGCTGTGTGGGTGAAAGTGGCACAGAGCCTTTGATGTGGCCTGGCGCAGGAGAAATGCTGCTGCTGCTCATTAAATACAAGAGCGGCCGGGAAGCGGCCGGGAAACACAAGTACTGCCGGCCACGTAATTAGGGGAGGAGAAGCCGCACAGCACACGCTGGGAGAAGCCCTTTGATGTGCTGGGCGGCCGGGATGCGCGCTCTGTGCTGGGGGAGGGCCATTAGCCTGAACTCGCGGCAAGATCAAACGAAGGGTGGGAGGGACATTGAGGAACAGATGGCCATGAAAGTATATGGGCCAAAAGCGCGTGCCTGTACGTGCACTCGAAGAAAACGGCACAAAAAAATGCGGTGGTTTGACAATCAGTTCGAGCACTTGAATTCTCGCCATTTCCCATTCCTTCGAAATGGTAAAGGACAATGGTAAAGGACGAGACCTAAAAAGGGTCAGAGAGGGGACTCACGGTGCTACAGACCAATATCTTTAATCGAGTCCGCTGTAAAAATTTTAGGCAAAGTGATCTTGGCGAAACTTTCTGACTGGGTAAACGAGAAGGGGATTTTATCTAATCTTCAATATGGTTTCAGGCAGGGCCGTAGTACCATGGATCAGTGCCTCTACTTATATTTATTGGTAAACAAATATACTGTAGCAAAGAAAGGGTCTTTGCACATGGCTTTTATGGACCTTACTTCAGCCTTCGACCTGGTCAATAGATCTAAACTGTGGTCCATTTTATTAGATTTAGGAATCGACCAATGTTTGGTTCATTTTTTAGCTGAACTACATAGGGATCTTATAGCAGCGGTTAGAGTTACCCAGGATGGTAAATGCACGAGTCACTTTAAGTCGGGGACAGGTGTCCGGCAGGGGTGCATAATGGCACCCTTACTTTTTACACTTTATATAAATGCCATAGAAAAAACCTTGGTTAAGGATAGCCCGGATACGCCACGTGTAGGGGACAGGATTATTCCTGTTCTCCTATATGCGGATGACGCCGTGCTTCTTTCCCGCACGGCTATAGGCCTCCAGAGATTATTAGATGCATTTGGAGCGCATATGAAATCCCTGGACTTGGTAGTAAATATGTCCAAATCTCATGTTATGACAGCCGGTTGTCAAAACAGGAAAGACAAAACCTTCTTTTGTAATGGGGCTGTGGTATCTAACGTGATTTCCTTCACATACCTGGGGGTATTATTCGATGACAGAGGTTCTTGGGTTCCCCAATTTAGAGCAAAGAAAAACGCTGTGGTTAGATCGACATCAGCCTTAGTGGGGTTCTCACAGCGGTTAGGAGCACGGCCCATTGATGCAATACTTGCCATTTATAGATCCAAATGTTTGGCAATCGCTACATATGGCGCTGCCATTTGGGGCTCTACATATTTACGAGGGGTACAGTTGGCTGAAAATAAGTTTTTACGCCCCCTCTTGTCGGTACCCCAATCTACCCCAACTTTTTCCATTCAACGGGAATTAGGCCTGGGTTACGTGACTGACCAGCTGAGATTGGCCCCCCTGGTCTGTTGGATTAAAACTTGGCTTAATCCCGAGATAACATTGAATCACCAAATCCTAAGGGATTGTATTGCCCTAGACGAGGCTATGAGAATTCCATGGCTGTCTTACATTAAACATATGTTCAACAAACTGGGACGGATTGACATCTATAACAACCCAGATAGGATTGCAAAGGAAGATGTAAAATGGGTAAGATCACAGTTTTTAAATATACAAATGATGGAGAGGGAGGAGCTAGAGTTACAAAAACCTCTGGTTAGGGCACACTATTTATTACATTCCTCCCCTTTGAGTGAACCTTATTTAAGAATTGTGACCAAACCATATAATCGCTGGCTGTTGACGAGGTTCAGTTTTAACTTAATCCATTTTTCGCTGGGGAACCTTTCTGGCTGGTGTAAACCTGAAGAGATAGCTGCGTGTCAATGTGATTATTGTTCTCCACAGGATACATTGCATTTTATTATGTTCTGTGGTTTTTATGATTCCATTCGGAGGTGGTTTTTGGTTCCTCTCTTGAGAGGAAAGGGTTTTCAACAAGTTAGACCAGCTTTACTATATCTCCAAATATTAGATGATGTATGGTCCATTTTTAACATTGCCAGTTTTCTGGTTGCTGCTATGCGGTTGAGGAAAAAAAGACTTCCTAATGCTATTATGGTATGAATTATTTTTGAGCTGTAGCAAACGAGACTTATGTCTATTTTTATTAATCTTGAGACCCTGGGGAATTTAATAATATAGGATGATATTTTTGACTTTTTAAAATATGGTGCCCTCCTGATGTAATTAATTGTGATTTGTGATGTATATTTTTTACTTTGTATGATTTTAAGTAATCGAATAAAGTGGTTTGACTGACTGACTGACTGACTGGTGAGAGCGCCTACAAAATGATGCGCTTGTCCTTTTCTTTAGCCATGCTGCACAGCATTGGAGATGCTGTGCAGCATGGATAAAACCAATTGGCAAAGGCAATAGATCCCAAAGATGAGACCTACTGGCTTTCCAATGCTTATATTAAGTGCAGGTTTCATTATCCTCTGTTACCTGCCTTTCCCTTTTTCCGCTGGTTCTGGTAGCAGGCATTGTGGCATCAGAAGTCAACTGGAAATAGTTTCATAGTTGAGCTGGTGTATCATTTCTTTAGTAAAGGCGACTAGAGACATTACAAGTCACCTTTAATACGTAACTTACAGACAGGTTTTTATACAGGGATTGCAGGCTCACGTGTAATGTATATACACAGGTCTTCAAGTGGGCCGGGTCTCACTGGGTCTGAGCACCATCAGTTTTGAAAAGGGGGCCTCGAAACGGGTCTCCATCGGGCTCTGTTTTGTGCCCTGGCATAGGCGGTCCATTTTTTTTCGAGCGTTATAGGGGAAGGGAAATCCTTTAAACAGAGTCATTTTCTCTCTGGATTTCCCTTCTCTTTTTGAAACTCAGGAGCAGCAACATTGTCGTGGTGTCACCAGGGCTTTAAGTGGAAGCTTTTTCAATATTATATACAAGCCACAGTTGCTGCTTATTTATCGTATGCAACTAACAACCATTGACAAAGCCAATAAGCCTCACTTGTTGTAGGTATGATGTTACTTGTTGTATCATATATCTAGATGCAATGACAGAAACACAGCAAAATACCAGTCAGGGGGCACGCTATGCTAAGCAGAAATTGTTAGCTTACATGTTTGAAGCCATGCCCTCAATTACATTGGCCACGCCCCCTTGAGAGACCCCCCAGTTTTTTCATTCGACTTAAAGCCCTGTATATACATATACTTATCCTATCATGTTGCTGCGTGGGCACACCTAACATCAACTTAGCATATTTCTTCCAGCACCACCCAGGGGAAGAGTAGGTAGCTGTTTGGGCCTGACCAGTTCACACATCCGTCTGTACCCAGTGTGTGGCCGCAATGGTTTGTTCCGGCTTGGCTTAAAACTCCCCGGCAGCACCTGTTTCTCACCACACCTAGACGGGTTGTGCGCTCCAGCCCCATAAGCATCACCGTAATTGCACAACAAAACTTCCCTTCCTGTCAAGACATTTGGCCTGATGGGCGAGGGTGGCTCGGATGACATCCTCATCATCATCACATAATTGCCTTCCTCCTGAAACCATGAAGGAGTCCCCGATGATTTGAAGGGGAAGAAACAACGCATGACTGACATGGAGAGAGAAATTAGACTCCTCCTTAGAGTAATGCATGCCATTTCATCGTAAGTACACTAGAAAACAAGATTATGCTCACAGGCAAACAACTTAAGCGACAAAAGGTTGAATATTAAAGTGGTCTGCTTTAATTCATATTTGTGCTCTTCCACTGCACATGTAGAGTCGTAATATCCAACGGCCTTGCTGCCAACTAAGCCTTAGCTGTCAAAAACGAACAACAGTCATACATGAAGTGAACAATCGCTTGGTTACTAAATCAGAACGTGCCGCACCCACAGTTTACAAGTCCTAGCGTGCCCGGTGCTGTGCGAGGGAAAACAGGCCTATCTGAAAGCTGCTGTCATCACATGGGCAAGGGGCCACTTCTTACACAGAAGCCTTAAGCCACAAGTTTACTGCATGAGGCAGTTTGAAAGCTCTGCGTTCACCTTACGCTAGTCTGAATGCGGATCTTGGTGACACTCATAGAACACACCACACTTCCAGAGTACCCTTAGGAGGGACTGACTTAAATCACTACTGCCAGGCCCATGAAAGGTGGACGTATGCAAACAGTTCCTAGACGCATACTGTTTGGGCTTGAGTTGTGAACAGCACAGCAGGCTGATCATCTGCTAGTTGATCCCTCGCTAAACCAGTCAGCACCCTCACGTCAGTAATTCTAAAGAATAAGTTAATTACCTTTGGTAACTACTTCTATTAGATACTCTATAACTGCTGATTTCTAACCATTAGATTAGCCTCATGCGTCAAACTGGATTCTAAAAGACACAACAGTGGTCCTGCATGCCGGTAGGTGATGGTGGTGTGCGCTCCGACTTAACTTTATCCCATCCAGAAGTGATGATCTGAGCTGCATACAAGTGCCACCCCTATATAGTGACGTGAGTTTTTTTCTTGACTGGGGAAGCCCTCATACGTCGAACCTAAAAACCAACAAAAGCACCAATGTGCAGATCTCTAACTTGGGACCTTTTTAAAAGGAAAAAGAGGCCATTCCACAGATCAGGGCAGCAGGAGGGAAATGAGGAGTCTGCAGTTAAATAGAGTATCCACCAGAAAAAGGGTTACCAAAGTTAATTAACTTGTTCTTCTGCTGGATACTTCAAACCACAAACTCCTCACCTTTAGAATAGATATTAAAGTGGTATCTCCCGAGGTGGAGAGTCTAGGAATGGCCTCAGACCAAATAGTCATGCAGGAACGAATGGAAGAAGTTTGCATTTCCCTTGAGGCCTGGCTGTCGTGGTAGGAGAGCTTTGTGACACAGTCTGACAAATGTCGAGAATAAGCATTCCACACAATGCAGTGGTACCCGCCTAGGACCTAGTAGAAGGAGCCCTCAGTCATTTCGGAGTCTGCTCCTTGGCCAATGCATATCCAATCTTGATGCAGAGGACAATATACCATGACAAAGTGCTTTTGTGCATCACCTTGCCTTATTTTGCCATACAAAATCTCACAAAAAAGGATCAGTGGTATTTGGTGCGATCAATGTAAAAGTTCAAGTCTTTCCTGGGATTCAGCTGATGGAGTCTCTCCACCTTTATCGAGGGGTGAGACGGAGCAAAGAATGTTAGGAGGGTGATGTATTGCCCAATATGAAAAGGAGTCATGACTTTCAGCAAAAAGGCTGACTTAGAACTCAACACGAGTTTATTTGGAGAAAAGGTGGTGTAGGACGGCTGCACAGAGGGGGTCTGAAGTTCACTCCTGTGATTAGCTGATGTAATTGCCACAAGGAATGCAGTCTTCAGAGTAAGAAGTCCTTGGTGGGCCAAAGACAAAACAAACATTAAGACCGCCGACAGTTTGGCTTGTAATTGGTCCCTGTTGTGTACTCCACACCAGGTCACAAATGTGTCCCACAGCCAGCAGCGGCTCCTCCGCAAGAGCAGAGGGGCGTCGCCCTATTGGCTTAAAGCCAGCAGCTGAAAAATAAAACAATATTTTATTATAGTTTTATTTTTCAGCTGCTGGCTGAGCCAGCCTGTGTAGGGAGGGGCAGGGTCAAGCCATGGGAGGGAAGAGGAATGGAGTGGTATGTGCACTTCTAAGTGCGCACGTCTGTTTGGCCGGCCATCTAAGGCCGGCCAGACCGACATGCGCAGTGGGTTTCTCCAACCCAGCTGTATTGCACAGCTGGATGCTGTCCCAGTCTCTGCTGGGACCAGGAATCAGAGGAACACCGAGTTGGAAGCGGGTGGCAGCTTCAAGTAATTCTTATTTTTTATTATTAAATCCGCCAAAGCTCCCTCTCCCGTGCTCCCCCGCACCCTCTCCACCCACCCACTGCTTTGTTTGTATCGACCGCCAGTGCCCAATGTAAATGGGCTTTGTACAGGGGCGCGGAGCAGCAAGGATAAAATCCACAAGCTCAGGAGAGAGACTGAATGCAGAAAACTGCCAACTCTCAATCTCCACGCATGGATGTGCAGATTGCACAGGCCTGGGTGTAGAACCCTGTCCTGCTGCTGCGAAAGAAGATCCTCCAGAAGCGGAAGCCTTATCAGGGAACAGATGCTCATGGGCAGAAGTCTGGGTACCAGACTCTCCTGCCCCAATCCATGAGGACCTGTAGCAGCCACTTTTTGATGGATGGTACAAAGGCCTTCTGCGCCAGGCACATGACCATAACTCCAACAGGTTGCTAGGGAGTCAGGTTTTCTACAGGAGACCAACTATGATGCACCAGTCGCCACAGTCAGCTCAAAGTTAAGAAGGGAGAGGTGTCTGCTGTTGAGCCAGTTGTGGCCCAACAGCCACCACTGCCGATCTTATGCAGTCTCTACTGACACCGGAATAGAAATTATTCAGATTCCATTGCAGAGCCCGTATATATCACCTGGCACAGTCGACTAGCAAGATGCAAGAGACTAAGACGCCCAAGAATAGTCTCACTGAGACCATGGATCGAGGCTGTAAACATTAGAATCTTAAACAGAATGTCCAGGACTCATGACAGAGGGAAGGCCCTGAACTGCACCGTATCCAAGATGGCTCCAATGAAAGGAAGCCTCTATGAAGAAGTCAGGTATGACTTTAGCAAGTTCATTGTGAACTGCAGCAATGTTAGCTTGTTTGCCATTCTGGAGGTGGTCCCCCACTACCTGTGGCAAGCCCGCCTTCAACAGCCAGTCATTTTGGTAGGGAAAACTGGCATGCCCAACAACAGGATGTGTGCTGTGACTACCGCCATCACGTTTGTGAACTCTTGAGGAGCCTGGGGAAGCCAAAGAGGAACATGAAAAATGGAAAGTGCTCCTGGCCTACTTTGAAATGCAGGTAACTCTGTGGGACTGCAGGACGGGTATATGAAAAATTAAATACACCTGGATCCAGGGCAATAAGAACTTGGGCCAGCATGAGCATACTGAATTTCTCCTTCCCCAGGAAAGTACTCAGCAGGCAAAGATACAAAATAGTATGAAGGCCTCAGTACTTCAGTATGAGGAAATCGCAAAAGTAACCACCAGTCCCTATTTCTGAGGCAGCTTTCTCTCTAAGCCCCCCTTGGACAAGAAAGTCTGCACCTCCTGCAACAAAATGGCAAAGTGCTGCTCTGATAGCCCCCTGATGTAGGTGGAAGATATGGCAAATCAGAAAGGAATGGAAAGGCATAGCCCAGTTGAATGATATGGAGAATCCATATGTTGGACGTGATCTTTTACCACACTTGGATAAAAGGTTAGATCTGGCATCCTACTGTTTGCCACTAAGGGTAACCTAAAGTAGGTTAGCGCCTGACGCCGCAGGGTTGGGGGACTAGTCCCAGTCTCTGTTGACCTGCTCATTGTCTGCTCAAACCATGTCCCCAAAAGGCCTGTGGTCCCTGCTGTGGGAGTTGGGTGATGTGGCTGGCCTGCCTGTACGTCAATCCTCTAGAGTATCCTCAAAAGGAACGAAATTGCTGCAGAAACTGCCTAGGACGTTAAGAAAAGCCCAGTGAACACGCTGGGGCCCTGCATTCCTTAAAGCGTTCAAGGGCCGAATCTGTCATACTTACAAAACAGCAAGACTCGTAAAAAGGTATATCCCTAAGGGTTGCCCTGGACATCTCCAAAGAAGCCTGTAGATCTCATCCAAGCATGGAGATGGAACACTGCGCTGATGCTGATTGCCTAATCAAAACAATCTGTAGTATCAAGGCCTGACCTAATGGTGAATTTGGCCACATCTTGACCATCATTAATTGTTTGAGACAGGGATGCCTGCAAGTTTTCAGAGACTGCCGGACAGTTCTTACAAACCATGCCTTAGACTGAGGAAAATTGAATTTTGCCCTGCTATGTGTCCCCTACGTGTTCCCCATCATGTCGTGTATGTGCATGATCTCCATGCATTTTCCTTCCATGGCCGGAAATAAAGACGCATTTGCAGTTGCGTCCAACGTTAGTATGTCAGTTATCCAGTCCTTCGTGAAAGCAACGTGAATTAGGCTTTTAGGCCTATGTTGCCAACGTCTTTACATGGTGCACGTTAAATTATTGAGGTGCACCCGTTTCTAAGGCTCCACAGGGCCCGGACACCAGATCCAGGCCTCAAGCCTCCTGAAACGTTCCGAGAGATGCAGCCCCGCCCGCATCCCTGACCCTTCCCTTACTTCCTGCCAGACAACGCGGTACCCGGCTCGGTCTGGCCTGCTTGCCAAGAATATATTATGCTCACAGTTATCTGTTCAGCTCCCCGGATTCACATTCCTAGCTAACGAACAGGATAAACATATCCGTCTACAGTCCAGTCTTTCTGTCTCCATGCAAGTAATTTACTGAATTAGTATCCATAGAAGATCCATAGCCCACGCAATACATGAAGAAATATATGCATACACTAGCCTTTAGTGACAAGCAGCTTTTGCCCTGGTGTTTTTTTTTAATCAAGCAACATGTACTCCAAACACAAGATATCAGATACGCTATAGGTACAGGTCGTTCTGACATCCCAGACTTCAGTCTCCTCTACTAGTGCTAGGAGTCAGCGCCCCCCAGCCCTCCCCAGTTACACGTCATGACTCGTTTTGCGCGCACCAGTAGGTTAAAGGTTCCAGCTGCCCATGAAACCCCCTCCATGTTTCCACCCACCTATGACACTTCTGTGACGTCTACATCACACACCTCCGTGCACGCCTTCTTTTACGCCCATATGTTCTTATCTTTCTTTTTTTCACTTGTTACGCCTACTGTATTCAATGCAACTGTACAGTTCTACTATATATATTGTATGATGTTAATGAAATGTTGAATATCCCTTCCTGAACCTTAGTAGGTGATGGAACACGATGTCCATTGGCTCAAGCCACTTAATTAAAGCCCGTATGACTCAGATACCACGGACTCTGCCTCTCATTTATTGAGCTATTCTTATCATTTAAATGTATAGAAAAATAGACCCGGTAATTATTATTTACCACATAATGGCGCCCAAATAGGGACGTACCCCTTCCCCACGCGCCGGCGATGTAACGCAGGCCCCCTGACCCCTTCTACAGCCGTGACGGACCCCTTCGGTGCACCTGCAGGTTTTCCTGCTAAACTCCCTCAGGCCCACGGAGGAGACGGAGACTGCGGTCCAGCATCCAGACGAGGCGGTGAGGAATGCGGGGAGTCCCGACCAGAGCCCAAGCCGAGAGAGCAAGGTCCGAGGTATCCGGAGGGCCACCTGTTTCCGAAGCCCGAAGCACATGCGTAGTGCGTAGCAGTAGCCAGAAGTCGTAGCAGTCCGGTCCAGTGTCGAGTTTCCGAGGCCTTCAGTTCTGCTTCCCGGTGAGTACCATTGCTGGGAACGCATCTAGACGGGTTTCATTAATTTGTGCCCGGTCAAGACGGGTCTGGGTACACAGATCCGGTCCAGACGTGTTCACCTAGGTGGAGACGGTATGACGTGTCTCTTTATGAGACCGGTATGTTCTGTACTGTTTTAGCAGTGCATCCAGTAATTCTGTTTTCTAGTATAGTCTCTCGAGATTTCCAGTATTATGTTTTCAATGTACTAGGTAGCACCTGTTCGAACTGTTTTTTTTTAATGTGTTTTGATGTCGTGGTATGAATGATTTGTTTGCTAATCATTACTGTGTTCCATTACTGTGTTCATTGTACGTTCAAATATGCCTCTGTTTTCAAAGTTACGTCAGATAGGAACCAGAAAAGGGATACTCGAAGAATCAGTTCCTGTCCCACCTAGGGACAGTCCCGGACATTTCATGTATCATAAACATGGCTTAGATGCCATAGTGTACTTAGACTTATGGGTAGACTATACCAAAAATCTGGAAGAGAAATATAGATGGCCTGTTTCAGGAACTTGGGATGCTGAGTGCATCATGAGAGTAGAGGAAGCATTATGGAAAAAGAAAGCCAGACAATCCCAGAAAGATGCCATAGAGTTGTGGCGTAAAGAATCGCATAAGAGAACAGAAAAAGAATTCAGGAAAGCAGAACTAAGTAGGGAAGCATCAGAAAAAGCCCAAGAAAGGGAACTACTAGAAGAGGGTGAACGAGTTAGAGCAGAACAGTCAGACAGACAAAGAAATGCCCTTATTAAAGGCATGTATCCCCTTCTCGCCGAGGGCCTGCCTAAGGCGACCCCGGAAACACTCTGTAATTTACCGCCACCATTGGTCTCGACTACGCTACGTCATAAACCGACCGCAGCCGAAATGTTCCTTTCTTCCTATTTAGACGACACTGTCCCAGAATATGCAAATACGTATCCTCCTCCGCCTGCTCAACCTCACAACCCTGTTATTAACGCGATTACTGTTCCTCCAGCCACTGGTCCCGGGAATCCTTTTAATCCGCCAGTAACCCAGGACCAACCTACATTACGTATGCCTACTTTACCAGTCGCACTACCAACAGCGACGGCACACCCAGTATTAGTTAATGATCCTATTTCAGGAGGAGCAGTGGGAGGTATCCCTATCACCCCGCCTCAAGTAAAACGAATGACGCTGAGAGACGCAGCATTACAACGCACGCCAAAAGTAACTACATACGCAGCCCTCAAACAATACCTTACTGATTGTAGATATGACCCAGTGCCAGGCGAAGATCAGATGATATTATATTCCATACGTCTACGACGAGTTACCAACTATTTGACTATCATACCAGAAATGAGGGAACATTTAGACAACATATATCATTTCATCAGAACAGGGGAAAGACCAGAAAGTATTCACGAAGCTATGGCACACAGGAAGGTCGAGACTCAAAATATGATCTTGCAGTTTTTGATAAATTGTTTAATAAGGGAACAAGACCAGCCAGGTACAAACAAAGACGAGATGAAAGTCCTGATAAAATGGAGTGACAACATAGCAGACGGAAAACACAATAAACAAGGTTGTATAGAATCCATGTATAGAAAGATTCGTAAGGAAATTCTAGGCATACACGAAAGGGAGAAAGCAAAGAGAGAAACCGAGAAAGAGAATGACACCTCTGACGAAGATGTAGACACAGAGAACCCAGATAGAATAGCGTACGTAGGTAGGGCGAAACCTTTTGACAGACTCACACGCCTAGACTGTAGGAAAACCTTTCTTCCTCCCGTACCAGAACAGTGTTCTCTTGAGAATTCATTCCAAGCTACCGATAGAGTTTTGAAACAGCGAATAGGTTACAGGTGAGCTTAGTACCATGCATGAACAGGAACTAGCCCGATCAGCAGTTCAATGGACTAGTAATTCTAGCACATTTAAAGACGAAGTAGTGGCCCAAACGTTTCTGAATCTTTCCCCAGACGAACAGCGACTGGTGGGTATGTACATGATCCAACACCTCATTACACTATACGAAAGTCAGCATTCTGACCCAGGTCCCCTATATAATGTATTAGACGAGTTACTCCTAAACAGATGGAAAGGCCTAGGTACCGATTTGATTAATGTCATTTTAGAACAACGCCACAAATACAGAACGTTCCTGACACCACATTTTGTTCCTGTTCCACCCCCAGTAAGGAAGACATTTTACATAGACAGACAGAATCCCTTGCGAGAAGTCCATCCCATTCGGACAACGGAAGGTGAGCTCGAACAAGTATTTGTTTACATCCCTTTAACGAAAATAGAATTACTGGAAATGAAAAAGTTAGTGCCCTGTCACGATAAAGATCCAGCAGGGTTCCACCGTGAATTAAAAGACATGCTCCGCATGGGAGAATACACGTATCCCGATATCATTAAAATGTTAAAGGTCCTGTTGCCTGCGGGCATATATGAAAAACTTAAAGAAAAAGAATGGGAGGTGGGAGAGAAAAAGATTGACTGGGCAGAATTAGAGAACGAAGATAAAACACGAGTTCCTGGTACGGGTCTCGGGGAAAAAGCCAAAGCATTGCTCGAGTTGTTAATACAAGTCTTGCCAAGATTACTAGCCACGAAAAAGGAAGACTGGGATGCCATCTCAGCCTGTAAACAGAAACAAGACGAAGACACTAGTGATTTTTATTCCAGATTTGAAAAATGTTTCATTATTAATAGCGGCTTGAAAACAAGTAGTGAATCGTATCCACATCTTTTTGTTACCAAATTAGTAGAGAATTCTTTAGCACAAGTTAAAAATCGAGTACTGAAAGTTGAAAGTACCTGGCAAGCTAATACCCCGTCCCAAATGTTACAAATGTTACAGTATCACCAGAACCGAATCAGAGAAGAGCAGGAACACGAAAGGAGACGTATGAAAGACACGAAAATGAAAGTACTAGTTGCACAATCTGTTCCGGTGGATAGTCAGAAGAGGGGTACGACTCAGACCAGTCATTCTGCGGCTCCTGTAAAAGGGACATGCAATTACTGTAAACAGCCAGGTCACTATATAAACGAATGTGCCGTTCTGAAACACAACATAGCTACTGGTAAGACGAAAGAAAGACCGCGTCCTCCTAGACAGGACATGTTCCACAAAACACGCAACCACCGCAGAACGCACAACAGACAGTAGCAGTACCGCAGCCTATAGCTGCCACACAACAAGTTACACAGCAGATGTACCAGTACGCACAGTCAGATTATCCAGATTATCAGCAATATTCATGAAACAGCCTGGAGAGGGAGGTTGGCTTGCCTCTTATCGAGGTTCCTGTAGATCAAGAGGGTCCCTATGTACACAGCCAGGTATTAGGGAAAGACAGAAAATTTCTGATTGATACATGGGCAAGTAGAACTACCATCATTCATGACGAGGTTCCAGGGGCCCCTCTCTCAGGCTCAAGAAATGTTTCCCTGGGATTTTCAGGAAAGCCTATTGTTAATGAAATATCGAAACCAGTTTCCCTAGAAGTTGGTCCATTGTCCCGTACTACAGACTTGTTACTTACGAAATCATGTCCAGAAAACTTACTTGGTATTAAAACATTGAAAGAACTGGGAGCAGTGATTTGTTGTTCCCCCGGAAGGAGTGAGATTGTTTTTACGTGATTTTAAAGGACATTATGTGTTAAGAGATTTTGATCCAAGATTACTGAATGTACCACAGCATTTATGGGCGCAAGGTCCTACTGATGTAGGTTATATGCACATTACACCATACCGTGTCACTCTGAAACAAGGAATTGTACTACCACGAATCCGACAATACAAGTTGCCACCTGAGGCTGTAGCAGCCCTATCGAAAATCATTGACGAGCTCATTGCTCAAGGAGTGGTTGTAGAAACTGACTCCAATATATGTAATTCTCCTATCATTCCGATCCTTAAACGTACTGACCCAAATGCACCTCCAGTCTACAGACTAGTGATTGACCTTCGAGAACTTAATAAATGTATCATACCCCAGTACCCAGTGGTTCCAGATATCTCTTCCCTATTGACTGCCATTGATTCCGAAGCTGCGTTCTTTACTGTCATCGATCTCAAGAACGCTTTCTTTAGTGTCCCCATCCATCCGGACAGCCAGTTCCTTTTCGGATTCTGTTTAAATGGAGGAAGCTATAAATTTACACGTGCACCTCAAGGGTTCACAGAAAGTCCAAGTATTTACAGTCAAGCACTGAAACGACAACTAGATAGTATTCACATGCCAACTGACACTGCCCTGCTCCAGTACGTTGATGACCTATTGATTACAGCTCGTACAGAACGTGACTGCGAACGTGCGTCATTGACAGTCTTGTATTTTCTGGCAGAAATGGGGCACAAGGTATCCCCTTCGAAACTGCAATTCTGTGTCCAGCAAGTGGTATACCTTGGTCACTTACTGTCAAGAGGGGTAGACAGCTGACACCTGACCGTATCCAGTTAATTGCACATCTTCCACAGCCCAAGACACAGAAGGAGGTACGAGCTTTTATCGGCCTCACTTCTTACTGCAGACAATGGATCCCTCAGTACGCATATCTAGCCAAGCCACTGATACAGTTGACAACACAGGAGGCAGCGACATCGACTGTCCTCCCTTGGACTCAGGAACATACACTTGTTTTCGACAAATTAAAGAAAGCTTTATGTCAAGCACCTGTTTTAGCGACGCCATGCTACAGAAAACCTTTTACACTTTTTGTCACTGAACGTGATGGTACAGCATTATCTGTTCTCACACAAGATCAAGCAGGACAACACAAGCCTTGTGCTTATTTTTCTAGCACATTGGATCCAGTAGCCCAGGCTTTGCCTGCGTGCCTCAAATCAGTTGCAGCCACAGCTTTAGCTATCAGACAAAGTGATTCCATAGTGTTAGGACACCCCCTGACAGTACAGGTTCCACACTCCGTGGAGGTTCTTTTAAACCGAACACAGACTCAGCACTTGACCATAGCACGATTGACAGGATATGAACTGACACTGTTTCAGCCACACAGAGATCAGACGCTGCAACATATTAAACCCTGCTACACTGTTACCCTCGATTACCTCAAACCCCGCAACACATGACTGTGTGGAAGTTATTAACACCATGACGAAGCCAAGACAAGACTTGACGGACATTGCATTACCTGACCCAGACCTGACACTTTATGTGGATGGTTCATGTATGAGAACAAGTACAGGAGAGTTAGTGGCAGCATATGCAGTGACTACTGAAACTGAAGTTATAGAAACACATCGTATTGACACCCTGTCTGCCCAAGCAGCAGAGCTCATCGCTCTGACCCAAGCTTGCCTACGAGCCAAGAACCTTAAAGTAAACATATATACAGATTCACGTTATGCATTCGGAGTCGTTCACGACTTTGAAGTCCTCTGGCAAGAAAGAGGTTTTATGACCTCTCATGGAGCCAAGATTCAGCATGGCCCCCTCATTCAAGCTCTGTTAGAAGCAATACATTCACCTACAGCTATAGCCATCATGAAGTGCAAAGCACATACGAGAGTTACTGACACCATTTCCCAGGGTAACGACCTGGCAGATCGAACAGCCAAGCTTACAGCTCAGACTCCAGACATTCCAGCTGACACGACAAAGACAGACGTTTCAGTCCTGACGACTTGCATGACAGTCAAGGATCCTACACAAGACGTACTAGACATACAGACACATGCTACTCCAGACGAAATCAGGAAATGGACTGAACAAGGAGGGGTCCAGACAGATCAGGGATGGTTGACGAAGGGAAAAGCCACATGGTTTCTCCCCGACTCTATGGTTCAAGTCATCATTAATACAGCACATAGTCCGGCACATTTAGGAGAAAAAGCCATGTTAGACAGTATCCAGAACCTCTGGTTTAACAAACATTTACGAGCAGCAGCGAAGCAGAAAGTGCGTACCTGCATGATCTGTTGTCAGTTCAATCCAGGTAAAGGTGTTCCGGTGGAACAAGGTGGATTTCATCCTCCTGACCATCCTTTTGAAGTCCTCCAGATGGATTATATACAGATGGATCGATGTCGAGGATTCAAGTATGTCCTCGTAGTTGTATGCGCTCTATCCAGATGGACAGAAGCATATCCAGTCTCAGATTATACTGCCGGGACCACTGCCAAGCAGCTGGTTCGTGAATTTTTCCCTCGATATGGTTTGCCCCGTGTCGTGTATTCAGATAATGGACAGCCATTCTCGTCCGAACTCATGTAACAGGTATCACTTCTGTTAGGGTACCAGTGGAAATTCCACTGCGTACGACACCCCGAGGCAGCTGGCCTCGTCGAGCGACACAATCAAACTCTGAAAACACGATTAGCGAAGGTCTGTGCAGAAAAAGGTGTAGATTGGATGGTAGCCCTGCCGGTTGCCCTCTTCTATATGCGAATGGTCGCCCATTCTAGATCTGGTTTGTCACCATATGAAATTGTTTTTGGTCGTCCCCCAAACATGTGGGGTACACCTATGCCTCGTAAAATCACCGATGTTGACAGTAACATGCTGACAGATTACCTAGCTTCCTTGATGTCTGCACTACTCTCTTGTCGTTCTCAGGTCGCGGCTGCCTTCCCGGACAACACCCAGGTGAAACCGCACGAGGTCGTTCCTGGAGATCTAGTCCTGGTTCGAAATTTTGATCGCTCAAGTCCTCTGGAGCCCCGCTGGAAGGAGCCAAAACTCGTTTTGATGACTACAAGGACCGCCGTAAAACTGGAAGGAAGAAAAGGCTGGCTCCATTCCAGTCATATCAAGCGTTTCCATGGACCGTGCCCAAAGACTTTTTTCAAGGACTGCCCCGATACTGACTCTAAACTTCCCCTGTTAGAGAAAACTCCGCAACAGGAGTATAAAATCAAACTGAGGTCTAGTAAGTCAGACTGCGTTTAATTGTTTAAGTCCCCCTCGGGTGAATCGGTTAGACAGGTTTCTGACATGTATGAGATAGACCTACATAGTGAGAGAGATAGACGGAACTTCAAGAAAACGAAATATTGTAAAAATCTCCGAAGCAGATGCCTCGTTACATTATTGTCTATGTTTATTCGGAGTCTTACGATCGCATGTATAAGTTGTATGTTATATGTATTTTTTCCTCCTCTCGGTTCACATTTACACCTTTCCTCTAATGATACTGTAGAGCACACATTTAGTGAACTACCCCCTCACGAGTTATCCTATCGACTTGCAATGCGCAACGATACTCATCAGCTACACCAGAATCCAGGCACCTGGACTTGGTCCGGCTGGCTCTGGAGTGTAATATCTGCATGGGGATGGAGAGTACTGTCATTCCTGGGAGTAGTAGTAATGATCATATTCAGTTGTAGTCTCTGTTTACAATGTGGCCCAGCGATTTACGGCTTGTGCGCCACAGCTTGTATTCCACGTCCGCAATCCCATACCCAAATGAAAAAAGACGAGCGAATGATGCTTTATGAACAGATAGATGGCCTCATGAATATTGATGTTTCCTGAAGGGTACGTAGGGAACAAGGAGGGAATGAGGAAAATTGAATTTTGCCCTGCTATGTGTCCCCTACGTGTTCCCCATCATGTCGTGTATGTGCATGATCTCCATGCATTTTCCTTCCATGGCCAGAAATAAAGACGCATTTGCAGTTGCGTCCAACGTTAGTATGTCAGTTATCCAGTCCTTCGTGAAAGCAACGTGAATTAGGCTTTTAGGCCTATGTTGCCAACGTCTTTACATGGTGCACGTTAAATTATCGAGGTGCATCCGTTTCTAAGGCTCCACAGGGCCCGGACACCAGATCCAGGCCTCAAGCCTCCTGAAACGTTCCGAGAGATGCAGCCCCGCCCGCATCCCTGACCCTTCCCTTACTTCCTGCCAGACAACGCGGTACCCGGCTCGGTCTGGCCTGCTTGCCAAGAATATATTATGCTCACAGTTATCTGTTCAGCTCCCCGGATTCACATTCCTAGCTAACGAACAGGATAAACATATCCGTCTACAGTCCAGTCTTTCTGTCTCCATGCAAGTAATTTACTGAATTAGTATCCATAGAAGATCCATAGCCCACGCAATACATGAAGAAATATATGCATACACTAGCCTTTAGTGACAAGCAGCTTTTGCCCTGGTGTTTTTTTTTTAATCAAGCAACATGTACTCCAAACACAAGATATCAGATACGCTATAGGTACAGGTCGTTCTGACATCCCAGACTTCAGTCTCCTCTACTAGTGCTAGGAGTCAGCGCCCCCCAGCCCTCCCCAGTTACACGTCATGACTCGTTTTGCACGCACCAGTAGGTTAAAGGTTCCAGCTGCCCATGAAACCCCCTCCATGTTTCCACCCACCTATGACACTTCTGTGACGTCTACATCACATACCTCCGTGCACGCCCTGTGCACGCCTTCTTTTACGCCCATATGTTCTTATCTTTCTTCACTTGTTACGCCTACTGTATTCAATGCAACTGTACAGTTCTACTATATATATTGTATGATGTTAATGAAATGTTGAATATCCCTTCCTGAACCTTAGTAGGTGATGGAACACGATGTCCATTGGCTCGAGCCACTTAATTAAAGCCCGTATGACTCAGATACCACGGACTCTGCCTCTCATTTATTGAGCTATTCTTATCATTTAAATGCATAGCAAAATAGACCCGGTAATTATTATTTACCACAAGACACTGAGTATATCGACCAAGTAGGCAACTGTATTGATGGACCTGAGTCGACTGTCAAGGAAAGCATCCATTTCCTGAATGCCTCAATTATCTTGGATTCTCTGTTTTGGGGGTGGGAGGCGGAAATGAATTGGGGTTCAACTTGCTGGTGGAAGTTTGAAGCACCAACCTCTCTAGAATAGAATGTTGAGTCCGAAAATTAGGAGCGCCAGGTGACAGTGTCTGGTCCCTGGCAAACTATCTGTTCACTGAAAGCAACAACGAGACTTCATCCAAGTGCTATTGGGTGATCAGGAGCGAGAAAGTGGCACGTTGACGCACATGCCTCTTCTCTGGAGATAATACAGTTGTTTGATGGGTGCGAGTCCTGCTTGGCTTTTTTGCGTTTTCACTTAAACTTCATGTTGGAATTACCTGAAGACAGACTGCAACAAAAATCTGTTGCGGGAAAGATTTGCATGGACTAAATCCCGCAACTGTAACTGTAACCAACCACTCACATGCTTCACTCATCACTGGCTCTGTAACTTTGGCTGCTACCCAGTTGTATTTGGCGGTAAATAAAAATATAGTGAACTTTCATAGTAGTATTCTTGACAGACTTATGTACAACATAAATCAAGAAATCATTCAAAATAAAACCCATTTTATTAACCACTGTTCTAAATGAGAATCACAGCCAAGTCAAAATCTGTGCACAAGGGCACGCCACAGCATAAAAGCAAAGTGAAAATCCATTATAGACAAATGAGAAAAATGCTGGATGTGAGGTGTAAAGAGATATCCACTGGGCTCTCGGGAATCCTAGATCGATGATCAAGATACAATCATTTTGACAAACTGAGTAAATAAATGCATGCACTGTACAAGGGAGCTTCACCTCTTTCAGAATCAAGTTATTCAGTGATCTTTTTGGGGCAACACTAAAAATCCAGTACTATTTCACAATTAAAGCTGAATCAGTCGGAGGTAGACCCATGAAAGGGATGGGTAACAGTACAATCAACCAAGACAAAATAAGGGATACACAACACTGGTAATAAGGATGGCTTCAGAGCCTTATATGTCAAGATTCTAAACCCACACATTTAACGGACTGAAGTAACTCGTAGGGAGTAAAGTCTGTTGTAAACATTATGAATAGCACACAGTGCAGCAGGACCAGTGTCTAACGAAGCTGGTCAATTTGCTCACAACACAAAATAGATAAAACCTCTTTCTTGTAGCACCATTCCACAATGTATCAACAGTCACAGAAAACCTCCAGTGCAACAAGCCATTTCTAAAGAAAGTAGATCAGACTACTTTATAAAATCTGGAACTCTTTAGCGTATTGCTCTCTAAACTACAGTGGCGGCTCCTCCGCTAAGGCAGAGGAGAGTCGCCCAACTGCCTTTCAGCAGTGTGAATAAAGGAAAAATGAAATGATAACTTGTTATCATTTAATTTTTTTTCTGCTGTGGGTGCTTTGCGGGCGTGGCTGCTCTACTCTCAGAGCAGGGGGAGGAGAGGTGGGCACTAAGTGCGCATGAATGTTTGGCCAGCCAAACAGTCATGCGCACTTTGCATGTTTTGCACCCAGTCTGAATTATAGCCTGGGTGTAGAGCATGCCCAGGCTCCCAGTCCCTGCCCGAGTGCGAAACCACAGTGCTCAGACCAATAACAACGATGCATTGCAGCATTGTTCTTGGGTTAGGAGAGCCTGGGTGCTTCTTGTTCTGGCCGAAAGAGACGACGGCGGAGAGAAACGACGAGGAGGCAAGTATTTTCTTTTCTTTACCCCATCCCTTCCCACCTCCCCTGCTCTCCACCCGACACCCCCGATCTGTGTCAGCCCCCACTGCTAAACTAGATGGAAATACTTTACCTTTTCAAAAACTCGGTGAAAAACTACAGTCACCCACCCCACTTTAACATTTCCTGCTAAATCAAAACTCCAACATTTTGATTGCAGCCAAAATATTCGATTGTTTAAAAACCTTCCCCGTGGTAAAGCTTTCCTTTAGAATTAATTTCTCAAACGTGGATATTGTTTCAGCAAGTAGTGGCCAAGACTTGCTTTTATGAATTCCCTCAGAAGATGTTTTTATTTTTTGTTTACACAAAAAAATCTCTTCCCTTATAAAATGACCAAATCCGCTATCAAAAATACCCGACCTGTCTAATTTATTCGTTCATTCTTTTCAAAACTTCTATTTTTGTTTGCTAGGAGTGGCTTGACAGCACAGTTGTTGCCAGACTTTATGTGATCAACCTAAAAAAGAGCATTCAGGAGTACTACAAAGAATGGCTTTGGCTCTGGCTCTGGTTGGTGGTGAGGTTTAATGTTTTTATTGAGCAGAAGTTGTGTACTTCAACAAACAAGTGCTTCTACATCATGCAGCTGTGATTAGTGTTTGTTTATCCAGCCTTGAGCCAGCAGCAGTATGCTTCCTTGACCTTTTGGGTGTGAAGGAGGGTGTACACACAGGCACTAATATAATGCTGTTAAGGGGTTTTGGATAAGTAGATCATTTAAAGTGTTTGGTTTTCTCTGGTAACAGCACAGACAGGAGGAAGGCAGTCACGAAGAATGTATTGCTATTTTCCAGCTCCGGCACCATCCCCTTTCATCATTAACTCTAAATGTCAGAGCGTAGCTGTGTGTTTGAGAATAGAATGGGAAGGCGAAGCTGCACTTATCAGCATGGATTTTTAGGTCGGTTGCCTGCACAGTCTTAGGAGACACAGCACGTTGCTTACCCAACTGTTTAGGACTGTGAGCCTGATGGTTTCCTTGTGGAAAAACATAAGCTTAAAGAACATGCTACTTACCTTTGGGTAATAGTCTTTCTTTTGTATACTGTATATAACTGCAGATTACTCACGTTTGAATATTCCCCAGGCGTCAGATTGGATCTGGAAAAACTTTAGCAGTACCCTGCGTGCCGGTAGGTGGTTTTGTCTATCCCTGCACCAACATTGTTTCGCTCTACAAGAGATTTGCATAGAAGCATATAAATGCCACCCATGCATGCAAGCGTCAATTCCTTTATAAGCTGGCCCAGGCGCAGAACCCATTAGAGATTGGCTGTGACTAGAGTGCAGATCTCTAGACATGGGACCTTTTTTGGTCTTGGCCTGCATAGGCTGCGCTTAGTGTGGGGCTTGAACCTGCCCCTCTTCTCCATTGGCTGGCTTCCTAAACGGAGGCCAGCCATTGGAGGAGAGGGGCGTCTGTCAGTTTAAGCCCCGTCATTTTGGGATTCGGGGCGTGTTTTTTCATGTTCTTTCTCTCTCCTCTTCCCATTGGCTGGAATTTTACATTCCAGCCAATGGGAAGAGGAGCGAAAGAAAAACACGCCCCCGAATCCGAAAATGACGCTGTGTTTCTCCGAGGCATTTTGTGCTTGACCTCGGAGAAACATGGTTGCATCCCCTGCTCCTTGTTGAGAAGAGATACTACTCCCTTAAGGTAAAGAGTTTGATTTGTGACATTTCATGAATTTTAGCAAGTATAAAACGGAAACTCGATCTGCGCAATAGGCATACCAGCTACAGGGCAGAAGTATGTCCATGGCATGCCACCATAAATCTCCAAGCCGTCACACAAACTTGAGCCTCTGTTAATTGCTGCCATATGTTTTGGCTCATCTTGTGGCCTTTTTCTTCAGTATTCCAGTGTGTTGGCTCAACCTCTTCAGCTGGGGCGTGGGCTACTTTTTGCAGGTCGGTGTTTCCCTGCAAACGCAGTCTGTTTAACAGCTGCTGTGACATGGAGATCAACTGCTTTCCCTCAAGTAGATGGGCTGGGAGGGGGAAACACGCCGCTTCCCTTCACAGAGCCAGGACGGTCACTGGCAGCGAGGGCCGTGAGATAGTGCGGCCCAGCCGACTATCTAAACTTCTTTGCTCCAGGGACTGATGCATGGTGGGCTGGGGAGGAGCTTGAAGCGGACGGGCCCCTGAGGCATCACGTCGATGCGGCTCCTCGTCCTTTCTTCAGGCCTCTGTGGGAGCAGAAAGGAGGGCCCGGCCGGTGATAAGGGCTGTAAAGCAGGGAATGGACTCGCGTGTGAAGGCGGCACCTGGGAGTGGCAGAGTCTGGGACTGTCACAGGAGGCGGGAAGGGAAAGTAAAGCGAAGGAGAATGTGTGGGCGGTCCGAATAATCTTTAGGGGCGTTGGGAAAGGAGAGGCCTTGCAGGGGACCCTCCTCCGCTCGCTCACAGAGTGCACCGGAGCCCTGAAGTCCTTGGTTCCGTTGGTGATGGGAATGTGAGCCGGATACTATTGGGCCGGTGGATCTTGGAAGTTCCCGGAGCGCCACAGGTACATTTCACAATAACTTTGCGCTTCCACCGCGCCTCCTTGTACCACTCCCCCCCACCCCCGAGTGGGTCTTGGTGCGGTCCTGGAGTCAGGAAGGAGCAGCCGAGAGAAGTGTTTGAACGTCTTTCAGAGGGGAGGGGAAGCCCGAGGGATCTGCAGGGACTTGTCGTGGCACAGCATTGACAGTCGCCTATCCGTTTCCTTGGACAGTCCTCGGCTGCTGCGTGGGTTAGTTTGAACATTACGATGGTGGCATAAGTGGGAGCCCCCGGAGTTTCTCATGTCTTGAGTGTTGTGTCGAGTAGTTTGTGGAACGAAGGGGGCACGAGGGCGAGAAGGCTCAACTTTTTCACCTGTGACCGCATCTTTGTAACTACCTGTAATGTCTTTTAAGGGGTGTTAAAAGCAAAACTTGGGGATAGTTTATTCCTTCTTTCTCAATAGCCCGTAATTTACACTTTTATTTGGGCTTTAGCGATGCGGTGAAGAAAAAAATAGAAAACACTGATGGGCTTCCTTCCTCGCCACAGACAATCTTAATCTACTCGACGAAGAGTTGATAATTCTGGTTGAGTCCAATCTATAAAACTGCAGTTAAAGAAATTGTGGTAGGGAGTGGCCACTCTCTGATTAAGACGTTTTGGTCATATAACTAGCCCTGTTTGTTTTCCATTACTGCCCTCTGGTATCCATCATTACCCTGTGCTGATGGGATGGCGGGTTTGTGTTACACCTAAAGTGAAAACCATCCAACGCGTTTATAACCTTGTCCAGTACAGTGAAGATTTATCACCCATGATAAAAGGAAACATCCAAGCGAACTGTTGCCCTATATCCAGCCATGGCTCTTCAGTTGAGATTTCTTTGAAGTTGCCGCTTCCCCCTCCCCCGGAGGGCAGCGGAAGAGGATAGATATCGCTATTTTAATCCAGTACTGGGCTGTGCGTGTTATTGCCAGGTACCTTCAGGCCTGTTCATCTCCAGGGGAAGAGGAGATTAGCCTAGCCAGACAGCTCCATGCTCACATCTGGATGGGCTGGATAAGCTTTAGAACACAGCTTGAAATGGAATACTGCATGTTCAAGTCTGCTGAATGTGTCCAGGCCCTTACAGACAGATAGACAGACCGCCGTCCGCAGAGCTGGCTGTAGTTCTCATAACTGGCTCCTGGCGGCAGTGGGAAGAATCTGACACAGTCCACGAAAGCAGGTATGCTTTGCACTTGTATGTAGCGCTTGCACGACCCCAAGGTATTGGAGCGCTTAACATGGGCACCGGTTACATTACATAGGACATACATGCTGCCCAGAGACCGGATTCAGGCAGAGGACTCCAGAGTCTAAAGCATAAGATTGCTTCATTCTCCCGCTTGAAATCCCTCCTCCTTCAACAGAATTCCATGTGGAAAATTCATTCACCCAATGCTTGTTATAGGAGAAGTGAAACACGAAGAAAGAAAAGAGGCTCACATTCTGAGGTTGTGAGATCAGAACTTACAGCTGAAAGAGGAATACCCGTCTGCAGCTGATCAGAACAGATGCGCTGGAAAGCAAAGCAGGCCTTCTGTGCTGGCAACTGTGGAGCTCGCGCGCCGCTTCGGGTCAGGGCTGCACGCGCCACGTGCCTGACTGTGAATGTGTGGGCGCGTGGGAGCCATTCGGCCTGGAACTTCCTACATAACGTCACCTAGGAGAGAGTGGCGGAGGAGGATAGGGCGAGTTTTCTGTCACTAACACGTTGCAGATGTCCCTGCCGTATGACTAATGAGTGAGAAGTGTACACAGTCAGTGTTGTAATATACAGGCATTTTTTATGCTTATATTAAAATGTGCATGAGGGTGTGTAAAAAAGGGCGCACAAATCCATGGTATAAAATGTTGATATTACATTACACCATGTTAATTACTTGCACACAGGAGAGAGGAAAGGGGGCCCAGGAGAGTTGGAAGGAAGGTCTGAAAATGATGGAATGAGGAACAAGCTTTGTGAGTGGTGTTGTCTTTCTTTTAAATGCTAGTGTCTCACTGGATAGAACATTAGTGATTTGTAGTTCTCTGGCATTGGTCATCTGGATGACAGGTACAGAGGGAGGAAGAAGGAGAGGGCCTTCTTCAGTGTCACTTAATACCATTGGAACCTCTGAATAATGAAAAGCTGAGCAGCCCTACGTGTTGCACACGAAGCTCTGCAGCGGTCACTTGACCCGCTCTGTGTGTGTGTGTGGCCCTCTGTGTGTGGCCCTCTGTGTGTGGCCCTCTGTGTGTGGCCCTCTGTGTGTGGCCCTCTGTGTGTGTGTGGCTCTGTGTGTGTGTGGCTCTGTGTGTGTGTGTGGCTCTGTGTGTGTGTGTGGCTCTGTGTGTGTGTGTGTGGCTCTGTGTGTGTGTGTGGCTCTGTGTGTGTGTGTGTGGCTCTGTGTGTGTGTGTGTGGCTCTGTGTGTGTGTGTGGCTCTGTGTGTGTGTGTGGCTCTGTGTGTGTGTGTGGCTCTGTGTGTGTGTGTGGCTCTGTGTGTGTGTGTGGCTCTGTGTGTGTGTGTGGCTCTGTGTGTGTGTGTGGCTCTGTGTGTGTGTGGCTCTGTGTGTGGCTCTGTGTGTGTGTGTGGCTGTGTGTGTGTGTGGCTCTGTGTGTGTGTGTGTGTGGCTCTGTGTGTGTGTGTGTGTGTGGCTCTGTGTGTGTGTGTGTGTGGCTCTGTGTGTGTGTGTGTGTGGCTCTGTGTGTGTGTGTGTGTGGCTCTGTGTGTGTGTGTGGCTCTGTGTGTGTGTGTGGCTCTGTGTGTGTGTGTGGCTCTGTGTGTGTGTGGCTCTGTGTGTGTGTGTGTGTGGCTCTGTGTGTGTGTGTGTGTGTGGCTCTGTGTGTGTGTGTGTGGCTCTGTGTGTGTGTGGCTCTGTGTGTGTGTGTGTGTGGGGCTCTGTGTGTGTGTGTGTGTGTGGCTCTGTCTGTGTGTGTGTGGCTCTGTCTGTGTGTGTGTGTGTGTGTGTGTGTGTGTGTGTGTGTGTGTGTGTGTGTGTGTGTGTGTGTGTGTGTGTGTGTGTGTGTGTGTGTGTGTGTGTGTGGGTGCAAATGCAATAGGTCTCGCATTTGTGAGAGATTGAGCTATTGGCATTGTGAATGACAATGCCATTTATTTATCTGTTTTCAAAAGCAACACAAATAAAATATTTGTCATTTACAATGCCAATGGCTCTAACTTTTGCAAAGGCGAGACCGTTGCATTGTAAATGCTTGTTATTATTTATAATACGCTTTAAGATTACAGTACAAACAGTGCTTTAAACGGGTCGGTACTCTTGAGTACTGCCACTTCCAAATATTCTCCTCTTGAGAACCAAAACTGCTCTTTGGCATAGGAGAGATTCAGTACTCATTAGGGCAGCAGGCCGGGATTAAGTATGTGCAGCAACGCATGCACTGCTCTGTTGCTGCCGAAGGGAGTGTTGTGTCGGAGTAAAGTGGGCATGTGCGGCCCTTTTAAAAGACAAAGCATTAGCTCTGTGTATAACGAATTGCTGAATTATCTATCAGAGGTTCACTTACATGAATTCAGGGGAGTTAAAAGGGGCCTGTGCCTGCAGAGTGCTGACGTGCCCCACTATAGTGTGTGCTGCAGGACCTTCCCGGCGATGGCCCAAGCAACTGCTGAATGTACTTCGCAATGTACATAAAATTGTAAAGGAAAATATATTGTGTGTGCCATTTAAGCTTAAAGTTTTATACTTTAAACTATACATTTTTCAGCATGCTGCAAGGCCGTAGGGAAAAAGAATATCCGAAACCATGACGGCGCTGCCAGGGAGTTTGGAACACATTGGTCTACAGGTCTGCTTCACCTTTTCAAAAAGGGTAGGCAATTTTCCTCCGTTTCATGCTCAGTAATTATATATAAAAGTAGATTTCACCCCTATAACAAAATGCTGACAGATGGTCAAGGACAGGGGTCATGTTCGTTTGCTGCCTGCCTTTAAAAGCCTGACTGTTGCTACATGCATACAAGGTTCTGCTCAAGACAGAAACTTGGATAAAGATACAAAGGTAAACAAGATCCCTATAATCTAATATCAGGAGGGAAAACACCTAACCATGGACCAAGTGTCTATGTCAGTATCTTATTTAATCTCGCACAAGTATGTATGTGAGAAAACCACCTGTTCTAGTGTGAAGAATATCTAGCACAGAACCAAACAATGAAAGTTTTTTATAAAAAATATCTTAGAGCAATTTATTAATAATAAAAATGATATTTAAAAACATACAGTATGAGTTACTGATTGCTTTGATGAACACAATAACACTCCTCCCACTGGAGGTTACAATCTAAATATATCACACAAATCGGTTAAAAACTTTTAAAGAAACAGTTGACGCAGCGTTTCGGTGACACCTTGATGTTTTCACCTTCTTCAGGACTAACAGTTTTCTACTAATTTAAATGGCAAGAAGATACTTAGTTTAGACGGTATACATTTCCACAAGCTAGTCTTGTTACACAATGCCCAATGACTACGGAAACACCCTCTACACCGGAACCACAGCCAAACTTCAGAAAAGACTCCAACGCATCCAGAACGCCGCTGCACGACTCATCCTGGACATCCCCCGACACAGCCACATTTCCGGACACCTGAGAGACCTGCACTGGCTCCCCGTCAGCAAGAGAATCACGTTCCGACTCCTCACCCACGCACACAAGGCCCTCCACGACCTGGGCCCCAGATACCTCAACATCCGCCTGACCTTCTACACTCCCACCCGCCAGCTACAATCGACCAGCCACGCACTCGGCGCCGTCCCACGCATTCGAAGAGCCACCATGGGAGGCAGATCCTTCTCCTACCTGGCAGCCAAGACTTGGAACTCCCTCCCCATCCACCTCCGTCTGACCAAAGACCACCTCTCCTTCAGGAAGCAACTCAAGACCTGGCTGTTCGAGCAGTAGCGGACCCCCCCTCCCCCAAGCGCCTTGAGACCCTCCGGGTGAGTAGTGCGCTATACAAATATCTTGATTGATTGAATGCAGTTATTGTTTTTACTCACACTCTATTCAGTCTTTTACCCCCTAGTTTAGACACTTGTGCTAAGTGCTACACTGTCTTTATACATTAACATCTAATTTCTGACACTTGGTCCCTACTGTTTCATAAAAATACTGTGTCCTAGTTATGCAGCACAGCTCTCCACATACATTATAAGTTTATTATTAACTTTTTTTCATGGTCATATACTGACTTTTGCTACACAAAATTCTGCTAGATTACATTTATTTTTCTTTCAACAACACTTACAAAACGATGGAGTTATGTTCATTAAAGTTTCACAAACTTTGAGCATAATCAGTATCTCTGTTTCTCTGGTGCGTTAATTTGATCAAATACTTTCTATTTTCAAATGGGGGCCATCAGAAAATAGACAACCTTGTTATAGGGGAGCGAGTCTCAATCCTCAGGGTTTCAAATTTATGTCAGTAAAGCAAAGGTATTATGTTCCTTAATCTCTCTTCAACTATGAACATTATAAGTACTTCTTAGTGTACTCGTGTTACTTGTCTCGGTTTGTCAGATACGTTAATTTGACCGAATAATTCCTGTTTTCTCAGCATGTTAACCAATGGCGGCCATTTTAGGGTTCCCATCCTCGCTGTAAGGGAATAGGATTAAATAGTAAGAGATGAAGATATAATAGGACTTGGTAGGCCATTATTAACCTTCCATTCAGAGCTACTCAGGGACTCGATTGTTCATACTACCCAGGACTACATTAATCCCAAAGTTAAATGCAGATAAATCAATCTTTCTCACTCCTCATTATTAAGGCCATTTCAATACGTATTAAAGAGGGAAATATGAAATTGTTCACGTTTTTTATTTTGATCATGTGATCTCCACTGCGTGCATCGAGCTGGATAACTTCAATGCCGCACCATTTCAGTTCATCAATTTTATGGTTCTGTTCCATCCAATGTTCAGGACAAAGAAAAAAAATGTCCCCCTTAGTTGACCACCGATTTATGTTCAGTAATTCGGACCCTTATTTCTTGCGATGTCTCACCAATGTAACCATTGTTACAAGGGCAAACTATTACGTAGATCATGTTATTGGTTCTACAGTTAATGACATTTTTAACATTATGTGTGATCCCATTGTGGTTAATCACACAACCATTCATGATGTTACTGCAGCTCTTGCAAGAGTTACACAGAAAATTACCTACAGGAAAAGGTGTATTAGTGATGCTATGTTGTTTGCATGTTTCAGTACTGTAGGTGTGTACCAAATGATTGCAAATGGTACGATTCAGTCTAAAGGAGAACATGGGTTAACGAGTCTGGCATTATTCTTACTGTTAAGCAAATGCCAGCTTCTGTTTATAATGTTTTTAACTTTATTGCTGGCATTGCTAAAATTAGTAAAGATTAGAGGGAGGTTTTGTGTGGTCTCATTATAATCTTTGGTCTTAAACAGAGAGTCTATATCATAGTATTTGGCTCTCTTGTATGTTTGTTTGGTCAATCTTTTTGGATAGCCCCGATCTAGTAGTTTCATGGTCACGGCATCTGCATGTTGGTTAACATCTTCCATACTTTTGCAGTTACGTTTAATCCACAGGTATTGTTCAAAAGGAATTTATTCTTTTGACAAGCCGGATGGTTACTCTAATGGTGGAGCATAGTATTGCTGTCTGTAGGTTTGGCAAAAAGTTCTACTTGTAATATCCCTGTGATCCTGATGTCTAAAAAGTCACAACTATCTTTATTGATGGTAGATGAAACATTAAATTAGTATCTCCTAGGTTTAGCCATTCTATACATTCAATAAGGGATTCCTTCGAGCCCCTCCATAGAAAGAAGACATCATCAATATAGCGGGACCAACCGGAGATATTTTCATAAAAAAGTGCCGCTACATTGAATATATGTCCGTCTTCAAATGCAGCTACATACAGGTAGGCCAAACTGGGAGAACAAGTAGCTCCCATGCTGGTCCCCTTGATCTGTTTATAGTAGTCAGTTCTGAATAAAAAAATATTCTTCTTGAGAATAATCTCCACGCACTCCAGTATGAATGCGGAATGTGCAGATAGGTCACCTGTGTCGGTGGCCAAGAGACCCTCTAACATACTAATGGTGTCGTCTTGTGGTATGTTTGTATAGAGGGCCTCTATATCCAGGGTTGAAATGCTTAATCTCTACTGACGACGGATAATAATCCAGAAACACGTGAATAGAGATGGCCAGTACTTAGCTGCACCAACCTGGTGAAATACTCGAAAGGCTTTTGCAAGTACACACGCTTGGAGGTGAAGCAGTGTGATCCCACATTGGTTTCCTGTTTAAAAGGCTCCCTCAAGCCATTTGAACCGACGAGCTCGTGGAGAGGCACCTGCGCACCTTGAGTGGTACTGTAACCTCAGAATACTTTGGCAGCCTGCTCAGCAACCCCAAATATTTGAAATGCCTAATCTCTACTGACGAATGCAATCAGTTCTCCACTTTATTCGTGCTCCATATGTTATTTACCTCCTTCGGATCGCCTTTATTGCCACACACACACTAACACTTCTTTCAACATATCTTTATCACTCGTGACACACACGCATTCGTACTGCTCTCGGCATACTCTTGTATACCCCACGATGGCCGCCTCGGCGAGTCCGCCTTTTATTTTTGTTACCCCGACGTTCCGTTCCCTTCATAGACAACATCCACAATTTCATTTCACCACATTTTTTACATTTGGTACTTTCTATACCTTCGGCGAATTCACTTTAGAATCACCTTTGTGACTGCACCTTATCGACCATACCAAACGGACTACAGTCCGTCATCAACGCTTACTAACACACCCCCAACACGCCCCTTTATTAACTATTCACTTCCACATCCGCGGTAATCAACCTGAGCCCGGTTGCGGCTACGAGCTATCGTTACGTTGTAACTCTCCGGTAAGACTTTTTACATACTCACTATCTACGGTCTGTTTTAAGCTAGTTCTCACGTTATTGTAAGTGCACGCGATAATGAATGCACATGGTTAACTTGAGCACGAACCGAACCACTTTACCAGTATTTTCCTAGATACAGCAATTTTGATTAAACACACCTACCACATACGCTAGTTTTACCCTGTTACTTTTCGCATCCTGCACTTGGGTTTCTCACGTGTTCACACACCAACCACTTTTTCCCTATGATTACCATTAGTAAAGCTACACGTTTAAGCACCATCCACTATACCCATGAATGTTTTGTACAAACCCATACGATGTAGTCCCCTTCCTGAATGTATATACTTCTTCTCTTTAGGTTGCTACAAAGTCCCCTGATGAAGGGCACGAGTCACGAAATGCATAGGGACACATTTATTGCAATCGGATGAATTGAAATCTATCTTAATGAAAGTACTTCTTGAATGGATTATGCTCCAACAACTGAAATTTGAGACGAATCAAATAAATATCCAGTTGAACCTTTGTTGTTGCTTATTCTGAAACAGCACACTAGTTGACCATCTATGAGACATCGCCTCCCACAGGAGTGCCACCAAGGATAAGTGTTGAATGGTTCAACACTTCATTTTGTTTTAATCTCTACTGACGACGGATAATAATCCAGAAACACGTGTATAGGGATGGCCAGTACTTATCTGCACCAACCTGGTGAAATACTCAAAAGAGTTTTGCAAGTACACATGCTTGGAGAACTGCATGCACCATAATGCTTTGGGGCGAACCTGCTCGGAGGAGAAGCAGTGTGATCCCACATTGGTTTCATATCCATGGTAACTAGCCACTGGGTTTTCACATCAAACGATAAGTTCTCAATTTGCTTGATCATAGCTGTTGTGTCTTTTATATAGGCTTTTTGGCATACCACCAGAAGTTGGTGAAATGTATCTACATATTTGCTTAGTGGTACCGAAAGAGAATCTATACTGAGACAATGGGTCTCATGGGGGGTATTTAAAAGGTCTTTGTGTACTTTAGGTAGCCCGTAAATAGCTGGTAGTCTAGGGTTGTCATTCTTAAGGAAGTTATATTCATCTGGACACAATATATCATAATCTTTGTCATAATCTAGTAGCATTGTCACCTTATTTATTGAAGCATTCCACTCTTTGCTCGATTTCTAGTAGTGGATAGGGTTATTTAAAAGGGTAAGCATTCTGTTATTATAATTTTTAGTATCTATCACGATGATACTACCTCCCTTATCGCCAGGTTTGATGACTAGTTCATTAAATTGTTCTACATTTTTTTGAGCAGTTTTCTCTTGGGGGGGGGTTAGATTATTCTGCCACCAGATGTTTTCAGTGAGGAGGTCATCAATACACTTCTCAATGGAGAAAACAGGATCTCGGGGAATATGTCATGTGATCCTGCAGTGAAGGTGGTACAGGGTTCTTTCAAGAGGACATGAGTGCATTTCAATCTGCAGCATTTTAAAATATATGAAGCAACAGGCGTCTGTTTAAAAGTTCCCATATTTTTCAATGGTCATTTGTCCATAAGCAAAAGCGGCCTGTGGGAAAAGGGCAATGTCCTACCAACGTGGAATTATTCTAGGCATACGTTTTCAGTTGTGCTTTGGCCACCACATCACAGTGACTGGTGTTACTGGATGAAGTAAAATACAGCAATTTGTTAATGGGCTGTATTATATTTGAAAAGACAGTGATTGGATTTATAGTTATTCAAGCTGTCAGTAGCGGAGGCGATTCTTTGGCTGTCACAGCGAATTGAAAGCCATGCTGAAACATTCCATTCTCTGCAGGTTACAAGCCTGAATCCTGGCGTGGCAGATTTGGCTTTTCAGCCTTCCCATGTAGGTAGAGTGACATTTGGGTAATAGTATACATTATTTAGAGGGATTTAAGCAGTGGCGGCTGGCACCAAACAGGGGTGGTGAGGAGAGGGGAGGGATGGGCATCATTGTGATTGGTATGTGTCGAAATTTGGCGCTCAGCCATGGAATGGGAGCCTGGGCATGTTCTCCACCCAGGTTGTAATGCAGCCTGGGTGGAGAACATGCTAAGTGCGCATGAATAATAGACCGGTCCTCGGCGGCCGGCCAAACATTAATGCGCACTTACAAAGTGTGCTCACCACTCATCCTGCTCTTGTGTCACAGGCAAAGCTGCCGCGTAAGGACAAAATAAAACTATAATAACCTCAAATTAGTATCATTTTATTTTTCCTTTATTTCACTACTGCACAGCAGTGGGGCTACGTCCCTTCGCCTTAGCTGAGGGGGCGCCACTGGATTTAAGTGTGATATGAAGAGCTATAAATAAAAATACAAACTATTATTTACTGCTGCTGTCTCCATAACAGTCCTATTAAAAAAAGGCAAAAGAATAGTTTATCTGAAGAAAACTGACACCATGGCTCCAAGCGGCCTTATATGCGTCACTGAGCATGCATTTTAATAACTACAACACATCACAAATATTTACTAATACATAAGCAGAGTCTTACTTTATAGCAGCAACCCGATGTATAGTGCAGAGACATTGGGATGCATGGGCTGTTGGGTTTATGCACAGAGTAATAAACTGTTATTTTGACTGTCAATATATTTCCCTATATAGTTATCTCGATAACACCATCTAGTCGCAAAATGTAATTAGTAGGGTGAGGTAACCTACGTACATGGCTGGTATACAGAGTGCTTAAAGCAAGTAATGCTTATTAAACTTGCAGACTGGTCAAACACCCGATGTGTTTTCCCCTTGCTGGCTACTGATTGAAGTATGATACCCGATTATGGAAAAGTAGTCAATGGCAACACACGGATAATATTATAAATTTCCAATCTGAATCAGAACATCTGGTTGGCACTGCAGACCAAGTATTACTCAATATTTAAATGCAAGGACAAAAGGAATACCGTACGCGTGGCAGAAATATAACTGCATCTTCACACATCTGCACAATTGGAAAATCAGAATTCCATTAAATGAGTGGCTCTGCCTGTAGTTCAAGGCTGAATTTGGGGACTACCTGCACTTATTTTTTCCCACTTGAAGAGCTGAATACAAAATAGTGTAATGGCCAATAGTCGGTTCTCTTAAAACGAGAGTTATGGTTTGTTATTGTAGGACATGCGAAATCACTAGAAGCAAAGGACTCTTGGCTACCTTTTCAACGAACGGTCCCAGGGTTCTTATAGAGCCACCGAGTAATGTGCCGATTTAAAATCCAAAATACAGCGCCGGATGCCCGAGGTAACTTTTAGATGTTCTCAAGACTTTAGAAAGTCGGACTTCATGCTTTAAGGGCGGTGGCAAGTGTCGACATACAAGGATTGGCCTACTCAGTGAGCAGGCAGGCTTGGTCTGAAATACATGGTGCACAGATGTGTCATCGGGGAACAACGGAGTGCCTGCTAGCAATAACAAAACCGCCCTGTACCAGTGAGTCGAGCAGGTGAGTCAGGAAGGTGCGGGGCTCGGGTTGCGCAGGCGTGGTAGCACCGCAGGCAAAGCTGCTCTGAGCGAAACCTCAAGCCCGTCTGCAACGGGGGCCTAGTGTGTCATAAGTGAGAAGAAACTGAGTGAAGTAACTAACCAAGGCAGAATCAAGGCTATCAAATTAAAGAGGAAGCGGGTTTGGCTGAGGCCTTAAGTAAACGTACGTAGGTAGTGCTCGAGTGGTGAGGTGTGTGGCACCTCTATGCAAGTACTCGAGTCCCTGCTTCCGGGATGAAACACAAGAGGGCAATTTGGATGACGCCAGTTGCTTACAATGCGCACCAGCTGCCCTATCTGTGAAAACCCGTGGCGACTGGAGTGGAAACAAGATAAACACGATATTATGCGCGTCGACATTTTGGTAAGTAAATTTTGCATTTTTATAATTTCATTAAGAAGCAAATTTTTCTTCAAAAACATGTACTTCAATAGGAAATTGAACAATACAGTTAAAACGCAATGGGCACCGGTGGAGAGATAGTTCACTATTTAGAAGGTTGGTGCAAATGTTGTAGATGGCCTAATTCTTCCTGTAAGTCGGTCACATATTTAATGGCAGATACAATATATACCATGATATGTTAACATCCATGTTCCAACAAGGCTAAAATTCGTCGCTGTCTAGAGCGAACACTCTTAGAAGAGGTTGTGGCCGAAACGCAGAGACCATGTTGTGTACCAAGGTTTGAACGAGGATCCAGCACGCCGAGGGAGGGGACTAGCACTTGGGAAACAATCTGGGGAGGAGAAAAGAGCATTAAGCAAACAGGGAAACCGGTTCAGTGAAGAGAAGGTGCGCACACACCTGGTAATACTGGAGAGACATGTAGCAGCAGAAAGAGCCAGGGGGGTGCTGCTGCTTTAAAGAGGGCTAGGCTGGTTGCCTCAATGTGTCATCTTTTCTAATGTATTTACATTATAAGGATCGAAATTTAAGGAGGCCGCATTTTTTTTTTAAAGTAAAAACACTTTAATGAGAAGAACAAATCGTGGGATTTTCTCAAACGGATAGTTGGCATCTATGCTAAGCAACCTCGGGGTGTTTGAGGAAGACTGGGTAGAAGGCTAGGGTTAGGAGGGTGGAGGTTATAAAGAGACAAGCACTGACCTATTTACAGTCTTACTAAATACTTTTATGATACATGCATCTTTTTTCCAATTCCAATAAAAAAAAGTGAAGGCTCAAGTGGGCAAACTGTCCTAATCCACTTTCTACACGATGAACACACTTCAATACTTTTCCCCACATCTTGGATTTCCTCAAAATGTCCAAGCTGCAACATTGCTCATCCTCTCAAAAGCTAGACTAGGCTAATAGACTATATCACAGCATTCCAATCTCAAGAAAGCAAAAGAGAATTCAAACTCAGCAGCAAGACTACTCTTACATTTAACAACACAAACTCGCATCTCTACTCACAGCTTCTCAATAGTTTACAACTGCAAGAAGACCTTTGTTTACGCTAATCGTAATCACAAGCCGATAAATTGTAAAAGTCCTAAATTATTATGATAAAAAAACTCCAAATACTACCAACCTAGAAACTTGCACCCCAGGCTGGCACCATGTCTAATAATTCCAGCTCAAAGAACACTTGGACTACAAATCACACAAGTAGTTACATTCCTGATGGGAGCACAGTCTACATGTTTCAACAGATTCAAATATTTTTGTTATGCTATATAAGCATTTTTCTTTTGTTAATCGGGGTTATGAATGTTTGTTACAGTTTGAAAGATTTAAGAATAAAGTGAGACATTGATGAGTTTAGTAACCATTGGAGCAAGATCAGGAAGTCCAAATTCTCCACTTTGGTGTTACATGTGTCAATGACAGCAGGCAAACTTTTTATGTATGTTCAAAGCTTAGTCATTTCAGACTACAGTACCAAAGAAAAGCTAGTGAAAGGTGGAGCTATACATTTTAGGGCTGACTGAGGTACCAATATGGGAGTGTGCTAATATGATCCCAGAGTGTGATAAAGATCATTCTTCATTAGTCAGATAGCCAAAGTTGTTTACAGAGTTCAGTGGATGCGTGCTCGACTTTTGACATTTCTAGCCACACCCTGAACCGTTGGTTAAGGTAGTTTTCTGCTTCAATAATTCGGGATTAAAAGGAGACTTGGTAAAATTATTGCATGTAGTGTTGTTAAATATTAAATACTAGTCTACATTTATATCTCAGTTCTCTAATAATAACAAACCATGTGGACGTTGCTAAGGAAGTGGCAAAAATATAATTGTGTCACAAACATTCCCTCTTCTTACCATTACCTCTACAAAGCAATCATATCTTTTGCCATTTTATATATTATACAATAACTACGATTGTTGGGTTGTATGATCGATATTATGGTAACAGCACTTAATTAACATGCATTAAGTTAAAGTATACATTATTTATCATTGTGGAGTGAGGGCTGGGGTCGAGGCACAACATTAGGGTCACAGCTCCTTCAATTTGGAAATCTAAGTAGGATAATTGATATTTAATACATATAACATTTAGCTAACTGAATGCAATTAGTTATTAAAGAATGATTAACAGCAAAATAATTAACAACCGTGCCAAATGTTTTAAAACATTAAATGTAATTTTAATTAAAGACTTAACATGGGTTAGGTTGAGGTTTGTGTTTTTATTTTAAAGTGTGCACGTGAGTGTGAATAAGAGTGGTAGGATTATTGATGAAAGTATTCATTTGAGAATTATATTAAAGTAAATATTGTAAAACTATTTAAAAAGCAAAAATTATGCCTAAAGGATAGGGTTATGGTCAGAAGGAGAACATGTAGTGATCAAGGTAGAGTTAACAATAAATATAGGCGTAGGTAAAATTGTAGCAGGAATGGTAGTAAAACAAATGGCAGGAGAGGTAATGGTTTTGTTGAGGCAATGGCGATAAGGAAATGGCAGGACAGGTCAGGGTATAAATCTAAGGTGCATTTTACATATGCCTGGGCTGAAAGCGTTCAAACATCTAAAGGGAGAAGCAACTGGTACCCTCACATTAAATAATGTTGACACACTATGTAAAATGTGTGGATGTTAATTACCAGGAGCCTTTGGGATTCCACAAGATGGAGGACAAGGAAGCGACAACTGCATATACATTAGGGTGTTAAAAGATATATTCTGTAATTGACAGTGAAGTCTTGACATGTTGATAGTGGTATGATATTTAGAGATTTCTTGTGGTGCAATTTGTCCAGAGTGGGCCAGGACAATACGCTGTTGGTGCACCTTCTAATATAGTGGGTGTTGGGTGGATGCTTATGATGCACAGTATAATTTTGTGGTGGAATATGCAGAAAAAAAGAGGAATGTGGTAGTAATTTTGATCTTACAACGGAGGATGCTGTAATTAGGCAGATGGCTACTGGCCAGGTGTTGTAGAGCAATGTGATTTTAGATCTTCAGGATATACCTCTCACAGAAGAGCAATGGTCTAAAGATGGGAATGTTGAATAATAATTCGAAATTCATGAGAAGAATGGTTGGCAGCAGGCTCTTGAGGATGTGTCTGTTTTTCGGCATGTGTAAAACAGCTTAGTTTGGAGCGGTGATGTGAATGAATCGAAAATGGGTAATTCTGCTCCAAGGACATGGTGGTGAAAGCATTCATGGTCTCTTAAACTAGTGATAAAGGGTGGAAGACAAGGTTATTGCCTTTGAACATGGTCAATAGGTTCCACAACTTTTAAGAGAAGAGCGCATATTACATCACAGGTCCTCTAGGAACCTTGGAATGGGCATGATTACATCATTTTGGGATTACATCATTTTGGTTGTGGACTATTTCAGAAAACGGTCAGTTTGTATGCAGACAATGGCTGTGTTCTAGCTTTGGAAAAAATTATGTGTGAGGGTGCCCCAGAATAGATCCTAAAGGACAATGTAGTCTACTTTTGTCTAGCAGAGATTAATTTTCCAGATTTGCCTTCATGCATAGTTGCATGTCAAGGTACAACTCAAAAGCTAAAGGGTTGGTTGAGGGACCTAATCTGGTCATAAGAGATGGTGTATAATAGAGTGGACAGTCTGAATGTATCTCTTCACTGGCAGAGACCATAAGGTTTGATTGCACCACTGAGCATTCTGTCACATGGAAGAAATGTGGCCCAGTTTTATTGTCAGGTGGTGTTTTTCATTCAAAGCATTACAATAAGCCTCATAATAAAGTTCCTCAGCAGTGAAGGTTTTAATTCCATACTCTCAATATTAACGACGCCTTGAGTCCTGTAAACCGGGAATGCATAATTAATGGAGATTCTGAGCTGAACCATCAGAATCTAAAGAGAAATGAGGAATTATCGAGGGGTGTTGAGAGTAGAGTGATTTGATGATCTGAAGTCTGATTCCCCCTGATAATTCCCATTCACTAACTCATTTCCCCCGATATTTAGGCTGCCAGCGTCTCCAGGGAAATTTTATGCAGCTAAAGTGTTGATGCAAATCTCAGAATTCCCATGGATCGACAAGTACTGTTACTGGCACCACGGAAGAGTCTGTGAAACACAGAAAGAATTCAAGTTGCTGACCTATTCCATAAATGAGCAAAGGGCTCATGTGTTACTCACAATCAGCAGCATTTAGACCATACATTGCCTCAAAGTGCAGGTACTAAGGTGTTGGTGATCTCTGCTGAAATCAAAATGTATACTAGCCCAAAGCATAGGAATTAAGATGGATATTCCGACTATACAAGACTGCAAAGAGCAAGAACTAAAGTTTTACAGATCCTTTGTGGAATCGGGAACATCTGATCCCAAGGCACAGGTGCAAAGGTGTTACCAACACTTCAGTGAATGAAGACCGTATGAGTCCAACGAGCAGGCACCAAGGTGTAACTGATATCTGCTAAATTCCAGCCACTCACAAGTCCATAAAACAGGAGCTATGATATTGCAAACCCTCTTAAGATCTTCATGAACCCACAGCACTAGTGCTATGGTGTTGCTAACCCTAGGCCGAATAGCAGCCTTGTCTGAGCTGAAGGGGCAGAGCTATTCTGTTCCTAATCTTATGCTAAACTAGGGAGCTCTCCTATACATTTCATGCTCATGGAACACTTTTAACAGACTCCTGGAATGTCCAGGGAAGAACTTCAACCTAGCCTACAAAATGCCAACTCCCAGATGGTACTCGGGACACAGTACAAGTTCTAAGAACAGTTCAATTTAACCAATAGAGTTTGAGTTCTGGTACCGCTAAGTAACAAGCTAGTGCTTGGGATATAGCACTGGATTCTGAAAGAATTTGATGTACCTACCTCAGTACAGAAGTTATGTAACACCATACTGTAGCCAGCTGGTGCCCAAGAAATATTATAAGTTTATTCTGGATGTCTTCCAACATTATTGGACAAGGGCCAATAAGAAAATGTAGATTATGTTGGGTTACAACCATGTTTCTAGCACAGGTTGTTTAGCCCTGTTGCCTTGTCACCATCTTTTCACATGATTTTATGAAATTTGTTGAAAGAAATCAAGGTGGTCTTATATAGTTGAGTTTGACCTACTGGGCTAGCTAACATAGGAATGCCTTTGTACTTTTTAGAGGGGATGTTTTAGTCGAGGTTTTTTGCTGTGGAAAAAAAGACTTAAGATTTGAAAGCTATCCACCATCTGCAAGTGCTCCCAAACCTCTCAGCAGCATTAGAGTTCCGGAAAGCAAATTTCACAGAACTTTACTGACATTACAGCTGGGTACCTGTGTTGGCACTACCCCAACAACATTAGCTATCAATTGGCAGCATCCCTGGTGGAACATTCAGAAGATTTTGGAAAACTGGTAACTGAGAACAGAGTTTTTCCCCACCATTTTTAAATCATAACTTGAATAGCTCCATATCCAAACCAGGGAAATCCAGAAACTCATGCTGCTGGATTTACTGCAAACCATGCTTTAATCTGGACATGGGACAACTTGCAAGTCTATCTACCACATGTCAGTGGTTAATAAGGCTCTCCCCCAAAAAATACACACACTACTAGGGCTCACACCAGACCCAGATCGAAGCTTCCATGAATACAACTTTCTGTATGACCACAGTATTGTACTATATGAACCAATGCATTATTTTGTTTTAATATATTTAAGTGCCATTACTTATCAGATGCTGGGTCTTGTGGTTTAGTGGATTAATGCACCCATTGTATGGGGCCTGTGTTCGACCTGATGGTCACAGGTTCAAATCCCGGCGGGTCCCCTCTGCTTTTCATCCTTCTGAGATTGATAAAGTGAGTACCATTGAGTTGGTTAACAAACATGTTATTCAGCGACATGATACCAGTTGTGGTGAACGTGCACTTTACAAATATACATGTTATGCTATGTAGATGCTTGTTGAATGTGGCAGAGATTTTTTTCTTATGTATGTATTCCATTTTCCTGTCCTCTTCCTTGAAGACATGAAGGCAGTAGCTGAGGCTGTTAAGGTGGTTGGAGTATAGCTGAATGCTGTCCTCATAGTGGACTTCTGCTTACATTCAAAATATGTTTTTACCAGTTATCCTCGTTCACTGCTGTTTTCGCATTGGGTGACTATCATGTTGACATTGGATGTAATCAACAGGCACTTGAGTATATCAACGTGTATGTAACAACTAATTTGTATGTATTATTTGAGTCGGACTACTGTGATTTCATTTCTTTATTTCCTTTGTTTCCATTATTACCTGTATGTACTTTTGTTTATATTTGTATTTTTTCAATAAAAACGATTTGAATTTAAAAAATATATGTTTATTTACAAATATTCTAGTCTGTGAACTCATCAATTTTCACACTCAATTAAATAGTGCATTAAGGCTGGTCTCAATCAAGATTTCTGAATTCCATGTTTTCTTAATTAAAATGTCAAATCTTTGAGGGAATAGAAAACACCTTGTATCTCCTGTGCATGCTAGAAAGCTAGCTACTCAGTTGGCCTAAGTCACAGTAAGATTTGTGGAAGCCCTGTGTTTAACTTTTTCACATTATGATATTCCATATTGGTTTTTAACATGTTTTGCATTTTGTGAATATATAGGTTTAACATGTGCTCCAGCATGTGTAAAGGCCATAAATAAATGTGTCCTACATACAAGCCAGCTCATATTCCCTCCCATGCGTATTGCTATTTTCTGTAGTCACTGTAGTTTGTTCTTATGTTCTGGGTGGCAACTGTTGTAACAGCAGATTCGCATGAAGTAACTCTGCACAAGCACACACTTGCATGAATGCATTCTTGATTTTTCAGATACTAAAATGTTCACCAGGTCAAATTTCAGGTGCACCTGAAAAAATAGAACCTGGCTTGTAAAGCACACACTCCTCTTTATCCTGGAGCAGTAACTAGGACAAGAAAAGAGTCTGCTGAAGTACATACTCCTTTGCTGGACAGTCAAGCTGCCCACTAACACTGACGTTAAAGCTAATACACTTATGGAACCTCTAGTGAACTAATGTAGGCTCTGCAGATTTAATGTAGTTCTTAATAAGGTGAAAGATCCTGCTCCACATAGCCCAGAAATAAGGGTGGACTAATTAAGTAAGAAGCCAGGAGCATGAAGGGAGGTGACAGAGTGCTCTCCTATGAATGTAAAGCTGGTGCTTGTGCACAGGAGGCACGAGTTGGGACACTTGCCCCACAGTTTGTTACGCTCACATAAAACCTGATCTGTATGCTATGACCCTTTGAGAGTGTTCACCATTCGTGCGAAGCTTTTTTTGCAATTCTGCAGAGTTGTGAGGGGCTGGCTGCTGTCCAGTGAGACTTTGACCGGTGTATCCATCCCCCAATCACGTCCCACACACGCAATACACACAAAGTTTCACGATTTATACTTTTTGTTCTTCATAATGGCTATTTCAATGATTTCGTTACCCGATGGTTTTTAAAATAATTCATCAAAATAAATTCTCACTGGTGTCAATTTTTAATACATGTTCATATTTCCCCCCTTTGTCAAGGTAAAATAGTAGGTGGTATTTTATTTTTCAATATTTTTTCTTTGGTTAATCCCTTTTATTTTAGAAGTTAAATTTTTACTATTAGTCTTTTATAATGAAAGGTTGAACTTTTCTCTTGATCGCTGATGGAATACTTTTTTACTATTTATAGTTGCAGGTGATATTTTTCATTATTCTTGATTTCCCTTCATATGGAATGGGACATCTTTTTAAGAATTAATGTTATTTGGAGTTATTTGTTCTTTGCCTTTAACGACTTATACCATAATCTATGTTGTTTGTTTGTTCTAATTTTTGATCACTTAATTTTTTGTTTGTTTTTACTCATACAGGATTGTGGAAATTGGGGTTCTTCATAAGATGCTCCTCCCCCAATGGAAAATGAATGTATATAACAGTGGCAGATTCAACTGTGTAGTTCTACTAAAGACCGAGTTACTGAGGAAATTGATTGTTTTGGTTTGTCAATAACTTTGATGCTGCTTCACAAAGCACCCCCCAGCCCCCCCCCCACCCTCCCAAAAAAATCTTCATCCATCTCATCTCCTTCCTTGAAAGGTACGGGGTGATCTGTCAAGTGGAGGCTGGGAAAGAAGGTGAGACCAAAACAGAAATTCCCCATGCAATTTCCATAGGGATTTTTTAACAGAGCTGCAGCTCAAATGGCTGAATGGAATTAAGCCAATTTTAGCAGAAAGCTAGATGCTTACCCAGCAAGCATGCTTTTGTGATTTGGTGTAAATCCATTCAGTCAAAATGTATGTATATCTAGACGGTTGGGTTCGCGGGAGTCCTGTGGGCACGCAACTTCAAACAGAGCGATATGATTGGTTGATGGGTTTTTTCCATGTCTGGATCTTTGCTCAGTATAAAGCTCCTGTGAGTCCTACAGGAGCTCATATACTGCTTGTCTGGCCGCCATTACAGACATGTGTTCTCAATCGTAATGTCCTGAGAAAAGAAGATGATGTTACGGAGCAGGGTAGAGTTACCCTGAACCCCTGGAACCTTTGGGGGAACCTCCTCAAGCGAAATCTTTTTTTAACGTTTTATTTTCTTTGCACCGCGATTCCATAGGAGACCCGAGGGAGCCAGCATAGATAGCCCCCTGCAGTCCCCTCGCTGGTTATAGCTGCAATAGGAAAAAAGACCAACGCTGTATACTTTCTTGCTGCAAGGATTGGACAGCTGAGATATGTTCTTTAACTTTTGTATTTGTAAACAGAGATTGGTTCAGTTTTTTCTGAAAGGACAACAGAGAATGGGTCAGTCCTATGTACTACAAGTAATGTTTCTTGCCGTGCTTTTATTTTCTTGTAGGGAAGCAGCTCCCAATGTTAAAAGTCCCTGTAAGATTTATCAGATCGGTTTGAACACCAGCACTGAGAAGTGTGTAGGAGTAACTGAGGCCCGTGTAAAAATCCTCTCCAACGATCAAGTTCAGCAAACGCACTGGTGAAAAGACACTCCTGCAGAAGATGGCTAGAACTGTAGGAATTATGCAGGTGGAAAGTGGTGGGGATAAAGCAAGCTACTCCTGTCCTCTGTCAGAAAAAGATACCCAGGCTAAGAGAGACAGAGGAATAAGCTCCTGAGGAGGTGAGGGGAAAGAGGGAGAACTGAGGGAAAGTGGAAAAGAAGCCGAATAGGAGAGGCATTAATTACAGGGTTCTAGAACCTAACAGCATTAGCAAGGTCTGACAGAGAAACAGGAAAAGATGAACCACCAGGAGAAGACCGGGGGAACAGAGGTGCATGGAAAGGGAACAGACTAAGAGAACGGCCAGAACATTGAGTTGCCTTTATAGATAAATCTCATTGGTTTGTTGAACTTTTTCCAACTTAGCAATATTCAGACCACATAGACTTTAGACAGACTGTATTTCCTTCTCCTCTATCTCCCTTTCTGTCTGCAGCATCCTCTTATTTCAGTAGGGAACATCACACAATCAGCCTGTTTTGGAAAACGTTCATATGTGTGCACTATATGATTCAATGCCTATTAGATTCCCCATTTGATTCTTGTGATCGGTTACCTTCCTTTGCCTCAAATTGTAAAGCGCTCTGATATCCTTCGGAATCAAGTTCGCGCTATATAAAACGTAATAAATAAATAAATAAATAAATAGGATTATTGGAAGTGCAGGGACAGTCACAGGTCGGGTGGAGAAAAACATACCCGAGTCATATTGCTAAGGAGAACAGGCGTGCCTAAGGAGAAGAGCACCACGAAGACCTCCGGTAATCAAGCACTCTATAAATAAAATAGATTGTTGAGAGCGGCGACAGATGGTTATAAAAAAAAACGCAAGAAAAAGAGGAAGAGCTATGGCCGCGAGAAATCACCACATCTGGAAAAGCGAGGAAGAGATGGAGCCCAATGTACAGGACAGTATAACAGAAATAAAACCGAGGCACCAACAAACGCACAAAGAGACAGCTGACTAGATCTAGGGCCTGGATGTGGGGGGTAGTGCAGGCGTCACCAAAGACACTAGGCACATACACATCTCGCCAAGTAAGACAACCCCGGCAGACTATTCCTCGCCTGCAAAGCATGGAACTGTGGCAGCAGGTGGGCGTGTGGGGGCAGTGAATGGCCGCCAGTTGTCTTCAAACAGCTGAGATCGGCACATACTTGAGCATCGGAGAGAAGGCGGTTCTGGGTGAACTCCGTGCACTCTCCGAGTCCCTGGCACCTCTGGCCGTACGCACTCAGCATCTCATGACTATTCTATGCCGGATGGTAAATACAGCATGCATCACCCTTTCCTCTACATGGTAGTCGTCCACTCAAGGCATCACTCATATGTGAGAGTGACAGGCTGCCCCACACCAGGGTAATAGAAGCGGGCAAGGCACTCTGGCCAGTGGTGGAAAAGTGACCTCTCTTGCAGCGCGTTGGCACAAAAATTGACGTCCTTGCAGTGAGTTCGCTGAAGAAAACACGACAGCCCCCGAAGTCAGTAATCAGTGGTGACCGCCCCAGCAGTGAGTTCCGAGCATGCCTGAAGTGTTTCTCACAAAGGATAAAGTGTATTATGACGCCCCCACCCCCACGCGCTCTGAAGAAAGGTGAAAGTCTCAGCACGATGTAGTGGTCACTTTAAGTGGCGCGTGTCATTCGCGCAGTGTGTCACGCGAATGACACGCGCATTATGTTATGTTTTAAATGTGTGGCACGACCGCGTGTTATGTTGACTTTTAATGTATCATCCTCGCGCGATGCAGCCGTTCAATCAGACCAGCTAACGGATGAGTACACACTCTCCGTTGGGATCTGAATGTGAGCATCGCGCAGAGTTGTTCTACATATCTTGGAATAAACTACTTTCCTTCAAGCAACGCTTTAGTGGATTATTTCATCATAACATTTGGCGACGATTTGGGATTAACTCCACTCCACACCCACGCAAGAATTTTAGTTTGAACGGTCAGATTCAAATCGTTTGAACAAGCGTACCTTGCCACCGCCAGGAAGCTCACCGACCTTCACTATCTCCTCGAGGTACACTGATCTGGCTTATGCGCATTTAATTAAAGGTAAGCGCCAGGGCACACCAAATTCTAAGCCTTTTCGTAATTGGCTGTGGTCCCTGCGCCTCTCTTAAAACTCCAGGATTGGTTTATTACGACCACGTGATAAAGGCTGCTTCCTATTTACCACCGCGTCTTCCGAATTACAGAGACGCTTCACGTCGGCCAGCCTTTACTCCCCAGCGGTGAATCATAGACTGACGCCACATCGTGAAACGAACTTATCGAAGGGAGACTGATTGGTAAGAAGTATCTAAGCGCATTTACCACAGCGATGCGCACGCTTTAAAATACCTATCGCTGCACATTTCTTTACATCTGAATTGAACAGCGCACCACTTCAGCGATGCGCACGCTTGGTAATTGACTGTTTGACAACACATTTGCTTCAGCGACGCGCAGCGCATATCTTTTTATCTGCATTGAACAGCGCACTGCTTCAGCGATGCGCACGCTTGGTAATTGACTGTTGACAGCACTCTGAGCGCACGCTTGTTAACCGCCTGCATTTGTCAGCGCGTTGCTTCAGCGACGCGCACGCTTAGTAATCATAAAGAAGGAGTTTGTTAGACTTTGCCTCTGACATCACTACATGTCAATTCAGTGATACATTCACTATTAAGACTTGCTTACTTAAACATTTTTGGTTATTTGAAGTTAAAAAAAAAAAAAAGTGAGAGATATTTAGCATATATGTTATATGGCATTTGAGTTGTTTTTGACATACATGTTAAGATCATTTTAAATTATATTCACCTGTGGGTTATTTTACAAATTAATTCCAAGAATGGCGAATTTACAATTACTCAAGTACGTGGGGGCAGGTTTGCACCCCACTCCGGACGCACAGCGTTAGGAGCATAACAAAGATGCCAGAGGTTAATCCAATTTGTCAGTGTTATTTATTTTCATTTCGTCTTTCCATGTGTAACATTTATCATGGTTACTCAGTCACAAGTGGGAAGCACTATGTTAACATAAAATCCTTAACGCTTTAGACATGCCTTGACGAGCCTTGTTCTATAGCATGGAATGCTACATAGATTCTCCTTGATTAAGTCTTTTTCACCCAATGCATTTCGTGCCGTTCATGGCACTTCGTCAGGGGTTAAACTACAAATTTAAAAACACAATTATTAGGCTACATATTGAAATGGTTTGTGTTCATCATATTTAACATCCTATGTACAACATATCAACAGTAAATGTTTGAAGCTAAAGTTCACCCCGTGGTCGACGTTTTGCCCGCAGAATTCATGATGATTGATAATATGAGTTAAACTCCCCTTATTTCATTACGTGCTTATTGTCAAATGATCCCCGAAAATGCTTTCAAACTGATCCCATCAAACAATATAAACGCTCCCTTGTCTGTCCCTTGAATTCCTAATTACCAAGAAAGTTACATTAGCCCATACCTCGAGTGTTTCAATGACTGCCTCTTCTCATTTCCAACTGCATGCTGAATGTTCAGCCCTCTCCTTCAACTAAAAACACCTGTGTTGTATTCTCAGATCCTCCTATTTTTATCAAATCCCACCCCTACAGTGATCAAACTAAAAAACCCACAATGCACTATTGTTGTGAAAATACTGCTGCTATCCGTATCCACCCTGCAAAATCTCGTATCGTGCCCTAAATTTGACATTATCAAAAGACATGTGTCCTAGATGTTAACTTATAGAATTCACCACCCACCCATAATTTACAATTACAACACATTACACAACCACCTCATTTTTTGAGCAAACCCGGCAGTCCAGAAATAATTTGGAAAGAATGGTTTTCCTTATTTGAGAATCACCTGGTCGCTATAGACGCTGTGGGATTTTCTGCTGAACGAAAATTTGCTATTCTTTTTGGTTGCCTGGGTCAAGCAGCTCAGCGCATTTTTAAGAGTATTCCCCCAATTCCCCCTCCTGCTGGTCAGAGTGGTGACCGTAACTGGAATGTTTATTTGGAGGCAATAGCCGGCTTAAAGAAACAATTTGCGGAAGAGCCAAATATTATGTTAGAAAGACATAATTTTTACGCCAGGAAACATAGGGAAGGTGAAAAGGTGGAAGAATACATTTCTGCACTAAGAGTCTTAGCAACTACATGCGAATTTGGTCCCCTGTGTGACAATTATATCAGGGACCAATTCGTATTCAGTTGTTCTTCTAGAAAGATTAAAGAAAGAATTCTGGGTTGCAAGAATCCAACCCTGAGTGAAGTTATTGAACTTTCTTTAAGCATTGAGCGATCAGCAATTACAAGCAAAGTCATGGCTGAATCACCTAAATTTGGTGTTAATTTAGTAAATCCTTCTGAACCCAGTTTTGACAATGCTGTTTGCGCTGTGAATTTTAAGAACAAAAATGCAAAATTTGTGCAGAAGAGACAATCCCCTACCTGCTATAGATGTGGGTCTAAGAATCATTTAGGTAACTTTCAAGGATGTCCTGCACTGAGTAGGCGTTGTGTCATTTGCAAGAAAATGGGACATTTTCAAGGAGTTTGTAGGAATGCAAAGAAATCTGTTTCCGTCAATTATGTTGAACCAGAAATGTTGGACGAATGTACAAATTCTTTTAGTAATATCGTTGTAACCCTAGATGATGAAGGAAAAGTAAGCGATATAAAAGGTCCCCTGTGCTCCGCCATAATTGACAGTGTTCCTTTACAAGTCATGGCAGACTCCGGGTCCCCATATACCATCCTGAGAGATTCAACATTCTATGATTTATGGAGAAGGAAAGTTGAATTACGCAATTCAGATGTAAACCCGAAAGCATTCGGGGAAAAGAATATTAACATGATTGGATATTTTGAGGGCCTCGTACAATGTTTGGGGAGAGAAACAGTTACAAAAATGTATGTGGCCGAGAAGGGCAAAAACATAGTGGGCTGGATGGATCTAGCTCGCATGGGGTTATATTTGGTTCCGGGTGATGAAAACCCAGTTAAAGTAGGTGATTTACCAAAGAAAGAAAAAAATGGAATGTATGTCAGTTGAGCAACCTTTAGACACAAAGCAAATAATGGAGGAGTTTAAGCCAGTGTTTAGTAACACAGTAGGAAGTGTTGAGGGATTCGAACATAAAATAAGATTGATTCCAGGAGCTCAACCTGTGGCTCATAAAGTCAGGTCAGTGCCCCTTAGTGTTCGTGCTGAATTAGAGAAATCATTGAAAGATCTGTGTGAGGAAGGGATAATTCAACCTGTGGATTCCTCTCAATGGGTCGCCCCTATTGTGGTAGCTCGTAGGAAGACTGGTGAGATTAGGCTCTGTGCGGATTTACGCGGATTAAATAAAAACATCATTGTGGATTGCCAGCCTCTGCCAAAGATCCATGAGCTTCTCGCCAATCTGGGTGGTGCAAAGTGGTTTTCTTTGATAGATCTTAAATCCGCCTATCACCAAGTCGCTCTCTCAAAAGAATCACAGGAGTTGACCACTTTCATCACCCCGTTTGGCGCATTCAAGTTTTTGCGCCTTCCTTTTGGCCTAGCTTCAGCGGGAAGCGTGTTCCAGAAGCTTATGGACACTCTTTTTCGTGGGATAACTGGGGTACAAGCCTATCTAGACGACATTTTGATATGTGCCAAATCTTTAGAAGAGCATAATGTCATTTTGAAACGTGTCCTCACCATTTTAATGGCTAGAAAAATGACTGTTCGCGGGGATAAATGCAAGTTCGCAGTCAATGAACTGGATTATTTGGGACATACGATATCCAAAGAGGGGATCAAGCCAAAGTTTTCTGTAGTGAGGGCTATTGAGGATGCTAAACCTCCATCAGACAAGGATTCCCTCAGATCTTTTCTCGGCTTGGCCGAATATTATGCTAGATTTGTCCCTGCTTATTCGGATTTGGTGGAACCTTTACGTAGTTTGCTGAAAAAAGGGAGTAGTTTTGTATAGACCAACGAACTGGATAAAGTTTTTAAGGATGTGAAAAAGTTAATCGTGTCTGCCAAAGCCCTCCACGCATTTAGAGATGATTGTTTCTCATCCATAACGGTGGATGCAAGTATGACTGGTTTAGGCACAGTTTTGACCCAAAGAGTGGGTACAAGTGAACAGACAGTAGCTTTCGCGTCAAGCTCATTGAAACCATTTGAGACCAGGTATAGCACAATTGAGAGAGAGACGTTAGCTTGTGTATGGGCTGTACATAAGTTTAGGACGTACATCTGGGGTAGGAAGTTTGAGCTTGTTACAGATCATAAGCCTCTGTTTTTCATTTTTGAGAAAGTTGATTCATCTAGTATGTCCGCTAGGCTCATGAGACTTGTCAGTAAGTTACAGGAATTTCACTTCGAGGTCAAGCACATTAGTGGGGGGAGAAATTTTAGAGCAGACTGCCTCTCCAGACTGTCTATGGTCAAGGATGATGAGGAGGATGTTTGTCAGGAAGATATTGAGTGTGTCACTCTGGTGGATGCCGTCGAGAATTTGTCTCCAGTTTTGTCCGAGGTAGGTTGGAAAGAAGCATGCGATGGTGATCCTGTTCTTTCAAAAGTTATGCATTATTCAACACACAATTGGCCTGAGCCTAGGAATCTGGAAGGGGAATTAAGAAGGTTTTCACAGGTGGCTGACGAACTTTCGGTAGAGAATAACATTGTTCGGAGAGGTGATAAATTTGTACCTCCTTTTAAACTTAGACCTTTAATTATTAATGAAGCACATAGAGGCCATTTAGGAACCACTAAGACGATCATGCGGATTAAGGAACATTATTGGTGGCCGTCTTTGGATTCACAGGTCAAGAGTGTGATTGATTCGTGCCCTGAGTGTTTAGTGTCTGATAAACATTGGCATACTACAAAAGTCCCATTGTCCCCTACAGAATTTCCACATACTGCTTGGGAAAAAGTGGGTATTGATTTTTCAGGTCCTTATTCAGTTCTTGATCAAGATTGCAAGTATGTCATCCTTTTAGTGGATTACTATTCAAAGTGGATATACCACGATTTCGTCGAATCACCTGATTCTGATTTGACCATATCATTTTTTAAAAGAATTTTTGACATTGAAGGGGCGCCTAAAGTTCTGGTTAGTGATAATGGGACACATTTTGTATCTGATAAAATGAAAGAGTTTCTCAGTGGCCTGGATATTAAGCAACTTAAAGTCGCTTTGTATTCCCCATCTTCTAATGGGTTGGTGGAAAGGGGAAATAAAGTGATTAAAGAGGGAGTTCAAACTGCGCTGGCTTGTGGAGCAAATACTATTCAGTTCGTTAAAAACAAAGTTTGGCATTACAATACTTCTCCTCATTGCACCACAGGAGTGTCCCCTTTTGTTTTACTAAGAAACAGAGGTTCACACTCCAAATTGTTCCCATCATGGCTAGAAAAGTTATCCGGAGGGAAGAGTGTAGACGTGAGCGCTGTTCGCAAAAAGGTAGTTGAGAAACAAAAGCTTATGAAAGAAAAATTTGGGCCTAAATCTAACGTTCAGTCAGTGGATATTTATACTGGCGACTGGGTTTTAATCAAAAATCCTGTAAAAGGGAGGAAAGGAGAGTCGAAATTCCTCCGACCTTTAAGGGTAATCAAGGTCAGCAGAGGCGCAGCCTTTGTAGATAATAAAGGTTGGTGGAACAAACGTAATTTAGTGAAGGTTTCGCCTCAACAAGCTGACATAATAAAAAAATTTAGGAAGGAGGCTGTTGATTATCCTGAGTGGTGCCATTGGTTAGATGACCCAGTCGGTGCTAGCAATTGTGTCAATGATCAGACACAACCAGACCAGTTACAACCAGACCGAGTACAACCAGGCACCAGCATTGTTTTACCCCCTGTTTCCTACTCGAGGGATGTTTTTTCTTCACAGGCAACATCTTCACGTGGGAGAGTTATCAAAGAACCTAAGAAATTCAATGATTTTGTAAGATACTGAATTGATGTTAACCAATTCTTATTTCCTCCATTTACTTGTTTTGATTATTATAAGGGGGAAGGTGATGTAGTGGTCACTTTAAGTGGCGCGTGTCATTCGCGCAGTGTGTCACGCGAATGACACGCGCATTATGTTATGTTTTAAATGTGTGGCACGACCGCGTGTTATGTTGACTTTTAATGAATCATCCTCGCACGATGCAGCCGTTCAATCAGACCAGCTAACGGATGAGTACACACTCTCCGTTGGGATCTGAATGTGAGCAGAGGCATCGCGCATCGGGTGGAGTTGTTCTACATATCTTGGAATAAACTACTTTCCTTCAAGCAACGCTTTAGTGGATTATTTCATCATAACACACGAGCTCAAAAAAGAAAAGAGGCTCTTCTTCAGTACCCTAAAAAGTGAGCGTGCCTGCAGTGTACTAGTCGGCATTCACCGCACCGTTCTAAGAACTATACAGAAAACAAGCATTTGCAATGCATTTGTGAAAGTAAGAGCTATTGGCGTTGTAAATGACAATGTCTTTGACTTATTTTAATGAAGTGGATGTATGTGGTGTGGAGTAGAATTATGTGGGTTGGATTGAAATAGTTAGTTGTGGCATGGTGTGGTGTGGCGTGGATTGGAGTGGAGTGGATTGGAGTAGTGGAATTATGTGGCATGGTGTGCAGTGAAATTATGTGGATATTATATGGTATTGAGTATACTGAAATTATGTAGAGTGGGATTTTGTGTTACATAGTGTAATTATGTGGTTTGGTGTGTTGTGTTATGTAGTGGAGTTTAATTATGAAGAGTGCTGTTGAATTTTGTGGCATGATGTGGAATTTTGTGGCATAATGTTGAATTTTGTGGAGTGGATGATTGTGGTGTGTTGTGTAAGTGAATTGAGTTGAATTATGTGGTTAGTTGTCAAATTATGTGGTGATTAATGGAAATGGGTGTGGCTGAATTGTGTAGCATGGAACTGTGTGACATTGAGTGCAATTATGCTGATGGGAATTATTTGGCATGTAGTGTATTTCTATGGAATGTTGCTATTTGGCGAGAGTTGTTTTATGTGGGGTGTATTTATGTGATATTGTTTGAGTGTAATTATGTGGTTGTGACTACCTGTCCATCATATTCTAGTGTCCTCTCATTAAATATTATATGCTTTAGCTGACTTATTTGCACATTCTGCTGCTATCTGTTCAAGTTATCACCAATACAAACATGTGAAACAAATCGCAGGGTGTAGTAAAAACAACTGTAAAGTGATACACAGAAACTGAAGGCTCTTTCAGTATCACCAACATGTGTGATAAACAAATTCCCACAAAGAAGACCTATAAGTGATCGCCACACTAAAGAACTTCAGGTTACACCTCAAAGTGAGATTTGCTCATGAGTCCGAGATTTCATCGAGATGAATGGGCCTGTTTCAGATGTCAGAGAAGGTGAGTTTATCATCAACTCTACAAAAACAACTCTTGGCAAAGCCAATATACGTCGCCCCTGGAACCTATCTGCTTTGCTAACTTTTTGAGCTCTGCTGTACACCATCCCAGATGCTGTGCAGCACTGCTTTAAAAAAAAAAAAAAAAAAAAAAAAAAAGGCCAAAAAGGCATATGCTGCCGGCTGTGTAATTTTGCAGGCGCAAGCAGCAAGCACATACAGAATGAGAGGCACTTTTAAAAATAGATTTTGTTTGTCAGTCTGAGTTGAAGTGGTACATAAAAAGAAAAGAAAAAAGTAACACTGGAGGGGAGAGCAACAGGAAGTGGGGGTTGTGAGGAATCAGAGCAGGTGGGTGAAACAATACGAGGGCACTGGTGGGGGAAGCAACATGGGGGTATTGGGAGAAAATGGAGAAAGTTATACCGTGAGATGCTGCACTAGACATACTGTGCAAGAAGGGTGCCGATTAAGTGCCTTGGGACGAGTGAAGCGTGCAGGTGAAAGGGGAAGAATAGTGTGCAAATTTAGAGCTTAACAGGAAAAGGGTGTGGATAAGAACTGGCTTAAGGGCTACAGGCAGCTGCCGCTTTTGGAACTGGCTTGGAGTCCCGGCGTTGGTTTAACACACTGTGATCCCGGGGCAAGTCACTTAATCTACCCATGCCTAAAGCAAAATTAGCATGCCCTTGAAAAATGTAAGTGTTGATCTTGTAAAGCGCTCCAATACCTTCCGGTTGAGTTCAGGCTATATTAAAAATTTAGAAAAAGTAGTAAACATCACCAGAAAACGGACTAAAAACACAGAATAGTTTGACATACAGCTGTCACTTGCTCTGAAACGCTAGCTCTCTAGTTAGATACTCATACCTGTATGTGACTTAGATGTTGCCTTTGAAAGCGAGCGCAACAAGTCACTCCAGCTCTAGGATAACAATAAAATACAACTATGATATAATTTTTGGAACACGCCGACCCATCAGCTCCTTAATTACGCGCAGCACTCCTACTGACAATGATTATTAGACAGCCGTCGAGGCGTCCTGCGCAGAGTGTTTGTATGCGGCTCATGGCTCCTCTGGCCAGGCTGAAGTAAATGCAGTCTCTTTGTGCACCACATTGTTGCTACTTTAAGGCAGCTGAAAGTAGCATGCTTACCTGGGCTGGAGCTGCAGGGGTACAGGATGAGAAGAGCACTCCGGAAAAGCCCAAAACCATTCCAACTTTTTGGAGGGAGGACTAGCTTCGGTGGGAGGGGACTTTAATTGCTTATACTCTGGAGATAGGGCTTAATCAGGTAGTGGGCAGGGAAGTGCAGGGAAGGTCAATGAAGCAGACCCTTGGGAAGGTCTGATGGAGCAAGGATTCGCACGTAAAGTGCCTTGCTTGTATTCATGAACCTCGAATAACCGTAATAATGTAACCAACATGTTTGTTTTACTAATTTTGTATATTTTCACTTTACACGGGGCATCCGAGAGAAGCTTGCCTATGTGTTTACTAATCCTAATACGCTTGCTGTCTAAATGGCCGCTGCTACGTGGGAATTTCTACTGCGCATGCGTCGGTCATACCCATGTGACGTGACGTACTCGCAGTTTTGGTGGTAACTCTTTGCACTTGCACATTAGAGCTAAAATGGCTGCTTAATGTTCTCACATGCGAAAAGCTTGCATTGCTGCCTTTTGCTATGCTGTTCAGTCTGCATTAATCCTAATGCAATAGTTATTATAAAGTAATGGGTATAGAGTAGAGATTCATGGTATACAGTGTATTCATTTTTTCTGTATTCTAAAACTGTTTCTTTTCCATATTATGATACATTACGAAATATGGCCTGCTGTCCCTTGCCGTACACCATATTGATTGAAACTGAGTCTGCGCGAGATCTGCGAGTCTACACAGCAATGACCTTTGGAACTTCGCCAAATGCAGTCCCAGCCAAGATGTGCCTGGGAAGAGGCTCCCTCACCTAGTTGAAGAAGCTGAATTGTACAGACAAAATTAAATTGTATGCAAAGTTAAATTCATCATTGTTATGTGAGGAGCACATGTCATGGGAACCCAAAATTCAATGGGCGGGAAGGAAAATTCTAATGAGGGGCTTGAGAAAGCTCAAATCCTAGGTGGTGTGATGACCTGTCCTTTCTTATTGTCCAATCAAAATTGGGGATCCTTACACTTGCAACATATGGGGGGTGGAACACTGACCTGGAAAAACAGTATAACTAGCCTAGGTTTAGCCAGAGAAATTGTCCGACTTGTCCGAATAGCTGACCTGTCACTGACCCAACGCACTCAATAGCTGATCGAGAAACAGAGGTGATGCGGAGCACTCTGTCAGACAGACTCACAAACCCAATCGGGGTTTTGAGAACCTTAAGTGCTGGCGAAGCACTTTGCTGGGGAATTCGATAGCCCAATCGGGGTTTTGACTGATAGTTGCAGAGAGGGTGTAGCGCAGGCGTTGCAACTGAACTGCGGGTGCTGGTCTCAACTTTGGTGGTACTGTCCTGATCCTAATCTGGTTTTCCTGTCCTGGTTTCCATTCTGCACCTGTTGGCCTACTGGCAACTGCATTCTTTGGGTTCTCCTGTCCTTAACTGACCCGTGGCCAGGGTTGGTCTCCACACTGTTCTAGGTAAATATAAATCTGTGAGGGAAATACACTTGCGTCCTTTTCTTGCCTTTTCCTGACACTGCTAAAGTCTTAATTTCACATTGATCCCTTTTCTTACCCTCCCTGTACTGACAATAATAAAGTCATACATTTTTGCTGTCTATTAGCATGTTCCATTGTTCCCATCCTTTAAGGAAATATCGAAATTCTGTTCATGAAATATAGATGTTCCCTTTCTTTACCCTCCGTTAGTGCAATTTAAGTGGTTGCTCTGAATTTTTAGCGTGTTCCATTTCTTACCTTCCCTACTGCTACATGGTTATTTCAAATTTGTTGTCAATAAAAATTAAATTCCTTTCTCTTTATCCACTTTTCTAGTGGTATTCAACTTTGATTCTAGCATGTTCCTTATTTTTCCTGTCCTTTAGAAAACTATATAATGCCTAATTTCTGAAGTTTCTAATTAGTATGTTCCTTGTTTTACCTTCCCTTTAATCTCTAAATGGTTGGCATCATAAATTTCCTGCATGGTTATACACTTTTCATGATTTTGGTTATTGATAGTTTACCTACTGTAAACCTCATGCTTTCTAATATTGATGAAGACTAGATAAAGGTTTTTAAAACTTCCCAAGTCTGTGGTTATTATAAAGAGTGCAAATATTATAAATGTTATTTTAGACTGCTTATCTTTGCAGCTAGCTCCCTGATCCATTGTGATCATAGGTGCCAAAGGACAAAAAAATTGGTAAGTCCAAGGTATAGGAATTAGTTAGTTAGTTAGAATCTGGAATACTGGTAGTAGAGTGTAGGTTACCCGATTAAGAAATATGGTGTATTGAATTTATGGGCCCAAGTGTGCATATGGTAAAAATTATAGTCTGGTGACCTGCGTGCTCTATCAGTATAATGAAGCAGACCCTTGTGAAGCTTCGTAAGGAAATGCGCACTAGGATCGTCTTGTGAGGTAAGGCGTTCCTGGGGTTTAACGCGCTCGTGTAGCCTTGTGAGGGGAAAAGCTTTACTTTAAAAAATATAATGCGGGGATGAGCCCGCGTCGGCACCTTCCAACCCCTAATAGGATTAATATGGGGAGAGTATACGCGGCGAAAAAGCTCCCAATCCCGGGGTTAAAGTGACAGAGTCCATGGTAGCTTTACGTCTTATATAAGACGGTATGTAACGTTCTTATCTTTCTTCTATTTCTATCTGTGCCCTTTCTCTCTTTCCTTTACTATTCTCTATCTCAATATTCTAGAATCCTTCTTAGATTCATTCCTGCTTTTCTTTCCCTGGAGCTAACAGCTGCTATGATGTGGGTCCGGTATTTCAATACTTTTAAAAGAGACTAAATAAAGTCTTCAAACCTATACACTTCTCTCCTGGCATTCTTACCTCGGTACACGGTAAAAAGTTAATGATAGGTGGCTCAAATGTTAGTTAAAGAACGGAGTAAAAAATTTCAAATAAAACTCACGTATGCCTTAGTTGTTGAAGAATTTGCGGCAAACAGGCAAGCAGGACATTGGAGAAAAGCCATTTTAATGAGCTCTTGTATTCATCATTTGATTTGTAGCAATTTGTAGAGGATGTTGAGACTTTTGGATCAAATTCAAAATCCCATCCTGGTTGCCAGTGTAGAATAGTTAAATCCAAGTAATGATGAGTCAAGTATTAAGTGGAAATGAAAGTTTAATCCAAGTAGAAAAGTCTAGTCCATCAAACAAGGCTCAGTAAAGCTAACTGACTGAGACTACCAACATTCTATTTCACCAGGTTCCATCTCCATGGTGCTACTTAAGAATACACACTAAGCAGGGGTAAAACTCACAATACCACATCTGCTTTCCTGGCCACTGTTTTTGCTCTGGAGCACATGAGGCAGGAGGAGGAGGAGAGCAGAAGCTGATGCTAGCAAGCAATGCGAGCAAGAGTGGAAAGGTGCAGATAGTCTCTTGCCTCCTTCACGTACATTGGCAACAGGATGTGGGCGAGGTCTCAGCATCAGTTCTTCGCTTTGTTAATAAAAAATGAAATGTGAATGCGTGTTAAAATAAAAAAATAAAAGTGCCACCGGCGGAGAAGGTTTGTTTTGGAGGCAAGACAAAGTGATAACCTGTGAGTTTCGCACAAAAAAATAAGGTGCACATACGCTTCCTAACGCATTTTAAAAAACAAACCAGAGCGACTAAAAGAAAACAGCAGACCAAATGAAAGAGAATTTGTTTTAAAAGAGTGCTTGTTTAAAATACACACCTCAACCTTCGAGTGGAGCGACTAAACAAGTAGCGGCGTCTCGCAAGTGCTGTGTGGGGGGGGGCAGGCCCTTTGTGAAAGTGCGCTCCTAATACAAAGAAGCAACCTCCATTGGAGGTGTCCCGCGAATGCTGCATAGGGCGGTACCCTTTGTCAAAGTGAAAGCGAGCACGACGCTCTGCTAATACAAAGAAGCGGCCGCCATTGTCAGCGTCCCGCCAATGCTGTGTGGGGCGGCTGCCACTGTGAAAGCATGCATGGTGCGCCACTAATACAAAGAAGTGGCCAAGTTTACTTTTGAAGCTACCGATGTGGCGTAGCTTACATAGCTGCCAACCTTGTGCCTGGGAAACCTAGTTTGATTCTCGGTGTTGGCTCTACAAAAAACATTCCAATCCGAATAAATTAATTTAAACTCCTAACAAATAAATTGAACTGGTGTTGCTGAAACAAAATGGGGCAGAGCACTTCAAAGTAAACAAGCAAATGCAAGTCGGTTAGGCAGGAAGCGGCGGCCATTGCTGAAGTCCGACGAAACCGGTGTACATTAATTAAGTAAATATTTCTCCAAACTGCTAAGGAAAACTCCAGAGTCAGGAGATATGTAAAAGAGACAGTCTTCATGGGATGTAACAGAAGACAGGGAGGCACTAAGGAGGGATTAATAAGCCTATTAACAAATCAGAAGCCAACATTTACAAAGGACAATGACGCAAGCAAAGGAAAAATATGGGCGGAGCTTCAACTCTATACCTGAATGCAACATGTCTTGAAGAGACAGCTCAGGCGTTGCCTAGGTGAGACCTAAAAATTTGCTTTTGTACAGTAAACGTTGTTTTATTTATTCTGGGAGCACAAACTCTGTGTGCTGCATCTGTTGTCACAGTGCAGATAAGCCTGCGAGTGACATCCAAGTGTACAGACTAACTTTATTAAGGTCTAGCCTGTGTAAGTCCAGAAGAAAGGGGGTGCTTTTTTTATGGGGAGGAACAGACGATCCTAGAAGGAGGGCCAGTCGTCTTATGGTGTGCATACTTTGGTGCATAAACAAACGAGCATCCCTGAAATTGAAAGACGCCTCTTAAGGAATCAAGTTATGGGCAGGAGTGAGTCATTCGTAGGGGTCAGGATAATTCTAAAAATCTACATGCATTGCAGCAGATACGGACGCACGTGTGTCCCTTAATTGACCATTTTGCCTAGAATATGCTGACGGCAGAACCCATACAGGGTCATATTGTAACGAAAGGACTACGTGTCCCAAAAGCTCAAGGAATTAAGAAGCCCATCAGTGGGCGATATAATTAATGGTTAATTAAGGGACACACGTGCTTCCGTATCTACCGCACTGCATGTTTCCCACAAGCATGGAGCAGGAGCTCCGAAACGCGTAGGGAAATTTTAAAGGAATTATTCAATGTGCTACCGGTTTCTGCTGAATAAAGGACTCTTCTGGAAGTGGGAGTCCGTCTGTCATTGAGTGCGCCTCTGCTTTTGGACGATACTTTGGATTGATTATATTATATGATATATATATATATATATATATATATATATATATCAGCCTGGAAGACAATAAGTAAGCAATGCATATACGTGGCGAAACTGTGCCATAAGCCTAGTGGGCCCCAGAGGCTTTTTTAGCATCAGATATTTAGCAACCTCTGCCATTTCCAATACCAAGGCAAAAAAAAAATTATGTATAAAAATGTCACATTTGCTGAGATGTAAATTGTACTAACAATGGCATTAAGTATATAGCGTGCTGAGATTCCTTATAGTCAAGCAGAGATCACGTTGATACACTCTGGCTCAATCGGAATTCACTGCAATTCAACAGTGACAAGACGGAAATACTGCACTGCACTGTAGGAAAAATCCCCAAAAGTCTACCCACTGACTTTTGGCCTCCGGAGCTGGGGAATTCTCCAGCCCCAGTGAACTCAGTAAGGAACCTCGGAGTCACCTTTAATAACAGGTTGAGCCTAGAGACCAATGTCAATAAGCAGGTTAGTAGCTGCCTTGCTCTAATGCGAGGACTGCTCAAGCCACTACCCCTTCTACCCCCACAGGTTAGAGCTACTATAGTCAGGAGTACCATTCTCAGCCGCCTGGACTACTGTAATGCCCTTTTACTGGAATCTCCTATCTACCTAATTTCCAGGCTTCAGAGTATCCAGGTGGCTGCAGCAAAATTGGCATTGTCTCGAGAGCGAAGATCCTCTACCACTCTTGCCCTGGCTGACCTACACTGGTTGCCCATACATCAGAGGATCCGCTTTAAATCCCTATGCATTGTCTTTAGGGCAGTGCATGGGTTAGGCCCCCGACCACTTCAAAATAAATTTAACTGGTACGAACCCACCCGGTCTCTTCGATCCTCTTCTTCAAACCTCATTAATGTACCCAGGATCAAAAAATCCACCCTTGGCGGCAGAGCATTCAGTAAAGCGGCAGCTCAATTGTGGAACAGTCAACCAATTGACATCAGAAAAACAAGTGAACTGATGCCCTTTCGAAAAAAGGTGAAAACATGGCTCTTCCCGAAAACTTAACTTACCAGAACCCAAGGCTACTGTACCCCTCTGTTGCACAGTGTTTTTCAGCCATATGTACGCAGCGCCAGGATGCCCGTAGGGTTGCAGAGCGCTTTACAAATAGCTAAATAAATAAATAAATAAATAAATAAACATACCTAATTCATGAAGCAGCAACCAAACTACAAACAGGTAACGGATCATCAAGCAAATCCTACTTGGTATTCTCTTCCACAAAAAGCGCAGAGCATCAATGAAAAAAAGTACATGATCGAGCAGGAAGATGGCTCTTGACCAAAGCAGCAATAAAAGCAATCCCCACAAAACTTTTCAATTTTTATTTACTGTGCTACAAACCAACACACTGCTTGATGAAACTGAAGATGTGCCCATCACAGACCAACTTGAATAAATGACAACTAGTAGAGATTAAAGTATGGCTTCAGAGCGTCCCACTGCAAAAAGTTATAACACATAAGCGCTTTTCACTGACAGAATTAAACTCAACTAGTTTTTGCAAAACACTTGGTTTACCACATATTTGGAGATTGACAAACCCAACATTTTGTGATTATTCTTTCTTCCATATATTCATAACTCATTCTCAAGAAATGCTCTAATACCGCTTGACAAGCATCACACGTTTAGTGCTAGAGGGCAATCTTGGTGGTAATAATTATCAGATCACGCACCAGAGGAAACTTCAACTTTTATAACAATGCCTCTGCAGAAGAGGCCAGTCTCTCTGGTATCCTTTGAGTTGTAACAGAAGCCACCACTGTAGCTGTATACACACCATCGCAGGAAGACATTACCAGCCTTCAGGAAGACTCAGGGAAGTGTTAAACTGCCACTGGAATCTTGAGCTCTGCAGTCTCTGTGAACTCCTCTGTCAATTCTGACATCATGTTATACTGCCTCAACAAATGCAAACACTGGCAACACTCATGGTGACATAACTTGGTCTAGGAAACTGCTACCAAAGCCTTTTTCGATAACGGCTGGGTACCGGTGCCCTTCAAAATTCTTGGCAAGTTAGCTTCTCCAAATCCTCCCTTCGTGGCTGCCGGGATCCTACAATAGCCAAAATAGCAGGCCAGGAGCTCCAGGGGGGTCTCTGCTAGCCAAGCAAGTCTGATAAAGAGTGAGACTTGAGGCGTGGCCTGATCTCTATAGCTCAGCATACAAAGATAGCAAAGGAGGGAGAGCGGGGCAAACCCTCTGGCTTTAGCTGCCGAGAGAAGGAGGCAGCTGGTGTTTGATAGGTAAACCCTGAGCCTGTTAACATCAAGTGTTGCATGCAATACAACTCTCGTGCCTTTGCTGGGTGTTCTTAATCGTGCTGCTTTTCAGCCTGTTTTTCCTTACTCGTGGCTCAGACTGGCTCAGACTGGCTCTGCCTGCACTTAGTGGAGTTTAGTGGAAAGAATTAGTAAACGGTGGCAAAAATAATAACCATAAGCCAATCCGAAACTACGTATTGCTAGTTATGACAGTATTTTAGTGGACTTCTGATCACTAGATTGTCTCTATTAAGTGCACATTTTGGCAGTATTCACAGTGTTCTTCATTTCACTATAGTTTAGGAGTTCGAGACATTACAGCAGTGAGAAGCTAGTGTGCAGAATTAATAAGAAAGTTGGACATCGGATAGAACTGATAATTGATAGTTAAGCAATATATTCTATACATCACTCCTTGATTTGTTCTTTATACTTTTGCAAGCATTAAAGCTACTGTTGGAGAGGAGCAACATCCCCATCCAACACCTACCCTGATATAGTGTACATATAGAGGGAGGGAGCTCTATGTGATAACTTCTAACAATCTTATAAAGAAAAACCTTAGCTGCAGTAACTAAAGTAATTATAATTAAGAATTCTCAATTAAGAAAGCTGGGCAGAGAGTTATAGGCTCACTTGACAAGGAAAGTTTTGATGAAGGATAATGTGGGTTAAAAAATAGGTAAATCAGCACAAAGTAAGGCATAGATCCAGAATGAGGGTCCATGAAGAAAAACACAAAGGCCAAGATGAGAACCTTACTAACCAGAACTATAAATAAGAATACAATTAAACAGGATATTCAAACTCATCTGAAAACAAAAGTGTCAGATGGTACATGCGACCTACTCACCATACTCCTGAAAATGGAATAATGGACACTAAGCATGCGAAATGGAGGCCAAAACTCAATAACCCTTCTTCATAAACAAAAAAAAGAACTGGTAAGTTTAGAACGTTATCCCCTGTAAACAAGATGAGAGACAAGATGATCAGATGCGGCTCCTCCGCTAAGGCAAAGGAGTGTCGCCTGACTGCTCTAAAGGAAAAATACAATGCGAACGTATCGTTATTTTATTTTTCCTATTGCAGTAAGTGACGGGGCGAGGCTGGGCAGAGCAGGGGAGGAGTGGTTTGCACTCCCCAAGTGTGCATGACCTTTTTGGCCGGCCAAACAGTTCATGTGCACTTTGCATGTTCCCCACCAGGCTGCATTACACAGCCTGGTGAAGAACATGCACATGCTCCCTGTCCTAGTCTGATTGGTGAACCACAGCACTCAGACCAATCACAACGCTGGATTGCAGTATTGTAATTGGCTCAGGGGAGCCTCTGTGCCCGGGTGCTTCCTGTTGCCGGCCGGGATTGCAAGAACAAGCATTTGCAATGCAATAGGTCTCGCATTAGGAAAGTTTGAGCTATTGGTATTGTAAATGACATTTTTTTTATTTATGTGTTGGTTTTGAAAATAGCTAAATGAATAGCTTTGTCATTTACAATGCCAATAGTTTTAACTTTCACAAATGTGACACCTATAGCTTTTGTAATGCAATATGTGTTGTATTTTCACGAAAACCCGAGAACAGAAGTGAAATATTAACTTTTTTTGTGACATTTATAAGACAGACGTCATTGTTGTTCGAGTACTTTAGGCTGGTGTTTGGATTCCTGTAAATCCCCAGTGTTGCAGGGTGCTTAAGAATTTTGTGATCACAGTGGTACTGTATTCCGTGCTGAGGGGAGGGGAGGGGAGGGGAGGAAGAGAGAGAGAGAGAGAGAGAGAGAGAGAGGGGAGGAGAAAGAGAGAGAGTGAGGGAGGGGAGGAGAGAGAGGGAGGGGAGGAGAAAGAGGGAGGGGAGGAGAGAGAGAGAGAGAGAGAGGGAGGGGAGGAGAGAGAGAGAGGGAGGGGAGGAGAGAGAGAGAGGGAGAGGGAGAGAGGGAGAGGGGAGGAGAGAGAGAGAGAGAGAGAGGGAGGGGAGGAGAGAGAGAGAGAGAGAGAGAGAGAGAGAGGGAGGGGAGGAGAAAGAGAGAGAGAGAGGGAGGGGAGGGGAGAGAGAGGGAGGGGAGGGGAGAGAGAGAGAGGGAGGAGAGAGAGAGAGAGAGAGAGGGAGGAGAGAGAGAGAGGGAGGGAGGGGAGAGAGAGAGAGAGAGGGAGGGGAGAGAGAGAGAGAGAGGGAGGGAGAGAGAGAGAGAGAGAGAGAGAGAGAGAGAGAGAGAGAGAGAGAGAGAGAGAGAGAGAGAGAGAGAGAGAGAGAGAGAGAGAGAGAGAGAGAGAGAGAGAGAGAGAGAGAGAAAAGAGTTTTTGCCTCTTTCTTATATTGTGTTTTAATTTAACCAAAGAGGTCCTGTGATTACATTTTAGGCATTTACAATAGAAATACATCTGTAACTTTCTTAAGCTTTTCTTAGGATGATGAGGGAATCCCTTGGGCACGTGCACATATGCCCTTCACATGAGTATAGCAATAATGATTATAGGTGAAACACTAATTATTCATAAACCTGTACCTTCTCAACAGTGGGTTCATCACGCTAACTCCCCTTATTTGGATGATGCGCCTGCCCCCCTCCCATTGTGACTCCAATGGACTCATGCACAAATATCGCTAGACAAGCCAGAGCCGTCAATATTGGAGTTATGCTAATGCAACCAACACTCACCTTTGTCAATGGTCCATCTCTGTGCAGACTTCCAGATCCATCTACAAGGTTCATAAGACCTCCAGCACCTGGCGTCCTGCTCTCGACTGGGGGCCACTGGTGTACCTGCTTTCCACTAGGGGTCACTGGGGCCCCCTACTCTCAGCTGGGGGTCGCTGGGGGCCCTGCTCTCCGCTGGGGGTCGCTGGGGGCCCTGCTCTCCGCTGGGGGCCACTGGGCGGCCTGCTCTCCACTGGGGGTCGCTGGGGGCCCTGCTCTCCACTGGGGTCGCTGTGCGCCCTGCTCTCCACTGGGGGGGGGGGGGTGATCACTGGGGGTCGCTGGGCGCCCTGCTCTCCACTGAGGGTCCCTGGACGTGGCCAGCAGGCGCTGGAGCTGCGGGGCCTTGCCTGTCTCGTGGGGTTCTGGCGTGCTCTGGGCCGGTCCCCGGCCTCGGAGACCCCGTGAAAGCCCCCCGCTGCTCTCCCTGAGTAATGAAGAGTGTGGACCAGCCCACGCTGACCCCACTGCTCCCAGGCCCGCCTGATTTCCACATGAAAGAAGCCGGGCGGGGACTTTCTCCCTTTCACATTCACCAGCACTTGAGAGCTATAAATGAAAAAAACTTCTGAAAAGCTGCAGCTTTGTAGTGTTGGAAAAGAAAAACGGCTGCTAGGGGTGCAGGGAGAGGGGTGCAAAAAACTGTTCCACAGTGGGCGCCCCTGTAAGGCCACATCCCCATCCTCCAGCCTTCAGGGAAAAAACAAGCGAGGAAACGAACAAATAAAGGGGCAAAGTGGACATGCACGCGCGTGAATACAATAAAATATTCATATCTGCACACCCGTAGGCGGCAGAAGTGTGAAAACGCCCACCTCGGTGGTACTTTATGTGCCGGCGGCTAAACCCTGGAAGTCGCTACATAGTCCACACCATAATACCACGCTCTGGTGCACCACAAACGGTATATTCTATTTCTCAATCACACAGAAGCGCCTCGTCAGGGGAACGAGGCGCTATACAAGTGCTACGATGCTGACAGGTGCCCATGGCACACGACGCACGTTAACAAGTGTGAAAAGAAACACTGACATATTTATGTCTGTATAACAGGCACACGTCTACAAGTGTGAAAAACAACCCTGTCCATGCTTGCATTCACCTGACACAAGTGTCAAAGCACAAACGTGTTCTTATCTTCACACGGATAGAAGGTCTCATGTGAGCGCAACTAAATGAGCGAGGCGCTGCCGGCTTGTACCCTCGCCCCCTACTACACTGAGAATTATTTCATTTCAGTTTGGGCGTCAGTGTAGAACTTTTACCAAGAAGGATCCAAAGTGTCACCTTAATTTATACATACATATTAAAGGGTTGCGCAGAGCTGAGGTAGACATTGGGACAGTAGACAGAATTAAATAGGAAAGGTTCGCCTCTTCTCTTTGCATGAGCATAGGGGATAAAGTGGAAATATATTTTAAGTTGTGTGCTCAAAAGCACACTAACAAAGATATGGGGCGCCTATAAGTAATGCGCCTGCTCATAAAAAGTACCAACAAGATCCGCAGCCCGGCTTGAACAGGAAGCCAGGCAACCTGAGTTGGGACAGGGGCGGGGCCGCAAAAAGACAGGAAGCAGACGGGAGCCTACCCCACGCTCCTGTGCTGAAGCGCTCCTGTGCCCGTCAGCCGGAAGATTTGCGTGTCAGCTAGCGGGGCTCCCATGCCCATGGAGAGCCCCGCCTGCTGCTGAGGATGACCCGCTGCCTGCCGAGGGAGAGAGGGACACACGAAAAGAACTCGGTGAATGGGGTGTGAGGGGGGGGTGTGTGCGCGCGCGTGTGTGTGTGCGAGTGTGTCTGTGTGTGTGTTTGTGCCTGTGTGTGCGCGTGTGTCTGTGTGTGTGTGTATGTATGCATGCATGCATGCGTGCGTGTGTAAAAAGAGCCGATGACTAGTGGGGGGATGGAAAGTGAAAGTAACCAGCGTGCGTGTGTTTCAGTCTGTGTGGTGGCTGGCTGTGTGCGCACGCGTGGACGGAGCCGACGTGCGCGTTCGCACACCCAAATCCTGGAGAAAAGCTCGTAACACCCTTTTGTCCCTCATTCCCCCGAGACAGGCAACTATAAGTCTCCAGCCTGGACGCATCCTTCGGATGTTAATTCCAGGCGAGACCTAAAAAGGAAGATGTAGAGGACGGAGGAGAGGTAATGGCCAGCCATTAAAACCAAGTCCATTTTCTTTTGATTTCACACCGCCCCCCTTCCCACCATCCTTTTCTGGTAGCAGCCACTACTGAAGATCTTGGACAGAACTTTCTTAGAAGGCTTCTGGGTTAAGCAAAATTTGATGCCTTTTCTGCTTCGTTTTCAGGAAATCTTGAAGCATTTCAAATAAACTCTAAAACCCTATTGAAGAGGCCAAAGAAGTAGACCAAGTGCTAAAATCACACAGGAACTGACACCATCAAAAAAATAATAAAAGCCTAGCAATACCCAGTCCTGTAATATTTTCTTACGAACTGAACATTCATTGGTAAAATTAGGAGTCATCTTTCTCTGTACTTATCCAAAATGCCAAAGTTCAGGCAGTAACTGACCCCACAGTGGGAGACAGAGAGCTTGCAGCAATTCAATCTATTCTAGAGTCGAAGTTAAAACTATATTGATTTTGGTAAATCAGATCTTACATGAACTGGTTTCACACAAGGTACTCAAAGAAAAAGGGATTACACTGTACAAACAGCATGAAGAGAAAATGACCGTGAAGGCTCGCGAGATTCTGCTGAGCAGGCAGGGCCCCACACGGAGAAAATAGAAACACAGCCTAATGAAAATAAAATGGAAATAATAACGTTTGATAACACCTGGGTAGAACGTGTACAGGGGGGTACTAAAGAGCAGCTAGAAAATACATTTAGCATACTAAGAAAAGCAGATATAATAAGATATTTTATATCTTCTCTGGTAAAAGTATCAATTGGAGGAAAGGACAATTAATAAAACAAGAAAAATATCAGTAGAATAACCAGAAAAGGGCCACAAACACTCAGGTTCGAAGAACAAGATCCTATTATAGTCAAGCAAAAATAGAGGTGTCTAACCCCACTAACAGTATTCTCGACTAATGACAAACTCCAGTACTAGTAAACTGAAGAACAAGGGCAATATATCTCCTACCAACAAAACAGGACCAGGCAGGAAGTCACATAAGTGCTGATGTGTCCTCTATAGAGAAAGTTATAAATTACCAAAAGTATCACACTGAGGCTTGGAATTGGTGGAGATGAGAATTGACATGACCTAGAAGTATTTGACAGGCCAACTCCCGCCTAGGGAGAAAGTCTGAAGAACTTCAAATTCTACAGACAGAATGATTAGGTCCTACATTTATACACGAAGATTGGGGTCAAATTCACAAGGGAGCACAACACCTGCACAATTACGCATGCGCTCAAGCTGAAAATATATGACATTCTGTGGCTCATCTATATAAAGTTCTGTGAAATTGGTCTCTCTCAACTTTGGGGTAACATGGAACAAATTGCCTTTCCACGTAATATGCAAATCAACCGGTCTTACTGAAGCTGGGGATAAACCGTGCATAACGACTAACAGCTGTGGCTAGTAGTATCATAATCACTTACTATGAATGCAAGGAATTAGGTGACCGTGGACCCCATCTGGATAGTATGCATTCTATATATATATATTTTTTTTAAAGATTTTTGAAATATAAATTGGAGATTCTAGAAAGTGATTCTGCTACTAGCAACCATGATAAATGCCATGAGGAAAATTGAAAGGTTACATGTCCACAAATATTTAGTGATAAAGTTGAAACTGATGACACATTCAGTCTTTTTTTTATATATCGGACTGATTGCCTTTTAGGAGCTAAAAATGTATATCCATTGCTAAGAGACTTAAAAGTAAAAATGTATTTAAAAAACAAAAGAGTTCGAACAATGACTTGTACAACAAAACAGCTTGGGGTTATTCAAACATTAAGTGGAATGCCATCCTTAACGGACCTCCTGCGTGACTTCGGAGACATTCAAGAATCCTTCCAAATCTTTCGTGATTTGTAAATACAGACAAAGTTTCGTAGTTCTCATTGAAGAGAACTGTTTATAATCTGGAAATGTTATTGAGAATGTAAAATAATATTTAAACAAGCCAACTTGTGTTTTGTGATCTATGCAATAATGACTGCTTTACAGGGCTTATAAAACAAAGACCTTTATTACAATTGTTGTCCATATTTATAAAATTAAGGGACAACAATGTAAAAAGAATGAACCAAAAACATTTATATGGATCAAGAAGTTGGAAAAAGAATAAAGAGAAACAAAGAAATAAAACCAAAAAGAACAAGCATTTGCAATGCAATAGGTCTCGCAGCATTAAAGTTTGAGTTACTGGCATTGTAAATGACAATGCTTTGCATTAACTTTTTTTTTTTGCAATTGGTATATAAACATTGGCATGGCTTGGCAGTGGTGGTGTCCGTGTGTGTATGGCAGTGGTGGTGTCCGTGTGTGCATGGCAGTGGTGGTGTCCGTGTGTGTGTGGCAGTGGTGGTGTCCGTGTGTGTGTGGCAGTGGTGGTGTCCGTGTGTGTATGGCAGTGGTGGTTTCCGTGGTGTCCGTGTGTGCATGGCAGTGGTGGTGTTCGTGTGTGCGTGGTAGTGGTGGTGTCCGTGTGTGTGTGGCAGTGGTGGTTTCCGTGTGTGCATGGCAGTGGTGGTTTCCGTGTGTGCATGGCAGTGGTGGTTTCCGTGTGTGCATGGCAGTGGTGGTTTCCGTGTGTGCATGGCAGTGGTGGTTTCCGTGTGTGCATGGCAGTGGTGGTTTCCGTGTGTGCATGGCAGTGGTGGTTTCCGTGTGTGCATGGCAGTGGTGGTTTCCGTGTGTGCATGGCAGTGGTGGTTTCCGTGTGTGCATGGCAGTGGTGGTGTCTGTGTGTGCATGGCAGTGGTGGTGTCTGTGTATGTATGTTGCCTAGACTAGGCTGCCTCGCGTCATCCGACTCCTGGTCTGGGAGGTGTGGTGGACTCAGAAGAAGACCCCGGGCAGAGACGGCACTGGTCGACACGTGGGGGATACTGGCGGCGCAGGCAGAGAGCGGAAGTCTCCCTGGGCGATGCGAGTGGGATCCGATCCGGGAGAAGGCTGGGGCGGCATCGCCGGGACTACGGACGGGGACCAAACACCGAGCACAGCAGTGAAGAGGTGCCGGGCGAATTGAGGTACAGGCACTCTTGCTTCTGCAGCGCGGCCCCCCCCCCCCGCTCCCCACCTCCCACCACCCACCCTCGCCCCGCTGAAGAGAGAGCCTGTGGCGCTGGGAACAGGAGAACAGGGAAAAGTCTTCAGTCCGCCCCGCCTGACCTTAAAATGGCGGCCAGCGCGGACAAGTAACAAGAAGATCTGGCATAAATATCCGCACCCTCGTGTAGGAAAGCGGAACTCCGCAATTATATATGCAACAAAGCAACTCACAGCAATTTAATTAATTTAAGGAGAGCCAGGGAAGCTGGGCTAATCGACCAGGGAAGCTGGACTAACTAAAGAAGTGGAAAGAGAGAAAGTCTTTCCTGCCTGCAGGGAAGCTGGACTAACTAAAGAAGTGGAAAGAGAGAAAGTCTTCCCTGCCTGCAGAAGATCCATCATAACGGCAGCCATCTTACAATGATTAGCTTTATAACACACAACCCAGAACATAACAAAGGTCAGCCAGCTAATAATTAAGCACTCTGGAACCACAACCATTAAGAGTTAAAGGAAGAATAATTATGGAAAAGAGAAGCTATATCCAATACTACTCAGCAAACCTATAACTACACACTACTAGATCTGGTAAGGAAACCTAAAACCAGCACTAAACAACATCAGCAGTGGTTCTACCCGGAATAAAACTGAGAAAGAGTCACCACTATACATACAAAACGGAGCTAAAATGAGCGAAAGATACCTAGAGACTGCTGGCTTGAACGCCCTGAGTATAAAATACCCACACAATTTAACCAAAAATGCAGCTAAGAAGTTCAAGCACTACTCCCTGAGGAAAAACCCGGACATACTATTTGCAGACTTATACTTCAATGTGGCTAAAGGTACGACAATGAATGACCTCATATTCTACACAAATAAAACAGCTAAATGGTGCAATGCCTTCACTAGGATGCTTACCATAAAAAGTACGAAAAACATCCCCCACGGCACAAGAATATCGACCTCACCATCAGAAAGATGCAGAGCCGAACTTAGCATCACGATATATAAATCGGGAATGGTGTTGATACAAGCAGCAAATCGAGAACTAGAGAGATTTGCCAAGATTTTCCAATCGGTAAAAGACTCACTGGAAGACCCGAGTCACCAACTTCTCCTGACCCCACCAGTAGACACTCTAGACATTTTCGATATCACCACCAGAGGCACCAATAGAACCAGGGACCACCATGCTCAAAGCCCTAACCGGGAAGCTATATCTGAATTAGTAATGACAATACCTGAGAACGCGACTGAAAGAACAGAGAGGTCTACCTATCAGGCAAACAAAGAACAAGATCAGCTCCAAAGAGAAGAGTCGTCCCTACTCCCAAACTATGAGACTCCTCATGTAGAGCATACATCGGCACCGAGTGTAGTACCCTTTGACAACCAGGAATTGGATGAGACAGAAGACATCAGCCCTCCTATATCCTATACCCTCTCGAGCACAATACCAGCGTCGTACTGACCTTCACCCACAAACGAACTCCCAGCAACACAGAACCTATCCAACACCATCAACCTTCCTATACTTCTCGCTAGTACAATTCCAGCGACGTGCAGACCTTCACCCACAAACACAATCCTAGCAACTCAGAACTTATCTAGCACCGACAACATCTCCAATAGATACGGAACCGACAATAAAAAAGAGGAAAGAAAGAAAATTGTAGCGGAACTAAGAACTGATCCAAAAAGGAGAAGAGCAAAGCGGATAAACAGATTTGTCATCCCTAAGAAATCACATCAGAACAAGAAAGATATTAATAAGCTTCAGAAACTAGTGAGCAAGCTAGCACAAGCCACTATTAATACCTTACAGGCGATTGAGAAAATTGAAGAGATGACGGCGAACATTCACTCTAAAGTCACGCATATCCAAAACCTTGTACATTCTTCACAAAGAATGAGTAACGAGACGGACATGCCGTTAAAACATAGAGACAACCGACCAGACAGGACAAAATCATTATCAAAAGAGGAAACTCTGGCCTTAATCCGAACATATGAACTACCGGACCACAAGGGAGAGGAAAGAATCAAAACAATACCACTAGACTAACAGAATATCGAGAAAAAATGATAAAACATCCAACCCCCACAACTTACAGCACATACAGCTAACACCAAACGAAGCCGAAAATGCGAACCCTAGCAACAAAGAAAAACCTCTGACTTGTCTACTACTCAACTGTCGATCGGCAACCAAACATGCATCGGACATAGCGGACCTCATCATCAACAAGGACATTGACCTGGCAGTCCTTACAGAAACATGGCTTACGGAATCTTCATCCCCAATCATGGATCTCTTAGTTCCACCGCAATTTAACATTTTGAGACTTGATAGACACAGAAAGCTAGGGGGAGGGATAGCCTGCATTCATCGATCAGACATAGAGGTCAAACAAATTCAAGCCGACCCTCTGGAATCCTGTGAGTATCTAGGTCTTAATATAAGATCAACTAACATTCAACGATGCAACTTGCATACATTCTACCACCCACCAGGAGATAACGCAAAGTTTACAGAAGAGTTAATGGAGATCATAACAGCCAACTCTAACAACGAAGCCAATAACATATTTCTAGGCGATTTCAACCTTCACTGGGAGGACTGCAATGACAAACTGGTCAACACGCTTAAAGGTTTCCTCATTGAACTAAACCTCACACAAGCGTGCACACAACCCACACACTCAAAAGGAGCGACGTTAGACTGGATTATTTCAAGAAACAAAGATACAACAATCCGCTCCATAACTCCATGTGACTGGTCTGATCATCACGCCATAACATTCGTGATACCCACAGTGGGAAAAGGCAGGACCAGGCAACCTTTTAAGTCCAAAAAATGGACTCGAGACACAAAAGAAGCAAATATGGATCGACTGGTCGAAAGCTGCGAAAGAGGCCACCCAACAACCTGGAGAACGTCAACGACCTGACGGATCACTACATAGCAGCTGTCGAAAATATCGTCAATAACACCATGCCATTAAAATTGAAAAGAATCGCAGAGAAGACTAAAAACCTGTGGTTTAATGAAGCACTAAACAAAGAAAGACGTAAATTGAGAATGGCCGAAAGAAAATGGAGACAACACCCGTCATCCCCTGAACTGAAAGCCCTCAGAAAAATTAGGAACCAATATAATAAAAAGATCATCAACTCAAAAAAGGAATTCATAAGATCAGAATTGGACAATGCCAAAAACAGACCACGAAAACTCTTTGAAATCCTAAAGGAGCAATCAAACAAACTAGCCAAATCAGTGCAAGAAAACTCAAAAACACCTCTAAGCTGTGATGAATTTTTCACGTTTTTCACGGAAAAGGCCAAATTACTCGAAATAGAGCTTAGAAACGCCGCGGTGAACCTTCCCATCGAACCACGGTATACGAACGATACCGACTCTACAAAGGAATGCACTAAGGCAAAAAACAAGGCAATCTGGGAATCATTCGAACTGTACGACCAGCACATGATTGCCAAGACGCTCTCAGAAATCAAACCAAACAACCACTACCAAGACCCCCTGCCCGCAAAATGCCTAAAAGAAATCAATCACATTTTGATTCCAATATGGACCGAAATAATAAATGCTTCACTTTCACAAGGGATCCTCCCCGACTGCCTAAAAACAGGTCAAGTAGTTCCCATAATCAAAAAACCCACAGCGGATGCATCAGATCCTAACAACTTTCGCCCAGTGACCAACATCCCTATACTGGCCAAGCTGATTGAGAAATGTGTGCAGAACCAACTGAGCCAACACATCGCCATGTTCTCCTTGCTAGATGAATGCCAGTCAGGATTCAGAGCAGGGCACAGTACGGAAACAGCGATTCTCCATATTGTTGATGGTGCGCTACAGGCCCTTGACCAAAAGCAAGCATGCTTACTGATTCTCCTTGACCTGTCTTCGGCATTTGACACGGTAAATCACGAAGCATTACTGACCAGGTTACGGGACAGGATAGGATTGTCGGGAACTGTGCTGAAATGGTTCGACTCCTTTTTACAGAACAGAACGCAGCGCTTCCTGGTTAACCAATCAATCTCACTTCCATGCCCTATCTCAATAGGAGTCCCTCAAGGATCGACACTATCCCCAGATCTGTTTAACCTATACGTCGAACCACTCGCAGAAATTCTCCAAAAATCTCAGATATCCTATCACATGTATGCTGACGACACGCAAATATACTTAAAGATCGAATCCCTAAAAGTCATTGAACTAATGAACGAGACACTAAAAATGGCACTACAATGGTTAACCACAAATCATCTGAAGCTGAACGCACACAAAACAGAGTTCCTACTAATCTCACCGCCAAGGAGCCATACGGAAATAAAGGGATGGACGAAAGTTGTGACTGCGCTAAACTGCAACCCAACACTGGTCAACTCAGCTAAATCACTAGGAATCACCCTAGACGAGAATCTAGACATGAAAGCCCACATTAATTCAATGGCCAAAAGTGCCCGCTTCCACCTGAACTACTTAAGAAAACTGAAACCATTCATCTCAGAGGCGGACCTCAAATTGGCAATCCAATCTTTAGTTATCTCGAGGATCGAATATGGCTGCACCACCTTGGCTGGCTTACCAAAAATGTCTACGGCACCACTATAAGCCTGCCTTAACGCTACGGCAAGACTTATCACCGGAACCAGGAAATATGATCATATATCCCCGCACCTGAAAGCCTTAAACTGGCTACCTTATGAAGCCAGAATCCAAATGAAGATAGCATGTATCACACACAAAGCGCTACACAACAACACCCCAAGATATCTAGCCAAGAAAATTCAATTGTCGGGTGGCAACCGACCAGCTAGGAGTGCTGAGGAATTGCTGTTACGACCAGCCTTTTTCCGAAAGAAAAAAACATATGAAGGAGCGTTCACAGGAGCTGCCCCCAGAATATGGAACTCACTCCCTCCAAACATCAGGAAGATCCAGAATCTGGTAACATTCAAGCGAGAAGTGAAGAGCCTTCTGATGAATAAATACATTACTTAGTGAAGATCATTGTTCATTGTTTCTGATATATTCCTGCCCTAATACAGAACATGTATGTCATGAGAAAGGGAGGCATAGTCAATACTATAAGGAACGCGTATTCAAAGATACGAGAACGACCTAAAGGACACCACCAATGGTTACTTTGACTGAACCTGAGAACGGCATCCCACATGAACTTATACCGATCTACCTCATTTATGTTATATATACTTGCTTGTGTTATAAGTCTAGCCATAGCATATTATTAACGCTAACGTCACATGTGTTATGAATATATACCATCTACCTCACATCTGTTGTACTGTAACTGTTAATATATATGTTAACCCTTTACCTCTCCTATGTTAAGCGCTCTGATACCCACGGGTCTTGTTCGCGCGATACAAAACTCTATAATAATAATAATAAATATGTTAGTGGTGGTGTCCGTGTGTGCCTTTCAAAAAGAGGTTCATTACTTAGAGGATGGAAGTGGGCTCGCCCTGTTTTATCATAAACTGTGTGCGCGCGATGATGACAAGCGGCAATTTGTTCCGTTGTAATTCACAAGGTGGCTGCGGTGGCCGATGAATAAACCCGTCCAAGATTCATTTCCAGTGTCACTGTGGCAGATACACAGAGCAGTGCCCTGCCTGCGAGATAAAGTGGACGGAGTGACTTATGCAGTAATTAAGGGATAATTGTCATTAACCTCGCAAACAGTAGTTTACCCGTATTGTTTAAAAGGCTCCGGGATGCATAATGACAAGGTAATCTGTCAAAGCGCTTGGGGGAAATATTAATGAGATTTGTGCAGGCCCGGATAGAAAATATGCAGAAAGCGGCCACATTAAGCTATTTGGTGGATGAATCCGCACTTGTAAAAGTGCTTCTAATGGCGCGTTCGCTGCTCTCCAAATGACTCCGGTTAATGTGGAGAAGTGGCCTGCACGGAAAGGCAGGACTGCTGGGACACGTGGAGATAAGGCGTGCAGGCACAGTTATTAGTACCTTGCTCACCGCAACACATTTCTTTTTGTCATTAGTATTAGCACTACTGGAACGATTTGCTTGGGGTGTGTTTTTGATCAGCCATGTCTCTGTATTGTAAGGCACAACACGGCCACTGTTCCTCTAAAGCCATTTAGAAGGTCCCTCGACCCTGCTTAATTTCTGTTCATTCATTTTTCTGGAAGAGTGACATTGGCAGTGTTGTGACACTTCCCTACTTCGTATACCTTCTGCAGAGGAGGTTTGCAGGGGGCGGGTGTTTTGCAAGCTGCTTTAAATACATTTCCCGAATGAAGCCTGCTGGGTCCAGCCCTCCTCTGCCTCCGCCTCTCACGCACTCAGTCTCCGACGTCAGCCTCTTTAGCAGCGCCGCGCGCCTCTCTGCAGACTCCCCCTGCATTCCAGAGGCGCGAGGCGCGCGACGCGATCCGCTCTATGCTGGGGAGAGAAGAAGTGGTCGCGCACAACGTTATCCTATGGGACAGCGCGATGCGCGCGGCCAGGTCTTGTCTCCACATTCCAGCTCGTTATGGGCTGAGACGCCGACTATAGTTCTCTGGCGAGAACGCGCTTTGCGCGTTACTAGCCGAGACCTAAAAATGACAAACATTACAATCAAGAGCATAAATAGACAAAAAACATCAAAACAATTAAAAGCTAAAAAAAAATCATTGGGAATCAGTAGGTTTGGAGTACAATTGGGCTCCACAGAGTCAAAATAACCATCAGGAATAATGTCAGAATATCGGAGATTTAGAAGTGACTGCCACTGAGTTTTGTATTACAGTTACAATATAAGTATCATTAAATAAATGCAAGTAACAGAAATTCAGAAGTTCATTCAAGCAAGATTAACCAGTCGTGAGGCTGTAACCAAGATCAAAAGGATAGTGAGAAGCAAAGTTATTCATAAATGGAATGATTCAACTTTTTATAAAGATTGTGTGTATGTAAATTACATAGGTCGAAAAAATATATTTTAATCCAGAAATTATTTAACTAGGGAAAGTCCAATATTTGTAAAGAAAAATGTATGTAGAACATATACATTGTTGTTTGGCAATTTTATTACCTTTGGCCTAGGCCTCTCAGGGTGGCCAAAGCATGCCAAAACCAGGAAAAACATTTCTGAGACATAATCTCTCAGTATCATCTGGTCAGTATATACAAGACTCAGTTTGCCTCAATGTAGGAAAATCCGATTTTGGCAGGGTTCCCCTTACTGTTCTTGGTTAGATACTTCTGGTATTTGAGACTGTACATTGATAAATTACTAACCGGATTCTTAGTGTATGTGTCTCCCTTAAATGTTGAGATAAATGTAAGCATCAACATGTGAGGTGCTTGTAATTTCATGTAAAAGCAATGTTTTTAATTTCCCAGCCGCACAGCAGATCTCTTCTTTACGAGAGGGATTGGAGAAGAACTGGGCCAGATTCTGTTTGCCAGCAGCCTCAGGCTGGAGGAAGGGATCATGATCGACATCACATCCAGAGTAGGCACCAAGATGAGACAGTAAAGGGGGACCAGGCCCACTGCTACAATGACGCTTTAAAGGACGAGAGAGGTTGGGAGGGCAGAGTAGAGAGAAATAGGTTTTAGACCTGCTTTTCCAAGGGAGCCGAGAATCTTGGGTCACAAAACCAGTTTAGTGATATCAGCATTGTTTTTCCATTGAAGGAAATAAATGGAAATGGGCTTCTAGAAGTGAAAAACATTTTTTTATATATTAACTGTGGCATTTTGAATGTTTCGAATTGAGAGTTTTAGACATGACAACTCTGTAGTGAACAGGGGAGCATCTGGGAAGCAGGATGAGAGGAGAGACTCCCCGGATTGGGTATGGGATTAAAGTTTTGGATTTATCAGGGCATACTACACGTGGTTAAACCTTCAGTTTGTTGCATGCAGCTCAAGACTTGGACACAGACCACCAACCAGAAGGGTCACTAGGCAAGGCTTCTTAAAAGTAAATACATGGACGACATGGTCATTGAGCCCCCTTAATCTTAGGCAACCTCATATCATAAGGCAAAGGAGCCCGTCAAGGCTATCAAGAGGGGTGGAAAGGACGTCACTTCAGAATAACTGCTGTAGAGTTTTTTCTAAAGCTGAGACTTTAAAAAAAATAAAGGTACACACCATATCTTCCACTGTGGCCTCAACTGTTAAAGCGCTTATACTGGAAAAGTGTTTAGAGTATATAGTCTAACAAAAGTACTCTAACAAAACCTACTGACAGGTCGTCGAGGGAGCTGGGATAATGAGAACTACCTGTAAGTAACTAGTACTCACTGTGACCCCTAAACAAACTGCATGACTAAATCTCGCTGATTGTACCTTTCCTGGTACCCTAAATGAACGCTATAAGCACATTATGTCAGTAAACTGAACCAAATAATGAAACCTGATCTACCAAACTTCCTTGTTAGCGAGCACAAGTGGGACTGACCAATTAACCAGGGAACCCCATTCATTTCCTGGTAGCCCAACTAGGACAAATAAGCAGAGCCCTGCACTTAGCTCCGATGGTTCCCAATTACATACGTAAGACAGACATCACTCAGTCCAGGTATGACAATGCATTCTGGAACCTCCAATGAATGCATAATGAGAAACAGGACCACAAGTCCCAAAATGGAACAAGCATTTACAATGCAATGGTTTTGCCTTTGTTAAAGTTAGAGCTATTGGCATTGCTCTTGACATTATTTTTATTTATGTTTTTTTAACATAAATAAATGGCATTGTCATTTACAATGCCACTAGCTTTATCTCTCGCAAATGACACCCACAAACACACACACAGAGCCCTTCCACACACACACCCACACAGAGCGCCCCACACACACAGCCACACAGAGCCCCCCCACACACACAGCCACACAGAGCCCCCCCACACACACAGCCACACAGAGCCCCCCACACACACAGCCACACAAAGCCCCCCACACACACAGCCACACAAAGCACCCCACACACACCCACAGAGCACTCTACACACATTTACACAGCACAAGCAGGCAACAGGGGCACACGGAGGCACAAGCAGGCAACAGGGGCACACGGAGGCACAAGCAGGCAACAGGGGCACACAGAGGCACAAGCAGGCAACAGGGGCACACAGAGGCACAAGCAGGCAACAGGGGCACACAGAGGCACAAGCAGGCAACAGGGGCACACAGAGGCACAAGCAAGCAATAGGGGCACGAAAACGGAGGCACAAGCAGGCAACAGGGGCACACGGAGGCACAAGCAGGCAACAGGGGCACACGGAGGCACAAGCAAGCAACAGGGGCACACGGAGGCACAAGCAATCAACAGGGGCACACGGAGGCACAAGCAGGCAACAGGGGCACACGGAGGCACAAGCAGGCAACAGGGGCACACGGAGGCACAAGCAGGCAACAGTGGCACACGGAGGCACAAGCAGGCAACAGGGGCACACGGAGGCAGAAGCAGGCAACAGGGGCACACGGAGGCACAAGCAGGCGACAGGGGCACGAAAACGGAGGCACAAGCAGGCGACAGGGGCACACGGAGGCACAAGCAGGCGACAGGGGCACACGGAGGCACAAGCAGGCGACAGGGGCACACGGAGGCACAAGCAGGCAACAGGAATCCTTGCAAAATTTGTTTGTGTGCTTTTCGATAGCATAATTTCTATGGGCATGTATTAAAAAGAGGAAGCAGGTTGGCACATAAGACGACTTAAAATTGACTTACATTTTTACTGTATTATGTATATAGATTAAATGATTTTTAACTTAATCTATATGGTAGCACTCTTAAGACTCAGGATTTAAGCTATCTTTTATAACGTCTTTTTTCTAAAATGTGACTGTAAATATTTTTATGATACTTTTATGATCTGTGTAAGATCGAATAAAGGATTTGATTGATTGACTACTGCTAGTCCACTGAACAACATTAGGCCATGTGTTAGTTGACACCTACTTTGGTATTATAATCCCCAACAGAACTGAGCCAGAAGAGTGTCCGAAGCTTAACTGCAATAGTGGATAAACATTTCACATTAAAAAAATTAAAGTTGGCTCAAAATCAGTGTTTCCTGCAAAGTGTCTTTTGCATAGAGACCATTTGCAGTTTGAGTTGTGCAGACTAACGAAAAAGCATTGGAATAATGAGCTCCAGATCATGCTGGATTTCAGATCCTGTATTTGGAAGGTTATCTTCGATGAAGAAGCATCATAGCAGCATTAAAAAACTTAAATGTGCAAAGAGAAAGGACCCTTCAACTTGACAGCATATTTTTCTCTTTTGCTAAATATGGCGAGTATGAAATGTAACGAGTCTTAAAACTGACCTGAATGTTTACCTAGACAGAAATATGGTAAGGAATGTGTGCCCTCTCCTTGTATCGAGATGAATCTAGTAATATGATCGCACCACCGAAAGACGCGACCTCCGTCAGCAAGCACTACTCTCCAGCCATGTAGCACCTGCGTGACTGTCCCTAAAGCTGGAGCAGCAGCCTATGAGCAAAATATTTATCCGGAGAATAAACTTCTCAGAAGAAAGTTCTCACTCGAGAAAAGCAGCCCATGGGCAGAAATCGAAAAGCACCCTCCAAGTTAAAAGGCTGTTGCCAGAGATTCAGTTCCTGATCATAACTTCAGATCTCTCTGTACCGGAGAGAGAAAAAAACAGGCCAGTCAGCCTGAGGGATTTCACCACCATAGAAGAATCACTTGGCCAAGCTCCCTGCACTCCGTCCCACAGCGGGACTTAAACACCTGAATTATCGATAGCAGCGAGAGCCGAGAAACAGCTCATCGGTAATGAAGGAAAAAAAGCACACCATGGCCGTCATATAGGAGTCCTCTTAGTCACATACGAGGCGGCTCAGACAGAACTCAAAGAGACCACTCAACGGGAGGTCACAAAATATCACGGGAGGGATGCCTGTCCCTATGAACTTCACCTTTAGTTCCATATCACATAAGACACCGAAGATCACAGAAGAGAAGCCCTGAGAGAAAACATAGAGATGAGAACCTTAACGGTTCGGTGCTATGTGGCAACTGCACACACAATGAGGAAGTCGTCTCACCCTCGAAGAGGCGCACGAAGACGGCTGTTCGGCAGCGCCCCTTTGCTCAGCACCCCTCGTCTCCTCCAGCTGAATCCCCAACACCAAGGAGGGGTCCCAGTTCCAGCCCAGCTGCTTGCACATCCCACAGGCAGTGAGGGGAGCGCGAGGCGACACACCCGGACGGCTAAGCCTAGCTGCTAAGCACCTGTTCACGCTCCTGTGCTTCTCACGTGCTTGTTTGTCTCCCCCGTCCCCTCCTCCTTGGCGCTCACACTCCCCTAGGCATACCTCGGTGCACACAGTCCCCTAGGTCTGCCTCTTTCCGTTCCCTCCTGGGGGTCCCGGGAAGCTGCCTCCTCCTCCTCCTCCGTGGGCTCCTCTCCCAGCGCTGCGGCCGCACACCTTTTGCCCAGCAGCTTCTTGGCGGCCTCGTCCTGGCCCAGCTTACAACAAACCGCAAACCGAGGGGAAAAAGGCAGCCAATCACCGCGCAGGTCGCCCGGCGAGCCTCCCGCAGCCTGAAGCAATGGCAGCGCGGCTCCCGGGTGACGTCGGCGGTTGTTCCCTCGGCTTCTCCGCGGCCGCGAGGCCAGCATCAGGCAACAAGCGGGAGGGGGCGGGAAAGGGGGGTGGAGAGACGCAGAAGTGCCGGCAATGCCGGACCAGACTCGGGGGCGTTCCCGGCGTCGCGTGACGTCGGCAAAAGGGAAAGAATGTCAGGAACGCCCCCGTGTCTGGTCCGGCATTGACGGACAGGCCCCTCGTCCAATGGCAAGGCTCCGTTTACGGAGCCAGCCAATCAATGACGAGGGCCGACCCAAAGCACCCTACAGTTCTCAACAGGATTTCGCCTGCGCGAAAAGCTGCGCAGAGCGCAGCTTTCGCTAGGCAAAACCTAAAAAGGAAACCAGAGTGGGTGAGCTCCTCGGACGCCTGGACATGTTAATCTTGCTAGTATACGTTAGCAGCCTGAGATGATCATGTGATCACACTGCTCTGTTGAAAACTCATGACAACTGTGTGCACACAAGGTCACAAGGGCATCAGCTGGGAAACAGGTGTGCGCATGAGCCTCAAGTCCTAACTGTGTAAAGAACAGGAAAGCCTCCACCACCTTCACCTGCCCGCTACCATTTTCAGGATTGTGTTGAGGGAAGGGATCCAACCTAGGTTCAGAAGAATGGGGTCCTTGCCATATTTTCAGGCTAAACAGACTGTGTCAATCAATTCACTCGTAGTTACTATACATAAATACATAAATACATAATTTGTGGATATCCTGAAACTATAGCGAGGATGCGGCCCTACAGGACATACACTGCACATGTGGGGGACAGAAACATCCGGACCAACCTGCCCATTATCAACCTAATTTCTGACACAACATGGTTTGTGCGAATCACTGCCAGGGCCAGACTGGCCGTAGCGGGCGTCGGGCATTTTCCTGGTGGGCTGGAAGGGTGGGGGCCGATATTGGAGCAGTCGATCCCATACCTCTCCGGGGTCATTCACAGCAGTGACTTTTTATGCCGAAAATTGTCCTATCTGTGAAGAGGGTACCCTCAAAAGATCCTCTCAGATTCCCCCATCCCTCAATTCCGCATCTCTATGTTTCCAAGTAATGGGAACATTGGGTACTATTGTCTATTGTATTATAAGGCAGCAGCCCTCGGTGTCTCTCTACGAAGCACCGGGTGTGCATGGTAGCACAAGCGGATCAGCCAGGTTCCAGGCAGGAGCAGCTCCAGCGCAGTCAGCGAACCTCTTAGAAGCGAAGCGTGCAAACAAACACGAAAAATTCCCTGCGCAAGACTGCCACTGCAGTGTCACTCTACACTGCTAAACATGTGAACTAGTAGATCCAGCCTGCAGTTCCACACTCCAAAAATCATAAACATGGCATGATTCTGACTAACTCCACTTCTCGCACCCCCAAACGGAAACGGAGCAATGTACTCCCATCAAACCACTGACCAACCACACATCAAGTAGCCACACTAGTCACCCCGTTGCTGCTTTTCGTCCAGCAAGTAGGCCCGAGACTAAACAAACAATTCCTTAAACAATCATAGGCAGAGCCAATAGGTTTTGCCTATGCACGAGCGATTGGCTTTCACAATGTTTTTTAGCCATGCTGTACACTAGCGTGGCTGATGTTCATCATGGCTAAAAGTTAGTGGGATAGGGAAGAGTGGCCATGGAGTAGAGTAGTGTGGACTGTAGTAAAGTGTCAGAGTGTCGCATGGTAGAGTGGCGCTTTGCAGAATGCTGCGGCCTAAAACAGAGTGTCCTGCGCAGAATGCCGCAGCCTAGAGCTAAGGAGCATGGAGCAGAGAGGCGCGGAGCAGTGTGTCAGAGTGGCGTGTAGTAAAGTGTCAGAGTGGAGTGTGGTGGGTTGGACTGTGATGGAGGGACGCAGAGTGTGGTACAGTGTAGAGTGGGGTGTGGCTTAGAGTGGGGTAGAACAGCGTGAAGTGGCCTAGAGTAGTGTGGAGTGGACTGGTGTGTCACGAACTGGCAAAGCGTTTGAGAGCAAAGCGTTCGAGAGTGGAGGGGTGTAGAGGAGAGGGACGTCAAGTGCCAGAGGAGAGGGACGTCAAGTGCCAGAGGGGAGGGGCGTCAAGTGCCAGAGGGGAGGGGCGTCAAGTGCCAGAGGGGAGGGGCGTCAAGTGCCAGAGGGGAGGGGCGTCAAGTGCCAGAGGGGAGGGGCGTCAAGTGCCAGAGGGGAGGGGCGTCAAGTGCCAGAGGGGAGGGGCGTCAAGTGCCAGAGGGGAGGGGCGTCAAGTGCCAGAGGGGAGGGGCGTCAAGTGCCAGAGGGGAGGGGTATCAAGTACCAGAGGGGAGGGGCATAAAGTGAAGTAGAGTGGAGTAGGTATGTTGAGGTAGTGCACTGCCATTACAGACAACACATTTTCAACTGAAATGGCCATGTTTGCACAGAGTTTTACGGATAAAACTATACAGCGCGCAAGGAGTGTGTGGAAATGGCATCACCTAGTGAATTGATTTGTTTTGATCGTATTCAATTCTTTGCTTCCAGCACACTTCAGAATAACAAAAAAAAATTCTTTGTTCGTTCTTTCCTAATTCCACTATATTCTGAAATATTTGCACAGTTCATTTACATCTAAATGTTGCGTGTTAGAAAAAAGCCTTTTGTTTCACACCTTGAGATGGTCAGATAAATCCTTTCACTTTGAAATCAGGGAAAGAAAAGTAAACACCAAGCTCCCTCAGAAGATTGAGCCGGACATTTGACCTCTGTCTTTGAACGCACAGCAAATGTAACAAGATGAGAACAAAATGTATGGGCCTGTTTACAGAAAGTGAATACTCATGGAAGAGTCCAGTAAGCAGGCTATGCTCCATGGGAGGGACAAATGCATGCTGGTAAGCCTAAAAAATAAAGCCAGCAAATAGAAAGCAAGCAAACGTGAGTTACAAACCACAAAGCCAATGGCAAGCGGTGGGCGGAATGCATTCTTAGATCAGCTTTTATAATGTCACCCAATAAGTCTATAGCAACTAGACAGCTGTGCTGTCTGGTAGGTTCCGACCTAAAAAAACACCCTGTTCATGGGGCTGCCCACGTCCTCTGGCGCACTTTGCTGTCAGAGAGGCTTATATCAGATTGTTTACACTTCCTTTCCCTCCCTGAAATTGCTCTGGGGTGGCTGCAACCTTACAGTGTTAGGATATCGCTTTTACAGGGGGCACAGAACTGACCCTCAATAACAGCACAAGCTGTATCTCACACTACGAACCCTCTGAACCACTGAACATGCAAGGGCAACGCCCCACTGATCCAGAGGAAAACTGCATATACAGGAACTGTCAGGGACACCATATTAGAAGAGTCCAAACTGCTGACAACCTGTGACACTGCACAAATACCTCACCTGCTGACCCCAGAATTACCTCACATACTGATGACCCTCCTACTGAACCTCGATTGCCACCGCGCACAAAGTAAGCCATTAGCAATTTTCAGTGGCACCACTCAAAAAAGTGGTCCCTAAGAGCTGCTGAGGTCCACCGCAGAGAGGGGTTCGCACTGACCCCCAGTGCCACTGCACACAAAGTGGTGGTGACTCCTATTTGTATGCGTACATATGAAAATACACTTACACACATGGGGCTACACTACTAGCCGCAAGGGTCACCAGCAATACAAGAGCCTACATTAAATACCTGTTCCACAGCACTCCCAGATACAAGCACCAGCCAAACATGTACCTCAAGCACCCTCTTTTTCAAATACAGGACCAGCACTAACCCCCCCTACCTTTTCCAAATAGAAGAGCTGGCACTACCCCCCCCCCACCCCCCCATCCCACCCAAACAACCCTGCCTCCAACGCTCCCAAGTCACAGTGATATCCCAAGTACAGGTTCCACCAGTACTCAGCCCCACTGACAGCCCACACACAAGAGAAGCTCTCGCGCTAGACACTCTCCGGCCTCGTTATACACATGAATAGGGCGAATATGTTAAAAAAGAAAGTGCTTCATTGTTGTACTAGCCGAAAAAATGTTTCACAAATGTTGGTGACATGACAGCGGTGTAAAGTAAAAGCCCCCAGCTCCAACCCCGACATAACACAAGTCGTTTATCAGGACACAGGAGTCGACCCTACTCACCAGCCAGAGCAGGATTAGCCGGCCTCGGGAAGAAGGCCTGCCCCATGGCGGAGTCCCGATGGCCTCTGGGTGGAAGCCGGTCTTAAATAACGCGCATGTTGAGCTCTGCCCCCGGCCGGGGCCTCCTCTGGGGTCCTAGCAGGGCGCTGGAACTCCTCGGGGACTCCGCCCGTGGGGGACAACAGTGATGGCCTCACCCCTGGGGTCCCGGCAATGCTCTCGCGCTCCTCGGGGTCTCTAGTGGGCCTCCGGTAACCTAGCCAGGCTTCGGGGCCCAAGGCCTGACAGAAGTGCCCTCAAGAGTCGGGGTGCTCAGCGGCACCTTGAGTGGCTATGGACTCCTCGGGTTACAGCAGTGCCAGTAACCGCTCCTCTTCGGCCGTGGGGCGGTGTGGCGCTTCTCGAGCATTGTGTCGGCGGCGGCCTCGCGCTCCACAGGTGTGCCCGCAGGACCCTCGCGCTCCACAGGTGTGCCCGCAGGACCCTCGCGCTCCTCGGGGATCCCAGCAGTATGACCCGCGGGGGGGCTCGCCAGCGCCCAGGTACTCCGCGGGGTCTCACTATGCTCCTAAAGGCTTCGGGGCAGAGTCTGTAGGGTCCAAGTGTTCCTCGAGGGACCCAGCAACGCCACGCTACCTCACGGAGGCCTAAGCAGCGTCAAGGAGCGCCTCGGGGGTCCAAGCAGCGCCAACGAACTCCATGGGGTCCAAAAAATGCAATGTACTCCAGGGGGTCCAAGCCGAGTTCTGTGGGTCTAAGGAAGCCTGAAAGCACCCAGAATGCGCTACGGGGTCCCGAGAGTGCTCAGGTGCTCCTACTGTCGTGTTTATGCTCCTCGCGGGTGCCAGCAGCACAAGGTCCGCTTCTCCGAGCAGCGCCCTCACCAAACTAATGCTCCTTAAGACCAGAAGTAAAGCCAGCTCTCTCCGCGCAGGAATGACTGGCATGCCGCAGCACTCGGGGCAGGAGGTGAAGGGAGGAGGAGGGACCTGCCAGCCACTCAGGAGCTGCACAGGAACAACCAACACCAGCCCTCCCTGCCCCACCCTGGAGGGGGGAGGGAACTGTGAGCCGCTTCCTAACATCAGAGTGAAAGAAAACATATACATCACGCAGCTTAAGGGCACACAAGGAGGGGGGGGGAGAGAGCTGGCGTATGTGGGCTGGGAGGAGGCGAGGGCGAAGAGGCCTGTGGTGGCGAGGGTACAGGTGTATACCAGCCAGAAGGAAAAGCATTAGAGGCAAACGTGTGAGGGTGAAGTGGATGGTAGGAGAAAAGAGTGGGAGGCGAAAAAGAGGAGGAGGTGTGAGGGGGTAAGGGAGAAGAATAAAAGGTAAAATTCGAGAAAAAGGTGCGGACACGAACACAGAATGGGAAAGGAGAACACAGAATGGGAAAGGAGGGTGAAAGGAAGGAGTGGACAGGGAAGGGTAGGCTACAGTGAGAATTGAGAGGTCGGTGGGCAGGCGAGAGAGCAAAAAGTAAAGCAAGGAATATGTATAATAAAGAGAGAAGGAACGGATACTGTAAGGAGAACTAAACACATGGCTCTGTGGCCGCTTCACACCTGTAAGAATGATTCCGGTTCTTACTTGGGCGCTGTGAATTTCAGTTCACTATCAATGTATGTCAGATGGCACACATTAACTCTGCAGGACTCTTGGCGCTACAGAGTGAATTGTGACACTTACAATAAGGCGATCATTTTAGTTTGCTTAGTGGCAGTGGTTTGAGACTCAGAAAACTGCCTGGCAATGGTTGTATCAACATAGAGTTAGTGGTTATTAAAAGTGGCTTCAGGAAAGGCCTGAACCAGAGAATAATTCAATACGGTGGAAACCAGTGAACTAAGTATAACGCCCAGGCGCAGAGTGAACCAAAGTGCAGTCAAGTGAGTTTATATTGAGAAAATACAGGCATAAATGCTCGCAAGATACAGGGGACAACGCTGGGCACGCAGACGAGCGTCCTGAAACTCACGCAGGGTACCACCGGGTAAAAAGTGGAAAGGGTGAAGCCTGGAAGGCAAACCCGCTGATGGCACAGGCTCACGTGTGGCAGAAGCAATCCCAATTGCTTGACCTCGGGACTGACTGTCCTGCCTGGGCCTCGAAGGGTGAAAGTACAATGTGTGGGGGCTGCAACTCCCGTCCTCATTGTACACCAGCACCTGTCTCACCAGGTTCCTAGGCCCTACCATTATGAGCCTTTCGGAGCGATAGTGCTTTGGGAAATCTAAATCCTGTTTTAAGTGTGTGACAGATCAGCAAAAAAAATAAAATCGAGGGTTAAATGTTATTCTCATTTGACCATAGTAATGTGTCCTATATAATTATTCTCAGAGGAGAATGAGAATTGAAAAAAGAAATGTAATAAAGCAGCTAATGCAATTAAACAAACAATTTGCTTCTAGATGGGGGTGTTGTAGGTTCAACTATTACTGCAATTAAATACTAAAGAGTATCCATTTTGAGGTATAGTTGTATTTTACTTGCATCAGTCTCCTTTAGTAAGTCACACTTTATTTTGCACAACTGTGTGAGGAAGACACTCAACCTTGGACAATCTACTTCTCATGCCAGGCTGAGACTGGAGGTAGGACTACTATCTATTTTGTCTAGGAATAATATTAACATGCTAAAAAGCATTTGTCATTGTGCGTCCGCTGAAGAGAATTCTGTGAAGCCTTTTATTTGGTTGGAAGTATCCTTAAACATTTCGTCTAAAAAATCTGGTCTCAATCTCGAATATAGCCAATTTATTGACTAACTATAATCTTAATTTGTTAACCGTTCTTGCTAAAATGAAAAGGCAGCCACTAAACAGCCTATTAAGCAAGCGATTTCATTATCCCAATTTGAAGCTGATAGGGTCTGCTCATAGTATAAAAATAATGGTTATGTTTTAGGTTCTTACAAACTTATAAGGGAGGATTTGGGGGATTTACCAATTGACCATTTATGACAAAAAATTATAAAAGTTTCAGCTTTTATATGTATCTCAATTATTCCGTTTGATGGTGCATGGAACAAAACAATGAATCGGGTTATGTTATGCCACTGTGTCATTTACGGAAAGAAAATACTGAACTCGTTCTCTGCATCTGCCCTAAACTGTTGGATAAGAAATGTACGATCCCCATTTAGAGAGCACGGTATGTGAACAATTAATGAAGCTACTAGGTTTTGTTCCATTGGGTTGTCGGGAAAAGCCATTGGACGTGTATTTTTTATTTTGTGTGTAAACGTTTCAAACCTTTAATTTGAACTACTGTTATTATTTTTGTGTACTGTAAATGATCTTTTGGGAGAGGATAATTATTTTATCTTGTACTCTTCTTGTATGCGATTTCAAGTTATCTAAACAACCAAAGCTTCCTGTCAAAGACGAGCCAGACATGTGACTGACTTTTTACCAGCCATCCAAGGTTTTGACCACACCATGACACATGGCTGGCTGCCACGAACCCTGACATACAACTGACTAACACTGTACTGTTCACCGGCAAACAGGCCACTGACTCCACCGACGTCATTCGGGACTTACTTTCACCGTGAAGCCTGCACACGTGACTGACCTCTCTCCTCACGGCTTTCAGAACGTGACTAATTGCCACAGCCATATAGGACATTCGGTGACCGCTCTACAGGCACTTTACTACTACTGTGCTGCGTGCCTGCACACCCGAGAGAGAGCGGCATGTCTCCAAAGTTACCCTAATATTTCCCCTGCCCCGCCAGTCACTGGCGACTCGAACACGTCACTGCGTCTGCCCGAGGCTCCTCGGCCTCTTGAGACGTCTCCAGATTCCCACAGCAACCAGCCCTTCCCTGGCAGGTAGGAGCCCCTAGTCACATCAGCCACGCTGCCCTCTTCCACCCTGGGGCGGAGGCGGAAACTCGACAGGTGCGTCATAACGTCAAACCTTACACAACCAAAGAAAACAGCAGCATTCCACCGAGAAGCCTTCGAGTCACCCTGCAGGGGGCTGCACGCGCTACGCTCAGGTGAGCAGGATGCGCGCACGAGCGCTATAAAAGAGCGAGAAACCCGCGCGCGCAGCACGTGCTCCCCAGCTGGACAAGGAGCAGGAATGTGCGGAATGAAGCCGGGCCGGGTCTGCCTAATACCAGGAGGCAAGGCAAGATTCCTGACATTACCCAGCGCACCGGGCGGACAGACATTTGTAAGATTCCAAGATTGCAGTCTGAAAAGTAATCCAATATGCTTTCCAAGGACTTGCATACTGGCAGAGTGCGCAAAGAAGAAATGAGAGAGTACGTGATTAGCCCAAGACCACACGATTTGGTAGAGTGGCGAAGGACAGATTCTAACTTGAGGCAGACCGTTTATCAGCAGCAGACGTGAACTGACTAGGACAATGACTCGGTAAACTCGACAGGGCTGATAAGGCACCGTGCCCCAGCTGTATCAGCCTTCCGAGAGACCAGCTCGTGGACACTACTTTCACTTTTGCAAAAGGCTAGTTTACCGCCGCTCACTACCCCGACCTCAGCGGCGCTCACACCTCGGCTCCCCATCTCTTTTTTTCGACGGCATACTGCCCTACATCCACGGGTACAGCAGGGCCACAGGGTTCAGGGAGTAAACACGAGGCGCTGTGGAAATCGCTTCAGTTGAACTAGAAGCCGAAGCCTTGTAAAGGACCATGCCCCACACTTGAAAACTAGGGGCCTAAAATAAAAGAATGATTGTTCAGTGACAACTTTGCATTAATGCAAAAAAAGTACGGTTGGTGAATCCGGGGTTAGGATAGGCAATGATCAGACGCAATCACATGCACCTTTGTTTACCTGCGTAAACACCCCACGCCCCCAACTGCCCCATACAAAGCCGAAGATCTAGCATCTCCACCCATCGCAGACGGACACTTCCCTTGTAGTGCCTGCACTTATCTCCGGAATCCTGCCCCTCCTCCTGTACACTGCATATACCAGCAGCTTGCCACTACCCCAACTCCGCAGGCGTGATTCTATAGTATACTACAGTGAGCCGTCATGCCAGCACGTCCATCTGTTGCCTGGAGACGGGCACGCCCCAGGGCATGGGCAACGCCGGGAAAGCTGACCTGCACAGATTTCCTGTTCGGATTCTGTCTGGCTCTCCCAGTTCCTCTAGTGGAAAGTTCTCACAGTCGGACCCAGGCGAGCAGGAAGGGATGGGCAGGCCGTCCAGCGGTGCCCGCCACTAGCCCAGACCAAAAGCAACGGAAAATATTTAAAAAGAAATATACCACCAGGGAATCAGCGACTGTGACTACAAATTACAAGGGGTGTCACCTGTGAAAAATGCTGGCTGGTTAAGCGGCCAGTATGTGGACATCTCCTTGGCTTGCAATGGTGTATTTGATCAGTATTATGTATCGGCTAGACAGAGCATGCATCCACCTGTGGGCTTACAGGCCGCCCATCTCCTACCATTGATAACATTCAGCGTCACTCATTTTCTTTGATGCCATTTGTCATGACATGCAGGTGTCATGCCCTCTTCTTGTGTGTGCCCTCTCATAGCGCATGGCCCAAGTACATGTCTCCTTACACTGCTCCCAGTTTGTGGGGTTATTTTTTCTTTGCTTTCAAGCACTCCATATGAGTACTTGAGTTTTCAGGCCATCTCCTTTGTGCACATACACACATCACAAAAATGCAAATGCATGTACATATATGCATTTCTTAAATAAATGTAAAACACAACCAACACTTTTTTTTGGGAGCACAGTCCGATGGTATTGGAGCACATCTTCCATCCACTATCTTGCCATAGTGCTAAAATCAGCCGATGGTATTGAAGCGCTTTAAGTGCTCACCAGTTACATTACACAATGATACGTTTCCTTGTCGTAAGCAGGGTGCAGCGTAGTTGATTTGCCCAGAATCACAAATTGTTCAGTCGACCCAGAGATTCGAGCCTGGTTTCCCAGTTCCCCTGTCGGCAGCCCTGGCCGTTAGACCACATTCTCACTTCACTCAAAGCTCAATTTTTCTCACTGTCACTTCCACATTTGTTCAGCAAGACCCAGTCAACACTGAACAAACGGCCAAGCCAATGGATCTCAGCAATGCCAAAACTAGTGACCGTGTCAACGTGAATGTCTTTTTGCCATGTTGTCTAGAAGGACATCTGCTGTTCAGCATGGCTGAACGTCACTGAAAAAAGTTTTATGATGCGGTCAGCGCAGGCCACATAGTGCTTTTGTTATGTGTTAGGAAAGATAGGACAATAAACTCAACATAGAGGGCGAAGAGTCTCCGTGTCGGCTCAACATCCTGTGATTTTGAGCTTTCAGTAACCTTCCCGCCATACTGAACTGCAGATGTGCTGCTAGATAACATGGCTAAAAGACATTACCATTGGAAGACCAACAGCTCGGGCATTGCTGAGATCTATTGGTTTTGCCAATGCTTATTTTTTGTTGAGATCCAGTAAGAACACTCGTATTTATAATCTACTTTTAATATTTTCAATCCTTCATAAACAGACAAGGAGGCAAACTGATAATACAGCAATGCCACAGTTTGATGTCTGGTGGTGCCTGGAGTGATGTCAGAGTCTGCTTTGAATCCTGTAGTGATGTTGCATTTGTACGTGAGGCACTGGAGCTGCATTAGAGTTTGACATAAGGTTCCGTAAGTCTGGGCTTTAAGCGTGTCATAGCCTGCAAGTGTTTAGCCCCATCAAAGCACACAAGCATTGGCAAAGCACTCCATATGAGTACTTGAGATTTCAGGTCTTCTCCCTTGTGCACATACACACATACAACTAAAATGCACATGCATGTACATAAATGCATTTCTTAAATAATTGTAAAATATGACCACCACTTAGGTTTTGCAGAGCAGGTTTTGTCTATGTGAGATCTATTGGGTTTGTAAAACAAAAAATGTAAACCTTTTTGTACAGCAGCTTGGCTCCTGTGCAGCATGGCTGGACAAAAAAAAGTGCTAAGATGCGGTAAACGTTGACCGTGTCCTAACACTTTTTGAAATTTCAGTTTCAACAATGCTGCATAGCTGAACAACATGGTTAAACAGCACATTATCAAAGCCAAATAGCTCTTGCATAAGTGAGAGTTATTTGGTTTGTCAATGTTATTTTTGTGGTGGAGGAGTGCAGTGGGATGGGGCAAGAAACAAAAGGCAAGAGGTGCAAGTGGGACGGGTGTAAGCAGGGCAAGCAACTGATAGGGGGAGGTGTGGGTGTCACTGGGCAAGCAACACAGAGGACGGGGGAATTGGACAATGAGCAACAACAGGGGAAGAAGAGAAAAAAGTATACCTCAATCCCAGCACAAGCAGCAGAAGCAATCTAATTTTCAAAAAGCAATCAGTACTTGGTCAATGCTCCATGCAAGAGAGAAAAACAAAGATAAAGTGAAACCGACAGACAAGGTCCAATCAGGAGCCAACAGTTACATTGAAGCCATGCACTCATAAGCCGTTCTCAGAGAATGTTTTGAATACCATTCAGAAACTGGTGATGGTGCCTTCGTTGGCCGGAGGCTGGGGACCTTTGACAAATGTGTGACTACAAGGCACGCCCCACTCCAGTATCCTGAGAAGCAAGCAACATATACTGATCACAAGTCGAGAAGTCCTCTTGGATGGGTTTGTATTAGTGAGTATTGCATGAGTATGATTGGGTGTAATGTACTCCGACAGATAGGGACCTAAAAAGAACAAGCATTTGCAATGCAATAGGTCTCGCACTAGGAAAGTTTGAGCTTTTAGTATTGTAAATGGCAATGTCTTTTTATTTATGCAGTAGTTAAGTTTTGTTTGTATAAAAAGGAACATATAAAATATGGCTTGTACAAAAGTATCAAATTTTAATGATAGATAGAAATAAATTTGATATGTACATGCTAATTTTTGTACTATCTGGGACATTAAAATACCTGCGGAGTCAGTAAAAAAAAAAAAATCGGTCAGGTGGCAACCCTAGTCAGGTGTAATTATGGAACCTCTAGAACACATTTTAAAGTGCATTGTTTTTATAAATACTGTTTTAAGTAGGCACCTTGAAGGGGAAAAATGCTGTCTTTGGGTGATTTTATTTATTTTTACACTGGCTGAGACATTAAATATTCATGTTAAATAGAGAACTGCAATGTGCCAACCGTACCTCATGTAGGAGGCAAGCTGCAGTTAGGTGGTGTGTATGAGGGAGTGGGGACACGGTATAACCTGCCAATAATGCAGCAGGTGCAGTGGCACTGAAACCCAGACCTGTGAACGTCCTTTTGCACCTCAATTATCTAGCAGAACATGTGTATTTGTAAAATTCACATTCACCCAAGAGTATCTTGGCACTGAATAACACAGGTTTATTGTTACCCAACTCAATGGTGCTCAGTTTATTCACTTCAGAAGGATGAAAGGCTGATTTAGACCGCTGGGTCTTGAGCCTGTGACCAAGAGGTAGCCCACAAGCCCATATAGTGAACGCATTAGTCCACCAGACCCGGCTGTTTCAGTATGTGAGTTCTGAAGGTGTTTATGTATTTTAGTCTGTGTATGATGCACACAGTAATATACTGTAGGATGTGGCATAAATAATATTCCCATTATGACAGTGCATGCCTCATTACATAACCAGCCATAAGGGAATCATAAATGTCCAACCATTATCTAAGAATTTATGTGGAATTATCCTCTTCAGATGAACACATAATTTTTCATGTAAAACTAAGAAAAACGATTAAGGATTCCTTTCATGTGACGTCAGCACCCTAATACAAGTGGTATCAAAATCAGACATTTTCCAATGTTGAGTTATTGTAATAGTCATGTTTTATTATAACTTCAGCAATGTAAATTATTGTGATGTTATAAGGGTTAAGGTAATGTGACATCACTTCGTAGGAAGATTGAGGGTCAAAGGTCACATGATGTCACTTCTTGTGATGTTATTAAGGTCAAGTATGCGCAATGGCATTTTCGCTACCCCAGGCATTTTGTTGAATGCATGTCAATGTGTAACTCTAGGGCTTGTAGTCTACCTTCAGAATTGTTATAAATTTGTCCCGCATTGTCCCACCCAAGCACACCCTTGGCCCAGCCAGATCAAATATTCTGGAACCGGGCCTGTACCAGCATACTAAAAACCATACACTTGCGTGTCTGTCTCGTCATCATCCTATGCGTCTGCATCCCATACCAGGATACATGTATCGTGTCATCACGCACGGCACGGGACACTTCACCTCACAAGATCAAAGCAAAAACAACATCTTTCCAACCACACACTACATGGTGTAGCATGCTACTCATATGTAGGCAAACGCTTCGGAGCCCCACATAGGGGTAAGTAAGATCTGTGTAATTGCTGCAATACAATATAGTCTGCATAAAAGATGCTCATATCCAATTAAAAACACACTTTGAATCAAAAGTGCACGCTTTAACTAAGGTTACGGCGCATTTAAAAGGTGCACACGTTTGAATGAAAGATCTTAGCGAAGCTGAAAGACGGACATTTGATTCATAGTTTACAGTCTAACTTTAAAGAACACCCTTATTTTAGCCGACACCGCTTAACAAAGGTAAACAACTTTAACGTAAACAAAAGGTCACATCTTCTATTCTTGGGAAAAATAATAATAAAAGGTACGCGGTGATTCTACGAATGTGGCCTGAAAAAAAAGAGATGCCCCCTTTACTCCACAACAGCACATTCCTAAAAAGCGCAAAAAAGATAGTGGGCGGAGGGTGGTGGAGAGAGTAAAACCATCTGGTAGAGAGCATTAATGCTGGACGACAAGGCTGGGGGATATGGTTCAAAGATGTCCTTTAAATCCCTTCCACAGTTCCTAAGCTCTACTAGGATGACGAAGAGGTAGGGGGCTCAGGTCTATGGGAAGTTAAGACTGACCTTACCTGTCAGTGGGGGCCGCCACGCGCCTGTGCTGCCTACTGTATGTAGGTCGCGGCTCTCCTCCTTGTACGTGGTGTCACTTTGGGAACCTCTGCGTCTCCTCCGGGTTCAAGACCACCGCGGCTGCCGCTGCCTCCAGCACAGCTCCCGCGCCGCCTCCCGCCGTCCAGCAGCGTCCTACTCCTTCCGGGAGTGCTGCCTTGGTAACGGGGTATTGGCCAACCTCTCACGGTCGTTCATAGGCTACGGTTTTAAGTGTTGAGGTCTGATTTGCTACTGTATGTGTCAGTCTCCCATCAGCCGCGTGCCTGCCGGTAGTTGTAGTTCTTCCACTTCTATCTCGTCACTGCGCATGCACGTTTGAGGCTTTGAGTTCCTTTGGGCGGGCGGGACTTCCGTCTTCGGAAGTCCCGCGCACGCGCCCACGGAGTGCCTTAAGAGAAGCCTGTCAATTTTGAGATGGGAGAACCACAGGTGGTGGAGGCCCCGCAGTTGTGGCAGAGATGCCACAGTCATGGCGGAAGCCCCGCAGTCGTGATGGGGGGTGCGCTCGTGGTGGAGGCCCCGCAGTCGTCGTGGGGGGCGCATTTGTGGTGGAGACCCTGCAGTTGTGGCAGAGATGCCACAGTCATGGCGGAAGCCCCACAGTCGTGATGGGGGTGCGCTCGTGGTGGAGGCCCCTCAGTCATGGTCGGGGTGCACTTGTGGTGGAGGCCCTGCAGTCGTGGCAGAGATGCCACAGTCATGGCGGAAGCCCCGCAGTTGTGATGGGGGTGCGCTCGTGGTGGTGGGGGTGCACTTGTGGTGGAGGCCCTGCAGTCGTGGCAGAGATGCCACAGTCATGGCGGAAGCCCCGCAGTTGTGATGGGGGTGCGCTCGTGGTGGAGGCCCCGCAGTCGTGGTGGGGGTGCACTTGTGGTGGAGGCCCCGCAGTTGTGGCAGAGATGCCACAGTCATGGCGGAAGCCCCGCAGTCGTGATGGGGGGTGCGCTCGTGGTGGAGGTCCTGCAGTTGTGGTGAGGGTGCACTTGTGGTGGAGGCCCCGCAGTCGTTGCAGAGACGCCACAGTCATGGCAGAGGACCCACAGTCGTGGTGGGGGGTGCACACGTGGCAGAGGGTCCGCAGTGGCAGAAATGCTGCAGTCATGGCGGAGGCCCTGAGGTAACGGGTTTTAAGAACCCGCTGGTGTCAGGGGATAACACCCGAAGACCTCTGAGTTCTCCCTTGTTCCGGACCACAGAAACACGGAGTCTTCTAGTCGCAGTCAAAGATCAAGTTTTATTGGTAGCTACCAAGTAACACGTGTCCCAGAAGTACACCACACGGAGAGTAGGTTCTAGGGAGACTGTTCCTTTTTACAGAACCAGCCTTCTCCTTATATACAAGATATATGGCTTCAAGCAAGAATTCTTGAGTTTATGGTATGGCAATATACATATTTCTACAATAATACAAAGAGCGAAGTCATGTAAGCAAGCCCATATTTTAGATGTCCAGTTCGCTGATAGATTACCTAGTTGGATCGGGAACTCCCATCAGATATCGATGAAACACCAATAAAGGAAGGTACAACCCAGTCATAAAACTGGCCATAAACAAGGAACGTGGACAGGTGCATGTTTGTAGAAAGCATGGTCTGTATGTAGTGAATGGTTTGTGGAATGTTATTCATAGATGCTATCGTATTCGGCCACTGGGCGAGGGGCTGCCCAAACAGGTTTGGCCGAAGGCAGCGGAGTCAGTTGGGACTGGTCAGGGGGAAGTCAGGGAAGGTGGACGTGTCCTTCTTGATCAAGCTCGACCTTTGATTGACTTAACATGAGGGCAAGATGTAAGATGGATGCCGTTCACAAAAATGGAGTCTAAGGGGTTGGGACGGAAACTATGGTTTTGGGGTGTTGGCAACCCTCGATTGCGACGCAAATACATAGGAATGATGTCCTAATCATTATCGGTTCATAGACACCAAAATCGTCATGATACGTTGAGGTTTTGTGACACGGGTATTGGACCTCGATACAGAGAAAACAACAGGGTCCAGATTTTCAGTACCACAGACCCTCCTTTTGCCCTCATATAAGGCAATAACTCATGCTAATCTGAGTCCAAATCGGTATGACGAAATTCGTGGAGATGTTGCTGTAGCATCATTCTGTTCCTCAGCTCGTCCTGGGACACAGGCTTCCGTACACACGAGGTAGCACAGATGCCACATAGTGCAGGAGCACACTGTATACACAGGCAAAACATGAACAGAAGTGCCAAGATCATCCCAATGAAGATCAAAGTTTTCCATCCCCAGGCAGTGATCAGTTCCCAGAACCACCCCAGCAGGGACCAATCCCCTTTCTCAACGAGAAGGGAACCAGATATTTCGTGCAGTTTGGAGATGGCCTGGTATACTGTCGGTGCGTTATCAGGGATGAATATGCAACAACTGGATTGGATGACTCTACACACACCACCACGATCGGCGAGTATAATATCTAAGGCAATTCGGTTCTGAAGGGTCATAAGTCGATCCGACTGAAGCTCGGTTGTCAGATTGCCAAGGGCTCCGGCCGTCGTAGTCACGGCGGATTCAACTATCCTTGCTAACTGGCGAATATTCCTGCTGTTCACCATAGGCCCCCAAAATGGCAGAAAACCCTTTGCGAAGTCAGCGAATTCCTGACCCGCGGTGTCGTCTTTACTCACGACACCCCTAGCTGTCCTTGTCCGATGGTAATCTGCTCTGGACGTGTAGGTGGGAGGCAGCAGAAATGAAATAAAACATGTACCTGAGAAATCAGGGGGCAACCACGTGTAGGCTTGGTCGTGGCAAACGAAATACGTGCCTTTGGCTGCCAAGAGTATAGGGGAAGTTCGGGAAGCAAATACATATGTTTCCGTGCAAATGCTTTTTCCTAACTGTGCTGTTGGGTCCCTACCAATGCCCTGTAAGCATAAGTGACCTCGGTGGGGCACTATCCAAAATGGGCGGGATTTCATTGCTGCCTGGCTCTTGACCAGGTAAACCCCATGTTTAGTAACATTCCAACGGGTGTAGGGACTGAGTTCATCTTTGGGTATTGCCAGATATGTGTCGATATCCCTACTCATATTCCTTATCCCTGCAATCAGTGCCTTGTTACTGGAATCGCTCGCAGGGGAACGGGTCGGGTATGGTTCTAGGGCGAATAAGAACATGGTCTGGAAAGCCCACAGAGAACCATAGTAGCTGAATGGCAAAATGAAGTATGGGATCCCCTTATCGGTTGTGTGTGGCATAAGTCCGCATATCCAACAGTTTGATGTGTTCATTATGGACTGGTGCTGGTGTAGAAGCTGAATGAAAGAGTTGTTTACAAATTCGAGTCTTCTGGCAGACTCGTGTTCAGGTAGAGGGTGAAAGTAGTGCGGAGAAATAGTGGGAGGAGGTGGTGGCTGGGTGTCATTCAAAAAGGTAACTTTAAATACGAACAGAGTATAACCAGTAAAAAACACAAGTATGCTACATAACATTAAAACACATAGTATCAGGAATCTTCTTTTGGACAGTATCGTGCATAACTGTTTTTTGAAGTTCGTGGGTCTGATAGGTCTCTCTGCCCTCGGAAACTCCATCCTCTAGTTGCTGCCCGCGGTGGTTGATTGATTCTCCCAGGGAGCGCGCTCTGCTCAGTCCGGGGTAACTCCCGTGGACCAATCAGAACCGTGGACCTAGAACTTCCCAGTTGCACTCCCCAGACTTCAACCGCGACCCTAGCAGCAGAACCGGATGGCGGTTCGAAAAATCAAAAATGAGCTAGTTCCCATGGGACGAGAGAGCTGAAAAATCCAAAAATAGTCCTTAGGGGAAAAGGGAAATTATATTAGATCAAGCTTTTATTAGTTCTCTTTTTCTTTAGACCGTAGGTTGTATCGTCGTTTCCCAGGTGCGGTGTGATCTTCAAACAACGTCTCAGGTTCAGTAATGTCCAATTGCATAGATGGTGACACAAGTCCTTGTAAAATATGATCACTCTCCTTTTCGGTACTAGTTTCTTTCAAACGTGCGTCGCTGAAAGGGATGAAGCGAGGTACGGATTCTGTCTCAGAGTCGGCAAGTCCTTTGTTGACCCACCGGTCGTATGGAAGGGGTAGAGGGACCCGTTTGCAGTGGGTCCCATGTACCCAGTTCTTCTTGCCTTCCACTCGAACAGCAGATCTCGTTGAAAGCAACACTAGGTGCGGTCCGGTCCACCTCGGCTGTCCGTTGTTGGTGCGCTGGAAATTGCGCACCAAAACCCATAAGCCGGGTTCGATGAGGTGACCTGGATCGTCAGAGGCTGGTGGAGAAGAACTGTGAACCTGTTGGTGTAAAACACGTAATTTAGTTGTCAATTCGCACAAATAGTCAAGCAGTACGGGGTGTTCTATCTCGCTTAGTTTCTTGGGTCTTGGCACGCCCCAGACGTTGGCTGGGCGGCCAAACACGATCTCATGGGGGCTAAGTCCTATTCTGGAGTGGACAGTCGTCCTGGTTGACAAGAGTGCTAGAGGCAAAGCGTCAGGCCATTTAAGACCTGTACTGGCTTGGATCTTAGCTAGTTTGAGTTTTAGAGTGCCATTGTAGCACTCTACTAATCCAGCTGATTGGGGGTGATTTGCAGCGTGGAATTTCTGGTGGATGCCTAAACACTCACACACTCTCTTCATCACACATCCTACAAATTCACTTCCGTTATCACTCCAGACAATTCTAGGCATACCGAACCTCGGGAAGAACTCTTTGACAAGTGCTTTGGCAGTTGATAAAGCGGTATTGTCCTTAAGGGGGTACGCTTCCACCCACCTCGAAAAGGCGCAAACAACAACGAGAACGTACTTCAGATTGTTGCACCTCTCCATGTGGATGAAATCGAGCTGCAGGACCTCGAACGGGTACGTTGGAGGTGCAAAATGACCAGCTGGAGTTGGGGTTCCCCTACCGGGATTGTACCTCAAACACACCATACAGTTTCTGACCACGTTTTCTGCATACTTTGGGATATTGCTATTCTGCCATACTGGGGCCAATAGTTTACATATTCCTCTCGAACTGATGTGTGCCATTCCGTGAGCCATCGTTACTACTGCAAGTACGTATGCATTAGGTAACAGCCATCGCTGGTGCTCTGATAGTTCGACCCAACAACCATTCGCATCCAATCTACCTGTGCTTTCTCTCCATTCATTCACTTCGTTCTCAGTGGCCTCGGCTTGTATCGATTTTACGCTTTCAATGGTGTCCTCACACATTCCTACATCAGCAATCCATCTAGCGGGACCCATAACATACATTCGAGTCATTGTGTTCCTTGCAGTCTCTTTCGCAACCTCATCTGCGAATGCATTCCTGCGGCCAACATCATCCTGAATCTTTTTGTGTGCACTACATTTTATAATGGCGACTTGTAGGGGCAAGGTGAGTGACTCAAGGAGCTCATTGACTAGCTGGCCATGTTGTATCTTTGCACCATGGGACGTAAGGAACCCACGTTCACGCCTTAATCTCCCAAAACTGTGAGCCACGCCAAAGGCATATTGGCTGTCCGTGTACACATTCACTCGCTTTCCTTTCGCCAGCACACATGCTCTGGTAAGTGCCACAAGTTCTGCGGCTTGTGCAGAACCGTGGGAAATGCGTGCAGTCTCTACAATGGTGTGTAATGTCGTTACGGCATATGCTGTAGTCGTATCACTATTCGGCAACTTGAAACATGAACCATCAACCCATAAAGTATCATTGCATTCGGGAAGGGGAGTGTCCTGTAAGTCTACTCTCCCTTTTGTCTCTTCCTCTGTCCTGAAACAGCAGTCATGTTTGTCAATCTTGTCTGTCTCTGTCGGGATGGGTAATAACGTAGCGGGGTTGAGTGTATCACACCTCTTTATATGGATGTGACTTGCTAGCAGGGTAAGTTCGTAACTGGATAGTCGAGCGCTAGTAAGGTGTTGTGTCTTTGTCCTATTTAGCAAAATGTCTACTGCATGCGGAACCCTAACGATCAGAGTGTTATTCATGACTAATCCAGCAGACTGTCGAATGCAGACAGCTGCTGCGGCGGTTGCTCTCCGACAACTTGGCAGTGCCTTAGCCACAGGATCCAGAGTTGCCGAAAAATACGCGCATGGGCGTTGTTTGTCCCCAAAGTATTGCGTTAGGACTGATAATGCACAACCTTCTTTTTCATGGACATACAATGTAAAAGGCTTACTGTAGTTGGGGTTTCCCAACACAGGAGCCGAACACAATGCATCGCGCAACTCGTGGAAACTCGTCTGACAATCTTCAGACCAAGGCATAGGATTAGGCGTGTCTTTGCGGAGTAGTGCCAGCAAGGGTTTGGCTAGTAGTGAGAAAATCGGTATCCATTGTCTACAGTACGATGTAATGCCCAAGAAGGCTCGAACCTCTCTCTGTGTCCTTGGGGCACTCAGTTCTGTAATTGCCTGTATTCTTTCTGGTGTCAGTCTCCTTCCCTCCTTCGACAAGATGTGACCTAGGTAGGTCACTTTTTGTCGACAAAATTGCAGTTTGGAAAGGGAGACTTTGTGCTTCATGTCACATAAGTGACGCAATAGCGACAACGTAGCTTCTTTGCAAATCTCTTCAGTGTCTGCAGCGATCAGTAGATCGTCTACGTACTGGACCAAAGTTGACCCATCTGGCAGCACGATTGTGTCTAGTTGTGTTTTCAGAGCCTGACTGAATATGATGGGCTTTCGCAGTAGCCTTGAGGGGCGCACTTGAAGCGGAAGCTTCGTCCTCCTAAATTGAAGCCGAAAAGGTCTCTACTTTCTTCGGCGATCGGGATGCTGAAGAAAGCGTTCTTTAGGTCAATCACCGAGAACCAGGCTGCTGAAGCTGGAACCATCGTCAATAAAGCAGTAATGTCGGGGACGACTGGAAACTGCGGGATAACTACCTTATTTACTTCTCGGAGGTCAATCACAAACCTATACACAGGGGGCTGTGAAGGATCAGTACGTTTTAAGACCGGTAAAACTGGACTGTTACAAACGTTACCTGTTTCTTCGATAACATCTTTATCGATCAAATCATAAACGATCGTTAACAACGCCCTCTCGCATTCGTTAGATATCTTGTATTGGGGAATACGTGGCAATCTGACGTTGTCTTTCAAAGTTATGACATACGGTGCTATCTCCAAACGACCTACATCGTTGGAACCATTAGCCCACAGTATGTCAGGAAGTGATGACAATTCCGTAGGAATACCTTCTTTTGACAAATACATTGGAGAAATGACTTTTTTCCCTAAAGTAAGTTGTACTCCCGAGGGAGAACAGTACAAAGTCGCATATAACCTCTTTAACAAATCCAATCCTAACAAATTTTCACCGCAACCTGTTGTAAGAATGAGGGGTGCTTCTAATTCACAGGGGCCAACAGAAAGGGAAACAGGACTAGAGATCGGGTTTCTAACAGGGGCGCCAGAGAAGCCTACTGAGACATTCATTTCGCCAGACAAAGGTGCGCCGGGAAGTTTTGAGTGCATAATAGAACTTTTTGTAGCACCAGTATCCAGCAGAAATGGCTCTGACACTCCTGAGGTAATTACCTCGACATAAGGTCCATTCTGATCTACTGGAACTGAAACAACTCCCTCTCTTTGTCCATGGCTGTCCTAGCAATCATTACCCTCATTGTCATGTTCGGTGTAATAGTCGTCAGCATAGTACTGAGCTGACTTGGACGATGAATTATTCTGTTGATCAAAGCTGTTCATGGATTTCTGAGACGGAAAAGAAGTTATATTCTGAGTGAAATTTCCACGGCCTCTACCTCTAGGGGCATGCTGAACACCTCTTCCCCGTACACCTTGAGCACCGTTTAAACGTCGCGCAAGAGCCGGACAATTACCCTTAAAATGACCTTCTTCTTTGCAATACGCACATTGATTCGGGCCATATGTAGGACGCTGATGGGAAAGCTCGTTTCCTTGCGCGTCTCTAGAATACGGCTGATTCTGTTGATAATTGGGCTGGCTAGCCATACGAGGCGGATAGGCCTGTTGGAGAAGAACTTTAGTTTTTAAATCTTTCGTCTTTTTGTCTGCCTTGTCTAGCTCGTCTTTACGCCTATTTTCATAGTACTGGGCTGTTGCTAAAATCTGCGCTGACGTAGAGACAGCCCAAGCACTCTCTGAATCTTTTAGTTTAGCACACAGTTCAGGAAGCAAATTGTGTACAAACAATCTTTGGCCACCCTCGGTAGCCATATCCTGACCACTATGGTCGGTGAAAGTTTCCTCAAATCTCGTGAAAAAGTCAGACACATTCTCGTCTTTCTTCTGCTTGCACGCGGATAACTTGTCCCAGTTTACGCGCACTTCAGGCATAATTGTCTTCATGTACGTAATAATTCTACCAGGAAGTTCAGCTATTAACGGCTCAGGCTTGAAACCACCGACTTGTCTAGCATCTGTAGTCGCAATGTTCGCCCATGAGTCACCTAATTTTTGGTCATGATCCGTATAGCGTATTTTACTCCATAACGGATGTGGAACAACGTTCCCAAATAACATGTCTATGTCCGCTAAATTCATTATACATGAGCTTGCAGTTTGGGACAACTCCTTATAATACCCAGTCGGGTTTTTACGGGGATCGGGTAGTCCCTGCTTGAGTGCTAGAACTTCGGATCTTTTCCAGGGGACATGTACCCATACGCGCTGGAAATGAGGCAGAACCGGTGGAACTGCGTTTGCATCACCTTCCCTCCACACCGGAGGAACCTCTCTCATGGGGTACTGTCTCGCTCGTTTCCTACTAGACGTACCACATTCAGATGATGACACAGAATTACCACCTGTACTTCGATGTGATAATAATATCTCTACTGCTCTTTCAACGTCGGGACCAACTATCATACCCTCCCCGAATTTAAATCGTAACCTACACAACTCTTGCTGGTTGCTCTTCTGACCATTATCTTCCAAATCCTCATACAGAAAAACACACATCTGCTCAAAGACGTATCTTTGTGTTGGTTCATCCCATTGACGGAAAACGTTCATGACAGACTCTACATCATATCTCACTGTATCCATAGCCCAATTCCGCGCTAATTTATTCAATGATTCCCTTTCCTGGTAATCGGGCATTTGGCTTCGTAATTGTCTTTGTTCCGTGTTAGGGGTCGTTTTAGGCGACCGAAAAAGTGGTGAAGGAAAGTTAGTAACAATGCTGGCCATTTTATGCCAGACGGAAGGTGAAAGTGGAGGAATAACTGGTGGTAGAACAGGGTCACGCAAAGCAGAAACAGAAATGTTCGCAGAACGAGTATCAGAGAGACTAGAAGGTGTGCTAGGCAAAATTTTAGAAGGAACAGTAGGAGAAGTAGATGTGGTCGGTGAGCCTTGAGGAGGCTGCGCCAGAGAAACAGGAGCCAGCTGAAGAGTAGCCGGTGAGTGCGGTACAGGAGTCTGTATAACAGCTACCAGAGGTGCAACTAAAGGTTGCGGAGGTGCTGTGGTGTTTTGTGCATAGGGTGGCGGAGAATTTAATAGGTGGGACATTTATGGATCTTTCTCGGATCCTTCCTTTTGACCTTGTCCCTTATTTGGCAGCATTGGGTAACATTTATCTATCGCTACTTTCTTGCTCCTAAGTATTTGTTCGCTTTCCTGCTCTTCCTCGTTATCCCTGTATGCAACGGCAGCTTGCACCATCGACATACCTCTTTTATTCTTTTTTGCTAATCTTATTTCTTTCTGTTTGGCTTCTTTGCGCCATAAGCGGAAAGAGTCAAACATCGCCGGCCGGGCTTTCTTCTTGAACAATTTGAACTCTAAGTTATCTAATATTTCTGGGTCGAAACTACCGTATTGGGGCCATTTTAAAACACCATCCTTGCGGGTGTATTTTATCCATACTTCGTTATATGCTATAGGACCTACGCCGTGCTTTACATAGAGCTCATACGTTGGAGTTCTAATTGGAGGAACCGGACAAGAATCCTCTAATCGGGAGTCCTTACTACAACCAAGACAAAACAAGTTTCCAAGTTTGCTAAAACCAGGCATCTTCGCTCACTAGTCTAGCTTCAAACTTCAAAGGATTATCTGTTACGATATGCCTCGTGAAAACACGAGTCCTTCGGCTTTGGGGCTTGCAAGTTCCAAATCAAGTCGTATCTCAAGGATACCAAAAACTAAGGACAAACTAAGGACTGGGAGACGCTCCACTTATACTTAACTGAAGTATTTGAAGATCGATGACGTCGCTAGAAGACTCGTCTATCGTTTCGCTCTACTTAGGATCACTGGGTCCAAAACAAGGCGATAGTCAGGGCAGCAGTCCTTCGTAGCCGTCGGGACGCGGGGAACCTCGCAGCAAAGACCTTCGGAACCACGTCGACATACAGGGGTCGCTGAAGTGGCTGGCCGTCCTCCGGAATTTTCACACGAAGCTCCTCACGAACATCTGGCTTGGACCGTCACCGCTTGATATCGCCCCGAGTTGGGCGCCAACTGAGGTAACGGGTTTTAAGAACCCGCTGGTGTCAGGGGATAACACCCGAAGACCTCTGAGTTCTCCCTTGTTCCGGACCACAGAAACACGGAGTCTTCTAGTCGCAGTCAAAGATCAAGTTTTATTGGTAGCTACCAAGTAACACGTGTCCCAGAAGTACACCACACGGAGAGTAGGTTCTAGGGAGACTGTTCGTTTTTACAGAACCAGCCTTCTCCTTATATACAAGATATATGGCTTCAAGCAAGAATTCTTGAGTTTATGGTATGGCAATATACATATTTCTACAATAATACAAAGAGCGAAGTCATGTAAGCAAGCCCATATTTTAGATGTCCAGTTCGCTGATAGATTACCTAGTTGGATCGGGAACTCCCATCAGATATCGATGAAACACCAATAAAGGAAGGTACAACCCAGTCATAAAACTGGCCATAAACAAGGAACGTGGACAGGTGCATGTTTGTAGAAAGCATGGTCTGTATGTAGTGAATGGTTTGTGGAATGTTATTCATAGATGCTATCGTATTCGGCCACTGGGCGAGGGGCTGCCCAAACAGGTTTGGCCGAAGGCAGCGGAGTCAGTTGGGACTGGTCAGGGGGAAGTCAGGGAAGGTGGACGTGTCCTTCTTGATCAAGCTCGACCTTTGATTGACTTAACATGAGGGCAAGATGTAAGATGGATGCCGTTCACAAAAATGGAGTCTAAGGGGTTGGGACGGAAACTATGGTTTTGGGGTGTTGGCAACCCTCGATTGCGACGCAAATACATAGGAATGATGTCCTAATCATTATCGGTTCATAGACACCAAAATCGTCATGATACGTTGAGGTTTTGTGACACGGGTATTGGACCTCGATACAGAGAAAACAACAGGGTCGAGATTTTCAGTACCACAGCCCCGCAGTCATGGTGGGGGGCGCGCTCGTGGTGGAGGCCCCGCAGTCATGGTGGGGGGCTCGATCGTGGTGGAAGCCCCGCAGTCATGGGGGGGCACACTCGTGGCAGAGCGCCGCAGTCTTGTTGGGGGGGCACACTTGTGGCGCCACCTCCGCATTTCATAGGTCCCGCCACGAGTTTGGGTCTCCCGCCACCAGTGTGGGGCCTGTGCCGTGAGTGCATAGTCCCTTTGTGACTCAGGCTCCTAGCGTCTGCTAGCACTGACTTCTTAGAGCGTAAACGAAGTGGCGCACTCCAGCCACAAAAGTTAGTGAATACCCTCAAAGCTACTGATGTGTGTTTACAATTACTTTTTAAATGTTATACCTCTCACCGTCCCCGGGATTACCACAGAGGATGTTACCATCTCTATACCCACCACTGTACTAAATCGAATTTGCAGACGTAGACATGCACATATGCTGATTTTTAAACAATGGGAATTTGGGCATGTATAGCGCTGCAGGGCACTTCTGTAGACTTTTGGTAGATGGTAAAATCAATTTTGTGACTCGACCCCTCAGTTCTTGCCTGCTCAAAATGAGGACTTGAGTTTTAATCTCGGCTTTTCTCACTCGATTAATTGTGCGACCTTGGGCATTGAACTGAAATGCGTTTTCCAAAATAACTTAATTTGTCAAAAGTTGTGAGAACTCTGGAAGAGCCCCACCCCTCAGAAGCGCTGTGGTTGCATTAATTGGCATTTAATCGCTTCAACCACAGAGGGGTGTCTGCAGGTGTGTGCCAAAGGAGCGCGCAAAAGATTATACATTCCAGCAATCCACGCTCGCAGAAATGCCACTGCCCTTAACAGCACAACATGGATTTCAAAACACAGGCTATGAAATGTAATAGACGGCTGATTAGCAACGCTGGTAATTTATGATGCGCTGTTTCACAAACTGAACTGCGTCTTGGCACTTCAGTAATAGGTGCCATGCATTTAACTGCGTGCCATGTAGTGAGAATACGGGGTCTTGCTGTCACTTGTTTTACCAGGAGAACTGGATGTTATTAGCATCTGGTGCCCAATCCTGGACGGCTGCCTGCGCCTCAGTTATAGCCGGCGAAAGTAGAGCCGGTGCGTTACGCGTAGAAAGAGAACAAACCCCAGGAAACCCTGGAGCAACAGTTACAGCGCTAAGAAAGCGCAGGTTTGGGAAATAAAAAGTGCCATATAAAACTAAGATGCACGTGATGTCGCGCCACCAGCTCGCTTCATTGGGCTCAGATGGCAGGAGGACGGAGTCGAATACGGGACGTACATGCATTTATTTGTGTGTATTAAAGCACCGCCAAGCCGGAGGCTCTGTCTTCAATATGCGCTCAACAAATAATGTACCTAAATAATCAGCGGAAAATCGTGTTACAGAACCTTTATAACTAACTACAAGCCTTGCAGGCAATTGTGAAGCGACCACCACGCGCAGAACAGATAAAATCCAAGCGGAAGTAATGGCGTTCGTCTGACCGCAAAAGCACGGACATTGTAGCACCTTATTTTTTGTATTATATTATTTTCATTTATTAGCGCTTCAAAGCCTGCTCCTAAGCGCTTTACGTTGCAACTTTTACGCGGCACCAATCTAGCTAACTATAACCACATGTTACTATTGTCCAATGCAATGTGGTCTCTCGCTTTACCGTCCTTGGAAGGATGGAAGGCTGAGTGTGCCCTGCACCGGTCACTGCAGAGGACAGAGGCGAGCTGCAGCAGTTGGATGCTCAGACTGGACTTACAGTGAGTGACAGCGTCGTCTATGCAGCACTGCCAGAGCCGCGCATAACAGGAGCAGCGCAGGCGAGGGCGCAGCGTGATAGCTTTCCCTGGTTGAGGCCGAAGTCCAGGTTGTTCTGCTGCCCCAGCAGCCGCGGGAATGCCAGTCTCTGCTGCGTGTCCTCCAGGGCCACGCTCTGCCCCAGGGCCAGTAAAAGCAGAAGACATCCCGCGTAGATCGTTTTAAGTGTTGAGGTCTGATTTGCTACTGTATGCGTCAGTCTCCCATCAGCCGCGTGCCTGCCGGTAGTTGTAGTTCTTCCACTTCTGTCTCGTCACTGCGCATGCGCGATTGAGGCTTTGAGTTCGGAAGTCCCGCGCACGCGCCCACGGAGTGCCTGAAAGCGGGGCTCCCATGCCCGAGGGAGAGCCCCGTCCCGAATGGCGGTAAGTGTGGCTTAGTTCTAGGGGGAGAGGGGTGCGCTTGTGTGTGTGTATGTGTATGTGTGCGGGGGAGGGGGGTCTTTGTATGTGTGCGTGCGTGAGTGTAGGTGCGCTGGTGTGTGTGTGGGGGGGTCTCTGCGTGTGCCTGTAGGTGCGCTAGTGTGTGTGTAGGTGCGGCGAGGGGGGGGGTGTGTGTGTGCGTCTGGCTGTGTATGCGTCTGGCTGTGATGTGCGCATGCGTGAGTGCGCGTGCACGCAGTGAAATCCAGCCGGAGAGCGCGTGGCACTTTCTTGTCCTTCATTCCCCCGAGTCAGCTAGCTATAGTTCTCCACCTGGACCGCATCCTTCGGATGCGTGTATTCCAGGCTCGACCTAAAAACCGTGGGATCTTTTAGGATGTAGGTTTTGTACTGAGGGAAGCCACAATACCAACCTTTTGATACCTTATGTGACTGAAACTTGTAGACCATAGATACTACAGTGATTTGAACTTGTGAGCATCGCCTTCTGTTTTCAATCTTGCCAAATCGGTTCTCATTAAAGTCAGACTTGGGTCACCAGATAAGCAAACTTTAATCTTTAGATCCCTACCCACCATACCAGTGCTCCCTTGAAGGCCAAGGTAAAGAGCACGCCTGATACAGCATGTAACAAGGTGAATTCGAGGATAATATACTAGGGATTGAGAGTGCTTTTAAACTTAAAAATAAAATAAAAAATGTTAATCGTCTTTATTAGAGGTTTATTATCAACAATACAGTAAGCAGGCCAGCACTTGCTAACCAGTGAGACACATCAATGCATGCAGTATTCCTGCCGAAGCCCTCACAACTGTGTGTTACACGTTTGATATAATCAGGAAAAACAGGTTCCATAAAATCCACTAACATATTAACAATTCAATCCACAAGCAAAGTCCGCAGCAGTCATGCGGAGAACATTGTAAGGCAATAGGACATTTCCTTCTAGCCCAGGCCGCACCACCCCTTCACGACACGTAACCTGGTGCGGCAGGCCCTGCTTCTCGTTGTACTTTAGACCATGATCAGTGTCCTCGCTGTGCTCTCTACCCTCCCACCTCAATGCCTGGGAGTGGACGGGAAGCCCAAGAATTGTGAGGGGGGTGCTATACCTTCGGCCCTATGTGAATACTCAATAACTACATGCCCGCTCTCAATCCTACAAGTCAGGGTCAGCCTGAGGCACCTATAGCGTGTCTAATAAACCTTCCCATTCTGCAAAAAATAGGCCTCTTTCGCCATTCACATGCGTCCTCCTATCACAGCTCCACAGGATCGGCCCTATCCCACTTAAGCATCGCTGCATGCTAATTTCCAATCCCAGGCAACACACTGGCCTTACAATGCATGGTGACATCCTGCAGACCATCAGTAATGTAAAATCAGTAAAGTAGTTTGTGGGCCCCTGCCCCCAGCGTTTTTACGCCCACATAGCCCCAGCATGAAGCTTCCCATACTTTGAAGGTTGGCATGGCCCGTTATTCTGGCGAGTGTGTCCGTGATGGGTCACTAACCAGTGGGCAACTCTAGAACATGTGCTTCATGTCTACCTCGTGCTCCATACATCATGGGCAAAGTCGATACGAATAGGGAAAGATCCTTCATAGTTCTTTTATAACCAGAAAAAATATTTCTCTTGGGTGAGACCAAGGAAATTTTACTTATGAAATGGATGGGTGGACTCCGGATAGCCTACTGGAACAGGGAAGGTGAACTCTTAGCAAACTACTCATTCCCACTCCGCTTTATTTTGGGCAATATGGGGACAGTTGGTGTGTGCCACAATCAGCTGGGCACATTATGAACATAGTCCAACTTTGGTACTTAAATACCTCAAACTTCGTTAAAGGTTGGCAGTTCAAACCTGCCGAAAATTAACAAGTGAAATATGTAAGTTATTTACAGTAGCATGCAGATTTTTGAGAGTTTAAAACACCAAAATCCGCATGTTATTCCACAAAAACTCATGAAAGCTGCTATTTATTGTAACCCATAAATACGATACCCCGTGGTATTGTTATTTATTAGGTGCACAAAATAGCACCTTCACTCTTAATTAGGGCCGCTGATTTTGAATGTCACCTTGGAAAACCTAAACACAAAAATAAAACAATACTACCCTCTGGTGGCAGATCTGTGAATTGTGTGTGTATATATACACACACACACATATATATATATATATATATATACATACATACACATATATATACATACATACACATATATACACACACACACATATATACACACACACACATATATACACACACACATATATATATATATATATATATATATATATATATATATAAATTGAGAATAAAATAAACCGGTTATAGGAATGTTCTAGTTGGGAGATAGAATTACAAAAAATCCTTAGAAATTCACTGGGGGAAAAAAAAAATCAAAGGGTATAGGGATGTTCTAGTTAGGCTTAGATTTCACTCATACAAAACCAGTGAAATTCAGGTGTTATAGTTACCTTGGCTAACATATTACATCACTCATGACATGGTCAGTGACATCACTGATGAAATCACTGGTGACATCTCAAATCCTTCCTGGTTGAAGTGTTGGCAGCCAATCCGATTTGAGCACCGGGGCTGTTTGATCCTTTGGAGGATCCACGTCCCTATATATACAAATTTGAAATTCTTTTAATATCTCTGCATCTACTGAACAGATTTACACCAATTCACTGGACGAACAGATACCTTTCTGCCACATTTGGAGCACTTCCGTTCAGTGGTTAGGGCTGTAGTCCGGTCTAAAATTCCTATTGGAAAAGCACATTTTTGAGTCCCCCCACCCTCCCCCCTTTTTCCTCAGCCCCTACTTTACATACCACCCTAAAACGTTCCATGCACAACAAGAATTACCAGGGCACTTTTTTTTAAACAATTCGTTAAGATTCATCAAACGCTGCCAACGATATAAGCAAGTAAAAAAACGATTTTCCTATAGAAACATGGTCCTAACTATAACTACCTACTAGCGACCACCAGTAGGTATTATAGATATACAGACATACATACATATATATCTGGAAATTACGTAGCGTGGACCTAACAAGCTGCACAAGATAGGCTTCACATCGATTAGTGCAGAAAAGAGGCGACTTGTAGGGGAAGAGGATTTATATCAAGGACATGTGTTTGTAGTGCAGAGTTGTAGGTTGGCAGAGTCCGGATGGGAGATGGAACATTCCAGGTGGCGTTGCTTAAAGAAATGGGTTTTCATTTGAAGTGCGCACAGCAATCAGAAAGCAACGGGACATCCATACTGTCAACATACTGAACAAGCATAAAAGAAATATAACTCAAATCTGTCTCAAAATGAGAACTTTTGAGGTATAGTTTCCCACACTGAAACTATGGGGGGGGGGCATGTACCAAAACAGATGCAGGATTCACAAAAAGCTCAGAAATTACAGGGAACTTAACTTCTAAATCATCAGGCAACAACACCAGTAACCACCGCAAACATTCACTTAACATAACATTTGAAAGGCCTTCAAACTGGCAGCATTTTTGGAGAAAGGTTTTTTTTTAACATAGGGTCATGGCTTTAAGTGGGCAGGGTCTCACTGGGTCTGAGCATCAGCAGTTTTTAGGTCTCGCGACCTAGCAATGCGCGCAAGTGCATTGAGCGGAGCGAGAATTCAAGTGCTCAAAATACTCGTGAAACCACGGGTTTTTCCATGCGGTTTTCTTCGAGTTCACGTGGCCACAGGCACGCGCTTTTGGGCCATAAACTTTCCCCCTCCCCAGCCAGCTTTGCCAGCAGCATTTGCCTCATCAAAGGCTTCCGCTGCCCCGCTGCCCCGCCCCCCCGCCCTCACTTATTCACGGCCGCAGGCCGTGACTTCAAAGGGTGCCCCCTGCTTCCCGGCCATCTGTTCCCCAGCACCTCCCCTCTCTCTCCCCTAATTATTCACTGCTGGCCGGCCCGCACATCTAGTTTTCCACGCTGTAGGACAAGCTTCTTTGCTGTTTACAGCGTTTTTTACTTTCAAAATATACGGAATGCTCTCTACATGTGTTTAGCACTCTGCTTATCAACAATCTCTCGTTTTCACTGTTAACTTTCACTCCTACTTTGGGAAATGCTATATTTTCCTTGTGGCTGGAGTTTTGTATCAACAATTAATAAAAAAAAATGAAGCTACGTAATGAAATATCAAAACGAGCCTTGAGTTTCTTCGTGGTGCAGGGTTAGTCCATTATAATTCATGTCTTCATTATTTTGTTTTATGTGCTCCGTCCTTCAGGTAGTTCTTCTCTATTTTGTTTACTTATTTCTTTTCAAGTTTTACATTTGTAGATTAAGAGGAGGACATTTTAGAGACTAACACCAGTCTTAAATCTACCGGCAGGAGGCGCTCTTGCCACATGGCTCATGTTTATAATCTGAATAATTCATTAGGAAAGTGTAAGCTATTGGCTTTATAAATAACAATGCTATTAATTTATATATTTTCAGTGCCAACACATATTAAAAAAATAATTGTCATTTACAATACCAATAGCCCACACTTTCCTAATGCGAGACCTATTGGCAACGCCAGTGCTTGTTTAAAAAGGGTCCTCGAAACGGGTCTCCATTGGGCTCGGTTTTGTGCCCTACCACAGGCGGTCCGTTCATTCCGGACTGCAGTGACAGCAGGCACATCATGTGCGTTTGCTCACACTGCTCACTTCTCACTAGTGGAGAAGTTACGGCATATAGTCATGCCAGGTGAGCGTTGTAGGGGAAGGGAAATCCTTCAAAGAGTATTTTTCTCTCTGGATTTCCTTTCTCTTTTTGAAACTTAGGAGCTGCGACATTGTTGTGGTGTCACCAGGGCTTTAAGTGGAAGCTTTTTCAATATTATAAACAAGCCATAGGTGCTGCTTATTTACCTTATGCAACGAACAACTATTGACAAAGCCAATAGTTCTCACTAGTTGTAAGTATGATGTTACTTGCTGTATCATATATCTGGATGCAATGACAGAAACAGAAAAATGCAAGTCGGCGGCACACTATGCTAAGCACAGATTTTAGCTTACTTTTTTTGAGCCACACCCTTAATTAGATTTGCCACGCCCCTTTGAGAGACCCCCAGTTTTTTCATCCCACTTAAAGCTCTGCATAGGGTGACCAAATTTTGAAAACAAACACATTCGGCATTTCACAAACATAGAAGTAGGGCTACAATGTCACATTGATCGAGGATAACAATGATTAATTGACACCATTGACCGCCATTCACAACACAGACAAGGGACTAAGTGGAAAACGTTACACGGAGTAGATCACCTGTGTCAAATTGATTTCTAAAAGACATGTAACTAATCCTGCACTTGGAACACATAAAAGCTTGTCTTCCTCTGTGTTAAATCAACACTAACGGGGAAATGTGCGGAATTCAGTGAAATCTGCCGCAACAGAATATGAAAAACTATGACTGTCTCAGCAAATCAGTGGCACCTGGTCACCCTATTGTTACAGTATTTTCAGGTCTCGTCTACTAGACAGCACAAGCTGACTGTTAAAGACATATTTTGAGCCTACCAAGAATTTACAGTGAGCTTAAAGCTCTCATTGATTACCAGTCGTTTGCTTCATTGGCACTCTCCTTTCTCTGCTTTTAATTCAATGGCCTTTCCTTGTCCCTCACCAGGATCGTAGCATCTTTAACATACACCTCTTTGGCTAACTTGTGCCCTTCCACTCCTCACTTTTAGGGAACTACATTTTTCTTTCGGCACTTTCCCTGAAGGTGAATGGTATTCATTTCACTCCCCGTGCATTGCAGACCCCCTCGTGTGCTTCTTTTGTTCACTGCTTCATGCAGTACTGCCATACACTCCATATAGTTCTTTCACACCTGTTCCCCCACTCTCTATATTGCCCTCTCCTTCATGTGCTTCGGTTTCCTTCTTCACCCCCTCTTTAGTATTATTTTCACCTGTCGCCCGCTGCTTCCCTCACCTGCTTATCAATGGCACCGTAAAACCGTTTACAGACCAATTCTGTCAGGGCGCACCACAATGCATCACTTTGGCGCAAAAACAAGAATATTTTTTCTGACCAATCTCTGTGGCTGCCGCCACCTTGTATTTGGTAGCTAAAAAGAACACATAAAATGGCACCTGCATCAAGACACTCGTGTGCAATTTACCCCGTTGTCGTACAGCACTGCCGAAAGCAGTTTCCTTTTTCCCAGTGCTGTGTCGCATCGGGGAAAAGCATTAGCAAAGCCAACAGGTCACCTAGGCGTGACCTATTGGCTTTGGCAACATATGTTCAAAAGGTTCTCACAGCCCAACAGATAGAGGCCCAATTTTGAAATGCCTTTTCACAGAGATCACTTGCTCAAGATCAGTATAATGAGGAGGCAAGGCACGAGCTTTCGCGTGAGGTGGAAGGTCGCACTGTAGTTAAAATCCAGTCTGAGCCCACGCTGTAGCATCTGGAGGGTATTACCAAGGTTGCTTTTTCCAAGACTTGAACCTCATACAGTGTAGCATAGTAGAGGTAAGTGATGCTGGTGTAGTCTTAGTTTTCGGGGAGGATGGCGAACATGATGTATGTCCTCACCACTCACTCAATTGAAATTCAGATGTGGGAATCCTATGCTAATAAGGCTTTGCCCCCCCACCAGGGCCCTTACAAAATAGGAGACTAGGTTGCATCTGGGCCTGTCAACCTCTGCTTGGGGAAGAGGATGTGGCAACCGTATTGATCAGTGGGGACTGCACATTCAAAAATGTTTTTGAAGACCAATGACAAGCCTAAAGGGGACAGAAATAATTTAAACCGTTGAGATATATAGATGACCCTTCAAAGAGTACATTCACAAGCTCAAGAGATTCAAAGAGAATATAAAACCAATGCCTGAACCAACAACACTGCATCACACCCTCCAGAGCAGAGACCATCAAATTGAATTTAGAATGAATTTAAAATATTTGTATAGCGCTACATACACCGTACGGTTTCTTGGCGCTTGTGGAAACAAATTTAGCAGTAGGAACAAAGGAACCAGTGACGGAAGAATTAAAATCAAATTACATTAGGGAAAGCCTGGGTAAACAAAAAAGTCTTAAGATCTTTCCGGAAGAGGGAGTAATGTGTAGCCAAGCGTAGGTGATCAGGGAGGGAGTTCCAAAAGGATGGTGCCAAGAATGAGAAATTGGATCCGCCCCATTTCTTACGTCGGTAACTGGGTACATGAAGGAGAGATTGGGTGGATGAGCGGAGCTCACGGGCAGGGGTGTATTCTTTTAGCAAAGAAGAGATGAAGGCCGGAGCCGTACCCTGGCGCGCCTGGAAAACCATGCAGCCAGTTTTAAACAGGGATCGCTCCCTAACCGGTAGCCAGTATAATGCCTTCAGTAAGGGGGTAGAGTGATGGGAACGAGAAAGACCGTAAACCAATCTGGCTACCTGGTTCTGAACCAGCTGGAGCTTCCGCAAACTATACGCCGGTATACCATTGTATAGAGCGTTGGCGTAGTCCAGCCGGGAAAGCACCAGAGTGGACATGATTAGTTTGAGTGCAAGGGGAGAAAAAAAACGTGAAACAGAGCGAATAGTTCGAAAAACGAGAAAACAAGAAGAAACAACAGAATTAATTTCTGACTGAAGATTAAGTTGGGCATTGATTTTGATGCCCAAAGTTTTAACTGAGGGAGAAGAAGTGGGAGGGGATCCTAAGGAAGAAGGCCAGAATAACGAGTTCCAGGGACTGGAGGGACCACCCGTAAGGACCAGTTCTGTTTTATCAGGGTTCAACTTCAGATGGTTGTGGTCCATCCAGTCCTTGATAAAAATCATAATAGTCTGAAAGTTGGAAATAGAATGGGAAGACGGAGAAAGAGAAAAGATAAGCTGGAGGTCATCCGCATAATTATACACGGTGACCTCCAGTTGTTGAAGAGCAAAGATCAGAGGATAGATATAGAGGTTGAACAAAAGAGGGGATAAAGAAGAACCCTGGGGGACACCACAAGTGACCTTGAGTTGGGTGGCTGAAAAGTCCCCCAGCCGGACCGCCTGGGTGCGGTCCCTCAGGAAGGATGATAGCCAGACCAAGGCTGAACCCCCGACCCCCGCCGCTCCGACACGGGAAAGTAAGATGGAATGATCCACCGTGTCGAAAGCGGCGGAAAGATCGAGGAGCACCAGGGCCTGGTAGTTGTTTTGGTCCATACCCTCCCTGTGGTTGTTCAGGACTGACACCACGACGGACTCGGTGGAGTGCCTAGGTCGAAAGCCTGCCTGGCGAGATGCTAGGCCTCCATTGGCTTCCACATGGGCACTGAGGACCGAGGTAACATGTCGCTCCAACACTTTGCCCAAATAGGGCAAGAGGGAGATGGGGCGATAATTAACTGGCGCAGAAGGATCCGCGCCAGGCTTCTTCAAGATGGGCACTATGGTGGCAGATTTGAGAGTTGGAATTACCACACCCTGAGCCAGCGAGCTATTGAGGAAAGAAATTGGCGGTTTGGGGCAAATAGTATAGATTTGTTGCAGGATGTGAGCTGGGCAGATGTCTGCCGGGGATCCAGACTTTACTTTTGGAAGTATTGCAAGGAACACTTCTTCGGTAAGCGGGGGAATGGAAGAGAGACAATCGTGAATAGCCGGGGGATGGGGCTCAACAAAAATAGGGGAGGGAAGTGGGATGTTGGCTTTGATATTGATAATTTTTTCCAGAAAGTAAACATTTAGGGAATCACAAAGGGACTGGGTAGGGGGGGGCTTAAGAGTGGCCCTGTCAGAGTAGGCCAAGTCGTGAATGATGGAGAAAATCTCCCTTGGTTTGTTTTCTGCCACCAGAATTTTGGCTGAAAAGTATGCAGTTTTGGCCCCTAATATAGCCTTTTTATAATCACTCAATAGGGTCATGTAATGAGTTTTTGATATGGGGCAGTAATTCTTTCTCCATTGCCTCTCGGCCCGCCTGAGAGTCAGTTTTTTTTATCTTTAAGTCATCGCCGAACCACCGATTGGACTCCTTGGGTCTTCGGATTGAGATCCGGCGTAATGGGGCTACCATATCGCAGCCTCCAGCAAGCCAAGTATCGATGGCAGCGGCTTGAGAGACAGAAGGTAATCCCTCTAGGTTAGGTGCAGAGTTCAAGAGGGAAGAAGACAATGCAGGGAGGTCTACCTTGTTCCAGTTCCGCGCCCAGGTGTTTTTGGCAAGCGGAATCTTTGCTGCTGGCTTAAGGCGGAGGGAGAAGGAGATCAAAGCATGGTCTGACCAGGGGCATGGGGACACGGACATGGAGGAGACTGAGATGTTAAGAGACCAAACCTGGTCTAGTACGTGGCCGTGAATGTGTGTAGGAATATGTGAATGAGGGACAAAGTTCAGGGATACCAGAGAATCGGAAAATTGCTTAGAAGCAGAACATTCGTGAGGATCAAGGGGCCAATAATTAAAATCCCCTAATACTAAAACTGAGGTGTGATTAATCGCTAAAGTGGCCAATAAATCCTGAAATGCTGGTAGAAACAAATGGGATGGCTGGGGAGGACGATACATTAATAAACAGGTAAGTGGGGGAGAAAAAGCAAGAGAGCGAGCCACAAGGTGCTCGGTAGGGGTAATGGGAGAGGAGGAGAGGAGTTGAAAATTGTGCTCAGTTCGAGCTATAAGGGCCACGCCACCCCCTGCCTTACCTGCAGACCGATCGGCACGGAGGGCCACATAAGATGAGGGAAGAGCGGCTAAAAGGGAAGGCAGGGAGGACTCACAGAACCATGTTTCTGTTAAAAATAACATGTCAGGCTGATGGATGTCAAGCAGCACAAATAACTCCTGGTGATGCTTTACAGCCGACCTGGTGTTGAGTAACATAACAGACAGGGCAGGGGGAAGGGATAATGAATCTGGGTCAGGAACAGAGGATGGCAAAGAAGTTGTGTTGGAGGGGATGGTGTGATAAAGGGTGGAATTAAGGCCGAGAGCCGTAATGTGCCGAGTAACAGGCACAGACAAAGGCCAATCACCCTGAAGAGAGCGCAACAACTCAGATGAATAAGAAAGGGCATTAGGACGCGCCCCATGCCCCATCTGGCCGCGGACGGGCGCAGACGGGCTTGACTTAGGCGCCACTTCGGCGCGCCTTCGTCGCGCCCGCTGCGCTCGTCGCGCCCGCTGCGCTCGTCCGCTGCGCTTCCTCATTGGGTACGTTTAAGTAGGGGCGGAGCGCGGTGGGTGTGGCGCCGAGCTGGGTCGCCTGACGAGCCCAAAGAAAGATGGCGCCCACACTCCACCGAGCCCTGACAAGTAAGTTAAAAGTGCAACTCCTGTTGACTGGGGGATGTTTTAAAAACACAGTGATGCAGTTCCAGCGCCAAGCTCTTATTCAGCTGGGCGTAGTGATCTGTTCCGCCAAAAACAGTCTCGTTCCTGACTGCAGGCGCGAACCCTCTGCCACCGGGGTCGCCTGCTTCCAATGACGAGTGAAGGGGAAGGCCACTCCTAAGTAGGGGCGGAGCGCGGTGGGTGTGGCGCCGAGCTGGGTCGCCTGACGAGCCCAAAGAAAGATGGCGCCCACACTCCACCGAGCCCTGACAAGTAAGTTAAAAGTTCAACTCCTGTTGACTGGGGGATGTTTTAAAAACACAGTGATGCAGTTCCAGCGCCAAGCTCTTATTCAGCTGGGCGTAGTGATCTGTTCCGCCAAACACAGTCTCGTTCCTGACTGCAGGCGCGAACCCTCTGCCACCGGGGTCGCCTGCTTCCAATATCAAATATATTTTCTCTGGGCTCACTCTAAGCAACATTTTTTGAAGTCAGCCCCTACTCCCCACAACACATTATGGATAGGAATGAGGGAATAGGAGGGGCAGGGCCGAGTGGAGGGGGTGGGTGCTTATAAAATCATTCCAAGGGTACTTTTTGTGTAGTTAATAATTCACATTAATTGTGAGTCTTATAATAGAGCAAATACAAACAAAAGCAGTAATTGACCCCAAAACACTACTACAATAACACTACTCCTCATAGTCGGGGTGTTTTAAGCCCCGCAAACTCCTGGTCCCAGGTGCATTTGCACCTGCTGTACTATTGATCGCTGTCACAGCAAGGGTGCACCAAGCCCCAATGCAAACAAGAAATCATAGTAAAACGGACCCAAATGTGCACCACTCGTATCCCTGTTCCATTGAACCTGTGGCATCAATGATCTCTACAGACCTGGCTCTCTCCTTACCCACTCCACAGGGCCAGCACTCCATGACTCGAGGCCAAGAGCAGGCTGGCTGGCCCATTGTGCATAATACAAAATAAAATGAAAAACAATTCTAAAAAATGGTGGGGGGGGGCGGGGGGGGGACCCACCACACCACACCACATTGGAGCTTGGCCTGCGGGTCATACTAAACAAGGGTGACCTGGGCCCTAATGCTAGCAAGTAAAATGCCCCTCACCCCACTCTTTAGTAGTAAGCAGGCATAATTGGGTGGCAGTGGCCCCTCACATCCTTGGTCCCAGTTATGGCCCTAAAAATAAATAAAATGTAAGCTGAGAGCACCACCCTCCACCAAATCTCACCATGTTCCATGTGGCATCTGTCCAAGAAAGTGGTCTCTGTTCATTTGTTAAAAAACACAAATACTCTTCCCCCCCACCCCTGCCATATCGACCATCATTTGGGCCATTTCTTTTAAAGCTATCCATAGATCTCGCTCCCCTCTTCTTTTTTTTCTGGGCCATTACTCTGATGGCCCAAGGGACTAGATCGGTGCTCTGGGTCTGAAAACTGCCTAGAAATGCGACAAATAAACAAGGTCACTCATCCAGGCCATCATTATTTAAACATACTCACGGAGGCATTTGCACCCCTCCCTCACCTCCGGAATACAGCCACAGACTTCCTGGGGTGCACTGCATGCTCCATAGTTTGAATACCTCAGCACTAAAGCTGCTCTTTGACGGCTAAGTAGTCGATACACCGAGACATCTTTTAAATAATTATTTTCCACTAAATCTGGGTGGATCATAACTCGCCATGCTTCCATACACAGATGTTCTTATTGTATTAGACCAGACACAAACTGAACTCCACCGAGTTCTGGATGCTGCTGTGGATTACAAATAGGACAAAGATTTAAAATGAATATCTCAAAGATTCACACTAGGGGACTAGGCAAACTTAAAAGATCACTTTGTAACCCTTATTATTTAGATCCTTGGGTATACAGAGTAGGAGTAATTAGTTATCCCAGTCTTGGAGAAATCATTGATCTATGTTTGATTGACCCCACAAGCTTTTGTGCGTTTGGTTTCTATGTTTAGCTTATTAACGGAGGCAGCTTTATTTTACTTTTAAAGGCATTCTCTGGCAAAAGCATCCCTATGTAATCGCATGGAGGACTTGTATATGGGAATTCAAATGTGGCTACTGGGCACGCCAAACTGTTAAGTGCTCTACTAAATTTATCTTCATCAACTCCCCAATATCTATGAAGGCTTGAATCGGGCAGGGCTGGTGCTGCAAGGTACGCATAAAATTGTAACTGTGGACCTCAAAAGTCTCAACATTAGCTAGTCAAATATAAACAACCTTGGTGTCAAATTCTGTTTGCGGACTGCGTGATCAATAATGATTTAGTGAAACATGAGAAACCACTTCATTGACTACACCGGTTTCTAAAACAAAATGTAAAGAAAATATAAGGTAAGAGGCCTATTTTCATCGAATATATTTTATCAATGAACTTAAGATTGGAAAAACCTTAACAAAAGTCACTTTATTTCTATTGATCCCCAAAATCTATGAGACGAGGAGCATACAACCTAAGGTCAAATCTTATATTTGAAACTAAGTTTCAACCAATTGATACTAGATCACAGCCTGGATGTGGCTCTTGACCCCTGGTCACTGTGTCGCTACCCCGTTATCTCTGATAGCTCCACGAATCTGGGACTGCTCTCCTAGTCACCACTGCCTCCAGTTCGATCCAGACGATCACATGCCCGCTTGATTTTTGTGCTCGCTCCAATTTAAGCTCTAACTTAATTTTATTGCCTTATTTTCTTGGCTATAATTTTATTAACTAATTTTCTCATTTGTTTTTGCTTAGATAATTGAATCTCACTGGTTATCGGACTGGCCTCTTTTTAGTTTGTGCCTGCCAGAGGTGTTGTGACTTCAGACCATCGCTAAGACCACAATAAGAGGCACCTTCACCTACAGACCACCCCCAGGACCGCGAACAGACTTCTGCAACACATCTCCAAACTTATCGCCCCCCCTTAGCCATTGACTCCCATCAATATGTCCTACTCTGCAATCTCAATTTCGACGTAGACTACCCCAGCTCCACCATCCTCCTGTAGAACCTGAACAACATTGGCCTTGCCCATCTGGTCACCGAACCCACGCACAAAGCCTGTCACACACTCAATGCCATTTTTACCCCCAGTGACAGAATAAAATTCACCCACATCACAGAACTGACCTGGACTGACAGCTCTATTGTTCTCTTTACCATCTCCGATGCCCAGCATACCATCGCCAAGCACCACAGCTGGAGCAAGGTAATCGAGACTCAATGTATACAGGACCTCAGCACCACACAGCCCAAAATCTCAACAGACCTCGACCAGGTTGTCCAGAACTTCTCTGCCTGGATCACCACGTGCGCCAACAGAGTTGCCCAGCAGAACCCAGCAAATGCCAACAAAAACTTAATACAAGCCAGTTGGTTCATCCCAGAGCTCAAAACAACCAAGAGCAACTGCTACCACTAGAGAAGTGATGGCGCATCACTATGGACCCCCACGGACAGAAACACTCACAAAGCAGCCCTCTGCAACTACCACTTTCGCATCAAAGAAGCCAAAAGAGCAACCACCACTGTCCACATCGACAGTGCAGCCAACCACATGAAGGAACTCTTCAAAATAGTCAAGGAATTCTCCAACCAGACAGCCACAGAGGCCACCATTCACCCCTCCCAAGAACCCTGCAACAGCCTCTCAGACCACTTTCACAGCAAGATTGCTACCATCTACAACAACTTTGATCCTCAACCCACTCTTATGAGCCCCAATGTATCCCAATATAGGTATAGGTAGTTGCATGACCTTTTACCTACCTTGCTCTACATAATGGTTCAGGCGCTGACCTTTTACCTAGTTAGGTGCCGAATAAATGTCATGTAGTTATCTTGGAAAACTACCCTCATTTATTATGCATGAGGATTCTTAGTATCACAGCAGGATTACCATCTTCTGCATAATAACTCTGTACAAAGGTCACCGCTATCATCATCCTTGGCCAACATGCCCACAGTACCAGGACACATCTAGGTAGAACCACTGAGGGTACCTTTTGGGTATAGAAGTACCACATCTTCGCTAGGCAAACTAGAGAAGAAGATTCCATGTGGACACGAGACGCTGAAGTACCTGCACGCAGACACTCCAGCACACAGTGGTCCGACTTCCCTTGCGGGGTGTCCAACTCGAGACCAGGACAGGGTCCTTCGTACTCTGTCATCAGTTAATGGGGTTGGCTCTTTCCTAGGGTGATTCTTGGCTTCACACCTATATACATGCTAAGTACACTTGGCTAGGAACAGCATCTTAGGAGTATGCTTGATTACTGCCATGTATCTATATGGCTGCATATATTAACTGTTCAAGAACCATGGTAGAATTCTACCTTTTATTTATTCTTTTGGTGCTCGTAATCGTATACATCTGCTTCGGTCTAATGGTTGTTGCAGCACGTATTTAATACTAGAATGACGCTGGTTCAATAAATACTTATTGAAATTGTCACCCACCGTTTATTCGGTTTATCTCTCTACAACAAAGTAAGCACTAGTGACTGAGCGAAAAATACTGCACTGTTTCTACGATCCCGGAGGGATCAGGTTTGTCAAGTTCGATAGTTGCTAGAAACTATTCGCTTCTTGGTAGGGTTGTGGGGCTTGTAGAGGCACTGTGAGCTGGGAGGTCTACAGGATAACATATCCTTTGGGGGTATCTGGAATCAGTCTGGACACCAATCCCTTGATTTATGTTGTCTAAACACGCAGATTCTATATAGAATACACAACACCACCACTCTTAGCTTACAGAACCTCAACCAACCAGTGAACAGCAGCCGAACGACCACCACCTGGTCCCCGTTCACCACTGAGACCACCACTGCCATCATGTCGTACATCCACTCCAGGACTCATCAGCAACTTCAATACCTCCATCACCTTAACAACCTTCCTGGACAGATGGAAACGAAGTCAGACCACCTGCTGAAGAAACTTTGCTGACCCAAACATAAAAAATTACAGACTTATCACCCTGCTCCCCTACCTAGACAAAGTACTCAAGAAAGCAATCAATCAACAGCTCACCAAATACCTGGAACAAAAATCACCTACTCGCCGCTTTACAATCAGGTTTCCAGGCCAACTACAGCACAGAGACCGTGCTGATTGCTGCCACAGACGACATCAGAACTCTCATCAACCGCAGAGAATCTGTGGCCCTGATCTTAATCTACCTCTCTGCTACCACACCCTCATCGACACACTATACAACATCGACCTACAGCAAAAGTAGATCGCTTCTTTCCTGACAGGATGCACATAGAGCAGCCGACAGCCTGCCTTCACCTCTACACCCAAGAACATTATTTGCGATCCCCAAGGATCGTCCATCAACCCCACACTATTCAACATCTACATGATTCCCCACGTGCAGATGTCGTAAGATCCCACAGACTCCACATAATCTCCTATGCGGATGTGTCACAACTAATCCTCTCCTTCACCTTTGACTTAGACAAGGCCAAAACCAACTTCTGCAATGCCATGAGCAAAGTAGCCAAATGGCGACAACTGCCTCAAACTCAACCATGATATAACAGAAGTACTGATCTTTGGGAAGGATGCCTCTGTATGGGACCCCAGCTGGTAGTCAGCAGAACTCAGACCAACACCCACACCAACAGACCATGAACGCAACCTGGGCATCATCCTCAACAGCCAACTGACCATGAAACGACAAGTCAACACAGTCACCACCTCCTGCTAACACACCCTTTAAACGCTCCACAGAATCTTTAGATGGCTCCCAATCAACACCAGGAAGACAGTCACACAGGCCCTCATCACCAGCCACATTGACTATGGCAACACCCTCTACGCCGGAATTTCTACCCAGCTCCTCAGGAGGCTCCAGACCTACAGAACACAGCAGCCAGACTCATCCTGGACCACCCCATATGCACACACATTACTCCCCACCAGTAATGTGTGTGCATATGGGGTGGTCCAGGATGAGTTCAAGATCATCATGCACACATAGAAAGCCCTACATGATCAAGGGCCATCCTACCTCAACCATCGACTAAACTTCCATCTGCCCGCAAGACACATGCACTCTGCATCACTCGCCCTCGCACACAACCCCTGCAAACACTGCAACGAGGGCCACTCCTTCTCCTACATCGCAGCCAAGATCTGGAATGACCTGCCCCTCCAACTCTAAACAACACCCTACCTGGCAGACTTCAGAAAGAAACTCAAGACGTGGCTTTTCAATAGAAACACAGCAACTTCAGCACCCAAATACCCCGAAAGGGGACAGTGCTGTGCTATAAAAATGTTGATTGATTGGTTGAGGGCAGTGTCACTGAAAAATATACTCGCTTCATGACAGAAGGCGTCACATTTGTTCATCAGACAAGGGAATTGCAACTTATATTTTTATTCTAGGCCACAGCATACTAGCCAAAAAAGCTTATAATCTTTATATAACAAATTGAACACTACAACAACGTGAGATGCAGTACAATTGTTAATTAGCTGTCCAATTCATGGCATCTGTTACTAATTAGGGTGGTCACTATCTGTAATTTATAGGCGCCGTCGTCTATTTCAGACTAATGTCCTTAGTCTGTAACTAATAGTGAAACGGATCAAGTTTGGTGGTAATTTGATTGCTGCTGGCTGCCAGCCAATGGGGTGACTGCATTTCAACCAGCTTTCCATTAATACAATGCTGGGTGTGGCCTAATATTTACGGGCTATAGTTCGAATCGTGATGGATCCATGATCATGTGGCTTCTTAAAGGTCTTTCTATTTAGAAGAATGGTATCAAGGTTCGTTCATTGAATAGATAATCGTTTTCACACTGCATCAATATCTATAATTGTGTTTAATGACAGAATAGTAGAACTATGTAACAACATTTTTTAATTGATAAGTAAATAACTGACTCGGCACTCGGTCTTGAAATAATTGTTTTTAATACAGGCCAGGTCGCAAAGAACAAAAATACTTCTCTCCCCAGCCTGCTGCTACAATGTGTTTCGATGGTCTTTAATACCACCTCTCACCCTCTTAGTTGTGTTTGTGAGCCTTTGGGATCGGTGTTGAGTTTACTGCCTCGTCCGAGATCTTGACTGCTGGAATTCAGCTTTTTTTTTTTTTTTTAACAGCACAGATACAAGGATTACATCATTTATTTATATGAAAAAAAGATTACACTTTCTTTTCTGTAGAAAGGGCCCATAGGGTACCAGGAGGGCAGCCAAAGCCAGGTGCCCCGCCGAGGCCAATTCTAGCTCGGCTCTTCAATTACCGCGACCGAGACGCCATTCTGCAAGCAGCCAGGGTGGCGCCGGCCATTCAAATCCAGAACTCCAGGGTTTCCTTTTTCCCGGATTACACGGCAGAAGTGTCACGGAGGAGAAGAACGTTCCTCGAGGTTAAAAAGACACTGCGAGAAAAGGAACTGCCCTACTCGATGCTGTTTCCAGCCCGACTAAGAGTAGTCGCTGACAAAAAGGTCTGGTTCTTCGATACCCCAGATGCGGCAAGGGACTGGCTCGAGGGATGGCGCATGACAGGACCTCCACGCAGGACTCATAGAATGAACCAAGGACATCGGGACGGCAGCCGGACCGGGTCGCAGACATCGAGCAGGGGGGGTGCAGGAAGATCACCGACACGAGCCCAGACTGCGGCCGACAGAGGAGAATAACCCGGGCCACCCGGGGCACGGATAGCCGCGGACATTCCCCTGCATGTACTATTTGATTAGCAGTCGCTGGTGGGCGCTGGAATGGGTCGCCCGGAAGAGTGCAGGGGTGTCGCTTGCCCGGGGAGACGCTCTCCCCCCAACACGCAAGTACTCTGGTTTTGGGAAGGGTCAAGCGCTCTGCTCAGTTGGGGAGGCGGGCAGTTAAAGGTCCGTTAAGCAGGGAGGCAGGGAGGGGGGGGAAGGGGGTAGGGGGTAGGGGGTAGGGGGTGGGAGTTTAGTAATTGTTAGAAATCCACATGCGAGGTCTGGACATAATGCTTTACCGTTGAGTTGCCTGAATGACAGGAAGAACAGAGACATTTGGGCCGAAGGGTGCGATAGACAAGCACTAGAGGGCCTGACAATAGCACACACAGGGTCACAATGTGCGACTGACTATTTACACTGCTTGCCCGGTGGAGATGGGGAATGCGCGTGTGACACGGGGCACGACACTCATACATTGCACCTTAAGATGATCGATGGCCGACTGCACAGCAGGTAGTGTGGAGGGAGAGGGGCCGAGGACACAGGGCGCACCGCTACGCATGCTGACATGGAATGTAAGAGGGCTGGGGGATAAGGTCAAGCGCGGACTGGTGCTTACTGTATTGAAAAGACAGGGGCCGACCCTAGCACTCCTCCAAGAGACTCACCTGATGGGGGGGGGGGGGGGGGACCAAGGCCTTAGACAGGAGAGGTTACAAAATGGTAGTACATTCTGAGTTCACCACGGGATCCAGGGGAACCGGCATTCTCCTCAAGAAATCCTCACACTTCATACCACTGAGCACAAAGGTTGATGGGCAGGGATGTTTTGCAGCACTGCAGGGACGGTGGGAGGGGCGACTCCTTAATGTGGTATCAGTTTATATCCCTCCGGCGCTTCACTCGGTCATGTTACCGGCACTAGGTGATTTCCTTTTAACCCTGCCCGAGGGGGATGTTGTACTTGGGCGGGACTTTAATGCCACAATAGACACCCTGCTAGATAAATTCCCAGCGTTGACCCCGACGGGAGGACCCTCCCGATTTCAACGATTCCTAACCGCTCTGGGTCTGGTGGATGTGTGGCGATATGCACACCCTCAAGAGAAGCAATACACCTTCCATTCCACTGTGCACAACAGTTTGTCGAGGATTGATTATTTTCTGACACTGGGAGATGGCATCCAACACGTAGACATCCACAATAGAGGCATATCAGACCATTCACCTGTCTCACTGACGATTTCCACCCAACAAAAGTCACGTAGACGGATTTACCCCATACAGGCTGCATACCTTAAGATTCCAAAGGTCAGGAAGGCACTCAAGACTGCAACAGCGCACTATTTTGAGGAGAATGCAACGTCGGTGCCTTCAGCAGCGACCTTGTGGGAGGCATATAAGACAGTGCTTAGGGGCCATGCCATTGTTTCGATAACGGGTCACAAACGGGAAAAAGCGGCAAACCTAGCTAATTTGGAGCTGGGGGAAGCTACGGTAGCGCACGAACTGCACCCAGGGCCTGACACGCCCCATACCCTACACATCCAGCAACAAATGTACACGGAACATTTACGTCATCAAGTGAGGGGGCAAATAACTGATACGCAGCACAGAATCTACGACATAGGGGACAAGGCTGGTAAGATGCTGGCATGGCTAGACAAAAGGGGAGGGAGCTCTAGAGGTATCCAGAGAATAAAAAACGGAAGAGGAGTGGTCCACACGAGTCCCGAACTCATAGTAGAGACGCTTGCAGATCACTTCGAGGAGGTGTATACGCCGGCCGGGGAGTATCTGTTGACACGGCCAGGGCGGCACTAGACTCCATCCAAATGACACCGCTACGGCCGAAGAGTGCGGCGGATTTAGACGCCGATATAACTAAGGAAGAAATACAGGGGGCCATACGAGCGTTAAAGACTGGGAAGGCGCTTGGGCCGAACGGCATCCCGATAGAATGGTACCAAGCCACGTCGGAGAGGCTGAGCAAATACCTACTTGATATGTACACAGAATGCTTGGAGAAGGGCGAACTTCCCCATGACCAAAGAGTGGCGACTATCGTCGCAATCCTCAAACCTGGGAAGCCAACGGAGGTGTGCACCTCCTACCGCCCTATTTCTCTGCTTAACGCAGAAGTTAAGATACTGGCCAAACTCCTGGCTACTCGGCTGATGGCTCATCTACCTGATCTTATACATCCCGATCAATCCGGATTCATGCCGCATAGGAACACGGCAATGAATTTACGCAGAGTGCAAGGGGTGCTGGCGAGGGCGGACTCAATCCCCGAACCGGCGGTCATACTGGCGCTCGATGCGAAGATGGCCTTCGATTTGGTAGAATGGAGTTATTTGTTCGAGGTCCTGGCGCGTATGGGTTTCGGACCCAGGTTCATAGCATGGGTCAGGCTGCTCTATACCAAACCGGTGGCACACGTGGTAGCGAATGGCCACATGTCGCGAACATTCCCGTTGGAGAGGCACTCGACAAGGCTGCCCTCTGTCACCGTTGCTCTTTGCGATCGCCTTGGAACCTTTAGCGAACCTAATACGAACTACTCCACTGCTGAAAGGAATATCCTGGGCAGAGGGATGGGAGGACCGCCTTTCACTGTACGCGGACGATATGTTAGTGTACTTGACTGATCCGGGGTGCGGTGTTCCGGCGCTGCTGGCCCTTTGTGATGACCTCGGGAAAGTCTCAGGATACAGGCTGAATTGGGCAAAATCGGAGCTGTATGTTTTGAGGGGCCCACCTCCGACTTTCGACGCAGGCTGTCCCTTAAAGGTAGCCGGCTGCTCCTTTAAATATTTGGGAATCCATGTTACCATGGATCCGTTAGAATTTACCCGGAAAAACTTACTACCACCCTTAGAGAGGCTTAAACAGGACGTTGCGTATTGGGCAGGGCTACCACTGACAATGCTGGGTAAGGCTGCACTCTACAAGATGATGTCTCTGCCCCGTTTTTTGTACATTCTAGACAATACACCGTACCCGGTGGACCCAGGCTACTTCAGGAAAGTGTCAGCTTTGGTGGCTGGCCTTCTGTGGAGTAACCGTCCGTCGCGCATAGCGCAGGTAAAAACGCACAGGGGATGGTACGACGGGGGGATTGCGCTGCCTAACTTGAAACTATACTACTAGGTGGCGCAATTGAAGCCCATAAATCAGTGGCTGTATGCCCCCCAGAGCGACCCGGCATTCCAAGCTGACAGGGCGCAATTGGGCTCCAACACTTTACTAGCCCCTCTATATGACCAATGACAGGCACGCAAACTGGTGGGTCCCACGAAACTAACAGCAATGATATGGCATACGGCACAGACAGCCCTGGGGTGGAAAGGTAAAATAACCAAACTCACTTCACTGTGGGACTCACGGGCACTGGGAAACCTGTGAAACAGCAAGGGTTTCTCGCACTGGGATACCATAGGGATCTCTACGGTGGGAGACCTATGGGAACGTGGTGCGGTGGTCCCCTTTGAGCAGCTGAGGGAGCAATACGAACTGGGAACTCGAGAATTGTTCCGATATGTCCAGATTCGGCACGCACTACTTCTGGCCATTCCCCCCGAGACGGAGTTCCAAGAGGCTTCTCCACTCAAGGATCGACTTCTCACGGACTTCATGCCGGGCGACGTCCCTAGTCTATCACAAATTGCTCAATAACTTGCCAGACCCCATGACTGTCCTGAAGGAAAAATGGGAGGGGGACATTGAAGCTATGGACGAGGCTGAATGGAATGCAGCACTGGCGTCACCTAAGGAGGTCGGCATCTCTGCTAAATTTCGACTGGTACAGTTAAAGATCCTCCACAGGGTGTACTATACTCGTACGACGCTACACTTCATACGCCGGGCTCCCCACCAATACTGTCTCCGTGGATGTGGTGAAGAGGGCACGTTCTTCCACACGGTGTGGGATTGCCCGCGCATTCACGACTACTGGAAGCGAATAATGCGCACGATTTCGCAGACGGTGGGGACCTCGTTGGTGCCGAAGCCACGGAAGTGCTTACTAAATGTGTGGGGACCCAACGATTTGTCCAGGTATGGGCAGCAATGGGCTACCCTGGGCATGATGGTTGCGAAGCGAGATATAGCGCAAAAATGGGGAGCGGCGGAGATACCAACTAAATCGCAATGGTGCATGAATATGGACAGGGTGATGATTACAGAAAGGGCGGTATATACAAGCCGGGCTTGCCCGAGGAAATGGAACAAGATATGGACCCCATGGAATGAATACAGAGGGGAGATCTGTGACCTCTTGCCAGAGGAAGACACACTAACATCAGATGACGATGAGGAAGATGAATAAGGGACCCTAGAAGTGGGCGTGGGGAGTGAGGAGACACGAGGAGGGATGGGTGGGATTGAGAAACAAAGAGTAGACAGCAGGTGGGACTGACATTGCAATACCCTGGTAAGAACACGCACACATGACCGCACACAGGCTTAGATACCGCGGCCCTAGCTGTAGTGTAGCTCCTATTTTCCCAATAGGCTCTGCGCATTGGAATAATACCTACAGCAGTAAAGGCCTAGACCAGACGTTAACTAGGTCTACTACTGTCGATACTAGACTTAATTTTTGGGTTTGCCAGCGTAGCTCAGAGTTCGCTAGAAACTTTCTCGAATGTTCAAGGAGGAATTCACTTCCCTGATTAGACAAGAAGGGATTTAGTTTCTGACAACCATAGAACATGACAACTTTGCTCTCCCCTAATCAAGAGTCAATCTCGAGAGTCGTGTGAGCACAAGGCAATTATTTTACTCAGTCAGTACGTGCATTCTTAGTCTCATCAGATTGTAGAGAAAAGGAAGAGACGGGCGTGTTCAATAAAAAGGTGTTATTTATTGATCAGTCTCTTTTCTCGTACAAGAGAAATGGATCGATATTATTGCAATACTTATAGTTAAGTAAAGTGCATACATTAAAAGCAATAGTATAAAATAATACTGTAAAAACATTGATATGGTTTCTGAGCCATATGATGTTTAAAATGATTAAAATATATTTACATACACATATACATTTGACTAAACGTACTCAACTGGTGTTTCTAAATACGCCTACCCCGTGTACCTGACCTAAGTCTAATGCGTGGGCGGGAATAGAAAGTTACAGTTTAAGTTAAGTTTGTTTTTGCCAAGTGAATAACTAAAGAATTCTCTGGGAGGGGTTATTCAGTTCTGTACCTGGAAGTTAGGATGAATGAGGAATGGTATCTCTTTCTCTGCTCTCGATATTCCAGGCTGCCTGCGAGGGCTGCCCAGAAGCGCCGGTGCTGGGTCTCTCGGCTTGAGATAGCAGCGCGTCTCTCAGCGCGTCAGGAAGGCGGGGCTGCTGCCAGCGGGGTCTGCTTCTGCTCTCGGCTTCGGCAAGTATGGCTGCTCCGTCTTGTCACCACGCGTGTGTTTGCATAGGACAAGATCGGTAATATTTATACCTTAAAGGTGCCGAGATTGACGTAAGGATGGACATAGATACGTCAATAAAGATGTCATACGACTTGCTCGTTAGCACATTCTTTACTAAAGTTCTCTGTGAAATCAAAACAATGGCCGCAGGGTTTTTCCCAGGTTGTCATAGGTTTGATTTGTTATGAGAACGTCGTATGCCTTATCAGGGGCTGGAGGAATGTCGCTTGTCTAATTAGATCTCAAGCGTTATGACCTAATCAGATAACACGTTCCTGTGCCGTAGTGTGACTGCGTCAGATAACGGTATCTGCATCATGGGGGCTTGTCTTGCCTCATGGGCTGACTGTTAGTTAACTTGATAGTTAGTTTAACCAGAATAGGGTCAGGAATAGGGGGATCGATTCAGAACCTATAGGAATACACGACACCCACTCCACGCTAACTATGGTCATATTTACTAATCTATGCATAGTATAACATAGTACAACATACTATAGAGAATAGTGTATACCTTACCACCCCAAAATACATAAATGCATTTTGAAATTTTCAAATATACTGAAAAATTGCAGTCATATATATTGTATGCACTTAAGCTATGAATTAAATGCAAAAGTAAACACGCATTTGTATGCATTATTGCTAATTTGGTATTTGAGAAATACACATGAAATGGCTCTTAACATGGCTATACAGAAAGAAAGTTCGAGACCATTTCATCACATAATAAAATGTTTGTGAACATACCAGCGGGCAGCTAAAGCCTAAAAAGTATCTAAAAATAGAAATCTTAGTTCTCTAGGAATAGTTTCTTACTTTAAGCAGAAGATCAGTGTCCCGGAAAAAATATGGGAAAATATTTTAGGGGGTTGCTGAAAATTGCTGTCCGTGAACTGGATTGTAATTGTTCATGTGACTTTATTTTTAAAGTTGAAGGCCGAATTCAGGGAACGCCGTGTGCGAGTTTACTCAAAAGTCTCTATTTCTGTTCTGGAGAGAACATCATATCATTCAGGCTTTCGAAAAAACTGTCAACAGCTTCATGGGAAAGTTCCACTAAGTCGGAAATAGGTGTAACCATGCATTCATGCGCATGATTGTCTCCATTGACATTCTGATTTGCATTGCTGACAGAAGGTCGTACCTGTTCGATGCTGCTTTCATCTTGAACTTCACTACTCTTCAATCGTAGTGGTGAAGATTCCAGGAATGCCGTCATCAGGATTGGCAGCCTTTGAGGGCAGCACAAAGCGTGAACCTTGGTAGGAACCAACAATGTATCTGCATCCACTGGCGTATCCGATTGTAGCGTCAGACAGGTGTCTAACACGCATTCTTCTCCGCATAGCAGACACCTTAGTACAGGTAAAACACACCTTTGCCACATTGGTCGAAATGATAGAAACCAAGTCATGTTCAGGTCTCTAAGCCGGGAGAGTCCCAGGATTTTTGATATCCGGTCCCGGTATCCAATGGCTAGGATCGTATCTTCCATTGTCGCGAGAGTTTGATCTGTGACATGGGTTGCCATAACGAAAAATAAGGACTAAGAATAGGATTCCTGCAATTAGTCCCAGGATCAGGGGAAGTCCGCCAAAAATCGAATGGACGAAATCTGGAAAAATACCCAGTATGGCTTTGAATGGTGTTAATGCCATCGAAAATACTGTCTTAAATACCCCTGAGATCCCATTGGTATCAGAAATATTTAAGATTTCGCTCAGGATTTCCGCAAAATGTACGGGGGAATTAGTTGATAATAATGTATGTATCTCTGCAGTCGTCCTTGCGACTTGTAGATCATACGTTTCTTTTGATGACGTGAGCCTTGTAGGCGTCTGTAGAAGCACTGTTTTCATTCTGCTCAAAGTATCTATTCGAATAGAAGTAATTTTCAAATTGGGCCATGCCCTTGCCTCCCTGTCTGGGAAGGAGCTGGGGAACAAAGAACGTCCACAGCACTTGACCTTCGCCGTCGTAGTGACTAGATAAGGAGTCCCGGGCATAAGACTACAACATCTGCGGTCTACAATAAGAATGTAACTCCCATTATAGAGTCTTTGAAAGAATGGTTCTATTTCAGTTGCAGGTGCGCCTTGCTGGTGACATGAAAGGTTGTATGAATTCCCTTCACAGGCTCCGTGCAAGCTAATTCCGTTACACAGAAGCGTGCCGCTTAGTGACATAGCACAATTGTTGCCACTAAGAAACACTTTCTGTCCTTTATTACTGACACATGCATGTGAATAGGGCAGGTTCCAAGTTGTTTTAAGGTACCCCTTCCCCAATTTCTCGTACATGCCAGCCTGTATATATTTTTGGCAGTATTGAAACCTGAAGGTTGAGATTGGAATATTTATGATTCCGTGGATTATCCATTCACTGACAGGTCGTTCTGACATTGTCATTGGTAATCTTTCTAGTTTTTCAATGCTCAAGATTGTATAATCAGCACCCTTTTGCGCCATACCGATTTGTCTATCAGTAAGGTTAAAGATTTGGAATAGTGACGTTGTGTTGATTAAACGCCAAGGCACATAGCCTGAACGCAGATTTTGTAACGTCCAGCCAAGCTGTACAATAGAACGCAATTGTGACTGACCATGTTGTAATAACAGTAAGTCTTGCGATAATATATCGATTGCTGAAGACACAATGCTGTCCAATGAAAAAATTCTGGAGGACAGAGTCATTAGCCCATTGTCCACTACAGAAAGTGATTTTTCCAAATTAATACGGTCAATTTCCCGTATTCTTTCTGCTGTCTCAATTTGAGTAACCTTCCAGGCCTCATTGTATGTTGCATATACAGAGGCTGCTATGAAACGCTTTTGACGCTGTTTGCGTGGTCCCATTATGAAATCACGCAAGTCAGCACCATCAGTAAGTAAAGTTAGGTGTTGCTTAATTTCAGGCAGTGTGGAAGTTTGTAGCCATTGAAGGCATAATTTGCCCACACTGTAGGTTGTTATTATCCCTGGGTGATGTCTTTGGGGATATCTTGGGTCTGGCCTGGTCATTTTGAACCCCTGTGTTTTATTCAGGAATCTATCTTGACAGTTATTTGTATCTGTGGGCCAGATCAACCATTGTTTCCAATCAGGATGTGTTCTGTTTTGGTTTAATATCTGGTTTACGTCTATCTCTTCATCTGTATCAGAGCTATTGCTAAACATTGTTGGCTTTGGAATAGACGGATTATTTAAATCTTTGATTTTGGCTAAGCCAAGACAGGTGGTTTGTTGAACAGTGTCATTTAAAAATATCATTTGTTCTGGGATCATGCAGGCTCTAAACAAAGCTTCTAAACCCTGTACTTGCCATTCTTTTGTACCCCAAACACTTTTCAAATCAACATTTTTGTCCCAATAATCAAATCCAAAAGTATTCATTTTTTCAACGAATGAATCTGAATATATCAATTTTGTGTTGGTTATCATGGTTTTCATCCCTGTCTTGTTTGACAATTTAAAATAAAATGTTTCAGCATTACTTGTGTTAAAACCTGAAAAATATGAATATTTGTCATAAACGGTTCTTGAGCTCCCTTTTGGAGGTGTAGCACAATGTTCCCATTGATTATAATTTAAAACATTTCTAGGTTGTGCAGATTTATGTAAAAAATGGTTACCATAATGGTTATAGCAATACATACTATCATAATTTGTAGAACCTTGCAAATAATCATGTTTTGTAAATTTAGCTGACATTACTAAGTCAGACATCATGTTGTTAATGCTTTCGAAGTCCCAATCATCAGCAAATGAGTTTGGTTTTGCAAAATCACTCAAGGAGATCTTGATTTGGTGTGGATATTTCAGGATCTCAACCGGACCATAAATTTCATAGTCAGTGTTGTCCCAGGCTACCCCACCAGGTATCGGATTGGCTGTGAAGTTGGCTGAAGAAAGTTCTGAAGAAAGTTCTCTTTTCTCGACGTGTGAAGATGTGTGTGGTTTGAGGATCAAGTTGATGTTCTGACTTGCTGTGTCCATTTTAGCATATTTTCCCTCAATGAAGCGTCCCAAAGTAAATACCATGATGAGCCAAAGTATGAGGATAAATGCACCAAAACCCACCCAAAATTCAATCCATGGAGAAACCAGATATGTTTCTTTCAGTTGTTTCAAAAGTTCCTTCGCTTTGTCTTTAAAGGATTTTGATGATGGCTGTGTCTTTGATTCACTGAGGCTTTCAGAGGAATCATCGAAGTTGATGAAGTACCCGGATGCAGTTCTGTCAATTGTTCCAATTGCTTCAGGATTTTTGTTTTTTGCATTTTCACTTGGTACTTCATTATAGATTGGTGTGTCTCTGCTAAATGTTTATATTTGGGTTTTCAGAGGTCTTAGTTCTATTGCATTGTTGCATAGTCCTTGTTGTTCTTCTGTAGGCGTTTCGAATGTGATGAGCCTTTTTGTTAGGACCTCTGTACTGGTAGCAAACCTTGGTGTTCTGCTACTTATTGGGAGTCCACTTGGCCTACCGTTTGTTATCGGCCACATGTTGTGGTTTTACCAGGTCGATGGATATAACTCGGTTCTCCTTTTTTCCAGCAAGTGGCGGTAGTACAACTGATCTTGTCCCGTTGACAGACAAGACAGGAACTGCTTTTCTGTAAGAAGGCCCAAATTCCTTCTTTACCGCGATCTTCTCCCTGACTAGATCCCCGACTTTTGGAATCCAGACAGGTCTTGCTGGGATAGGTGGTGATTCTTCAGTGGTTGTTGGCTGTTGTTTCAACTGTATGTTGCTCAGGTCTTTTCTTGTTTTGTTTAAGTCCTGCAAAATAGCCAAACGGTCTTTGACATCAAAGCTTTTTTCTTTAACCACTGAAGTCTGACTATCAAGGTCAGAGATCAACATCCTAGTTCCAAATAATAATTCGTACGGACTGAATCCCTTCAGAGAATTTCTTGGCAAGTTATTTAGACTACGTTGGACACTTATTAGATGTTTGACCCACCCAGCTCCCGAACCTAATATCCTTTCCATTATAGATTGCTTTCTGCCTTGGTTTTTTCTTTACACCATCCCGTACCCTCAGGAAGGAAGTGAGAAGATTCCCGCTGGACTGTGCTCATTTGGCCATGTTTCCCCCCAGGCCGGTATGCCTGAGTGAAAACAATGGTCAAACGTAACATGCTCTTAGCGTATATGCCATTTAGACTCGCAAATCTTGTATAATAGTCCGGACGTCAGCCGAGTGCTGGTGATCTACATTATAAGTGGAAACTAGCCTGTGTATGTTAATCGCAAGCCATTCTTTTTACTGGAGATGTTATCTGCAGTCAGATTCCACCGTATTATATTTTTTCTCTCCCCACTGCGATTTCTGTTGCAGTTTGGGCAGTTTTTTACAAACATGGTATGATGTAGGCTCATGCCTGGCCACCAGTACCGTGATTGTAAATCTTCCAGAGAATCTTTTAGTTTGAGGTGTCCAAGACCCTCACCCATATGTGCGTCTGCGATTAACAAGTGTCTCCTGTCCATGTTTGGAATCACTATCCCCCACTCCAGGGATTCGAGCAAAAGGGACGGAGTTTGCATCGATTATGTATGTGTAATTGAGTGGATAGTTGATCGGTAACGCTGAGCAGTCGCCTTTTGATGACGTTTTCACCGCCAGCAATGTTTCACCGTCAATGTATTTTAATGTACGCTTTTTTCGAACTACGGGAGCCGATTTAGTGGCTGCCGCTGCGGCTGTTTCAGCCAATGAATTCCCTACAACGTGAACGCCATCACGTTGATGACTCAGTGAGTGTGTCACGTGAGTCTTTGGTAGTTCTTTTTGTAAAAGAGCTATTTGTTCCCAGAGCAGTTTCTGCTTTATTGGTGCATCTGTGTCATCTTTGTAACCGTTCTGAATCCATGTCTGCAAATCGCTGTTATATGATTTGACGCAGTAATATGAATCTGACACTATAAGTGTCGGGAATTCGCGATCCGCATTATCTAGCGCCATTTTCAATGCTATTATTTCAGTTTGTTGTTCTGAATTAGTTTCTACTGAGTGTGATTTTGTTAATAGAGGTTTTAATTTACCTCCGCGCCACACTTCTTTTGTAATCTCACATGTGGGGTTGTATGCTTGTTCTCCCCAAACGGAGGGTTGAGCATGTCCGTCTGTATAGATTACACAGGCGTAATGTCGTAGAGGCAGAATGTCGATTGGCAGAGGATACGTCTTTTCATATTTTAGATTTTTTGATTCTTCTAGTTCTTAGAAAATTGTCAGCCAGGCTATACTCGATAATTCATATCCTACGTACTGGACCTTCAGATGGGCAATTCTGGACTTTTTAAAGTTGAATTTGTAACCCTCTGCAGCGAACCCAAGTATTATGGTGTTCACTCTTTTCAAGTGAGTCTCCAAGTCATCATCTGTTAAGTAAATGTCATCGACATAGGATAATGCTTCATCATCATATAGTTGTAGTAATTCTGTTACTCTCGCTGAGAATACCCCCGGGCTGTTCTTGTACCCCTGGGCTAACCGACAGAATTGTTTTTGAGTGCCATTTACTGAGAATGCAGTTAAATATCTGCTCTCTGGTGCTATGTTTTGACAAAAGAATCCATTGGAGATGTCCAAGGTTGTTTTGTATTTTTTGCGCACTATGTTATTCATTAGTGCAGCAGTGTGTGAGTTTTGCACTGCAAAGGTTTTGCAACATGTGTTAAGGTGTCGGTAATCCAAAACTAGACGATATGAATTGTCTGGTTTGGAGACCGGAAACAAAGGATTGTTCATTTGTGAGGTGCAAGTTTCAATCACCCCCTGGTATTCTAGCTGATCTAGTATTTCATTTACTTGTTTTTTAGCTTCTTGCTTAATTGGGTACTGCCTTTGTGCAGTAGGTTGTGATTTTAACTGGATTTTGTGAGGAGGAGAATCCTCATCCCATCCTACATGATTTTTATATAAAGCAGGTGCTAAGGCCACTGCCCACTTTCTAGCAAGTGTGTATTTTTTATGAATCGGGATTTGATTCGAGAAGGCAGGCATAATTATTTCTTCGCCATGAGGGCACTCCCTGACAAACTCTGGTGGCCAGTCTTTTTCAGCTAGAAGGATATCATAGCCCTTGGAGAGATTATCCCAAAATAGTCCCCTTATTTTCCTAGTCTTATCTCCCTCTATACGTAATGTTATCTCGTATATCTTGTGGGGTTTGCTAACTCTGGTGTCTGCAGTTTCCACTTGAAGATATTCATTCGTGTCCACTGTCTCCAGATGATTCATAAGGACTTTGCGAGCTATGCTCACCTCTGCTGCGCTGTCTAGCATTGTCTGCGCCCATTCTCCGTTTTTCAGTTGTGTCCTCAGTATTCTCGGCATTGTTAACTACCTTGATACTGGCTACCTTCTTTTTTGGAAATTGTAATTTCTTTTTCAGTTGAGCAGGTTCCTTGTCTTTGGACTTGGCGTGCTCTTCTGATCGTCCTCTTCTTTCCGATTTCTGCGAGGAAGTCTGAAAAGATTGAGAGGGACGTGTATCAATGTCTTGATATCTATCAGGTTTTTTAGTATTATCCCTATTTCTAAGGTTATATCTATTCCCAGAGGGGTCACTCTGCGGTGACCTCTGTCTTTGGTTTGGAGATTTCTCTCTTCGCCTGGGAGACCTCCCTCGGGACTGGAATTTCTTTTCTTTAGGATTGGATTGTTTGTTTCCATCCCAGTTCTTTTTTGGTGAATTATTATTAAAAAATATTTTTTCTGGACTTGTAGTCAGTTGCGGTTTTACTGGTATTCCACCTAGACTATCTCTGCCTAGTTCTTCATAGGATTTTTCTATGATTCTGGCAATTTCAGCTGGTTGGTCTGCTAGATCTGTCTCTTTTAACCTCTGGCGGATCGCCACGTTTGCTGCTTCACCTTTTATGTTGGCTAATAATATAGCCGAGACCTGCTTGAAGTCTTTTAGTAATTTCATACCAAGAGTTAAAGCAGGTTCTGGACCGTATTCATCTTGAATTTGTTTTAGCACATCTGGTATCACCGAAATGGATGGAACACCGTGCGTTTTTGTGTAGATGGAAGCAAAGACTGTACCCCAAGTGTCACAGTCCTCAATGTGTGGTGCGATTCCCATTGGGAGACATATAGTCAGAATCCTGTGTTTTTCTAATGGGGTGGTGTCAGGAAACACCGCCTCTATTTGGGTAATTTTCTGTGCCAACCAGAATGGTATTTGTTCCCGTTTAGCTGGAACTTTACCTAGGCAGGATTTGATGTTCTGTGGTGTAATTTTATTTGTGTTCCCCTGGTGAGGGGTCAGCTGTGGAAGTTTAATCGCTGGCTGAATTGTTGAAGTCCGCATTACATACTGAACTAATTGTCTGTGAATTTTTAGTAATTGTTTTAGCTGTATTAACAGCTCTCCTGTAGACATCCCTTCGATGTCTGGGTGTGGTGTGTATCCGGCTAAGACCGGCCACGTTGCTCCTGGTCTACCTAAAGGACCGAGCCTGGTGATGTGATTATTGTGTTTTAGGGCGCCATCAAATAAGAGCAAATGCTCTTGGAATTTGAGTGGTACTTCCACCTCCTCGAAAGGAGTGTACATTTCAGGAGGTTCCTCTATTTTGTAATAGTGGAAGTACTTTGTTACAGCATTTGCTGCTGGAAAATGTATCCATGAATAGTATACCTCTGTCTGCCGATATTCGTGTGCCTCAATTACGAATATGACTGTGCCACCTCTAGGTGTCAGTCCATTTTCTATAAGTTTTAAGGTTATAGATCTCCTTTTAATGACCGGAATGAGTGTTATATTCGGGTCTGCTGCTTGCATGGTAGCATCAGCATCTGCGAGTTCAGTTGCTAATCTAACTGCCTCTCTTTCTTCATCACTGTCTCCCATTTTACCGACAGGATGGTATTATGGCTGTTTGCAGATCAGGTTTCTTTATGGAAACAGAGATTAGATGCACAATATTTTGGAACAGTGTATCCTTCAACGTTGACTAAACCAAGAACCATACATAGGAGTTCCCTCCTGCGAGGTTTTGGAGGATATAACCTTTCACCCACTCCAGACGTCTTTGGAGTATAATGGGAAAAGGGGTCTGAGTGAGAAAGCACGACTGAGTTACTCTAAATGTCTTACGTTAGTTTTATCGCCCTTTCCAAACGCGTTGGGCGCCATGTAGTGTAGCTCCTATTTTCCCAATAGGCTCTGCGCATTGGAATAATACCTACAGCAGTAAAGGCCTAGACCAGACGTTAACTAGGTCTACTACTGTCGATACTAGACTTAATTTTTGGGTTTGCCAGCGTAGCTCAGAGTTCGCTAGAAACTTTCTCGAATGTTCAAGGAGGAATTCACTTCCCTGATTAGACAAGAAGGGATTTAGTTTCTGACAACCATAGAACATGACAACTTTGCTCTCCCCTAATCAAGAGTCAATCTCGAGAGTCGTGTGAGCACAAGGCAATTATTTTACTCAGTCAGTACGTGCATTCTTAGTCTCATCAGATTGTAGAGAAAAGGAAGAGACGGGTGTGTTCAATAAAAAGGTGTTATTTATTGATCAGTCTCTTTTCTCGTACAAGAGAAATGGATCGATATTATTGCAATACTTATAGTTAAGTAAAGTGCATACATTAAAAGCAATAGTATAAAATAATACTGTAAAAACATTGATATGGTTTCTGAGCCATATGATGTTTAAAATGATTAAAATATATTTACATACACATATACATTTGACTAAACGTACTCAACTGGTGTTTCTAAATACGCCTACCCCGTGTACCTGACCTAAGTCTAATGCGTGGGCGGGAATAGAAAGTTACAGTTTAAGTTAAGTTTGTTTTTGCCAAGTGAATAACTAAAGAATTCTCTGGGAGGGGTTATTCAGTTCTGTACCTGGAAGTTAGGATGAATGAGGAATGGTATCTCTTTCTCTGCTCTCGATATTCCAGGCTGCCTGCGAGGGCTGCCCAGAAGCGCCGGTGCTGGGTCTCTCGGCTTGAGATAGCAGCGCGTCTCTCAGCGCGTCAGGAAGGCGGGGCTGCTGCCAGCGGGGTCTGCTTCTGCTCTCGGCTTCGGCAAGTATGGCTGCTCCGTCTTGTCACCACGCGTGTGTTTGCATAGGGCAAGATCGGTAATATTTATACCTTAAAGGTGCCGAGATTGACGTAAGGATGGACATAGATACGTCAATAAAGATGTCATACGACTTGCTCGTTAGCACATTCTTTACTAAAGTTCTCTGTGAAATCAAAACAATGGCCGCAGGGTTTTTCCCAGGTTGTCATAGGTTTGATTTGTTATGAGAACGTCGTATGCCTTATCAGGGGCTGGAGGAATGTCGCTTGTCTAATTAGATCTCAAGCGTTATGACCTAATCAGATAACACGTTCCTGTGCCGTAGTGTGACTGCGTCAGATAACGGTATCTGCATCATGGGGGCTTGTCTTGCCTCATGGGCTGACTGTTAGTTAACTTGATAGTTAGTTTAACCAGAATAGGGTCAGGAATAGGGGGATCGATTCAGAACCTATAGGAATACACGACAGGGTGATGATTACAGAAAGGGCGGTATATACAAGCCGGGCTTGCCCGAGGAAATGGAACAAGATATGGACCCCATGGAATGAATACAGAGGGGAGATCTGTGACCTCTTGCCAGAGGAAGACACACTAACATCAGATGACGATGAGGAAGATGAATAAGGGACCCTAGAAGTGGGCGTGGGGAGTGAGGAGACACGAGGAGGGATGGGTGGGATTGAGAAACAAAGAGTAGACAGCAGGTGGGACTGACATTGCAATACCCTGGTAAGAACACGCACACATGACCGCACACAGGCTTAGATACCGCGGCCCTAGCCTCTAACAGGTGGATGGACGCCGCTTTCCTCAACGGAAGCAATACCAGACACAGTTGTTGTTAAATGCTGAGTTCACTGATGACCTTAATGTGGTTTCTTTGTTGTTAAGTTGATTAATGTTATAAAAACAAAAATCAAAATGTGCTAGATCATCATGCTGCTGTGACTTATGCGCTTTCAAACAGATGAGACTTCACGGACCACTGAGCCTGGCGGCCGCTATGAGACACTCTGTTGCTGCTCAATACTTGTCTTGATGATGTCGCGGCCGGCCCAGCGGGTTGTAGGCCTATAGCTGTGTACATTGTGAAAGTGCAATAAAGGTTTTTAAAAAAAAGATTACACTTAGGCGTTTCCATGCTCACTACTTGGAATATGGCTATTCTGGGACTGTGGCGTGTTCCACATAACCATGGATGTACTACACTTCGGCTACATAAATTAATGCTTAAGAAAGGTTACTAGCTCAAATTGATCAAAGTTACACTTTCTCTTGTATTACAACGGGATCAGAACAATGACAAACCCTTTGCAGGGTTAATAGGTCATATTTTAGCAGCTGGTTGCTCTATCTTGCTGTTAAACTGGTACTAATAGTATGAGACCTTTACCCAGACTCGAGGTTAAAACGACAATACAGCATACAATATGCTTTTTCTAGCCACATAATTTAGTCAATTCTGCTACATTATTTGCTAATCAATTGCTGCATAATTTCAGTGGTCCTCTTCTGCCCTAGCACATACGATGAGGTCTTGTGGCCATCTGTATTAGAGCAGTAATGCAGCTCACGACCTTTGCATCAGTATAGCACTGGCTCTGATTGTATAGGCTTCTTTGCCTTTCCTCGACCTTTTCAGCAGTTCTGGAAAGGTGCTCATGTGATTAATCTTACCAATCATGTGGAAGTCTATCAACAAATACAGATTATTTGCTGATTTCCGCGCCGTCAGAAGCAACAACATGTGTATAGAAATTGCAAAAGGTTGTTTCAAAGCTGTCGGATGAAGATTCCAAGGTTATAAAAAAAAATTAAAAATGTTTAATATTTTCCATGCATGGCAGCAACTAAGATAATTTCTTCCGAAATGAAATTCACCTGAACTGACGCACAAAATAGGTGTGATATCGAGCCTGTTAAATAGGAACTTCAGATACAGGTTAATTTGAAATATTACTGCCCAGGCTTCTTTTTATTTACTCTTGGGAACAAATGGCTTCTTAAATCTTCAGCTCAGATAAAAAGTACACCTTTAAAGAGAAAACTTAGACTAGTAGTGCTACTGCCTATGAGCTCCTTCACCACGTCCAGAAACGAATTGTTGCTTCTGGCACCATCATTTATGGTAGGGGGTAGACATGTGAACTTTACCGGATGTCAGCAGTCAAATTCGGTTTAATGTGTATGTTCGTTTTTTAAAACCCTTAAATAAGTATTTGAGAACTTTTGATCAGCACTGCCATTTATTATACGTAGAGTGGATGCCATTTTCGGAGAGGTCTGTGCTGATGAGCAATGCTAGCAGATTTGAGCAGCACCCCTGGCAGGCTGGCATAAATGAGCAGCATCAGAATATCACTGACAGCACTCTGGGTTATTTGGGCTAGCAGAGATGAACAGGAGCACCCTCGGTAGTTACGGTTATCAGGAACTTCACATAAGAAAAACATTTTTGTTTGTGCTAATAACTTTGACGCGGCCAAATCTGTATGAAATAACTTGCTAATGAATAATCACTTGAAAAAACAAGAAATTCGCTTTAGAGCAAATCTTTAAAGTTTTGAGCAGACAGACCAATTAGGCTGGCGAGCTATAAGGCACCCTCGAACTGTGATTCTACAGTTATTTTTTCCCAGTAGGAAGTTGTTGCAGCCATAGAAAAACTGTTGCTTTAAATGACATTAAACTTGATTTCTTTTTTACTTCGTACAAATCGGTCAATTTCAGGCAAATAGTTGCCAAAAAGGGTGTTAAAAATGTAAAGCTACATGTCTGGAAAATTCCTTGAGGGAACAGACTTTTGAATATTAACTCAGTGTGACTGGCTGTTTAAAGCTGAACTATTTGCCCAATCTGGGAACCTAAGGTAAACTGAGTGACACAGATGTTCCAGGCTTCCAAGGGACAAAAGGGGGAAATAAGTGCCGTACCCTAGCCGTAGAGGGCTTCCAGAGCACGTCCTAGAGCAGGGGTCCACAACCTTTTATGAACAATGAGCAACACTGTTCTGTCAGTCCAGTCAGCAAGCGACATCTGAACCACATCAGAGCATAGCTACATAGATGTGCTATAATCGGGCCGAAACATGAATTATTATGGAAATTAACTTACGTTTGGAGTTGTGGGGACATTTATTGGTACATTGTGCATTTTAAACATAGTTTGACAATATAATGATTGTGAACAAAATTAGATTGGATCTAAATAACAATTAACCAAATATGTGGGGTCTTTTCCAGAAACATGAAATGCAAGAGGAAATTCTGAATTGTAAAAAATATTCTGCCCAAAAAAGTGGTCAATACTGGAATGATTTAAAAACTACTCTGCATGGTACCAGACTGCTCTTCTCTACTGATTTTTTGGGACATTCGTGACAAATCGCGTACTTTGCTGTATCTTCAGCCAGGAATACTGGTGCAAACATTTTGTGAGTTAAACACAATTTAACAAGAAGGCATGGGGCACATCACCTTTACAAACCTTTTACACATTCAGCCGTCATTATGAGTCACCTGGATAATCCAGATTCCTGGGATCGCAGCAACAAATTATTTTAATGTTATCACCCCTTGTAATTACCAAGTATAATAAAGATCGTGTATTTTGGTAAATTTCATAGTTCAAACATATCGGAATTTAACAGGGGAAACTTGTTTACCAATTACAGGAACACACATGTTGGTGTGGGATGCAATAAAATCATTATTTTACTCACCAAACACTTGTTAAGGGTGCTATTTATTACCTCTGATTAAGTCCATACACTGAGGTGCTAGATTTAACTGGTTGCCATAAATATTGCAGTCTTCTTTGGGTCACATAAAAGGGGCGTTAGTGGTAAATATTATATGTGAAGCCTATTATGCCAGCCACATTGGTCAACACTTGGTAGGACCGAAAATAAGTTTACTTGGAGGAGCCGGTACGAAAACAGTTTATTAACATTGGCCAAATCAAGGTAGGATGATAATCCGGGTCCAAACGATGGACCTTCTCCTCCCCCTTAGAGGGATGAGGTGAAGCATAGAACGCTGGCAAAATGATAGACTGGCCTACGTGGAACAGCATAACAACCTTTGAGTGAAATGATGCCCTTGTGCGTCGAACCAGCCTGTCGGGGAACAGAAGGGGATGTATGAAGGATGAACAAAGTGTAAAGTTCACCCACACACCGACCTGAGGTGATGGGGACGAAGAACACAGTTTTGATGGCTAGAGCTGTAAAAAACACCTATGGAGCAGCTTGAATAGAGTACTACGTTGAAGTCCCACTGAGACATCACAATTGGAGACGAGGGAAACATATGTTGCAGCCCTTTCAAAAGACACATCACAACAGGTGATTTCAATATAGAGGTCTGATCAAGGGCCCGTAAGAAGGCCATAAGAGCCGAAAAATAACCTTTAACTGTGCCCAGAATAAGACCTTGCTGGGCAAGGAACACAAATAGTAAATCATCAGACTGTTTGGCTTAGAGGCGGGTCAATCTGGTGAGCACCGCACCAAATCAAAAATTTGCCCCAATGACAGGCATATACAGTTTTCGACGACGGACACCTGGCTGCCAAGATGACATCAACCACCTCCGGAGGAAGGTCGAAGGTGTTCAGTTGTCCTTACTCAATCTCCACGCATGAAGAAGGAGAATGAGAAGGCTTGGGAAGAGAACCTGACCATTCTGCTGAAACACCAGATCCTGCCGGAGGGGAAGCCTGATCAAAGAACAGATGCTCAACCCCAGGAGTTTTGGATGTCCTACTCTCCAGGACCAGCCTGGAACTACTAGGATGACTTGGGCCCGGTCTGTCCTGAACTTCTTGAGAACTCAGGGCAGAATTGTTATCACACAGAAAGGCATACAGGAGTCCAGAGTTCCACTCGAGAGGAAACGTGTCTCAGAGAGGGACACACCATGGGAACCCTAATGCCCGTTAGTGAGGACATTGAGAATTCTCAGCGGTGGCTTCCATCACTTTTGTGAACATCTAAGGGGTGCCAGTGAGACCAAAGTGGAGTACAGCAAACTGAAAATGCTCCTCTCTGACCATGAACTGCAGGTAGTGCCAAAGAGCCAGATGGACAGGAATATGGAAATAGACATCTTGCAGGTCCAACTCCACCATCCAGTATCTAAGGACGAGGAGAGGCACGGCCTGGGCCAGGATGAGCATTTGGAACTTCTCCTTGCAGAGGAAGAACTTAAGAGGGCACAAATCTAGAGTAAGCTGATGACATCAGTCCTTCTTGGGCACCAGAAAGTAGCAGGAATATCAACCACGTCCTACTTCTGGCACTGGTGTCCTCTTAACCCATTTTCTCAAAAGGGCTTGCACCTCCTGCCGCGAAATGGAGAGATGGTCCCCCATCAGTCACTGTGTAGACTGTGGAAGATGCGGCAGATACGAAAGGAAGGGTAAGGTGTAGCCTTTGCAAACCATTTGAAGGACTTACCTGTCCAATATGATCGCTAGCCAGCCTGTATAAAATCTATGGATTATACTTCCAACTGGGTGGATGTAACCCTGTAAGGGTACACTAAAGGGGCTTTTCAGGTGGGGCAGCTGGGGTTGAACTGAGGAGCACGGTGACCTTGACACCTAGGGCAGTGGGCACCACAGCCTCTCCCGCTAAACTGTTGGGTTTTCTGTTGGGGTGGGATAGGCCTGCGGTATGGAGTGTCTCTAGTGAAGCCACAAAATGAACATTGGAAGTGTTGCGGGTGACACGGAGTAGAAAGGCCCAGATTAGCCCTATTCCCTTTAAATTGTTCAAGGACAGAGTCAGAACAAGCGCGTTCCATCGAAAGGCATGTCAATTAAGGATGACCTGATGTCACCCAAGAACCCAGTGGATTGTAGAACGGCAGCGAATGGCGACACTAGTGTCTATGGCCTGCCAATGGAGTCAATGGTGTCCTAGCCACAACTAATCTTGAACTTGTCCACATCACAACCATCCTGAATGGCCTGTGAGCACAACAGCCCAGAAAAAAGGGAGGTGTTGATGAAATACAGAGCCAAACTAGCAGAGGAGAACAAGAGTTTTCCATAAGTCTCCACTCTCTTAGATTCCCTGCCAGGGAGAGTGACAGCGAAATTGTTACACTTGGTCTGGCCAGTGGAAGCTTGACAGATCTATTTAGCAGGCCTCAGCTAATATTAGAGGTCAGAATTTGTGGAAACATCCTTTACAACGCAACTTTTACCACGCAGTGCTTTTACATCACAACTTTTACAACGCAAACCATTACAACGCATTGCGCTGGGGGGCGCTCTAGGATAGGGAATAGATTTAATTTACTATCCAACACCTTCCCTACTATCCACGGGGACTGGAGTTGGAATAGTAAATTAAACTATTCACTATCCAGCACCCCAAAGCGCTATGCGTTGTAATGGTATGCGTTGTAAAAACTCCGATGTAAAAGCATGCGTGGTAAAAGCATGCGTTGTAATATCATACATCCCAGAATTTGAGTGGTGCAAAATTAAAAATGAAACCGGGGAAGCAATCTATATACCCAGAGCGTCCCACTGTTTTAGTTAACAGTTCCCATTATGTCGCACTTTGCACACCAAGTACCCGTAATTCTCTATACCCCCTTTACTATTTAAACAGTTTTCCATAAAGCTGTTCGTATGCATACTTTTGAGCACAGTGCATGCTCCTTGCCGGGCTCTGGTTAACTGAGTGCGATGTAGGTAGAAAACCTACAGCTCTCTTTTAGAGATGGCAACCCACCATAAATGGGTAACTGACTTTTAATACCACAGTCCCTAGGTTCCTGAAAACTTTGTGATTCATCCAGATAATCCCCCATGCAACAAGTGATGGTGATTAAACTAGAGCAATCCAATCACAACAGCTTCATCAGTCATTCATTTAAAAGAAATGGAATATTGGCTGGAAGGATCACATGATAAGCAATACTTTATCGTACCATGAGAAAGATGTTGTTCACAAGCTACAATCTGAAGGCCACTGGCCTAGAGGAATGAAAATTCAACCCCGATCAAAACAGCATATTTTTAATTCAGCATGCTCTGATTTGGTATCAATATCCACTGACAAACTTGAAAATGTCAAGCCACATATTTAAAATCAGGAATCCAAAAGCAAAGCGAAGCAGGTGCAGAAAGTGGCCTGAAACTAGTTTGTTTAACTGCTAAACACAAATGCAAACTGCACCCAAAACACTCAAGAGGCTGGAGTACAGGAAATAAGGTTTGGCCAAAGTCCACGTGCCATGCCCTTAGTGAGAATGGGGAACACTTGTAGGGCAATCAAAGGCCACACGCTGGCTGGCTTAAGCGACAGGAGAGGATACCCGCTATGGCTAAAGCCATTCTCTGTGCTTAATGCAAACAAAGCATGCTCGAAGACTAGGCCCTGTGGGCACTGGGGACATTGGAAATGGGTAAAGGTGTGCCTAATACTCAAGAAGAACAGTAGGCCGTGAGTAGTGGGTTATACCAAATTTCCAAGACATGAGTATGATACATTAATAAGACCTCCCCTGGCTACTATATTATATTAAGAAGACAGTGAATACCTAGGCTAACACTTCATTAATGTGTTTACCCCGATAGTCTTTGCCTCATCAGATTTAGGATACATCTGGAAAGAGAACAATTTTATTCTGTAAGAATATAAATCACAGTTAAGGAACTCATTACAAAATCAGAATGTATTACATTTGATTTAGACCTCGAGTGAGGTCAACAAATACATGATTAGTAAAGAACTCATTACAAAATAGTCATTCGGTGAAGAGGAATAGGTTACAGACATTAAGTACCATGGCATAGTCAACTTTGTGCTGTGGCCTGTACAAATGGTCCTCAATGCTGCAATGATGCAATTAAGAAAATAACATTCAGGCAGTTAGCTAGGCAGTTTGTCCTGTCCTAGGTGGGGAAGGCGGGTCCTCAGACAGCTATGGAATGGTTTGGTAACATTGATGAACCAGGTCTCACTAAAATTTGTTTCCACAGAAGATTGCAAATGTCTAAGTTAAGTAGGGAAGATCAGAAATCATTTCAGGCACACCCTCCCTTGAATTTGGCAGGGTACTTCACTACTTTCAAAATATCACTCATTGTGGTTACAAAGCACAAATAACCAAAACTTTGGGACCCATGTTATGAATATAGAAGGTTTGTGTGCTTAATCTGTTTTGATAGTGAAAAATGCTCCGTCCCATACGTTTGCAAAAAAGGGAGTATGTCCTTCCCGCATTCCCAAAAACAAATGACCACTTTCACACAAAGTCAACTTGGAACCACAAAAGCAAAACACATGCTCTACCACTGAGCTACAGCCTTTTTGCTGTGAGTGGGTGCTTCGTGAGAGCTTATTAACCGCATGCCACAGGAGAAGTGTGGCTCACCGTTTAGAGGAGGCAGAACCGGACGCAGAGGTCAGACCCGGGCCAAGGGTTCAATTCCCGACGCGGCAGGGTCTTGAGCTCAAAATGTCCACGGACTCGATAATTCTCGCCTCTGCGCCTACTCGAATCATGGGTTCACACTCTGCAACTCTGGGCAATAGCTTGCTTAATCTCCACAACGGCTCCACCGCGATGGGATGCCTGGCTTTCACCTTGGGGATGCCCAGTTAGGGGTTATCTCGCAGGGAAAAGCCTGGATGGGTTCCCAAAGCAAGCACCATGAGACCTTACAGTGAAAGGCGCTATATAAGAACGTATGATTTACGATTTATGCGCGCTAGCGGTTTTCCCGCTGTGCGCTGGGTTTTTTAAAAACCCGCGTTACATGACGAGCTCAGCTCGTCATGAGCGTACGAGCGCCGTAACTCATGACTAGCTGAGCTCGTCATGAGCATCGAAGGGGTTAAACAGTGAAGCGGGTATGGAATAAAAGTGACAGAAGGCAAAAGGATATGCACTTTCAAATATGCAGCTGTAAGCAAAAGTCATGTGCAACAAAAAACCAAGCTGGCATTTAACAAGCTGTTTCTTCGGTGACTGAATGAAACCGCGGAACTTTATTTAGTTGCCAGATGTAAAGATGGTAGCTGACCTCATGTCACTGGCGAGGTAAAAACACTGCTTGGTAATAGGATAGCTCTTGAGACAGCCTCTCTCACATCCCTGCCTCTCAAAGGCATGCCGCCGAGAACACTTGCCGTTTTCCAAGGCTCAGCAGCCAGGAAACTGTAGCCCAGCTGAGCAGGTGAAGCTAAACGGACAGGACAAACCACGAGCACAGACGTACATCAACCTTCTTCCCTCCCTTTCAGACTCCAAGCCTTTCAATTGTAGTACTTCATGGGCCGAAATATGATATGGATAACGAATTATTGTGCATTCTTTTTCAATAAAATCATGTTTTTGGTTTCTAGTTTTCTGCACACAGATTTTCTTGAAAAACAACAAACAAAATAATACATACTCATTCAATTGATAATTCTAATATGTGTGTGGTGAACATGCAGAATATGTTACTTTTAAAAGGCTTCTTTCCAAAATGGCTCCTGCATTCAGCAAATTGTCCTTGGCAGCTGCTGCTGCTCCTGAAAGCAATGCACCTCGTGCACTCTAATGGAGGCACGCCCTCAGAAGCGGAATACTCCCAATAGCATGAGAGTGAGAGAAAACCATTTTCTGGAAAGATTCAAAATATTATTGACACTGCCTCTAATCCGTGGCTGAAGAGGGTACACAAAGCATGCTCCAACTGCAGTGGCGGCTCCTCCGCTATGGCGTAGGAGCGATGCCCTCCCCCGAATCAGCCTCAAAACTTTATGAATAAACAATAATAAAATTGTTTATTATAGTTTTCTTTTTCTTACAATAGCAAAGGCTTGTGGCGGGCAGGTTTGTCATGAAGGAGGAGTGATGAGTAGGGCACTGTTGTCTCTGTGCATGACGGTTTGGCCGGCCGTCTCAGGCCGGCTAAACAGTCATGTGTTTTGAAGCTCTCTCAAACACCAGCTGCATTGCTGGGTTGAAGAGAGAGCAAGCAGTATCACAGAGAGCAAAAATCCTCGGCGATCAGGTCAATCCGAACACTGCTTTCAACATCATGAAAGCAACACCAGGATTGATCGCAGGGAATTCTGGGAACTTGCGCTGGCAAGGGCAGAGCAGAAGAGAGGAGATGTGGCGATGCAGCAGGCAAGTTACTTTTTTTGTGTCTCCTTTGTCCCCTCCCTGCCACCCTCCACCACTCTGATGGGACACAAGCTGCTACTGTCCAACTGTGCTTTGGCGTCACCAGACCTAAAAATTAATCACTCCAAAACCCAAGGCATGCTGATGTGCAAGTCAAACCAAAGGACGTACGGTCGGTTTCATTCTACAGAGCACTCTGCACCATTTGATACAAGTCCTGCGCTCTCCCGTTGAAATTTCACATGACACTAAAAGTAAAACTGTGAGGAAAATTAAGGAAGAAGGATAATTTCACAATTTACATGCAACACTGCATGGACCTCTGGATTTAAAAACACAAGTTGGGACTTGAACAGATGTGTGAGAAGAGTATGGCGAGATGCAGAGGGTTTAAACATTCTCATCCTGCCATGCTCATTGGTCAAGCTTGGCTTGATTGTAAATAAATTGTTAATAAATAAATAAATAAGGGATGACCTTCTAGAGATCGCCCTGCTGCAAGTAATCCTTCCTGGGCGGCCTTTGGGATCATGAGAGGAGGTTGGGGTGCAAAAACCTGCTCAAAACTGGCCTCTCATCCCAAGGGAGTGTGTAAAATCGAGGACATACCAACATAAATCCAATTACTGCATTCTGAGGAAGATCATAACGGAAAATGCCCTTACTAATCGCCATCGTCCCCAAGAACAGCATCAGGGTCTCGACTAGCACCGACGACGCGCTCAGCACCGCCGAACACATGCATTTCCAGATCCACACAGACCCTACCTCCACCCTCAGAGGCACCCTCGTCTACCGACCCCCCGGACCCTGCCCCCAGTTCAGTGACTCCATCGCCGACTTGACCTCCACCGACTACATCCTCCTCGGAGACCTGAACTTTCACCTTGAGAACAACAACAACTCCAAATACCTGATCAATAACCTCGCCAACCTCGGACTGAAGCAACTTGTCACAATGCCCACCCACTCCGCCGGCCACACGCTCGACCCAGTCTTCTCCTCAAGCCTGCACGTCTCAGTCAGTCACACCACCGAACTCCTCTGGACCGACCACCGCTGCATCCATTTCGCCTTCCAGAAGCCCACCACACACCACCGTACCCAACAGATCCCCCGCTGCTGCTGGAGCAAAATCACCTTAGACCAACTACACGCAAACCTCGCTCTCAGCCTACCCACCAAACCCTCCAACACCGACGATGCTGCAGACAGCCTCAGACGCTGGATCGAGGACTGCGCAAACACCCCTGACCCGCTGAAGAACACCCCCCCCCCCCACAGAGACACAAGCAGAGGGCCAGCTGGTTCACCCCAGAACTCCTAGCCTCCAAGCAAGCCTGTCGGAAACTAGAGAAGAAATGGCACAGTGAACAAACTCAGGACAGCCACGCAGCACACAAGGATGCCATCCGCAACCACCACCACCTCCTTAGGGCGGCCAAGAGTCCCTCCTTCAAAGACCGCCTCGACAACAACGCACACAATAGCAAGGAGCTCTTCAACATCGTGAGGGAACTCCCCAACACCAACGACATCCCGCCGTTTCAAGCCCTGTGCAACTCCCTCACCACCTTCTTTCACCGCAAGATAGCAGACAACCACGACAGCTTCAACACCCAGACAGCCCCAACAGACAGCAACACAACAGACCCTCCGCACACCATCGACCACGACTCCCTGCTAGCCTGTGCCAGCGTGAGCATCGATGACACCATCATGACTATGCGCACAATCCACTCCGGCACTCCTTCCGACCCATTCCCGCACCACGTCTTCAACAGAGAAAGCAGCTCCATCGCACTCCACCTGCGCAACATCATCTCTCCCTCGAGACCGCGACCTTCCCAGAGATCTGGAAACACACCAAGATCAATGCCCTACTCAAAAAATCCTAAGGCAGACCCAAGAGACCTCAAGAACTTCCGATCCATCTCTCTGCTCCCCTTCCAGGCCAAAGTCATCGCGAAAACCATCAACAGACAGCTAACCCGATACCTCAAAGAAAACAGAATCCTGGACCCTTCCCAGTCAGGGTTCCGCAGCAACCACAGCACCGAGACTGCCCTCATCGCCGCCACCGATGACATCAGGACCCTGCAGGACAACGGCAAGACTGCAGCACTCATCCTCCTAGACCTCTATGCCGCCGCACATTACGCGCATGCCTCCACGCCGCAGGGATCCGAGACAAGGCACTGGATTGGACCACCTCCTTCCTCTCCGGCAGAACCCATTTTCTCCCCATTCCGTTCCAAAGCCTCCGAGATCATCTGTGGCGTACCCAGGGATCCTCCCTCAGCCTGACGCTGTTAAACATTTACATGGCCTCGCTCGCACACGTAGCCCGACAGCACGACCTCAACAATCTCCTACACCGACGACACTCAGCTGATCCTCTCCCTCACTAAGGACCCCATCACCCCCAAAGCCAACCTCCACGAAGGAATGTAGGCCGACGCCGACTGGATGAAGACTAGCCGTCTGAAGGTAAACTCGGACAAGACGGAGGTCCTAATCCTCCGCTCCAACCCCTCAGCCTGGGACGACTCCTGGTGGCCGACGGCATGTGGCCGACGGCATTGGGGGCAGCCCCGACACCCACCGGCCATGCACGCAACCTCGGAATCATCCTACACTCAACGCTCTCAATGACCAAGCAAGTCAACGACGTCTCCTCCTCCTGCTTAAACACCCTCTGCATGCCCCGCAAGATCTACAGATGAATCCCAACAGATATAAGAAAGACAGTGACCCAAGCCCTCGTCAGCAGCAGACTCTACTATGGAAACGCCCTCTACGTGGAAGCCCCGACCAAGATCATCAAACAACTACAATGCATCCAAAACGCCTCTGCACGACTGATCCTCGACATACCACGCCACGGCCACATCGCCCCCCACCTGAGAAACCTGCACTGGCTCCTCGTTAACAAGAGGATATCCTTCAAGCTCCTCACCTACGCACACAAGGCACTCCACAAGACCGGCCCAGCCTACCTCAACAGATGGCTCTCCTTCTACAGCTCGAGGATCCGGCGGGTAGTCCTTAGGCATAAGTGATGCTTCCCATCCAAGTCGCAACAGACTCTGGTACGCAGCCTGTCCCCGATTTCCTATGAGGCAGCACTCACTCGCTCCCCGAGTGTTTATTTTTTGACTCCAGATTTTTGATAGTCAATTGTAACCTGACTGTGAATCTACAGCCAAGTTTTTCGAAGGCCTAGCGTTGGGTGCGCCTTAGCGAGCGCAGACCGCCCAGGATCTTCCTTCCCTTTTTTGGTCCTGACGAAAACCTGGCAATCCCGCTTAGAGGTTGAAACATGTAGACCCACTTTTCACATAGATATAGTCGGCCATTGTAACTTTCTCTTATATCTTACACTTTGTTTTTATTATTGCCCAGTACCTTCAGATTAAAGTTTTATTGAAGGTATACTGGGCCAATTTTTAAATCACTTTCATTTTGTTTCTTCACCCCCTCACACACAAAAAACTACCCGCTCCACTTTAATTCAGGTGTCGCAGCACACCCGGATGGCCCTCGGCGATCCGGGTGGGCCCCGATGATGAAGCATGTCACCAACCAGGTTGGTGAGTGAGGGGTTTATAAAAACAAGGAACATTTTCCTTGAGTCTTCATAAATTTCCCCATCTCCACTAGTGCCACCTCCCGGTCCTGTGGTGATACTCCTCCTTTTTGTTTATACATTATTGGTCCAGGGGACCAGGAGTACCTCCCTCTCTACCTTTGTGGAGAAACCCTTACTCTCCTATTGTTTTTTCTGTCTCCTTCTACAGCTCCAACTGCCAGCTATGCTCCGCCGACCTCTCACTCGCCACCGTCCCGCGCATCCGAAGAACAACCACCGGTGAGAGATCCTTCTCCCACCTCGCCGCCAAGACATGGAACACCCTCCCACTGAGCCTACGACAGACCCAAGACCTACTGACCTTCAGGAGGATACTCAAGACCTGGCTGTTCAATCAGAAGCGTCCACCCCACCCCCCAGCGCCATGAGACCCTCGCGGGTATGTAGTGCGCTTTACAAATGATTGATTGACTAATGGCAGATTGTGCAATATGCAAATGGCAAAAACATACATACAATTGGAGGATATTGTGGTTTTTCAGAAATATATTTTTAACATTACATCAACTGAATTTGCCCTTTTGACATCGTTGGTTGCTGATTTTGGGAGACAACCGTAACTTCATTTAACAAAAGTTATATTCAGTGAATATTAATAATGCAAAAAGACATTTCAAGTATCCTAACGTTTACTGCTTCATTTCTGGTCACATTTCATTTTTCAGCACAGAAATTGGAAATGCTGTAAGCATAGGCTTAAAACTCAGAAAATGACTGGTCCGGCTGTGGCCTGAGCCTATCAGCAAGCAGCCTTTGCTCCCAGAGTCTGTGTCTGCGAGGACCGTGACGAGACATGGGTGCGCCAAGAAGACACCTAGGTTGGTAGGCGGGCAAAAAGCAACCATGGGTGCTTTAAGGCCGAATGCTAACGCTAGTTACGCCCACGTGTACGAGGTGAACAGAGCCTAGCCTAGGTGGCTTGGCCAGTTCACCCATGCGCCGCGTTGCCAATGCACCTGCGGGACGATCAGTGGTTGGCTACCAAGGGTGCTGTGGGACCCGCTCATCCCTCAGCCAAGGGCAACTACACCTGCTGCACTGCTAGCCACGCCCATGTGAATACCACATGGCTTGGGTGAAAAGGGTCCCTCACATCCCGGGCCACAATGCTCCTGCTGCACTAATGATTGTTACACGCCTGGGAGAGAGGGGTGCGAGGACGGTAGTCAGACTGCTGTCGGTCATTTGCCGCAGAGCGGATACAGTACTTCAGTCTATGGTAAGGCTCGGGCTCGGCACGTTTCACACACCAAAAGTGTTCCGTTCAGCTCTTCCACTACCATTTATCGACGAGCACCAAACGAAGGCGTGGAGAACAAACAGGTGTCGGTCGCCTCTACGTAGCCATCACATGGCGTCCGCTCAGTATTTATAGCCCGAGTATTTCAACACCGGTTTCATCAAGCGGCAGGGGGGAACACCACGCTTACTTACCAGAGTATCTTGCCAACGGGCATAGCCGTGAGGGAAACGGCGGGAGCAGCAGACGCGGCAAGTGTGAACGGACCACACTCCCCAGAACTCCCTCTGCCAGCAGCGCGCCCGTGACGCGCAGAGAGCGCCGGAGGCGCCGGATAAAGCCTGACCCCCCGGGAGCCCAGTGGGGGAACACCACGCTTACTTACCAGAGTATCTTGCCAACGGGCATAGCCGTGAGGGAAACGGCGGGAGCAGCAGACGCGGGGAGGCGGCAAGTGTGAACGGACCACACTCCCCAGAACTCCCTCTGCCAGCAGCGCGCCCGTGACGCGCAGAGAGCGCCGGAGGCGCCGGATAAAGCCTGACACCCTTTATCGCCCCGCGAGACGCGCGCCGGAGGAGGACGGGACGGGGCCAGCCCTCTAACGTTACTAACATAAGGTATTTGGTAGTTCGCTTTTGATCGACTCTGTGTCTGGCCAACTATTCAAAAGACTATTGGATCGGGAGAAAACCAGACTGTTCTTACCAGCTACCTGTTGCAATTGATTTATAGACTGTGAGACTATGCATATCTTGCCTTAGGCATCTGGTATTTGCTAACTTGTCAACTGATTTTCGCAGTGTTTGACTAGGTCCCTACACTTTGATTTTAATACCTATAGTTACTCCTACCTACCGCCAAATATGTCTCCTAGGGGAAGTCGCAGTAGAACTGCAGCTGCCGGGGGTAGTAGTAAAGTTAGCAAAACGGGCCCCATTGACAACTTTATAATTAAGGCCAATGATGCCATAAATCAGGGTATATCTCTCTTGGAACGTAGGGTCTCACAAGATCTTGCTCATGCAAGACGCTCTTCTTTGGGACTTATTGCTTCCGCAACTACTCCTATCCAGGTTTTGCCCACTAATAATAGACCTTTACTAAACACATATGTTGATATCCATACCATCCCCAATGAAGTAAATCTATCTGCCTCCATTCCCCTGATAGATTCCGACACAGACATTAGCTTAGATTTGGAGAAGACTCCTGACCTACACATGACTCCCTCACCTGAAATTATATCAGTAGTAAACACTAGGGAATTAAGGGGAAGACGTGAGGGTGCTATCCAAAAATTACAACAGAACCAAAACGCATCTACGTCTAAAGCCCCTAGGGTCAGTAAATATCAAGGGGAAGAAACTAGTACCAACCCCAACCCAAATATAAGTAGGACTGTGGAAACAGCTAATGATCGAGATGAGTATGAGGCTGGAAAAAGGAAAGAAACGGAACATCAGGAAGGGCCAATAGTAAAGGATGGTAAAACGATCGACCCCACTGAATTAGTGAACGACTATATATTGGCAAAACTGGGTGAACTTCTTGGTATTTATTTATCCCCTATTGAAAGTAGGCTCACCCGGATAGAAAAGCATCTAGCAGAACTAATCACGCCCATTAAGAGCTTAGCTAAAGTAACTGTTGCAAATGATGATATTCAACCTACTCCTAATAAAGTAGTAGGTCCCGATTCTAATGTCTCCCAAGTACCATCCACAAATATAGTTAATTTATCCAAACCCGCCTTGGCGAAGGGGATAAGTGTCAGCCAACCAATAGTCAATTGTAACAAGGCAGCCCCAGTAATAAGGAAGGATAATATTACAAAACATGTAAATGTGCCTATGGTGGGCCAGCCCCCGAATTCCGGAGGTGGTTCCATCCTGGCCCAACCACTACAAAAACCATCTAGACAGGCTCCTTCTCGCATTAATTTACCACCAGAATGCGGGGCCTATGTCCTTGTTTTAGTTAACGTATCTAAATTAAGGAAGGACCAAGAAGAAACTCCCACATCTCTCAAAAATAAAACCTTACATTGGTTAATTGCAAATTGCAATTTCCCGATAGAAGGTGCAAGAGAAATTATTAATACTCAGCGGGTGGGTTGGATAGGCCCACTTAGAAAAAAGTTTGAGGGTGACTGTGTTACAATTAATTTTAAAAATCCACAGTGGGCAGAGAAAACATTAGCAAGCGCCCCATCACCCTCAACCCGGGAATTCAACACTACACTCCTTCCATTAGGCTATTTCTACAGACATTTGATACCCCAGAACCAAGTTATGGAGAGCAATCCCACTAATACTTATCAAGATTTGAATTTTGGTGCAAGATTCAAATCACCGCTCTTCTTACAAAATCAGGACCTTGGTCATTTGAACGGCCATAACAATTGGCGGAACCGGATGCCAAACCAGATGTCAATGTTAGTACCCCCCAGTTACCCCCCGCATCACTTTCAATTCCCAAACATGCACCAACCTAACTATAGAGAAAGATCCTATCCTGCCCCTGACCTTCATTCGTTCCAACCATCAATTGAAGCAAGGTCAACATTTAACATCCCTACTTATAATCGTTTTGATTATTTTTCCAACTTAGATGATCAGGATTGACTGAATATAACGCCAGCAAAAGACATTGATAGCCTAATTACAGTAAAGTCCACAAAAGTAAAGTCCACATTTGTAAAGCGCACAATCACCCGTAAGGGTCTCTAGGCGCTGGGGGCCGTCGGGAAGATTAAGCGAGCTATTGCCCAGAGTCACATGGTGCTGGGCTAACCTGCCGCCGGAGCCGGGGATCGAACCGTGGTCCCCAGATTCCAGTGTCAGTCGCCCTGGCCGCGGCGCCCAGTTAGTACACTAGAGGGATATTTAGCTCCGGTTGTACATTGTCAGGCTTCACCTGGCACCGTAGAAATCCTGGAATCAATGCCTGTTGACGGCAATCAACCTGCAGTTGTTAATACTACTTCTGAAAAAGCAGGGAGTATTTGTAATAGGGTTAGGCCAGGTAACCTTTGCAATACTCATGGGTTATCAATCTTAAGTTGGAATGTTGCAGGACTAGAATCTAAACTATCGGACCCTGCATGGATTAAGATAATCAATGATGCGGATATTCTTATGTTTCAGGAAACATGGGCTGTTGGTAATCTGTATATCGAGGGCTATCACTGCTTCAGCCTAACATCGTCCAAACCATGTTTTGGCCGAGCGGTGGGTGGTCTTTTTGTTGGGATCAAGATTCTTGCAGGTGGTACAATCAAAAACCTGCAGAACGATGGTCCGGTAAATTCCAACATCCAGATTCTTGAGTATAAGTTGAAGTCAAAGACCATAATTTATTTAATAAATTTTTATAACAATGACTTTTATCATGTACCGAACAAGAATTTTTTGGCACTATCTAAAGTTTTAAGAAATTTGGAATGTTCCCTTGCAGTAGATAAAAAGTCATGCATTTTAATAGGGGGTGATTTCAATGCAAAACTAGCAGTGAGCGCTGGATCTGTTAATCAAACTTACTCTGATCCAGCAGAGCGCAGGGGTTCTGAACTGTCCAAACTACTCATTGAATTTGAATTAGATGATGCTTTGAGTGCAGGACATAAATATGATTCCCATTACGCTCCTACATATACTGGTGGGAACAGTAGTTCCACTATTGATTATGTTTTTACGTCATCACTGCTAACAGATTGTATAGTAAAAACTTCTGTGGTACAAACACCCCTTAGCGATCACAATCCACTGGTTGTAATTTTGGATCTTGCCCCAAGTCCGATTTTTGAAAATTTAAATGGTGCAAGGGACATTACCCCATCAATCGATGGCCTTCGGTTAAAATGGAGGGGAGTGAATTGTGAGGCTATTTTAACAAATGTACAATTGCTATACCCGCATTTGATTGATTCTTGTAAATCCTTAAGTAACAACTATGATCAATTAATTGCTGATTTTGAAATCTTGTGTTCAGCCATCAAAACTCTTTTGTCTGTTCCATTACCTATAGAAGGTAAAGAGCCAAGGTGGTTCGACTCGGCATGTTCCTTGGCAAACAGAGAATTAAGAAAGGCTCTCTCTATGAAACCAAGGTGTAAAGCCACCGTTCAATTAGCAAGGAAATACTACAAAGCTAAAATATCAGAACGGAAGGCCAATTTACTCTCCGACCAATGGGACTCTTTGGTAATCAGTGCAAACTTGGGTGGTAGCGGCCCATTTTGGTCAGCTGTCAGAAAAACACGGGAAATGGGAAAGAAACTTACCCAAATTAGCTGTAACATAACAAGTGCAGCATGGGAGACCCATTTTTCTAGCATCTATGCAGCCCCTACAGAGGAGTATTTTCCACCTACTCCTGACCAACCAGGTGGTCTATTAATCTTAGAGCATGAAGTTAGAACAGCTATAAAAGAGAGTCTGGGAAATAAGGCACCCGGACCAGATGGTCTTCCCATTGTCATCATTAAATATGATGTTGATTTGTGGACACCCATACTTCTCAATATCTTTAATAGTTTACCAAAAACAGCCATGCCGACTACTTGGACCACCAGCATTATTGTCCCTATTTACAAAAAGGGAGATAGGGCGATAATTCGCGGGATCAGACCTATCTCCCTTTTGGACAATACTTTAAAAGTATTGGGTCGTATAATCTTTCATAGAATATTGGACTGGGCAAATGACACTGATCTTTTAGACCCGTGTCAGATGGGGTTCCGTAGTGGGGTAGGAACAGTGGAGCAATGCCTAAACTTAAAACTAATAATTGACAAATACAGTGTTGCCCGCTCCTCCCCCACTTACCTTGCATTTATGGATCTCTCGTCCGCTTTCGATCTTGTCAATAGATCAAAGCTCTGGTCCATTCTTTCAACTAATGGTCTTGACAACACTCTGGTAAATTTCTTAGCCTATCTCCATACTGACCTGAAAGCACGGGTACGTATCGGGATGGGCGGAGAGGTATCAGGAGCCATTGAGATAGGGAGGGGGGTGAGACAGGGGTGCGTTTTAGCACCCCTGTTGTTCATCATTTATATTAACGGCTTATCCACCTGTCTGAAAAAAGTTACCACAGATGTCCCATTCATTTTAGGGAAACCACTTCCAGTGCTCTTATATGCAGACGATGCGGTGCTTATGGCCCGCACTCCTAATGCCCTTCGTCTGCTTGTACATAGTTTTGTTAAGTTCATGGAGGATCTGGATCTAAAGGTCAATTTTAAAAAATCTTTTATCATGTCCTGTGGCCCTGGCAAAAGGAAACTTAACACTATACAGTCAGGTACAGACAAATTGGGATCTGTCCCTAAATTTCCATATCTAGGGTTGGTTTTCGCTGCGAACGGCTCGTGGAGTGGGCACATGGCCCACGCCACGAGCAAGTTCTCGAAAGCCAACAACTCTGTTTTAAGTCTCCCTCGCCCAAAGAAAATAGGTGCCACTAGGGCTATTTTAAAGATTTTTAAATTACAGTGCGCACCTGTTGCCACGTATGGAGCAGAGGTATGGGGATCAAGAAACAGCCCCTGCATCCAAAGTGAGGAGAATCGCTTCTGCAGGAAAGTGCTGGGTGCACCAATCTCCTCATCCACCTATATTTGTCATAGCGAATTAAACCTTCCATATATCAGTGATTTTATCAGAGCAAGACCGGCACTCTTCTGGATCAGAATCTGGAGGAATGAAGCTGCTGCTCTTACTCAGAATATTATAAAGGACTGTTTAGGCAGCGACCACGGAATGAGAATTCCATGGCTGTCTGAAGTTTCAAAATCTCTGAATGAAGTTGGTAGAGGTACTTTGTTTACTGATCCCACAACTATAGAATTACAGGATAAAGTTCAGGTCAAGAATGCGCTATATGCACTTTACAACAATGAAAGGCTTAGAAGCGAATCACAAAAATCAACTGTAACGAAATACATAGGCAATGGATTGTGTGGATCGATTCTACCGCCCTATCTCTCGCTGCCTATGACTAGCTGGGAGAGATCATTGCTGTTTCGTTTAAGGGCAGGAACAGTAAAATTCATGTTGTCATTCCCACTAGGGCATTGCCACAGTATTGATTCTATTTTATGTCCGTGTGATGGCGTGAGTATTCAGGATGATTTGCACTTTTTATTCTTCTGTAAATTTTATCTTGTGTACATTAAATGGTTTTTAACTCCGTATTTTAAAAAATCCAGACCACGGACACTTCAAGATTCATATAATATGTTGATTGCTCTGGATAGTGATGAATTGACTTTTCGTGTCAGCTTCTTTTTAAGATTGGCTATACGAGCACGTAAAATGATGGAAACCCCTTGAGTATAGTAAATCAGCTTTGCTAGTATCATTATGGAAATTTAGCATATTGTTTTGAAACATATTGTATTGTCACTGTACGAAATGGAATGTTACATGTATGCTTATTTTATTTATTATTTGCATGTATATATATTATTATGGTTTGTTGATGAATTATGTTCGGTACTTTTATGAATTTTAAGGAATTCGAATAAAGGTCTTTTGAACTTGAACTTGAACTCCTGCTGCACTAATGATTGTTACACGCCTGGGAGAGAGGGGTGCGAGGACGGTAGTCAGACTGCTGTCGGTCATTTGCCGCAGAGCGGATACAGTACTTCAGTCTATGGTAAGGCTCGGGCTCGGCACGTTTCACACACCAAAAGTGTTCCGTTCAGCTCTTCCACTACCATTTATCGACGAGCACCAAACGAAGGCGTGGAGAACAAACAGGTGTCGGTCGCCTCTACGTAGCCATCACATGGCGTCCGCTCAGTATTTATAGCCCGAGTATTTCAACACCGGTTTCATCAAGCGGCAGGCGCAGCTCACAAGTGTACACAGCAGGGCCTGCCCGGGGGCGTGGAGGCGGAAGGGGCGGAGCCTAACAGCATTTCATACAGAGAGGCTTCTAATTGCATGAACAAGACAGTCAAAAGAACACTTGCTCAGGGAACCGTAAATATGGTCCATGCGTCACGTTCGACTGGTGAGGATGTGTTAGAACGCGGACAAAGCTACCCAAAGGAGTTCGGCTCATCCCCGCAGTAAAGAATACAACCGGATTCGCAATCGTTCTTATCCAAATGAAGCTACAGTCGATATTCACCCTTTCTGAGGTCAGAAAAACCGGAGGACATGAATCTCAACCAGGCCGCCTGCCAAGCTCTCTGTGCGGCTAAAGGGAACAAACACGCACCCCTTTAATGATGCAAGGCCGTTCCAGGATCGAGTAGAAACCTAGTGGAACATTATTGTCTTAAACAGAGGAAGGTTAAGGACTGACAGCAAAGAAAGGCTAGGTGAAAGAGCTGCCTTCTCTTAAAAACAGAAAGCGTGGTCTCCGGCTTTACTTGCAAACAACTCGCAGTTGGAACACTGCCATTCACAGGTTCCGTTAGTCTAAATCTATGAGGAACTGACTCGTGGAGAGAAAAGGTTTGCTTAAGATAAGACATTGGAAAGCAATTAAGAATGGACTTTAACAGTACCAACCCGATGCAGCCATTGTTTAAAGCGTCGATGGCCAACATTTCCCTGGAGGAAAATTATGCAGATCAAAGCATATTTTCCCTCACAGATAATTCTGAAATAGAACTTTGAACTTTCAACGATTTATTTTATTTTATTGAGAACACAGGGCAATCAGTTACATCATGAAAATAATAATCAGTTAACGATATTTTCTTTATAATAAATAGATATCATTAAAACACAGGGATTGTTACTTTGGTGTTATATTCCCGCGCATTTCTTAAACACAGAGTAAAGAACAATGTGCCACAAATACCTTCAAGAAACACCCTCTTGAATAAAAAAAACATGCAGTTCAAGGACAAGAACGTCAATCTGTGCTTCTCTAGGACCTACATAAAGTGCATTGTGCCAAGACACCACTGTAGATAAATACTAAAATACATATTTCATATTTTTCTTAAGTGCAGCCTGACCAAGCCTCAATAAAGTGCTTCGATTAATATTCCAACCGCCTAACATCCTATAACTTTCGATGGACACAATAGACTGATAGAATTTACTCCATCTTACACTTTGCCTTTTTTTTACTCCATCCATATGTGTCCAAATATTAAACCTTTTAATCGCTCCAACCATTTTTGCATAGGCCTTTTCAAATTTCTTTGTTCAAATCATTTTATTGTACCATTCTAAGTACGTTGGTACTCTAGTTGTTCTCCAGTCTTGCAGAGTCAAGGATCGTGCCACTAGAGAGGCAATCACAATAAATATTCCCCCCCTTTACTTTTGGCAAAATTTGTCTCTGCTTTGACTAGCCAAAGAGTGCCACAGCAGCTTCTGGATCAACTCTCATCTGCAAGCCAATAATGAGAGTGCAAGAGACTTTCTCTTAACCCCTTGGGCGCGGCCGCGATTCTGCGCCTGTGCGGCCGTTTTAATGAGTGGGCGGGTTCATGACGGCCCCCAGCCGTCATCAGCACACGCCCACCGTGATGCATGACGGACGGGGGCCGTCATCAGCATGGAAGGGGTTAAAACTGGTCCAGCATTGGGCAAGTGAAGAAAGTATGCAGCCAATTTCCTCTTCCCATTTGCTTGCAGCGAAAGCATCTTTCCTCCAATTCTGGATACATTTCATAGAGGGATTTAGGAGTATAGTATGCCTTCCAGCATGACAAGAATGACATTTGTTTAAAGTTGGCAGACCTTAAGGCCTTGTTGCTGAGTTGCAAGATTGTCTGCCACTCGACCTCAGAGAAGGAACAGTGCGTTGCCAGAGTAATCTTATTCAAAAGATTTTTTACAAGGAGACATTCCCCTTGACTCAGCAGAAATCTATACCAATTTCCCACCCCTCTTAGCTTTGCTCTAAAATGCGGTCATTACTGGTGATGAGCCTGTGCAGGACAAAAGACTATATTTTTTTCAATAGGCGAGTGATCTGTAGATATTTCCCCTCACCCACAAAAAACTTGCAGCAAACCCCGCACCTAGCTTGAAGCTCCTGCCAAGTACTACATCTCCCTCCCACCCAAAAATTGCCCAGTTCTCTAGAGCCATTTGCATTCCAAAACCGTAAATGGCTGCACTGAAAATGTAGCCCCAAGATTTTACATTCCCTGAGCTGCAAGTATTCGTACCCTGCAGCCGGAGCATTAACGAAATATAATGACTGGAGTCTCATATGATACTCCTGTAGGGCCTTCGATCTATTTTTTGTCAGGATTTCAGATGTCTTTGTAAATATCGGAAGCTGAGATCCAGCTTCCTTCACTAGCTTGTCCAAAAGCAAGGATCCCTCGAGGTCGATTATGTTAACCAATATGTCTGAGAGAGGCTTTGTAATATGTAAGTATCTGGGGCAATGTCAATCCCTCCTGATTCATTTAAAGTTGCAGCACTGAATATTTTACCCTCTGTACTTTCTTGTTCCAAACAAAACGTCGAAAAAGTTCAAGTTTTAAAAAAATATATATCAGATTGATTCTCACAGGGAAGTTTGTATAAAAAAACATTAAAAAAAAAAATCAAAGGTAAAATTGACATTTTTATAAGTGCAACTCGGCCAATTAATGTAAGTGAAAGATATGCCACTCAGCAGAGAAGATGCGTCAATTCTGTTGGTAAGCCTCCTAGGCCTACTTTCAAGGGTCCAGGACTGGGGTGGCACCACTTGGCAGGGTAGACTCAGATACCAGAATCCAAGTGCAGATGCAATGTTGTTGTAAGCCTGTAATGTCCCTGAGGTTTCAGATTAGGATACCAGCCAACTAGCCCTTAGAGTCTCTCTGGATTGTGCTTCAAGTGAAGCAGGTCCAGTCCTTCTCACCCAAGCAAGAGGGCAGCAGGTCAGCATAGCAAAGCAGGAGTCCAGCAGTGTAGCAGTCCAGCAGAGTGGTAGTCGTATCAGCGGCACAGCAGTTCTTCTTCCAGGCACATGATTTGCTGGTTACGAAGTGTACTGAAGTGGTGGCGTCTGAGGTCCAGTACTTGTACCCAACAGTGCATTTGAAGTGGGGGAGACTACCAAGACAAGCATTTAAAATGCAAAGATGCTCTGCCCTGTCATCCCTGGCTCCAGATTAACTTCAGGGGACAGACAGACCTTTGTGTGGGTAGAGGACACAACCTATTCAGGTGTGAGTGAGGCTGGGTCCAGTTCCTCCCTCTCATCCTATTAGGTTAGTCCACTCAGTCACACCTGAGCTCCCATTGTGTGCGACTGTCAAGGTGGACAACACAAAGCACAACCACTAACTACACCTAGTCATGGGATCGGAGACAAATGACTAAGGCAAGAAAATGACAACTTTCTAAAAATGGCATTTTCAGAATTGCAATTTAAAATCCAACTTCACCATTAGTTAGGATTTTAAATTTGGATTCCAGAGACACCAAACATGAATCACTTATATCTTCCCATTTCGAAATTATGCTTATAAAATGTAATAAGGTAATCCCAATGTTAGGCTATGGGAGATAAGGGGCTTGCAGGAGCATGCAACACTTAGCAGTATATGTCCTGCTTTTTAAATACATTGCACCCTGCCGTCTGGCATGTCCAGACCTCCCCTGGGGGTGCTTAAATCGTATTAAAAAGTAAGGTTTGGGCCTGGCAAGAGCTTTAACTTGCCTGGTCCGCATGGCAGTTTAAATCGGCATATAAAGGCTCTTCGATGGCAGACCTGAGACATGTTTAAAGGGCTACTTAAGTGGGTGGAAAAATCCGGACTGCAGGCCCACTAGTAGCATTTAATTTAGAGGCCCTGGGCACAGATAGTGCACAAGAGACTTATAAGTGAATTAAAAATGCCAATTGTGGATAGGCCAATGTTACCACATTTTAGGGAGAGAGCACCACCACTTTAGCCCTGGTCAGCAGTGGTTAAGTGCACAGAATCCTTAGACCAGCAAAACCACGTCGGCAAAAACAAGAGGAGAACTAAAGGCAAAAAGTTGGGGGAAACCATGCCATGGATGCTAGCTCTGACAACACTTTATTATCCAGAGCAAGGATGGCCAGGTCTGCTAAGCCCAATCAGGCAGACCAATGCAAAAACATGCTTTGACACACGTTGAGAAACATGGAAGTATGAGTGAAATGTGTGTATGCTTCTGCATCAAAAAAGGAGTAGTGTGGAATGGTAGTGGACCACCAAACAGCCTTCTGAAAGTTATGACTCCAGCAGGTGGCCCGGCCCATCACCATTGTGTGAAAATTGGGCAAGATATCCACTCACTTAACATAGTAATAAGAAACCACAGTCATGTGTTGACTTCTATAAAAAAAAACTTATAATTTTTGAACTTTTCATAGAGGGACTCCATTAGCAAGGCAAGCACTATGCCCAAACAGACTCACTGCAACCCCTCATATCACGGGCTTCCCTAAACACAAAATAAAAACCAGTGCATGTTTGAAAACAGCAGCACAAATGCGCTCAGATTTTCAACATTTTGATAGGACATAACCCCTGCAGCCTGAGATACCAACAGTAACCCAACCACCCAAAGCACATTTCACGGCACAATGCATTCCCTTCAAAGTTTCTGACTAATGTAGCTGCACGTCGACAATATTCTTTGAGACCATCTTCAAGGGAACCTTAAGTTTATACAAATTCTTCAGTCACATTCTTCTGTGACCCAGGGAACCTGTCATAGTGGACACATCCCCCATCTAAGTAGGGCACTCTCCTTAACCCCCAGGAAACTAACTAATGCCACTACCAATCAGATGAGCCTCCGTTTTCACTACCAGGCGAGCATCTGTCAATATCGCTTCTTGGACCAGTTTAAAGACTTGCAGGTTTATTAGACATTTATGTGAACAACACATGACTCAAGTAAAGGTGAGCACAGCCTCCTGAGGTAACGGGAAAATTGTCTTGAGCTAGACAATGTATTTTTGGGTATAGGTTACAATATGGAAAGAGAAATGAGTGCTGGAATATCAAACTCCTCCAAGAGAACTGCCGATAGTCAAGTATCAAGGTAAGACACCGAGAACATGCAATTGATTGGTAATCCAGAGTTTAAATGAGCAAATAAATGTCCTTATTGTGTTACATGAAATGCAATAGAACACTCCCAATTGAATCTCAACAGAATTGGAAAAATCTTCCTACACAATAAATTATTCAAATACATATGAAAATATGATAAAGGCTGATGAATTAGAGTCCCACTATCCACAAAGTTGTGCACCACAGTGACACTTTACACTTTGGACTCGGGTGCCTATTATAAGCACTATCAATACACCTACAATGCAGCTTCTTCCATTAACCCTAAGTAACCTCTCTACCACTGACCCATGGCAGCAGCTCGATCCACTATAACTTGGGCATACAAGTCATATCCCTTGCTTAATCTTACCGAGAGCAGTTGCTCATGTAGTTAAATAATCGCCATTGATTGCTGAACCAAAGCAGCAGCCTCACCCACCAACTCTAAATGAGATCTCCACTAGTACTTAGTAGTTCCAATCACTGGCTCCTAAGTGATTTCTCCATCACTGGAAAAGAAGTGTCTCCTCCCACGAACCTTCAGTCCATGTGACATCTCCATTGTTAAAGCAAAGGAACAGGGTCCGCATATCAAGCGAGAAGTCCCAGGTTAATCAGTGGTAAACAAAGCAATACAGAGTGGGGAAGTTAGGTCATCTTTCTAATATGCAACAAAGGGAGACATTTTTTTTGCCACCTACTTGAATAGCCGACAATCTAGCACAACACCACACCTGCCTTCCTACAATGTCAAAGTTTAATGGTATTCAGTATGCAACTCAAGACTAACACAGCAAAAAATAAAAACGAAGGAAAGCACATTAAATAAAAAATATCGAGCTTTATAAACAATCCAAATATTTCCAGACCCTAGAATACATTTGTGTCCACATTATGGAAAAATAGCGCAGTATGTTTGACATAAAACAGGAATTAAATGGAGGAGACTAACTTGAGTTACCTGCTATTCATGTAACATTCGCCCACTCATTATGCGGTGAATGCCATTATAAGGAAGGAAGATAGGTTGGGCATTTACATTATATTCAGCCATTTTATTCATTTAATGCTTGGAGTCAAATGCTTAATTTTTCACCTTTCCCTTTTATGATGCACACAAATTCCATGTAGTGGTTTGAACAAGAGAATTCTCTCCAATGACAGTTGCTGATGTAAGTAAAAACTCAATACCAGACCATTAGTTAGATCATCACTATATGGGATATGATGGACATTCAGACTCGAGATATGTATTACATGCAGACTCCATGAGATAAAGAAGCTAGGCCTGGGCGTAAAATTCTGCTCCGCTCGCAGAGGTTGTATAATTTTGTAACTCTGTGTTCCGAGGAGAATACTGAGTTATCGAGAAACACCACAATCCGCAACGTAGCAAAACATTTTTTCCCCCGTTGGCATGCTAGTCATGTCCTTTCGTGCTGGGACCGCAACAAGACTTGACAGGCACTCGCAAGCAGCTGGGCAACACTCATCAGCCAAGGAGACTTCATCCCCCAACTGGTAGTGTGCCAGGAGGTCCCTTTGCAGAGTGGTTGAGAAAGGGTGCAGGGCCTCCTATGATGTCTCAGCAGACCCGCTGTGGGTAACTTACTTGTCGCAACAATAGGGGTTCTTGGCCCCCAACGACCCTCAGCTGCCAAGGGGACTTCATCCCCCAACCAGTAGTGCACCAGGAGGCCCCTTTGCAGAGTGGTTAAGAAAGGGGAAGGGCCTCGACAACATCTCCACAATCCAGCAGCGGGGGACTTACTTATGGCAAAAAAAAGGGGTTCTTGGCCCCCAACGACACTCAGCAGCCAAGGGGACTTCATTAGGGGTGGCCGAGAAATACTCTGCCCGCTCACAGAACTATGCGGAATGTGGCAGTTTTTCAGCAACTCAGTGGAATTCCGCGCAGTGAAACTCTGCAAACCCTGCCAAGGCCCAACAGAAACCTTCTGCTCTAATGCTACTTAAGAGATTTAGGATAATTTTAAAGGGTAGAGAATTAGCCGCCTCCAATATGAAGACTCTTTTTAGATCTTGCCTAGTTGTATGGACGTTTACGTTTGTACCCTATTTTGCAAGCATAACAATATCATTACCCAGATGGTTAAAAACCAAAGATTTGACTAGAAAGATGTGTGAGCATCAGTTTATGCAAGTTAAAACATATATAGTGACTATTAAACGTCTGAAATCCTTTTACATGGAAAATAAAAGTAGCACTGCAAGCTGCAGGGGACTGGGTGCCATTGCATTTCAGAAGAGACAGCATGGGAAGGAGGAAATCATACCAATTGAGTCGGGCACTATTCAGGAAGGAACCTACATTTTTTGTATTTACGAAGCACTTGCTACGTGGTGGGGTGCACAATATTTTTAAACCTATAGTTTGGGTAATGCTGAACTTACACACTAATCCTGAATCTCTCACAGACCTTGTAGTACACAATGTGGTCGTGCTATACCACAAACTGCTAAATTGAGTTTTCCCAGTAAAAAAATCTTTTACGCAGACGTCCTCTTGTGACTACCCTTACCTGGTGAACACATGGATGAGGATTGGGATGACAGGGAAGTATCTGTGGTCAGTTTATTGTTATTTTTGACAGGGGCTCTACAAAAACAGTAATGGCTGCGGTGCCTAGAGGAGGATCAGCTATTGAGAAACATCAAGTAACACATTGTAACAAGCATTGGTAATGCACCGGTTTCGCCTATGTACTGAATAAAGAGCTGTTTTCATCACTCATAGTCTGGGAGAAGGAAAGAGCTCACTGGCAGATAACACCAGAGTGGAAAGGATGTGGTGCAGGGGCCAGAGCTGCTGACTCAAGAGCTGGGGATCCCGGTTCGAGTCTTGGCGGCGCAACCAACATCCTGTGATTCTATGCAAATCACTTAATCACTTTGGGTGGTAACTTGTTATATAAATATTCTGCAATAGTAAAAGGCAAAAATTTATGAAAATGTAGTTCCAAAGCAGAAGTTAACAGTATTTTGGAGGTTAGAAGCTGATATGAGAAGCACATGGGGAACAAGCATTGCTAAATGTAGGAAAATATGCTACAGCCAATAGAAATGGAGGAAGGTAAGTGGCACGCACAGGAACCAATGAGAAGCCAGGAAAGAGAGAAGGCGGGATACAAGTCCCTTTTAAGTTTGACGCCCACTAACAAAACAAGGACAAATATAACAATTCCAGACCCAAGCAGTAGATGGCAGACTAATCCACAGCATGTGAATACAGAAAAGATTCACGCTGCAAAATTGCCAACAAGAAAGTTGTTGGATGAGGAGTTGTGATCGTATGGAAACGTTGCAAATGAATTAAAATGTGAGGGGGGTTGGCACGGCAGAATGTTTATTAGTTACCTCAAAGATTATGTAAGAATGTTGGTACTTGCTCATGAATGGCAAAAATAGGAATCCATACTTTGAAGAGAAGAGTGTGCAAAGATTTTGGTGACCCAAAGAAGACAAGGCCGTAAGTATTTTGCAAGAGATTGTAGCATGTATTTAAAGCAATGAGACACTCCTACACAAATAAAACCAGTAGAAGAGTACATGTTGTAGTGCAAATAAGTATTGGATTATTTAGCATCTTGGCGGAGACTCCCAAGTATGTAGAACTGATGACTCATTACATGTCTAAGTTGCCAGAAATTAAGTTTGAGTGTGTCAATATCAAAGCACTCGTCGAGTTTTTGAGAGGGTATTTTAATCGAAGGGAATATCTAGAAAAATGTGTACCAAACAATAGCACAGAGGTGGTATCGTAAGAATGGGAGGAGTATTTGAAGTCGGAAACCTCCATTTGCAAATACTCCAAAGGTGGCTGACACGCACCAAAAGCCTTCAGCATTGTATGTGGGTTTCAGGTAAAACAAAACTCAGTACTCCCATTTGAAGTAAGATGGCATGAAACATACCAGATTGTCATCATATCAAGTTAGGAGAAACGCCTTGTAGAAGTGGGCGACACACTTCTCCAGGTTGTCATGAGCGGAAGCAGAATGTGATTGATACTCTAACAAAACAACGGCTGAAGAAAACTTAGTCAAGGCCCCTCTATTTAAGTATGTATTTATCACTAATTAACTACAAGAGCCCGGGAAACAACTAAAGATGTCAAGTCAGATCTAAGACATCTTTTAATACACAAACAGATAAATGCTAGGGATGAAATTACAAAGAAGTACAAAATTACAGTTGGCAAAACATACAACCCTTCCTAACAGGGTCTAGCGAAGATTATCACAGTGTAATTCATCTACCCCAGGGTTTTACACAGAGCTAAAATAACCGATTATCCACCCTTAAAGGCCTGTAGCCTATAACATATTTTTCACAATAAGTAAATAGCCTACTGCCTTTGTTATAAGATTTCATAATAAACAGTTAAGACCTATGGCATCGGACATAACGCTTCCCAATAAACCAGTCAGGAATTTAACCGTTATCACAGACTTGTCACCACAATCAGCTAAGGCCTATTGTATTGTACATAACCTTTCCCACAAGGCAACTATCAAGCATATAGTTATAAAAATACATTTAAGTCTAAAACTACAGTTGGCAAAACAATAGTGTAGGAACCTGTTTTTTGTTGCAGTACCCCACACCTTTTGCCCCATTTTAGCTACTCGGATGCTGTATTTTATTTTAAAAAAATTAAACTCTGGCAGTGCACGGACGCCTGCTAACCAGACCTCCGTGCCATTTACTTAAAACAAGGTAATGTTTAATTGCAACTCTATTGGAAAATATCTTTAACACTCCTGTATGTCCCTAGTAAATGGTATACCTGGTACCTAGGGCATGGGTCCTAAAGAGGGCCCCTAAGGGCTGCAGCATATCTTATGCCACCCTAAGGGACCCCCACAGAAATTCCACACAGACTGCCATTGCAGGCTAGGTAACATGGTGCAAACTATGTGTGCAAACAAGACATGGCACAAGCCATCTTAAGGTATGTACTGGATAAGTCATAAGTTCTTATATAGTGCACGATTCCCCAAAAAGGTCTCAAGGCGCTTAAGGTACTGGTCAAAAAGAGCTTCCCAGCTACATAATAGCATCACTGATACATATGGTGTTTGGTATCAAACACCTTGCAATAATAAAACCATACACTGATTCAAGGGATGGATTTATTAATACATGCACCTAGAGCACACCTTAGAGGTACCCCCTGAACTCTAATAGTCCGCTAGTGTGCTGGTTGCCTGGTCTTGTCCAGCCTGCCACCACAGACGAGTTTCTGACTCACTAGGAGGAGATAGCTCCCCTCTCAGAGGTCAGGAACCATATCATCTCTGGCAGGAGGGGTTTACACCTCCTCCAGCATTTATTTATTTATTTATTTTATTTAGTGTATCTTATATAGCGCACGGCTACCCCAACGGGGTGTACCGGCGCTTCAGAGAGTGTAACAATCCTACTCCTTTAAGGAATCAGCAAAAAAGGAAGGTCTTAAGTGCCTTGCGAAAGGAGGACTCTTCAGGAATCATCCTGGTGGCAAGGGGGAGTTTATTCCAGAGAGTGGCGGCACAGACCTGGAAGGTTTTCCCTCCAGAGCGAGCTTTCTTGAATCTGGGAGAGATGAGAAAGTTTTTCGTATCAGAGCGGAGGGCTCTGATATTTTTATATGGACGCAGACAAGAAGTCCGGTAGGCAGAGCCTTGTCCTTTCAGGGCCCTGTGGGTCAGGATGAGGGCTTTGAATTCAACTCTCTTCTGGATTGGTAGCCAATGAAGAGAGCGCCGGTGAGAGGAGATCCGCTCTCTTAAAGAGGTACCAGTTACTAAACGGACTGCAGAGTTTTGAACTGTCTGTAGTCGATGGCATAGACCTGCAGACAGCCCGGTATACAGACCATTGGCATAATCCAAGTGAGAGGTGATCAGTGCTTGGACTATAGTTCTCCTGGTGTTATTGGGAAGGAAATTGATGAATTTTTTTACCATCCTAATTTTGGAGAAACAGGCCGCTGCAACCGTCTGGACTTGGTTGTGTAGAGAGAGATTGGAGTCCCATCTAATACCCAAGTTTTTTACGGATTGTTTAGGCAAAGGGGGGGAGCTCAAATCAAGTGGCCACCAAAGATGGGTATTGCATGAAGGCTAGTAAATCAGCATTTCAAGGCCAGAGGCTTTAAAGCCTCTGCTGCTTTTGGTATGAGAGCCTGGTTTCCCTCGGACCTGGGGGATTCCAACCCCTGCCCTGAGGCCCATTTGGCACCCAAACAGGCAGAATAGTAGATAATCAGGAGGCGTGTTGCACTGCCAGGCTGGACTCACCTCCAAGCTGGGCAGCCTGAAGCGAAAACACAAGAAAGGATTCCACCATCCCGAGTGTGGTGGAATTCAGAACTCTGGGACAGGATGATGCCCACTTCCCCCACAGGAAGTGGTAATCTAGAAGGTGTAGTGAGCCCAGGGGTAAGTAGCCCATTGGCTACCTTCACTCCCCTTACAGCACCTAAACTGAGTAAGTAGGTGCCCCCGTATACTGGAAACCGAGGAAGAAAGAAGGACCGAATAGAGCAGAACTGAACACCTGTACAAAAAATAGGCGAAAGACCCTGCCCGGCTGCTTGCATTTAGAGCACGCTGGGACCGACTTTGCCAAGAGCAGGACATCCTCCCCAAACCGTTGGAGGACTCCCCTTCACCTCAACAACCGCAAAAGATCTCCCTTGGAGCAGAGGAGCGGCTTCTCTGCATCTGCAAGCACCGAAAAGCTTCTTCCCGGTCCATTGTGTTGTCAGCCATTGGGCCCACTGAAGGAGCAGCGTGCTCCAGGAGGTCAGATCAGTCTCCACAGGAGCCACCCAGCACCAAAACCCTGGGTACCGGAGCAGTTACAGCAACCAAGGCTTGTTGGTGGTCCAATCCAGACTAACATCACAAATTCAGACCTACCATTGAGGGGGCATCAGGGGTCCAACAGCACTGAAAGTGGCCCTGCTGCCCTGTTTCCTCTCTTCACCAGATCACCAAGACGCACAGTGAGCCTCTGACTGCAGCGGCCAGATACCTCAAAGCACCGCTACACCCGAGCCCCACAGCCCAAGTCTGAGAAAGGCAATGGTGCCAATGGCGTCCTGAGACCCTTGGGTTTGGCCTGACTGGTCCCTGGTCACTGCCTGCAGCCTCTTTCTTCAGGGACTGAGAACCGCATGAGTCCTCAGCAGTGCAACCCCGACAGACAAAACCCCACTGCACACAAGCCCCCAACCTGAGTTTGGGGGACCGACTTGCGTGCCCAGGACCCTCAAGATCTGAGCCCCCCACCACCTTCCGGTTCAGCCAAACTGGTCCCCCAGTCCCTGCTTGCAGCCTCTTTGCCACAGGACTGTTTTCCATTTTAATGAACGGGCACTAGATGCCGAAACACACCTCTGCATCCGAGCGCCCCAGGACCACCTGAGGAGACATGTTGGTGCTACTTTGGACCTTGCCCCACATTCACCTTGAGCCCTGGAGAACAGTCCTGTCAGCCGCTGCCAAGTGACCCTATGCAGTATATGTTTATTACCCATAGGATAACATTACCGATTGAAGTCCACAGTATATGTATTTTATTGCGATTTATAAACTGATGACTTGAAAAGTACTTACCCGATTACGAGGATCTTGGTGTCTAAATTCATATGAAAATCTGTGTTATTTTTAAACATTGGTGTTTGATTTCTTTATTGAGTGTGTTTTTTTTTATTTACTGACTTTGTGTGTGCAATAAATGCTTAACACTATCCTCTGATAAGCCTAAACTGCTTGCCCACACTACCACAAAAGAGCATTTGGGATTATTATTTAACCCCTGTAAATCAATATGGATTGCTCTAACACTCTACACAGTGTACCTCGGTTTGGTGCACTATATAGAGAGCCAGCTTCCTACAAATGGACAACTCCCACCTAAGAGGCCATAGAAAAATCATCACCATACAAATCTTCTACCACTAGGATTTGTCAGAGGGCACAGCCTACACCAATACCTACTACAAAATTGTGTACGATTCCATGAAACAAAATCCTACAGGTCTTCAATCTTTACCAAAGTGTAATAACTTTTCACCCTTAAAGGCCTATTGGGTTTAACATATGCACCCACAATAAATAAGTTAGGGGACTGCCTTTGTGATCATGTGTCATAATAAACTGAATAGCCCCATGGACATCATTTTCGGCTCTCCAGGTGCCCATAGCTGCTGAGACCCCTGGCTTGCCCCTTGCGATCTATGATGTTGCCTTGAGCCCCCTGGCCTCAAAGAGGGCAAAATCAGTACCAAGAACAGAGGGGCGGCTATGCATTCCTTATTTTCTGCCTATTTTTATTATACCAACTGTGAATAATGTATTATCATTTAATATTAGTAAAAAAAAAGAGCACAATTATCTGGAACGGGACCTTTGGTTGCAGCCGTGCTAATTAAATCGGATTTAAATGTTTGTTGCGTTAGTGCTTGCAGATGACAGTGTGCTTATGTGATAGAGTGTGTTTATGTGCAAGCATGCGTGTCTTTATGTCTAAACATGTGTGTTTGCTAAAGTGAGGAGAGTCAGTGACAGGTAGTGAGCGAGACCGAATGAGATTGTGGCATGAATTTACTATTGTTTGATTGAAGGCAGCGCTGTATCAAAGTTACTGCACAGCCTTGCGTCAAAGGGAGAGATAGAAAAAATGAGCCATATCTACTAAAAGTATGGTGCATTTTTCCTCTCCCCGTGAGCTGGCGCACTTTTGGCAGCCATGTGCCAGTGCACACACCCTTACGCCTTAGTGTAAGTGTGTGTGTTCTCTGAAGCATAGGTTTTGTACTGGAAGGCCTCCCTTTCAGGACAAAAACAGTGTTTCAAGACTTTTTACACTTTATATGTGTGCAGTACAATGCAGAACCCACGCAAAGTTGGAAAAACAAAGAGAAATTAAAACATTTCTCCTTGTTACGCCTGTCTCAAGGAGGCACAATAATTCGGCACTAATTTCTGTTTAGAAAACACAGAAAATGGCCACTAGGTCTAGATATCGAATAGAGGATTGGGGTATCCCTTTTACAGGGCTGTTTCCCTCACCCACCCGTAGGTGTAGGTGGCATGCTTCATCATTGGGTAACCTCCTCGCGCTGGGAACCTGGCCGCCGTGCGGTCTACAACCCCTTCACTGAGGGGGGAGGAGCTCAGGGATGTTTTATTTGAAAGAAAAAGAGGTATCCTAAAACCTGTAGATGAGCAGGGTGTGGTGAGAGGAGAAAGTGTAAGTGAGCTAAAACTAACTCTATGGTATGCCAACCAGTCTTTAATGGGGCATCTAGAGGTCAGGATTAAAACATAAGGCTATGACAGGAGGAGATTCAGCCAGTCATAGAAGCGTGGGGGGTCGACATGTTTCAGCCTTTCAACCTCCTGAAGAAAGCTGCTACACCTCTACAGACAGACGTGGGAATTAAAGTGAACTACCCACTCATACCAGACTCAGTAGGTGGAAAATATATACAACCAGCGGTTGGAGTGGGTCACCAGCCGAATGCTAAGTTTTTGATGGAGATATATTATATATATATATATATATATATATATATATATATATATATATATATATATATATATATATATATATATATATATTCACTGAAAAAACCATAGGTTTCACACCAGTTATAGTTAGCTGGAAATTTTACTCGCATAAAACCATTGAAATTCCCACGTTATAGTTAGTTGGACTCACTATAACTTACGCGTGCAATGCACTGCTGATGACGTCACATATTACATCACTCATGACATCACTGATGACACCATCCAGTGAATGTGTGTCTTTCCGAGAAATAAATATGTGTTATATATGTATATGTAAAAGTTGATGGAAGAATAAATGTTTAAATAAGTGTTTAGATGTTTTTTTTTTTAATTGATTGGTTAACTGGCTTATTAAGTGTATCTTAGGCAATACATATATTAGTGAGTAATGTTTAAATATTTAAATATAAGGATTAGTGTTTCACTTTCTGTATAAGTGGCTGCATGGGTTGGTGAGTAGCTACATGTGTATGTATATGGGTTATTAGATGTTTGTTTTAGTATCAGTATGAGTGTTTGTATGGTTTGGTGGGGGTATTACTTAGCACATAGATGCATGAATAACTGACTCTCTGTATGTGTTTTGAAGACCGCATATGTGCAGGACTGTATGGGTGGATGAGTGTGTATATATGTGTGTGTTAGTGAGTGAATGACTGTCTCACTAGTGTCTTTATCAGTAACTACATATGTTTTAATCTAGTATATGTGAATATTGATGTATGTAAGTGAGTATATGTGAGAGTATGAGATTGCAAGAGTTCCTGTTTAAATAAGTATGTGTTTCTATAAGTGAATGTTTAAGAGAGTAAGTATGTGTAAGTTTCCTTAGAAGTAAGGTGGTTGTGTGTGTATAGCTGTATATGCAAATAAATGGATGTTCAATAGTTTATTTGCATGTGTGAGTATGTGTGTGAGTAACTTTTGGATGACTGTCGGTGTGTAACAGGATGTATAGGTGTATCACTACATATGATGAGTGAGTATATGTATGAGTGACTATGTAGAACTGTTTGTGAATAAGTGGATGTGTATATAGATGGTGGAATTACTGAATTGGTTGTTGTAACTGATATGTGTATCTCCATTTTTTTGAAAATGTTAGTTTCTATTTTTGAATATGTGTTTCAAGGGTTACATTACAGTGAAAGGAGGTCTGTCACTGTGTCACAAGGATGGTGTCATCAGTGATGTTATGAGTGATGTCACTAACCATGTCATCAGTGATGTAATATGTGAAGTAAAATTTCCAGCTAACTATAACTGGTGTGAAACCAATGGTTTTTTCAGTGAATTTAATAGGTTTTTTAAATGCCAATTCCCAACTATAACTGGTGTGAAACCTATGGTTTTTTCAGTGAATTTCAATGGTTTTTTAATAGCAAATCTCTATAGGTATGAAAAGTAATATTTTTTATAACGAATTTTATATTGTATAATTATGTAATAGTATTATTATTATTTTTTTTGCCCCGGAGCGCTCCCAGGGCGCGTACCGATGCGCTCACCGGTAAGCGCAGTGCTTCGGCGCGCCCCGGGGCGCGTACCGGTGAGCGTCCCGTTAGCGCTATTCCCGCGAACGAAAACAACATCGTGATGTATCGCGTAGCCGCGTGATGCGTCATATGACGCACTACGTAAGCGCACCCGGAAGCACCCGAGCGCATACGATCGTACAACGTAAGCCCCGCTGGGCGCGCCCCGGGGCGCGCCCCCGGGCACGCACCGGGGCGCGTAGCGTAAGCGCGTCGGTCATGTGACCTGAAAATAACACTTTTGATTGGTTCAGAACACTTTTGGTTTCCAAATGATGAGAAAGCCCAGGTCATGAGACCTGAAAATAACACTTGATTGGTTCACAACAGTTTTGTTTTCCAAATGATGAAAGACCCCACCTTTTTTCCTCATTTTCACTTTGTTGTTTGTGTGAAGAAGACCTGCATTCATTCTGTGAGAAATGGCTTCACTAGTAGCAGTTGCAGGTGCATCTGCACCACCACCACCTCCACCACCACCACAAGGACCACCACAAGACCACATTGGTGGTCAAGAAGAAGAGGAGGACGAAGAGGAAGAGGAAGAGAGGCACTTTCTGCCTGAGGACAATCCCCCATACAGACCCAAGGAACATTTTATTTGGAACTTTTACAAGATGCCAAGGGGTGCAAAAAAAGTGAATGCAGCTAAGGTGACTTGCCTCATCTGTGGCGAACAACTGTCAAGAGGGAACCCAAAGAAGAAGTATTCTTTTGGGAACCACACTATGATTCGACATATGCAGAGGAAGCACCCGAACAATTATTCGGCAGCAGAGGTCAGGGAACTGACCAAGAACCCTCCCCATCCTTTTTCTTCAAGCGCCTCCAATCAACCCACTCCATCGGGTGCAGAGGCTAGGGAGATGGTCTCTAATGTACAAACCAGGTTTGCAAATTTTAAATTTGTTTGCAAATATTGCAACAAAACAATTTCATATGGTGAGCAAACCATCACTTTACTCAATCGAGCTGCAGACAACCATCACTGCAGCAAGCAACTTTAATTTTTTTCTATTTTTTTTTGCTCCAGTTCAGCTGTTTGCAATTCCCTGTGTTTTGTTTGACCCCAGAAAAACTACAAAAAAAATATAAAATTGTTCAGAAAAGCCAAAAAAAAGTAAAAAATGTTCAAAAAACAATAAAAAAATATAAAACAACAAAAAGAATTTAAAAAAACAGTTTTTTTCAGAACTACCTCCAATTTATAAAAAAAATGCTACATTTTTAAAAAACTCTGTCATTCTTTTTTCTCCAGGGTACGCTCCCCGGTGCGCGTACCGGGCGCCCCCCCGCGCGAAAATCAGAGGAAAAAAAAAATGTTGCCCCGCGGAGCCCTTTTATGGCCCCCCACATCAAACCTAGGGGCCCCCTTATGGTCATTTCCCACCTTTGTTTTTGCCACCTCTTGTGTCTCGATCCTACCGAGACACAAGATGGCGGCCGCTCCGGACTGTTTGGAATGTTGACAGACACCCGAGAGCCAATCAGCTTTCCGCTCGCGACCTCGCATAGCGCGCTGGAGCGCGCCCCGGTGCACGTACCGGGGCGCGCTTATAGATATATATATTTTTTGAACCTAAATTACTCAAAATCCTCCGGAGCACATATCTTGAGACATAGCAAAGGCACATCGGGCTACCAGTCCCTACAATTTTGCCAAGTTTCGTGGGAATCCATTCAGCCGTTCGGGCTAAAAGTGAGTCCAACCGCCCTATGGAAATTAACATGGGGAAAACACGTTTTGGGACCCCCCTTTTATCTCGGCCCCTGCTTGACGAATCCCCCCCAAACTTTCGGGAACGGAGCGCAGCGAGGCAAATCTGAGGAAAATTACAAGCAGATCCCACAATCTGCGACAAAGTTATTCCCAATAGAATGTTGCGGATTTCCTATGGAAAACAATCCTAACTATAACTACCTACTGACGACCGCCAGTAGGTAATATGTATATATATATATATATATCCTGTGCACCGTCTGTCTCCCAGCTAGCACGCTCGCGCAGACCCAGCAAGCAGACTCCGGACACGGACCTCGAGGTATAAACAGCTTTTATTCACGCAGAAAGAGTCACCAACGTTTCGGCTCTAACGGAGCCTTGATCACATGACAGCGTACATTTGACTGGGTACACCTTTTATAGTGAAAGCGAGTGATTAACGTAAAACACCTGTGCAAACTTGCTAATAAACATGGAAAACATACTACAATTCTTTACACTCGGCAATGCAATTTCTAAATAGATGTAAAATACAATAAGATTTCTTAGAAATTTCCTAATACATGTAAAATACATTTGGATTCAAATCTTATAAGAGTGACATTCAACAGATTAAATAACAAAAATGACTAAAAAAGTATTAAGGTGAAATACACAGATCTATTATACTGACCCGTTTTAAAACCATGGTTATAAGATATAAACTGATAGACACCCCGTTCATTATAATTACAAAACTGTGAGGAAAATTTACACAGTTTTGTTTTCCAATTCAGGAATCCCAGCATAAAATACATATAAAGTGCTGCGTGCTAACTTGCTAAAGTGCATAAGTGCTTTGAAAGTGCATCAATATGTGCAAAATAGGCAATGTGCAAATACATATACTGCAATATGCTGGGGTCCTGATTCATTCCACTTAGATACAGGAGACATTAGCCTGTATATCGAATGTTGGTGAGGAGACAAGATAATGTATCTCTACTCATACAGGGATCTATAGAGTATATTTTACTAAAACTTCAAATCCTAAACGGGTACATCTTATTTCACAACTGTCACACATTAGTCATACAAGTTCATGCTGAAAATCACTGCTAGAGTGCCAAGGTTTCCATGTTTAAAATATGTATGTGTTAGAACGAGTTAAGACAAATACACCAGGTCCACAAGGGGCCTGTAACCCAACACCAAAGTAATTCAAACTATATATAAATAAATTTACAACCAAATGTTAAAAAACCTATACATTTCATCGTATATCCATGGTAATTAACCTGGTTTAAAGAAAAAAACGTGCACAGTGAAAAAACAATAATAACTAAACATTAATAGTTTTCTTATAGCAGCATTATTATTCTCAGTGTAAATTCTTATGGATTGTGTTTGCTCGCAGCCCCCACGGGATCTGTCCCAGCACTTTCCCAGCCGGGTATGTACCATGGACATTATCCACGTGGGGGAGAGTACACATACCTAATATTCAAAGTCGTTCAGAGCAGGCTAGTGTGGAGATCCTCAGTCACATTCAACCCATGGGGCACCTTGGTGTTGAGCAGGAGGATGTATTTTGTTTCCAGTTTTCTCAGCTTGGTCTCCCTATCTCCGCCTCTTTTGGTGTTAATGACAGAATCAATAACCCAGTATTTGAGGCCACCATTGTTGCTTTGATGGTGGTCCTTAAAGTGGCGTGCAACAGGGTATGTGCTGTCCATATTTGTTATTGCTCGCAGATGTTGCAAAATGCGTTTATGGACAGCATTCCTGGTACTGCCCACATACTGTAGGCCACAGGGACAGCGCAAAACATATATGGCGTATTCTGTTTTGCATGTGAGCACTTGGGTTATAGGATGTTCCTTGCCTGTGAACCCATCTCTATAGGTTTTGGTGTTTTCACCATGGGTGCATGCTTTACAGATCTTACAGTTATAAAAGCCCTTGTTACTTTGCCACCACTCAGTTCTGATGAAAGGGTCCGGGTTGGTTTTAACTATATGGTCCCTTAGGGAGGGGGCTTTGCTGTAGGTCACAGAGATAGATTTAGGCAAACTCTTGCCTATGACATTATCCCTCAGCACAATGGGCCAGTGTTTATTCACTATACTCTTAATTTGCTGATGTTGTCTAGTGAACCCTGTAATTAATCTGAAGCTTTCAGGCTCACCCATGCCCGGTTTCGATGTGCCTCCGCTGGGGAGCTCCCTATCTGTTTTACTAATAAGGAGCTCATCTCTACTCTTTAATAGGGATTTCTGCACAGCTTTATCTATCACCTTTGCGGAGTAACCTCTTTCAATGAACCTCTCCCTGCTTTCCATTTGTGCTTGTTCCAGTTCCACCGGGTTGCTGCATATGCGTCTTAATCGCAGCATTTCCCCATATGGAATACTGGAAATAAGATGGACCGGGTGCGCACTAGCAGCATGTAAAATGCTGTTACCTGCTGTCTTTTTTCTGTGAACCCTGGACTCCAAACGGCACCCATTAGTATATAGCTCAGCATCCAAAAAGGTAACCATTTCCTGACTGAGTGATGCAGTGAATCTGAGGTTAAGGGGGTTGTCATTGATATCTTCAATGAATTTAAGGGCCTCCTCCTGACTACCTCTCCATATGACGAACAAGTCGTCAATGAAGCGGAACCATGCTACTAGGTTGTTCTTAATGATATGTTGGAAACCAAGTCCCAGGACCAGTTCCTCCCAAGCCCCCATGTGCAGACATGCGTAGCTTGGTGAGAAACTGGCCCCCATAGCCACCCCCTGTTTTTGGCGATACAGTTGAAAGTTGTATAGAAACACATTATTTGAGAGACAGAAATTTAACATGTCTAACAACATTTTGGTGTGCTTTTCATTGCCTGGTTTCCTTCTTGATAGGTAATACCGTATTGCCTCGAGACCATCAGTATGAGATATACTAGTATATAATGATGTAACATCAAGGGCTATCAACCAATCCCCCTCCTGAATTTGTACATCTTTGATTTTCACTAGGAAGTCCCCAGTATCACGTATGTAAGACCCCAATTGCTGAACATAGCCTTGTATAAAGTGATCTATATAAATTGAGGTATGTTCTAGGAGGCTCCCTCTTGCTGATATTATTGGCCTTCCCGGTGGATGGATGGGGTCTTTGTGTATTTTTGGCAAAAAATACAGAATCGGTGTTACTGGGTGTTCAACCTTTAAATATTCAAATTCATTGTCAGTAATGAGTTTGGCTGACCGCCACTTACTTAGTTTGCGATGATAATCTTCCTTGATGGTCAGGAGCTCCCGGTTGTTTATTTTTTCATAACAATCGCTATCATTAAGTTGGTTGTAGGCTTCTTTGTCATAGTTCATTTTAGTCATGAGGACTACATTGCCCCCCTTGTCACTGCTTCTGATAATCACATTCTTTTCCTTATTGAGTTTCTCAGTCAGTGCTTTGTATTGTTGGTGTTGGGCTGAGTATCTCCGTTTAGTGTTCCCCATCTTCATTTGCAACTTTTTCAAATCCGATACCACATTCTCATGGAAGATGTCTATATTGTCTCGTAGAAGGATAGGAAAGAAGGTGGATGGTGCTCTAAAATCTGTAGCTGTGGTTGTTCTATTGCCACTCTCATCCCACCCTTTATTGGCTCCATTGGTATTCTGGGCTATATCATATCCCATTCCTTCTGTTTCCCAAAGCTCGCTTATAATGCGTGTTCCTTGCGAGGCCTCAGGTTGCTGTATTTCCATGTCTGGCGTTATTTCGCCTTTGTTTTTTAAGGCATAGAATTTACGCAGTTTCAGTTTTCTGACTGCCTTGTACACATTACATCTGGTATTGGCATAATCAAAGTCGCAAGGGGGAGCATATGACAAACCAAGTTTAAGTATGTTTTCCTCTTTTTCTGTAAGTTTTAGTTCAGTGAGGTTGACAATAGTGCGGTTGGAAGCTGGCTTTATTCCTGTTGTGGAGCATTGCTCCGCCCAACTCCCCCGCCCCTCTTCTTTTGGTTTCCTCTTTTTTGCCACCCTCGCCCTCTGGCGGCGCTTGTAGTTTGCCCTGTGTTTCCTTGATTGCCCTTTGTGTAGGATCTCAGGGTATTCCGCCTGTCCTGGCCCAAAAAAACAATCTCCTGGCCGGGCGTGAGTTTAGGTAGTGATGCTGCTTCCGCCTGTCTATGGCGTTCTCCTTCCAAATCCGAATCCGGATCAGAACTCACCGTGGCATTTGAGGAATCACTTGCTCCACTTACATCTTTCCTTGCGGGATTGAGGTGGCTCGGGGGGTTCCTTCTATTGGGTTGTTGTTGCTGTTTAGCGTCACCCCTGCGAAGGGTGTCAAATTTTCGCGCAAAAGTAAAGATCTGGCCCAACTCGTAATCATTCCTGTCCCTTTGGAATTTATACGATTTTCTAGCCACGATCTTCGCCTCCTCCTTTTTCAGACGTTCTTGCATTATCTTTAGGAGTCTGCCTTTCTCATCCTCCTCCCCAAGGCCATCGATTTCATCATATAATTCCGATATTTCCGTAAGGAGCTTGGCTCTGTCAATATCCGCATACTTAATGAGTACCTGCACCTGGCGTCGCGAGGCCTCCAAATTAATCTCTGCCCACTCTCTCATAAGGTCAGCATTTGGGTTTTCATAGGTGGGGGCCGTTAATAGTTAATAGCGTTGTAGTGACTTCGACTCCCACCACTTAGCCTGCTCCTGAAACGACTTCTTTTCCAATGATTTGAATAATTCCTTTATTTTGGAGGTGTTGCTGCTGCCACTAGCTTCTGTGTTCTTTTTCCCTGGAGTCTTATCAGGGATAGGGGTGTCATCGGAAAACATTTTTGCAGCCAATGTCTCCCGCTCCCTCACGCTGTCATCTGACATCTTTCTGCAAATTTTCCAAATTTGTACCGGTAACGTTAGGCTGGCCGCTTTCCAAACTGCCGGCACAGACCTGTGTTCCGGGTCGACCTCTCTCCTTTCCCAGCTGACGAGATTGCTAATGAGCTTCCTTGAACGAGCGTCCTCGTTTCCTCAGGCTGTATGCTTTCCGTCTGACTCGAGCCCGAGTCGCGCACAGCCCCGGACGTTCGAATCTTTCGCTCTGTGTTCCGGTCAATTACCGGAAGCCGGGGGTCAGGCACCGTACTCCTACCGGAGTTTCCAACTTCCCAAAACGCCGTTCAGGGAAAGGATTCGATTCCCAGATATATACACACACATTCACTGAAAAAACCATAGGTTTCACACCAGTTATAGTTAGCTGGAAATTTTACTCGCATAAAGCCATTGAAATTCCCACGTTGTAGTTAGTTGGACTCACTATAACTTGCGCGTGCAATGCACTGCTGATGACGTCACATATTACATCACTCATGACATGGTCAGTGACATCACTCATGACATCACTGATGACACCATCCAGTGAATGTGTGTCGTCCTGAAAAAATAAATATGTTTTATATATGTATATGTAAAAGTTGATGTAAGAATAAATATTTAAATAAGTGTTTACATGTTGATTGGTTAACTGGCTTATTAAGTGTATCTTAGTGAATACATAGGTTTTGGATACCACCGAGTTTTTGCACCGAGGTTTAAGGTGTAGCAGCCTCACCCGACAATACGGGTAAGCCATAATCACAGTTAATCAGTTTATGGATTAACTAGTTGTATGATCTAGTGTTGGACCTAGAGAGGAACACTCTATGTTGGAGATTTGTGTTGAACGAGTGTGTGATGTTAAATCTCTGTGTATATGAACCTAACACTTAGTCTCTTTTCAGGGAGTATGCTGACCAGTGGAAATAGCATTCAAGTGGTGACCCACCCCAACCGCTGGTTGTATATATTTTTCACCTACTGAGTCTGGTATGAGTGTCGGTCCTGAAGAAAGCTGCTACACCTCTACGTAGGGTGAAAGACTGAAACTTGTCGACCCCCACGGTTCTAGGACAGGTTGAATCACCTATTGTTATAGCCTTATGTTTTAATCCTGACCTCTGGATGACTCATTAAAGACTGGTTGGCATACCATAGAGTTAGTTTTAGCTCACTTGCACTCTCTTCTCACTACACCCTTCTCATCTACAGGTTTTAGGATACCTCTTTTTCTTACAAATAAAACATCCCTGAGCTCCTCCCTCTCAGTGAGGGGGTGGTAGCCCACACTGGGACCAGGTTTGCAGCGTGAGGATGTTACCCGATTATGAAGCATGCCGCCTATGGGTGGGTGAAGGAAACTGGCGTGTAAAAGGGATACCCCTGCACTCTATTCGATATCTAGACCCAGGGGCCATTTTCTGTGTTTTCTAGTTGTGGTAGAGGGGGGTCCCCTGCTGGTCTTTAAACCTCCTCAGGTCTTCCTTTGTGTATTGAACTAATTTCGGTTTTCTAATGTTTGTATAAAGGGATTTGCTCCAAAACCCATGGGTGGTTGCAAGGGAAAACCTTCGCGCAGCCCACGGAATGCCCCGTGACGCAAAGTAACGTAAAGCAGCCCATAGTGCTACTTTGTAATACTGTGGGATTCTATCAAACGCAAACACTATCCAAAGCAAATCCTACTTTACATTGGATAGTAAATCCCATCTTAACACTTTGCACCAAGCTTGTGTCACAAAACTTAAGCAAACCCAGCATGAAGTGTTAGTAAACCTGGGCCGGAGTGTCAGTAAGAATGAATGAGTGAGATCAAGGGTGAATTGTGAATTAAAGTGAGTGAGAATGTATGTGAATGAGTACCAGGGAGTGTGAGACAGTGAATGTGAGTGAGGTGATAATTGCAGGTTTGTCGTTGATCCTGGCGCACTGAAGATCATGGTTCTCTTATAGAGACACCCAGGGCAAAATACTGGATGAGGGATACTTGCAGCTTTTTTTTCCATGACGGGCAATTGCTACAAAATGCTGGCACTGGCCCCCTTGGATTAATTTTTAACATAAAGGGCACCAATGGTAAAATACTGGTACTGGGCTACTAGAGGCAATTCATGTCATGTAAGGCACCAATGGAAAAAAAGTTTCATACTCGAGGAAATTCTTGGCATGTCGACATCAGTGGCGATATGCTGGAATTAGCACAGTAATGGTAATTCCTACCATATGAGAGGGTGACAACCATCCCAAAATGCTGGCCCTGGCATACTATGCTGACTTTTGACACAAGGTGACCTATGGTGCGAGGATGGCATAAATTGTTAAATTGCGGCACTGGCATATTTTATGACATTTTTGATATAAGAGGTTAATAATGGAATATTGGGGAGCCTGTGACAAAATGCTGACCAAGACACAAAGATTGGATTTTTTTTCTGAAGGGTGGAGGGGGGCACAGATACACATTTAGGGAAAAGAATTTGATCTACCCCGAATGAAAGTAAGGTTTATTCAGCGCAGCACACCATGAAGGATTTGAATATTTCAGCATGCCTTTCAGCACCTAGCAAATTTGTATGAACATTGTGCTTTAAAATGATGCACTATTTCACCCCATGCTTTTACATTTTTTATTCGATGGAGAAGATTTCCAGAAGAGGCCTGGCTTACTCACTATGCTCGCTCATTACAATTAAGGTCCAGTGTTATGCCCCAGATCTTTCAAGTATCAGGTCAGCACCATAATTTACGGGTTATCTAAAATGCACATCAGTGTTATGCGGTTATATTAATCATGCAGTTATTATGGTACTTCTGCAATGTTAATTATTATGATGTTTGGATCATGTGACATGCCTTCATGGAAAGAAAATCAGGGTCAAAGGTGATATGAGGTCATGTGATGTCAGTAAGGTCAAAGGGTATGTGATGTCACTTCCGCTATTATAGGCAATTTGTTGAATCGATGCTCAGCCATATAGCACTGAACATAACTTTTCCCACTGAACCAATCAGGTCTGTAGCCTTGGCCTTGTTACCATAACCAACTCGCGCATACTACACTCAGCATAAGCTTTCAAACAAGAAAAAAGTGCACTACCGGCACTCAATCAGCAAAAGCACACATCAGCTCAATCAAAAGTTTTTTGGGAAGACCAACACGTGTCAGCGCCCAAGCGCCTTTCTTATTAATACTTCTTAAAGTAGTTTCTTTGGTGGCCATACAAGGTCAGGAAAAAGCCACGCTGTCAAGGCAGACATCAAAAGTGCAATGGGAAACTCATGATTTAAAAATATTTTTTTACACAAACTGCGTAAAACAATTATGTAAAAAATGTGCCAAGTTTTAGTTTTCTAAAATGGCTTTCATTAAGCTGGTCTGGGCTATTAGACGTCAAAAAAAGTTTTGGAATAATTAAGCAGAAAACTGGGTTAACATAAGCTTGCACAGCTGTGCATTAAAGGTCATTAAAATATTCAAATTTCACACGCTGCAACTGAATTATTTATGTCGCAATTCTCTGCTAGTGCATGTTACGGAAACATCCAAAAGCTTTACGCTGTGACGTAATACAGCATCAACTGGTGCACAACAGAACCAGGGAAAGAAGATCCCCGCCCGGTGTTCAGTCTAACAAACGTCTATATAAAGGATTCTCGTGAAGATACATTTTAAGTGTATATCATGCGGTTATTCTGGAATGCTAGAATGGCTCCAGCTTGCGAGGACCAATCCTAATAACCAGTTTTATTCATCCTCAGAATTATTAGATTAGACTTGAAAGGATATTAAACCACTAAACTACGCTAGATAACAAAAACAGTGCGCCCATATTCTGCAAAGGAGAATAACTGTAGAGTTTAAAGGCAGAATTATTTAACAAATGTAGGTTTCAGATATCCCAAGCCGAAGATGAATGGGAGAATAATGCTAAATGCTTACTACTGTGGACATTTTAATAAACTCCAAAGCAATTTGAAGGGGGAGGGAGGCTTCAAACCGACTGGTAGAGTCAATACGGCATGAATAAAGCATCTTTTGTAATGTTCAGTAAAAGACAAACATTAGTCAAATAAACACATGCATATAGTTGAAAATACATATTAGAAACCAGCTCATACCTTAACTGGGTTAACCAAATAATTTCTTTGTGACTCTTTACATTCTTATCTGACAAAGCGAGCCTCCCTCAACACTCTACCTATTTAAAAATAGGTCTCAATTTGCTTTTCTTAAACTAAGGTTATTGTACTTGGCAAACACAGAACCTTGAACCGAACTCTATATAGGTTAAGTTGAGAGTACTATTTTAGATCAGCATACCAATGTCTGCGCAAAGAAAAGTAGGATGCTGTTTTAATGCGGCTAAGCAGCCCACCTTTTCAGGCTGAAAAAACAGGTCAGAGGCAACGTTAAGAGGTTACCTTGTACCAGTGGTTCTCAGTGTGAATCTCTTTCGGTTAATGGAAGGAGTTCACGAACACAGATTTCAATACAAAGTCTGATGCTGCCAGAAAAAGAAAGATACATGCAAAATGCTCACAGAGAAACGCATACTAATACGTGCATACATAGTACATGAGCATATCTAAGGTGCATTGTCAATACAAATATTTTACATTTTAAAACTGAAATTTACCATCCAGGATTCCGCTGCGACTATGATGTGGAAGGGCAAACAGCTAAGCAACATGTTGTGGGACATTGCAGAAGGTGCCACATAGCAACACTGTACTTGCCTTGAAAGGACCAGTCCCGACAATGCCGCAGACCAGCGGGCACCTCATCACCACTGGATCTCCGATCACCGACAGCTCCTCCTTGTGAGTGATCCATGAAATGCAAACTCAGATTTGCAGGAAGTCAGCTGCCTTCCCGCCCATGGTACGCTGTAGGGTCCGCTGGAAGGTTCCTGCAACCAAGAGAGAACTGTCAAAACCAATCAAAAAGCATGTCTATCAAATCATGAGAATCAATAACTGGAGCAGAATGAACACACACCCACTGGGCACCCAGACAGAGACGTTTTAAAGAATGGGCAAAGTGAGCTCTGGCCCAGGACCCCAGCCTTTCGGGGGTGCCGCTGTTAGAGCCAGCTCTCTTCTGAAGAGTCTTGACCTGATGACCTTGAAAAAAGAAAGATTTCAACAGATTATTGTAAATAGGGTTTTTCTATCATGTGTGCAGGCAAATCAATTGAAGGAAAAAAAAGAAATACCTTATACATCCTGCGCTCCGGACCACTTCTTTCTGGAGTGCGGGGCTGCAGGTACGCGCCCCATCGCATCACCATGAGGCGGCGGGCGAGCCTCAACCTCGATTGGACCCCATGTCTCCTAGTGACCCGGAAGTAATTGAATCATTTCCGGGTCACTGTGGAACAAAGGCCAGGCCGGTTAGATCCGGCCTGGCAAGTGAGGGGTTAAAAGGCCAGGGAGTGCGGGAGTCTGCCTCTTTGACTCCGCGCTCCACGGCCTGCCCCTCCAGCCTCTAGGAGGCTGTAATTCTTTTTCCCCACCCACCATCCCCTGAAGCAGAGGATTGGTATTGTGTTTTATGAAGGTTTCACAGGTTTGTTCCAAATGTATATATATATATATATATATATATATATATATATATATATATATATATATATATATATATATATATATATATATATATATATATATATGACAGGAGTGTCGTACTAATATGTTTTGTTCCTTAGAACTTTATCCCGTTTACAGGTCATCAATCGTCATATTTATTGCTTTTCCTTGGTCAGGCAGTAAGGTCATGATTGGTGAGTGGTAAATTTAAGGTCCTTAGAGGGCGGCAACACTGGACGCTGTCTTGCCGTCAGACGCTGTTTCCATTCACCTGGATGTTTGCTCACCAGATTTGAACTTAAACTACGACACTTAATTATATGTGGCCACTTTGTTTTGTGAAGATTCAAGCAGCAATTAAAGTTGGCTACATTAACAAACAACGAATGGTCGCAATATACCATAAGTGAATTATACGGGGTTTTCATACCACAACCTTGATCCAAGGATATTGGTTATCCCCTGTGAATATAACAGAAGGTTTTATATTTGGCAACAAAAACATTGTCCTGAGGATGGTCTAATGGACTGATGCCACGCAGACCGAAACGTCAACAATACCGTCAACTCCAAGAGAATTCGTTGTCTCTAGCAATATTTACCTAGATCAAGTCAATATTTGCTTAATATTATTTCAGGAGCTGATGTTGGTTATGATTTGTATGTGTAAATTGATTTGTACATTCCTTCATAACGATTTTTGCCGATAACTTTTTTGTTTCAATATACCCTTTCTAAATCCAAGAATTTCAGATAAATTGATTTTATAAGAATAGACTTTTCCGTGTGCTGTGTTCTTTGTCTTTCTAAAAGTGCATTTATAGTAGTTGTCTTTGGTGACACCAAAGAGTCTGATTAAATATAACTGACTCAGATTGAATTGAAATAACGGATTGGATTAATAGCAAGTGAAATCCCTTGTAGACACTTTTTCCTGTGAATTCTTGAATGGGGTCGCACAAGGGGAGGGACAAGTGGTCTCTCCTAGAACTCCAGGGGCAGTTACAGCCTGTTGGCTGCATGGGGGAGGCGGGAGTCACGCTTTCTCTAGGCTGGTTGGCCACCCCGCACATGCGCAATGACGCCAGTAAACGGCGCAGAGATGCAAGGGCCCCTTTTAATGGAGTTAATAGAGCGTATGGGGTAACCGTGAAGGAAGTACCCTCACGGTAAACAGACCCTCTGCGCATGCGCACTTTGACGGAAGGGAGTGGTTAATAGAGCGTACTGGGGGCAACCTTTGCAAAGGGCTTTCCACTGCATAGCAATACATGCTGCTGCGGTTTTAATACATTTTTAACCGTTTGAGCCAGAAATATTTTTTTTGTTTATTAAAATCAGCAGAATATGTGGCTGACAATGGACTATGCAGCAAATCTATAATCATGCAAAAAACGATGCGGACACAACAATCACAGAATTCCAGTGGCCCTGGTTCTCGGTAGGTTTTATCACTAGACATGGATGCGAGTGGGAAGAGGTTCTGTCAAACGATCGGAGAAAGGAAATTACTTGACCAGTCTGGTTTAGAATGTCATCTGCTATCTTTACAATAACAACTCATTTTTAGTTAGCGCTATGTACTTTTGAGTTGCAAATCAGCGCATGTTTCAGCAGCGAGCATTTAACTCAGTGGGTCATCCTGCTGGCTTAGAGATTGTCAGAGCCTCAGTGCTAAAGACTGTAAGGAATGTATAGGTTTCTTTGATGCTCATGACCGATCACTGGAAGTGTACACAGAACTGTCATCCTTCTCTATGGTGTCTCACAAAATGATCTGGGTTGGAGAGCTGTATGTGTCCAGTGGGGCTTGCTTTCGGTAATAAAACAAGCATTGAAAATGCATTAGGTCTCGCCTTTTATTAAGTTAAAGCCATTTGCTTTGCTATACAATACCATTAGCAAAGCAAATGGTATGTTCAATGCTTCTTTGAAAAGCTGTGAAAACATGGCTGTTTTTTTCTAATTAGTCTTCCTATTTTAGGGCCTCCTTTCTGCTATTTTAGTTAGCACCAAGAATCCTCAGGGCATTTGAGCGCTCTGGAAGCATAAATAACATAACAAACACAACTATCACTGAAGAAAATCTCAATGTTCAGGAACACAAGTCTTTGCAATCATTCAGGTAATTGTTTTACAATTAATATAACAATCACATTTAACCAGAATTTATGTTATGTGGCACGTGGGAGTGTCTCATACGTCAGTGATTTTATGTGTCCCCCCTCCCTCATTTTCTGTGTGTCTCCGCCTCGGTATGCATATCGGTGTCTCCCAGTCACCAGTGTCACTGTCCAGGTGTTTGTAGCTATATATGTTTTTACTGGAGCGTTGCTTCCCGTCTCGCTGTTTTTTGTCTCCTCTCCCAGGATGCATGTCGCGGGCTCCCTGTTGCCAAGTTCTCAGTCTCAGGGTGAAAGCTATAAACTGTGGCATTCATCGCATTACTTGTCTCCCTGATGCAGAATACATGCATAAATACAACTTTTCACTTATTTATCACATACGTTAACTCATTAAAACCAGATCTATGTTCTTGGCAATGCTTGTTTTGCAACGGCATAAGTTCTAGCACACAATTAAACCTACATCTAGCCAGATCTAAAATAGCGAGCTTTTAATGAAATCGACCCGGGCTCCCAGATGTTTCTGTTTAACCAGCCTATGATGTCAGATGGGACGCCCTAAATTAGATTCTGGCATGTAACTATGAAAGGCTTCAACTCCGCCTCCGAGAGCTTCGGAATCTGAATTGATTTCAAGAAGCTCTCGAACGCCGAGAGCAGCGCATGCGCTGCTTTTGACAGCCCAGACCTAAACAGAAAAGAAGGGGGGTTTCTTCTAATTTTTTTTTACCTCGAATCCTTGCATACTAGATGTGCTAACAGGGCCTCAATCATCTCCATATCAGTTTTCCGTACACGTGTAAGTTAACCAAAGCATTGCCTAACCTTTCACACAGCGGTGAGAACACCTGGAGGTTTGCTTGGAGTGGGGATGGCTGCCCTTGGCAGGAGCCTGTGCTGGCCGAGAAAGGCACACGGTTTACTCACACCCAAGTGGCATGTCGTATTTCATTCTTGCACATAACTGCTCGCACTTTTATAAGGTTTGAAACAAGACAAACCTAGGGTATTAATGATTATATTTTAAAACACTGCACTCAAATCCATCATGTGCTAAGGTGCATAGTTACAAATGGGATCAGGACCAGCAGAGAACAGACACTGGTTAGAGGGATCTTGGCCAAGAGATGTGCCTATAAAAAAAATGAAAGTGAACTTGTGTAGTGTAACTGGTGATAATGTAAACTGCTCCAATACCTTGAAGTCTTACCATGTGTTGCAACGACTTTGGGTTACTCTGAGGCACTAGGTGGTTATTTCTACATCATTCTGCAGTACTCACAAATGTCAAGGTTTTAACTGATAGTTTTGAAAAACGGGGGCATAACGGAGTCTCAAAGAACTAGGTGTGTTAAAATAATCACTTGAATCTCTATATGAGCAACAAAACTACTAGTCATGACCGTGATGCAACAAAGGAACAATAAAACAAGAATAAATACATGGAGCAAAGGCTATAAAAGCAATCTCAGAGACTGGCTAGAATGAAATTAACGAGAATTAGTAAACCAGATGATGGATAAAAGCGATTTGCCCAGTTCTTATCTAACGGGAAAGCCATTAAAAGAACCGTGACCCCTCCCCCCTACTTCATGGGGAGGCAATCTGCATTTCTCTTTCCTATAAACGCTCTCATTCTGAAGTCAGCCAAAAGCAACCAGGCTCCCTCGACTACACGGGCTTGACATTTAACCTCGATCTTTAAATGCACAGCAAATGTGACGAGATAAAAACAACATTTAAAGGCCTATTTACAGAAAGGCAGCTTCGAGAAGGATACTGGTAAATAAGGTTTTTGCATGGGAGTGAGGAGGTGAACCTGGAAAGTCTAAGGCATCCAATGGAAAGTAAGAAATTGTGAGTTACAAACCACAAAGCGAATGGCACACAACAGGCAAAATAGATTCCCAGGTCAACTTTCTGAAACTCCCAGAGATGTTTACTCCCGGAGATATCTTTCTCATACTTCACAGCTGTGCTGTCTGGTAGGCTGCAACCTAAAAAGCACTACTTAGAGAGAGGCTTTGGTTCTGCCCACACATTAATTTCCTTGAGCACAGCATCTGATTGTGCAGAAGATGCGTTCTTCCAATGGAATACAGTTGTTAGGCATTTGTTATAGAAATTTAGCATGCATGACAATATTGGATCGAAGATGGAGTTTTTGCTGCAAACTGGTCTGAGTATTCTGCCAGGTGACTGAGTTCACTGAAAGAAGGGCTTAGGCGCATTAACACCGAATTCCTGGTGGGCGTTTTTAGGTCTCGCATACTAGACAGCTTTTAGTTGAAAGACTCTTGTGGACCATATCAAAAACTGAACTTTGCTTTCAACCACCGCCACACTACATTGGCAAAAAGCTCTGGCAACACCAATAGATCAATAAAGAGAGAGCTATTGGCTTCGCCAATGTGTATTGTATATGTAACTTTGTACCCGGTCTTGTACATTTTTTAATAAACTTATTGAATGTAATCTATTTAACTGATTACAACATTTCTAACCAAAAATAATTCTTGCTACACACCTATTCTCTCCCAAGGGATGTTCTTAACCTAATATGGCCACTGTGTTCTAACGAAATGACATTGTAGATTGTATTGCCTTCCTCTTGGCTCCAGAGGGGTTCCTATTCCCCCAATGTGGCAGCTGTGTTAAAACCCAATGATGGTTGTCAACAAGTGGTGGCTCGTTATCAGACAGTGTGACGCAATACACTGCTACATAACTAACTTGTATTGTTTTCTTAACTGTATTTTAAAGGAGCCTTATTTTTAATTTCATACTATTTTTCAGCCTGCGCCAAATTAGTAATATACACATGGCGCAGGGCAGACAACGCAAGGCCAATCCGGCATAGAGCAGGGTCATGGAGAGAACAGGAAGCATGCCCGGCCTTGGCACTATGCCCCAAGATGAGTGACGGCTCTTTACTAACATGAAGCTGCACGAATGCAAGTGCACTTGTCTGGCCAGGCTTTGCTGCATGGAAACCGGACAGATATTCTAACTCCTCTTGTAAACGAAGCAACCTGCATATGTCAGAGAGCTGACGAACAACACCGTAGGCCCTAGGTATCTGGTGGAGCACTGCGGTACATCTCACAGTAGGGTGATCACCAGTGGCGGCTGCTTCCAGGTGGTGGAGGTAGAGAGCGGAGAGGTGGGGTAAAGAAAAGATCACTTACCAGCCGGCCTGCTGTCTGGCCTGCTGCCGCCTCTCCTTCATCGTCTCCTTCTATGAACCGGATGCACACAGGCTCTCAGACTCCCCTTGCCAATCACGATGCTGCTATCACCAGCATGACAGCAGCTTCGTGATTGGTTTGAGCACCGTGGTTCGGCGCTAAGACAGGGCGTGGGAGTCTGTGCATGTTCTCCACCCAGGCTGTACTATACAGCCTAGTTGAGAACATGCTAAGTGCACATGACTGTTTGGCCACCCCAAGACGGCCGGCCAAACAGTCATGCGCCCTTAAGTACACTTATCACTCCTCCCCCTGCTGGCTGTGACGGGAACTAAGCCCAGCCCTAAAACTGGCATCAGCAGGGAAAAATAAAATAATTATAACATGGGAATATCATTTTATTTTTCCTTTCTTCCACTGCAGAAAATCAGTGGGGCGACGCTCCTCCACCTTAGCGGAGGAGTGGCCCCTGGTGACCACCTCACTCCTGGTCATTATGGACTCTGACTCCTGCCCAGAACCTTTCACCTACAAACCATTGTTTGCAGGGGTGTGAGTAAAATTTAGGTCAATGCAAGCCAAATAGAACTATAAAACCCAAATTGCCATAAGGCTAAAAGCAGACTTTGTAAATGACCTGGAAGTAGGTGGTCATTCTGTCTCTCAGAGACAGTTAGCCAGTCCTATGCTAGGATGCACTTTATGTAGAGTGTCATTGGAACTGGAAAGCAGTGGCTCTAGAAGGAATCACATTTTAAAGACTCTCTTCAAGCAACAATGTCAATCACTATACTTTAAAGGCCCTGTTTTGCTGTTTTCTAGGCTCACCTCATTTACTCCACACACATATGAGGCAGTCAGTGAGTGCGATCCAGAGACAGGCCGAGGGGGCCGGTGGAGTGAGCAGGGGGATGGGTGGCAGACGGCTCCTGCATAGGTGCTAGACTAATTTAATGGAGACTGGTGATTTCCTTACAGACTAGAGAAATGCCTTCCTGCTGGGCTCCGAGCATGGGGATGTGTGTTAGCAGAGTGAGCTGGGGGATGTGGGGAACTCATAGAAACAGCTGACAATCATGTTTCAAGAAACCTGGGAGATCTCCCCTTCCTTTAGGCAGGGCTTTAACACCTTTCATGTTCCAGCATGTAAGTCCAAATCAGGTAGACCCTCTGCTGGGTTGCTAAGTTGGGTTAAGATTTCGTTGGGGTACCAGGTTAGCCAACTATCTATCATTTGTCCAGATCTGCTTGGTATTGAAATCCTCACCTCTGATCAAACATCCTTCATTTTAATATATATTGCAGGACTGTTTCTAAATCAGCTGATTTCACGGTTCTTCATCTTTTGATTGATAATATTTCCACTTTACCACAGGAGGAAACAGTTGTGATTGTGGCTGGGGGATTTTAACATATGCTTTGAACCATCAGCACTCTATAACAAAATAGCTGGGGACATAGAACAATATTGGGGTATTTCCCAAATTTCGAGTCCATTCTTAACCTCGCTACTGCAGGTTGACTTGCAAATGCTGGATCTTTGTATGAGTTGCCGTTTGAGGGCTTGTAATGGTAGAACCAAATCTGATTTTGAAGATGCGTCCCACTTTTAAAAGAAATATCTATCAGAGTCCTATCGCCTGCTTTTTAATAGATGTCCAATTCTGGGTAATTCTTATTGATCTGAAGTCCTGCCTATATATGAGAGTGACTACTTCCCTCTTTGCCTCTCCCTTTGTGGAAGTGGCAAGGGGGCGGGCGGGACTCCGCAATTGCCTGGAGGTGGTCTTTCAGTCAGTAATAATTGGAGGGGAATTAAGTGGGAGAGCATTATGGACAATGAGTCAAAGTCTGCCATAATTTATCAAGACCTAATCCTCATTTTGTCCTACATGGCTAACTTAGAGGAAGCTCCTGACATGATATGAATGCTCACTCCAAATGGTTTGAGAAATTGAAAATTAGCTTACTTACTAGACCTCCCCTCAGAAGGCAGAACCTACATGGTCTGATAGGGCTTGTAGCTCAGCCAAGATCAATCTTAAAAGAGGGTTCCTGCAAGATATAAAGACAGCTACAGCAGACTACAAACTTGACATGAAACGTGCAAAATCTCTTTGGGATACAGCAATTTGGAGTGACATTTTGTCTGCAACGCGCTCAAGGGACCAGGTAGCTTTCTGCCATATAATAGCACACAGTGCCAAGACAAATAGAATGAAGCCAGAGCACATATTCTTCCACAAGACTAGGAAAACCATTGTAAATCTTTATATCGCAGTTTCCATCTAACCCTTGTGAACCTTGATTCCCCGCCCGATTCCATGGTGTCCCCCACATCCTGCAAGATTTTAAAACTAAATACTGTTAAAGTTGGATGGGCATTCTCAGCGACTGAAATGACTGCAGCCATTAGAACCCAGAAAGCATAAAAGGCACCTGGGCTAGATCGAATTCCGGTGGACTTCTTTGAGTCCGAACTAGTAATTTGGGCACCCTTCCTTCCTTGCGTTTTTGAAGCCATTATAACAGGAGCGAGATGCCAACCTCATGGAAGGGGTGGAACTTATTACTATACATAAGAAAGGCCCATTGCCTGATCGGCCCAACTACTGCCCAATTAGTCTTATTGCTTCACCCCAAAAAATATTTTGTAAGCTTTTATTAGATCAGCTCCTTACCTGGGTCCACGAAAATAACATGTTAACAGTTTCGTGCTGGATTTCATTCCAAAATTCGCATAGTCAACCAGGTTTTTAGTTTCCAATGAATATGGTGAAAAGTAGACATAAAAAGGGGCAGCCTTTATGTCACTTTTGTGGACCTCCTTGTGGCATTAGACACGGTCCCGAGCGATAAGTAATGGCGTACTCTAGGTGACATAGAGCTTCCCCGCCCGTCTCAATCTATTTGCAAGGCTCCACCATGACAGTTTTGCACAAGTTAGATGGGGTATAAATGGGTAAAACACCAATCACTATAAAGGTGCAGAAGGAGTCGGGCAAGGATGCGTCCTTGCCCCCATGTTGTTCCTGCTGTTTATAAATGACTGCATTGATGACCTCCAGAGCTATGATAACTCCCCAGTTCTAGAGGGAACCAAAATACCAACTCTTATTATTTGCAGATGATACTTTATTAGTATTAGAAACCTCCAAGGGCCTAGAGACCCTTTTGAGTAAGTTTAACTTATCCTGCATAAATCACGGATTGGCAATTCATGCGAGTAAGACAAAATGTATGGCTGTCCACCCCAACAGAGGCTTCAGAAGATCAATAATGTTGGAAGGGCAGGAGTTGGAGAAATGCTAGATTTTGATAATCTTGTCATTTGCCTCTCTAGTGCAAAAACCTGGGGTACCCAGGTTACCAAAAGTACCCTTATACTAAAGCACAGGGCGGCAGTCCTTTTAAAATTAGCAAACAACATCCTGTTCCACTCAATTTCCCCCTTCGTGAGGTTTGGAGGGCCAAAGCTGTAGTTGCAGCAACATATGGAGCAGAACTCTGGGGATATGTTAATATAAAAGCCCTGGAGGTGGCCGGGAATACATTTCCAAGAGTAGCCCTTAAGTTGCCACAAAGCACACCACTGATTCTGCTACCCTGGATGGACTGTGGAAATCAGTGCTTATACTCCATAAATCTACACAAGTATTGGTTGTCCCCTGAAACTATTGCATCTTCCGCAAACAAGCAATTGAAAGCCATCTATATTGGGAGCTTGAGGAGGTTAAATTCTCCAAACAGGTAGGCTTGGGCCAAATGACTGATTGTTTCATAGGATTCAAGCCAACCTCTTACTTTGAAATTCATATGAATGCTATTGATCCTCCATTCACAAAAGCTCTTTATATGAGTTGCAGGTTCGGTACAGTACTGCTTGCTACCTTTATTGCTAAATGGAGTGGTGAACAAGGAGGTAGTAAAATATGTCCTGTTTTCAGAAGTGCTAAAGAAATCGATGATCATCTTCGCTTTTTTGTCCAAGGAATTATAAGCAGCGCAGGCGTTGGATTGCTCCACAGTGCCACCTTTTAAGTGTTGACCAATGTAGAGTCGCGATTAGATTATGTAGAGCAGACACGTCTCTGGTCATGGTCTTCTCCACTGCTAAATATTTAGAGAGCATATGGCCAATTCTGCACAAAATAAAAAGAAACGGCTCTCAACTTTTTTTCGCCCTCTGCCTAATGCAAATGCCCTTTCCTTTGTGTACCATGGTTTTATTTATCCTAGAATTTGTGTTTTTAATTTTAATGTAAGCTGGAGCACTTAGTTCAGCTAGCCTGTCCTGTGAGACAGGGAAGGGTATGTAACCCCAGCGGTTTACCTGTATTCACACCATATTCGTTCTACAATTGATAAACTCCTTTGTTCTGTGTGTTAAATGTAGTATGCAGATGCCTAGCAATGCATCTCATTACAGTAGCTACGTTTTAAAGTTTATTTTTTGTCTGAGGCTTTTAAAAGTACACTAACTACAGCACGGCATGTGTAAACTGTTCTCTGTGGAATGACAGACCACATTAGGATGTTGTTTATGGTCAAGTGCTTGTACAGTGGCAGCTCGCTGAGGGAGTGCTGCGGGGAGGTGGGATGGGAGGGGCAGGGTGGGGGGTAGTGTTCTCCGACATACGGCAAAACGGACTTAGGTTAGTAAATACATAAATAAATAAAACAATTTACCCTGTGCAAGCTGCTTAGAAATTCCATTCTTGTTTTTACTGAAATTCTGCGCTTTCAAAGCTGTACTGACTGATTTTCAGAACCGACTGTTAGAACTGAATTGGTGGCCTTAGAGGGTGGCTTGCCACAATGGGATCTCTGCATCCTGAAAAAGCAAACTCCTGAAAAAAAGAAGTCTTTTTCACCCCATGGGCGAACAATAAGTTCATATTTACAAGAACAAAACCCCATCTTCATATACCCCTAAGGAGATGTTCTGGAAAAACCTATTAAAAGCTGAACTACAAAGGAGAATCAGTTCAAATGTTTAAAAAAAGGTGTGGAAGTGAAAGAAAGCCCTTCCATGCTACGGCAACATCAGTACCAGTGAGAGCCAAAACCAGAGGTCAAGGGGGTCAACCGCAAGTGACGACTGATAACAGTTATTGAAGAATAAATGAATAATACATGCAGCTGTTTGGTCTTCTGACCTGGAAGTAAGAGGAAAATATCAAAGCATTTGTATAGAAGAGGCTGGACCATCAACTTGATTTAATTGGGAGGAATCTGAAACCAGGTGTTACAAGATGCCAACATCTTAAGGCCAGAAAGAAGACGGCTGGTAATAAAGGTTTGAGCACTATGAGCCAGACACTTCCAAAATGTGACTAAAGCCAGGTGAAATTTTACTGAAATGGGAGTCAGAACACGGGGTTACCGAAAATAAAGTTATCAACTGAAAACCGGAGGTGGAGACTAGTACTCCCGAAGAAGACATTTCAGTACCTCGGGACTGCAGGAAATAATGTAATTCCCCGGAACAATGCAAACAATTTCTGAAGAAAAACAGTCATCTTTGGAACACAATCATCTTCTTACTTTCTGGGGAAAGCACAGAAGACATAGCAAGGGCAGAAGTTTGGGACAGGGCCTACTTACTGAGAGAAATTTGAAATGCATGGTGAAGTGTGAGGTGCAAATGTATCATTATCATTGTGACAATGTGGGCAGATGGGAAGGCTTTTTGGGTTAAATGTTATTGCAGGCTGTTGAGGAAGGAGAGTATGCTGTAAGGTTTATGTCTCTATGGACTGAACAGCGGTAACTGAATGAGAGTATGAATGGCATGGAGAAGTATTGTTGCTGTGAATTAATAGTATTTGAAAGTTGGACATCAGATGGGGGCTGAGGACAGGATGGTGGCCAGATTTGATGGTCATCTACTATAAAAACTAAGGCCACTTTGGAGAAGACACATTTATATAATATTCTTCATTGTGATGGGTTTTAATGTGGGCTCCTTTAGGTGGTAAAATGCAAGGAGAAAAAACAAATCAATAAGTATTGAGAATTTATTTTTTACATGCCTTACTCCATCATTAATCTTGTGCACATTATCAAAATCTAAGAATTATCATTGCTAGAAAATGATACACCAAGGAAAACAGTTAAACATTTTACATAACATGTTGTCAAGGTTTAACTTCATGGCATGTACAGTCCAAACCCACACTAAAACATTTTTTTTTAATAGGAGAGGCTATGAAGAGGATAGCTGTTGGACTTGGCCCTTTTTGCAGGGTTATCCCCAAACATTTTGCTTCTCCAGTGCATAATCTGTGCCTGTAGTGGTCATTTTTGGGGAGGATGGGGGGAGACTAGGACTATTTTTATCATCAGACTTTGATCCAGGAGAAACAAGAGAAAGCCAGAAGATGGAGGAATAAAAAATAACACAAAAATTGGAACACAGTACCAAAGTAAAAAAAACAGATATAAAAATCTGCAATAGTAACAGAGACTCAAGAAAAAATACAGTGGCAGAAAACAGATGGGCTAAACTGCATCAAGACTAAGCAGCCTTTGTATTCAGCAACTCCCTTGCCAGCAAGAGGCTCCAAATAACCCTGGGCGCTTGCACAGAATCCTTTTTTTTTTGTTTTTTTTAAATAAATTAAGCATTGATTTTCTCTATTTTTTTGTATCCTGATTCACCACAAAGGTCCCAAGTTCAGCTCTAGCCAAGGTGTAGAGTGGAGCATTGAAACACAAATTCAATGCAGGGATACACCCCACAAAAGAAAATGAATGGAGCTTATAACATTTTCTAAAAGAAATGACATCATATGGTCGCTGTGAGCCCCCTCAAAGTCAAATTAGCAAACCCAGTGGAATCCCAGCTCATTATATGACCAAATAGTGGCCACTACAATAAACCATATAATACATACATTGAAATGAAATGAAATGAAAAAGAAATGAAATGAAAAAGAAACTTGCTAAAGCGCACTGCGGCCAAGCGGCTTCCTGGCGCTGAGAACTGGGCCTGACTCTACCGAGGATCCAGGGAGACTAACAAGAGAATGCCTGAGAAAAGAGAAACGTTTTCAGAGCTTTACGGAAGAGAGTAAGAGTGGGAATAGAGCGAATAGAGAGAGGAAGACTGTTCCAGAACTGGGGGGCAAGAACCGAGAAGCGGGTGCCCCCTGTTCTAGCTTTGCGGAAACGGGGGACTCGGAGGAGAGAAAGAGAAGAGGAGCGGAGGGTGCGGGGCGGGGTGTAAGGGGTGATCAAGGAAATAATAAAGCGGGGGGCTGAATGGGTGTAGGCCCGAAAGGCTAGGCAAGCCAATTTAAAGAAGGATCTGAAGTGCACGGGGAGCCAATGGAGGGACTTGAGTGCGGGCGTGATGTGGGAAAATTTGGGAAGACGAAGGATTAGGCGGGCTGCCTGATTTTGGATGGCCTGTAAACGTCGGGTTTCGTAAGCAGGTATGCCCGCGTAGAGGCCATTCCCATAGTCAAGGCGGGAGGTGATCAGGGCCAAGACTATGGATTTAAGGGCGTCCGTGGAAAAGTACCGGGAGATTTTCCGGATGAGACGGAGGGATAAAAAACAAGAAGATACGACGGAACTAACTTGGGCATGCATGGTGAGGTCGTGACTGACCTTGATGCCCAAGGTACGAACGAAGGAAACCGGAGTGGGAGGGGGACCAAAGGAGGGGGGCCAATGAGTCGGGGACCAAGGATTGGAGGGACCACCCGTGAGGACAAGCTCCGTCTTATCTGGGTTGAGCTTTAGATGGTTGGTGCTCATCCATTCAGAAATGAAAACTAAAGTGGAACTAAGAAAACGGGGGGAATCAAGAGAAGTGGACAGGTCAAAGACAAAGACATTCCAGCAGACCTTTCTGAACTGCTACTAAACTGTATAAAAGAATGTTTTTTTTGTTATTTTTATGGTATTGTGAAGAGTATTTTTGGATTGAGCACTAATCTGTGTGTTTTACTACACACAAGTTACCACTGTGTGTTTTGTTTTATAAGACATGATATTAACCACTTAAGTGGGGCCGTCGGATAATGGCCGACGTCCACACTCCATCCTCAGTGCATCGGTCAGCCATTGGCCGACACTGGGGATGGTTAGAAAGGGCCCTCTGGTGCTTTCACCAGAGGGTTTCCTTTTTTTCTGCAGATGCTCAGGCTGCTCAGGAAGAGCTTACAGAGTACCCCAAGCGTATTTTTTGTAATAACTATCAGCGCACAGTGCATGCTGGCATCATTGCATTACGAAAGTGAAACTAACACATGACAAAAGGCTTATTTCACCTTCACTAAATCAGTGCTTTGGGAATGGGGGGGCTAAATCTCAGTCCCGCTCCCTACCCAGAGCAGAAAGAGTTGGAAAGAAGAGAATCTCCCTTTTCCATTGGTACCGCTGCCTAGTGGATTCCTGTTTGGGGATCGCAACAGAGGAGTGATACCCCAAGCAGGGATCAACACACTAGACTCCAGGGATGGTTTGATCAGTCCCTTAGATGGGCCGTGTACTCTACCCCGCATATTTGCATGTCACAATCTTTCTGCCACCCAGGGGGTGGAGGGGATTGGGCAGATGGTGGCAACTGCACCCGCTAGATACTAGGGACTTTTTTTCAACCTATAAAAATAAAGGCTGCTGCAAAGGCATGGCCATGCCCCCACACCAATATACATGCAACAGTCTTTCTGTCACCTGCTCCAGAGGTCGATGGGGGCGATTACCCTGGTCTGCCACCCCGTGGGGGGCAGAAAGCCTACTAGGTACCAGGGTTTTTTTTTTACATATAAAAATGTAGGGGTGGCGGCTGCCCTCAGGGCATTGCCATGCCACCACCCCAATATATATATACACATCAGTCTTTCTGACTCACCCCCCACCGGGGCAGATAAGGGCATTTACAAGATATATATATATATATATATTTTTTTTTTTTTTTTTTTTTTTTTTTTTCTCTCGAACAAACAGTCTAATCGGTGCGCTCCATCTGCAGGTGCCGGTGTCGAGGTCAGACCGTGCCTCGCATTTATTTCTCCAAACAAAAGAAGGCCACCGCATTCCAGAAGTCGTATTAATGTGAAAGCTTTTAATACGTTGGTGGGTGGTGGTAATGTTGGCGGAATTTACGCTTATTAAAATAATAACACAAAATTTGGAAAACAGCATTGTGGGTAAGAAAACCTAATGGGACCATGCAAGACAACACCCTGGATTCCTCTGGTTGTCTAGTTTTCAAAACTCCGTGGTTCATAGATCTGCATGGGTGGCACCAGAGTACGGCCGTAAAAATTGCATATCCATCTATGCAATGCTCCAACGCCTTTTGTGGCATGATCTCTTGGCCCACCCACACAAGTGGGGTACCATTTATATGGGGGAACATGCTTCAACTCAGTGTAGTAGGAGATTTGAAGCGTCACACAGATTCCAGAGCTTTCCATTACAAAAATGTGAGGAAAATGTGTTTTTAGTCAACGTTTGAGGTTTGCAAGGGATTCTGTGCCATGTGGAAAAAAGAAACCTGGTGAGAGCCACGTAAGTCAACCCACCCTGAATTCCCTCATGTGCCTTTTTTTTTTTAGAAATTTGCATACAAGTTTGCTAGGTTTCCCTAGGTGCCGGCTGAGCTAGGGTCCAAAATCCACAGCAACCTACTTTGCATGAAAAAAGGGGGTTGGTTTTGAGTGGAAAAATGTGATGTCTCCATGTTGCGTTTTGGGACGTTTCCTATAGTGGGCACTAGGCCTACTCACACAAGTAAGGTACCATTTTTTCTCAAACGACATGTGGGAACAAAGAATAGTAGAACATTTTGTTACCAGTTGAATTTTGCTGCATTTGTACCTTCCAAACGTAAGCCAGTGTGTAAGAAAGAAGACATTTTGAAAAATACCTTCTAAATCATATGCTAGTAATGATACCCACAAATTCAGAGATGCACAAATAACTACTGCCCCCAAAATACATATTTTGTGCTCATTTCAGAAATACATAGGTTTCCTCAATACCCATTTTTCACTCTACCTACTTCACCACATAAATTGGTCTATACTCTGTACACAAATCAAAAAACATTGTACGGTGAAGATCAGTTGTTGGCTCTGGGTACCTTTGGTTCTTGGAGAACCTACACACCCTATATATCCCCACAGACAGAAGGGTCTAGAAGATGTAATGGAATATTGCTTTTGTACATCAGACATTGTGACAAAAAGTTACAGATGAAAACGTGGTCCCAAATGGCCTTTTTTCCCCTGCCCATTTTCAATATCTCCTTATTTCATCAGTTAGTTTCTTTGGAAAACCTTGAGTAACCTACACATATGACCCCTTGCTGAATTCACAATGTTGTCTACTTTTCAGAAATCTATAGCCTTGCTAAATCACCCATGGGTTTTAAACTGATTTCTACCACAAACTGGAAGTAGGCTGAGAGTACAAACAATAGGAACAAGCATTGGCATAGCCAGTAGGTCTTGCTTTTGGGACCGCATAAGTGGACTACTGTTAACAACATTTGCAACAAGCATTTGCAATGCAATAGGTCTCGCATTATTAAAGTTTGAGCTCTTGGCAATGCTAATAATAATGCAACACCAATAGCTTAAAAAATTCAGTAATGCAAGACCTATTGCATTGCAAATGCTTGTTATAAGCAGGCATGTGGGATGCAGAATTCCATGAGAAGAATAGTGTAAGGAAATAGGGCCAGCCTCCCCCGTGAAAGGTGGAGAAGGTACAGAGAAATATGCGGCTGGATGTTAGGGGATCAAGAGTGAAAACTGAGGGGAGATTATGATTAACTAAGATGCCGAGCTCTCATGTTCCCAATTGCCTGCATGAAAGCCAGTACCGTGGAGCTGCTGTTTGACTGCACAGAATGGAAAAAATACTACCAGAAAAAATTCACGTTGAATGTTTGTTTTAAACATGCCTTGTTTTTGGGCAAATTATTTAATTTCCCTGTGCCAAATTGTAAGCGGAATAGTACTTTGGATGTGCCGATAATATGGTGTAGACTGGGCAAGATAAGGCAATTACATATTAGAAACTGCCAATTCTGAACAGCCAGTAGGGTTGGAGATGTGAGCTTTGCAGCATCTTAAAAGTGTAGGGATGAAGCCAATTGTATACTAGTGAAACATTCATAAAAATACACATTTGTGCCTGTTAAGTAGGGCTGAGGATGTTGCAGGCAACTAGAACACTGGAACAGACTCAATTGTGGTGTAACACTCGGAGCACCTGATTTTGGAACTTTAGAATGGATTAGAGTTTTAGTGCTGGCTTAAAATACTGTTGTTTTGGGGAATTTATTTAATCTCCCTGTGCCAACCATAATTAAATGTGTCCTTGTGGAACGTAACTGGTTCTTATTTAAAGCACTCCGATACCTTGTGTGAAAGATTACGGGATATAAAACTGCATTAAAAAAAATCAGATGTACGGCTAACATGCACTTAGCACGCATTTACATTTAATATGCAGCGTATTGCAAATGCAAGTAAAACCAGTGACTCACAGTCAATTGAAAGCGGAATTGTGCTTTTACGCAACAGCCTGGTTAACCTCAAAACATTCATTTTGTATAAAATATGCAGAATTAATTAGCAACAGTGAAAAGGTCACGGCGAGTGCTGGTTTTTAAGACTGAAAGCAATTCAAGATTAACAGCCAACCCAACGGGTGCAGGGAATCCCAAATAAACACGGGCTGAGTTAAAACAGTGAAAAAAAGAACAAGAACAAAACAGCGCTGCTCCAGCAACAGGAAGGAGGGGGCCGCTCATGGAAGCTTTTATCAGCGCCGCGCGCCTCTCTGCAGACTCCCCTGCATTCCAGAGAGGCGCGCGACATGATCCGGTCTGCATTGGCATGCCGTTGAGAGAAGACCTGGCCGCGCGCACAACGTTATCCTATGGGGAAACGCTGCGCGCGGCCAGGTCTTGTCTCCCTTCGTCGGTCTCAAACTGCTGAGACGACGACTATAGTTCTCGCTTGCGAGAACGCGCTTTCAGCGCGTCCGTCGTAGGCGAGACCTAAAAAAAGACACCAGAGCAGTAGAGATCTACCTTTCTAGGTAAAGAAAAGACAATCCAAGCATACGTAAATACACAATGAAATGACACAACCTAATCCATGATGGTAGCATACACCCTGTGGGGCAACCCTTTATAGCCTGTGCCAAAGTCACAGTTTACAGGAGGGACAGGAAATGGTGGAGAACAAAGAGGCAAGTGTAAGATTTATTCAGACGTTCAGGACAAGCGCAGCTCAGCCAATGAACACACCGTCACATAGAATTCTCCTCAAAATACAACATTCCAGGCCAGTGGCGCGAGTACAGCACCAAAGAACATAATAAAAACCGATAATATGACTGTCATCCAATAGACACAGTATACAAAGATGACATAACAGATAAGGCAAGCCCCCCCACTCCCTTTAATCACAGAGGGACAATTAGGAATGCAAATTGATACATAGCTAAACCATTTGCATCAAAAACAATTAACCAGTTTTCCTCTAAATTAAAAGCACTGTAAACGGAGTGGTATGCCGACTGATGTTGAATAACCAACGCTACTGGAAATATGAGAGTTGAAGGATGCTTTCAAAATAATTATGGTTTTGCCACATAATCGATCATCTTCTAGGTTTTATTCTAACTCAAACTAATAAATATTGTCTATAAATGCTGCTACCGGTGTTGCTGCTCAGTGTTACATTTCAGTTGCTCGTTGCTGTATTTAGGCTATTACCCAGTTAACCTAATGCTAATTAGGTGAAACATTTGCCCAGGAAGTGCCAACATTGTGAAAAATCACAAAATAGTGAAGCAATACTACCACAAAATTTGCAGCATGCATTTTGCTTTTCTTGCTGCATAATTCTGCCTTCCCCTACCACATCATTCCAGTGATTCTATGCGTTATCTACGACCAACTGCACCAGTTACAACTAGCTCTACAAAGTAACTGGGCTCCACAGAGTTGCATGTAGTCCGGTAGCACAGCACTTCAATGCCTTGTCCGAGGTAGTGTTATGTAAATCTACAACCGAATACCATAACGAAAAGGATCAAGGTGAACCGTGAACGGGCAGCAAATGCGGGGCTGTACATTTATGAGGCATAGTTCAGACATGTGGAAACCTGGTGCGACAATGCACAGAGAAACTGGACACTGAACGTATAAAATACCAACCCTGATTGGAAAGCGGAGAATGTTTACATTCAGTTGATGGCATTTCCAACTTCATACATTCGTCATGCTTGCACACATGTTATCCTCAGTCTTATATGAGTGTTCCCAAGGTAGAAAGGCGTGTGAAGGTTGTGGCTCAGATGTTCACAAACGTGCAACTCTTTATCTCTTTACATGGACTTAATCCCTGGTCACTCTAAGTGTCACACCTTTGGTAGTAGAATGTCACCCCCAAGTACACTGAAACAATGAAGATGTCACATGTAAGCAATCTGGCACCTTGGCAGCTATGCCGTTGTAAGTGCATCAAAACCGCAGCCCCCTAGGCAGCTCATCCCGGGGAGCCCGTCAGCGAGTACAGGGGTTTCGTTTAACCCACGACAGACATGTACATGGGCTCTTCTTCTGTGGGAGACTACAAGTTCCAGCATGCACGGTTCTGGTCGGTAGAGAGAGAGAGAGAGGCTGTCTGAGCGCCACCGTCACAGGATGTGCTCCAGGCTAGCTGAGGTGCTGGTTTATTTATTCGGGAATTGCGCCAGTTCGTGGTTTCCAGATTGCTGCACTCGAAGTTCACTAGTGGGCACTGAAAGTGAAAGCGTGTGCCAGGGGGGAGGGGGCTCTGTCTGACCTACCCACCTGTGGCCAAAGCTGCATCACTCCACCCCTGTGGCAGAGCCCACTGCATGAGCAGTGGTGGCACGCAGGCCAGGGCCATCATCCTTCCCACGAGACCCGACTCCAAGGGCACGGAGGCCGAGCAAGGCGACTTCGAGTTGCAGGACTACCACCTCGGACTGAAGGCAGGTGCGTGTGGGCCCCGCCTCATCCTCTCGGAGGAGCAAAGGGGGAGTCGCCTCAAAGCGCTCACAGTTCCTGCTTCCATACCTCAGTATTTAACCCAAGCCAGGCTGTTTCTCTCTGCATCCTGGTACTTGTAGTCTTTTCTTTAATCCCTTTATCAATATACCTCTCTCGTCTAATGGAGAAACCCCCGATCTCGGGTGGTGGAGGAGAAGTGTGTGCGTCACGTTCAGCCTTTTCATTGCCCCGTTGTCTGCAGCGTTTGTATCTTTTTGGGAACAACAGTCCGTTGTGTATTTTACTGTTATTTGAGATTGGGTTAGGCAGCACTTTTTGAACCATGTTAGCTTTCATAAAAAAGTAAAGCTAGCGCCTTCCGTCGATCCTGCAATGCAGCTTGGACATTTTTCGAGGCACAGTACGGAATTTTATAAATATCCTTCTTAGATTGATATGTAATTTACTTCGACTTTTTAAGAAAAGCCCCAGAGTATCTATAGAATATACCAGCAGGTGGTACCTCATCCAACGGTACTTCTTTTCTCAACTCCGGAAGGATAAATGTTGCAACGGCACTGCTGGGTTCAAGCGTGCGCTGCAGGTTGAATGCACGTGCACCTCACCTCACCAGGCGAACTGTCGTCCGGAGCGTCCGGCTGGGTTTGCAACCCAAGATCTCATTGTTGAGGTTAGATTGGGTGACCCGCGTGCCACAGAGAAACACTTAAGAGATCGGTGTTACCTGCACATGTTGGGGGCCTTTCATTCAGAGCAGAAAGCACTCCTTGTTTTTTGGGGTGCCGGCCCACTTCCCAACAGCTTTGCAGTGCTCTATATGTGCGTTAACTCAAGAGGGACGGAAGCGCGCTGTAAGGAATGCAGCTGGCACTGCTCGCTTCCGCAAGCAAAACGCTGTGTGAGTGAACCTGTCTTAAAGAGGTGGGACATGCGCACGCCTTAAGCCATTTGATAGCTGTGAAAACTAAATGACACAGCCTAGAGCCAACCAAATGCAGAAAAGATTAGACTGATTACAAGAAGCCTCGCAGCGCATGCGCGCTGGCTCAGGCTCAACCTAAAAATGGGTTACCTCTTTGATAAAAGCCCAAACTGTGGTAGATTATTATTGTTATTATTTTATGATGTCTATGTTCCTGAAAACTGAGGATGGCGACATTAGCACAGCAAACTGATCATTGATGTCATTTTTAGGTAAAACAAAACTGATCTTTTTATCCGGAGAACTTATTTTCACATTTTTCTCCAAAAACTCAAAATGTTGATATATTTTGCCCATTTTCTCAGTCCCCTCTAGGGAAACCCACAAACCCTGGGCACCTTTTGAATTCTCTGGCGGTTGGAAAGAAAGTAAGCAAATTTGGCACGGATCCCTTATCTGGGGAAAAATGTATGCAGCCAAGCGTGAGCTATATTCAGCACTGGGAGGAAGAGAGCCAGCGGTTAAGAGGTTAAAAGAGAAAAAATACTGAACTACATGTTATTTGAAAAAAAGTTTAACTACTAAAACGTTGGGGTTCACTACTGAGGCTTCACCTCAAAAAATGTTGCCTTAAGTACAGAAATTCCTTCTCCTAGGCATGATCTATTTCGAAGCTTTAGGGTCGAGGTGTATTCAAGATTATATCTCTCATGGAGCATTATTAACTATTGGTATTGGCTACAGGCTACCTTCGCACTTGAGCACAAGACGAGCCACACAGGTCAGTGAGGGGTAACGTTCTTTTAACTCTGGAGCTCTCCTGCTCCACTAGCACATCCTAGGTGCCCTTCTGGGCAACTCAGTATTTAAAAAAAACACTCGCTGCAGGAGGTAAAAGGCAAAGTCGAACGAAGAACACATCGTTATTTACGGGACTTTCACTTTTACAAGAATGCTGCAATACAGGCGAAATTAACTTCTTAGATAGGTAAACCTTGGAGCTGGAGTTCTACTTCCGGAAACGTAGCTGTAAGCAGCCAGTGGCACCCGCCAGCCAGGCTGATACCAGACACTTTAAACCACATATTCGCTCTTCTCTGGCCCGTCAGCCCAGCCTGGTGGTTGGAATTGTCATCAATTCCCACCGCTGTGCGCTTCTGAAACACGCAATGAGTTAAGTACTGGCGGGAGTGCAGCGCAAGGGTTCCCGGGGGTAGGGTGGGGGGCGTTCTCTGCCTCCACCGGGCCTCTTCCGTTGCCCGCTGCCACCACAGACGCACTGCGGAAGGTCATAGGCAGCAATCAGTGCCCATTGCCTGGGCACGGTGCCAGGGCAGCGGCCTACCTGCAGCTCCTTTTACTTTGTTTACCGAAGGCTGGCAGGGCAGGCGAGATGTGAGCGGGGCCCAACCACGGGAGGCGTGTGTACAAGGCATAACTGCAAAGCTCCGTAAACACACCTCAATCCAGTGCTGAAGCCAGCCATGACGGAGCCCATGGACCTCAATCCTGACCTGCGCACTCGAGAAACTCTCATGTGGGCTGGCTACGGCAGGTCAACCCCAACCCAGCACCTCATCTATCCCTAACTGCCTCCAGCATGTTTATTCCAGATGTGACTCGCCCACAGCTGTGCCAGTGCTCGTTGAGGCTGCCCTGGCTGCAGCACACACTCGTACTTACTTCAAAAGTGCGACCGCGAACACTGCACTGTCGATACATATCAATAACGCCGCGCGCTGCAGCCTTCTTCCATAAGAGAGGTGGGGGCCCCGCTCTGCCGGCGCCCCTCAACCCTAGCCTGCAGCACGTACTCTTCCTATGCAGAGGAGAGGTCGCCTCCGGGTGTTGTCCCCGTGCACAGGTGATGCAGCTCGTTTTAAATGCGAGGCTCGCATTCCCGCCGCGGGTGGGGACCAGATACCCCGAGGTACGCGTCCAGTTTAGGATGAAAGGCTGCTGGTTCTACTCCCCTGACCCCCAGCCCTGACTCCCGCACACACTTACCCCAGCTCTGGGTCCCCCATCTCTGCCCCCACAGCGGCTGCACTCCGTGAAACAGGTCCGCAGGTACGCTCGGTACGTTGTGGCGGGGCGTGCCGCCGAGAGCAGCACAGCTCGCCAGGCAGTGAGGCATTCCTTCCCCGTAGCATCAGATTCCTGCAAGTGCAGACACGACGGCCTCCGCGCCCAAGCTATGCAGGGGCTGCTGCCGGGCAAGCGGCTGCCCCCAGGTCACCCCGCCCGGCGTCAGCCGTGACCAGCGCCTCCTAGGCCGGATCTCGGCGGCATCCTAGTCACAGCAGCCGTGCAACCAACACTGCCGCTCTCACCTGAGCGTGCCAACCCCACCTGACGCCCTCCAGACCCAGCTAGCCCTTCACGGCCCCAGAGAACCAGCCAGGAACCCAGATTATAAATTTCCACGAACCACCTCTTGGGTCAAGCCAACTCCCTGGCATGGCACACCAGTCACCGGCTCCAGACTTCATTAAATTAGACACTAGCGAGTTTGGCTTTGTGGCAGCATTTAGCACAAGCCTTTCTTACAGATTTTCAAGGAACGGTGTTGGTTTGTCGGGCATCCTAGCCAAAGCTCTCTATAAGGGACTTCAACCCTTTTGGTCATGTGAACTTTCCATAGGGGGTTGGATTCATGGCCACTGTGTAGTTTTTTGCAGCTACAAAAGCGGGCTCTTTGTGAAGTTAAATCTTGGCTCTAGTGTCCCTGTCATAAAGCAAGAGTGGGCTGGTTTCTTGGCCAAGTTTAACTTCAGGTGTTTGGAAGTAAACTCTATACAATAGCACATCTTCGTCTCTCTTCCATGGAAGCAATGTTTCTAGCAGGCTGTTCATATGCCAGTTCCCGCTTAGACCACTCTGTGCATGGGATACTAAAAGAGCAATATGATGATTACTTGGAAGTACCCACTGACAGACCCACTTGTCCACATGAGAAGAAATGCCAGTAACAAGCAGACATTTGCCACCACTGAAGAACAAACCAAACCACGCTGCTAGATCACTGTCCCACACACAATGACATGTCCTCCACCCTCAGGAAGAGATTGGTCTAGTCACAATCTGCCGCACCAGCTGCAGCAACGCTAAGAAGTGGCTATGGACACAAGCCAACGATTTACAGAAAAACAAAATAACAACACATATGAACAAACTAAAGAAGGATACCCACTCATCTCGTCTGCGATGAGACACTACCCTGCAGGTGAGATTAATGGTTCAACTTTAGCAAACAAACTATTGGGAGCCGCTGACAACAGGTGCAAAGTTCGACTATTACCAAAGAAAAAATGCCAAACACAAATCAGCAAGATAACCTTTCCATCAGGGTTGTTCAATATTGGTCATGACGAATTGCGTCATGGCAGCTTTTCAGGATAACTACGTATTAAGTGAATGAACCAGACTAATATTGACTGCATGTACATTTATCTCATGTACGTATCGTGTAAATGTGGCCTGGGGGAGAGCCTCGTGGACCAAATGTGGGCACCCCTTTATTAGAGATCATTGCCTATTAAAGACAAATGGATGAGTTTCATCAATATTAGAAACCAATGACATGATTCTGAAAGCACAGGTCAGTTGATCAGTTTCCCCCTTTAATCTATACATTGACTGTAATGTCTCAGATGATGAAGATGTCTATACAATCTGGAATGTCAACCTTTATCCTTCCCATGCCCAGCCACAACCAAACGCCTTGGTAATATGGTAAAATTCAGGACATTTATTGTATCCAACAGATAATGTATTTCAACAGATATTCAATGAAAAATAAGTGCAAATCAAAAGAAACATACAAACAAAAACAAACAGCCCTGTTATAATGGTATGAATATGGCCACCTTCCATGAGGCAAAATCGAACTTTTTACGACCTCCCAGAACAAGATTTTTAATCCACCAGGGTTGGCTGGCAACTATTTGTAATACTTTGTCAAACGTTATAATTAGAGTTTTGAGATCATCAAGGAGCACAAAATTAATAATTCACTATACAATAATATGATGACCTATGGACTCTAATATTTATTTTAAATTCAATTTGAAAATTGGTCAATACAATACAGAGAACTAAGCTATACAGTAAGCTACAGATCCTGAATGTTATTTATCTTTCTCCTAAACGGCAACTATATGAACCACACTATATACCCAAAGATAGCAGACTATGAATAAATATATTTCACTCTGTCATCCACTGTGTTATACTTGCTGCTCAGCCAGTGTGAGTGGGGTGTGGAATGTTGGAGCGTGATGATGCTGTGGAATGTTGGATGAGAGGTTGTCAGCTGGTGCATGGGCTGAGCAGCAGGAAGGCTGCTACTGGTCGGGCTCTCTGTACTTTTACTCTTGATCCTACCATCTTAATAAAGACTACTAAAGCTACCCATGAAGATGGATCTTCATTCATTTACAACATTTTTGGCAATAAGTGCTATGTGTTTTCTGATGAGTGCATGGATTAGGTCACTCATTGCTTAAGACGCTGTTGGTGTGGTGTTTGAGAAGTATACAGTCAAAGCGTATGTTCTGTAGTTTGACTGCTGTGTTGCGAGTTTGACTGCTCGTGGGTGTGTCACTCAGGTTTACCACCACTGGGTGGTTGTGGGATGATGTTGGTAAACTACCCACTGCTGGTTTTGTGTTTAAGTTGCCTTTTAGGAGTTAAGTCACTCAGGGTTACCACTATTGTGTGGTCATGGGAGGAGTTTGGTAAATCACCCACTGTTGGTGTGCGTGAGAAGGCTTTTAGATGCTAGGCCACTATAGTCTACCTCTATTTTTGTGGGTGTGGGTTGATTTAGGTAAGTCGCTCTGGTTGGCGTGGTGTTTGAGCTTACTGAGTAGGAGTCACTCACGTCTACCACCTCTGTGTTGTTGGTGGTTGAATTAGGTATCACCCCTAGTTTTGATGTTGCAATTGAGAACTGTTTGCGTGCTTGTTCACGCATTCCTTCCACTTTAGTTGTGGGATAGTCTCACGTTGGTGTATTTGTTTTGCTGTGGGGGGATCTCTACTGCACCGTTGGGATTTGGTTCCCCGTGTGCTCCCGTTCATTTCAGTCTGGCCAGCTGGTTTGTTTTTGGCATTAGGGGTTTGGATGGTTATGAGAGATCCGGTAGAATGCAGGTTTGTTTGTTTTGTGTGAAAAGGGAGAAGATGTAGCTAAGTGTAGTATTTTTGCTTTTTTAAAGACAGTTTTTGTCTTGCCCAGTTCGTTCTTTTCATTAGTGGGAGTACATGGGTGGGCATTGTCATTTTCCATCATTTCATATGTTAACATTCAAGTCAATTGCTACTTTCTTCTGTGCTTTCTTTGCATTTTGAGGTTTACACTTATCTTTCTTTGTTTTTGATCTTAACTTTTTTGCCCTTTAGTCATCTTCAGGTCTTTGCAATGGGTCCTCATGTTATTTCTATGAAAGTACCTTTTACCAATGTATACTTTTCCTTGGACCATTGCATTGTGTTCTTGTTCACCGTAAAGAAGGGAGATGTGTTCTACTTGCTGCTCAGCCAGTGTGAGTGTGGGGTGGAATGTTGGAGTGTGATGATGCTGTGGAATGTTGGAAGAGTGAGGTTGGCAGTTGGTGTAAGGACCGAGCAGCAGGAAGGCTGCTCCTGGTGGGGCTCTCTGTACTTTTACTATTGATCCTACCATCTTAATAAATACTATTTAAGCTACCCAGGAAGTTGGATCTTCATTCATTTACAACACACTCCACGGCCCAAGCTTTGAGACATGAGACAGTTTGATCACTGCTAGCCCATTACCCATGGGTGCAATCAGGCTTTCCCGTGGAAGGACTTTGTGGTTTTGATTCAAAAGTTCTTGAGAAGTGTTGTACGGAAGCACCTCCATGGGCCTCTGATAAGTTTTGCAGTTGATAAGGCTGAAGAGACTTTTCGGTTTCACCCAACGTGGCTCGCAGTGATCAATTTGTCCACATTCCAGTGTTCTTTACCCTCCCTTAAACTCTTCAAGGAACCCCTTTGTTAAAAATAACGTATTCAACCTGATCTACTGCCCATCGAACTGCTCATTTGTAGCTGCAAGGGGGTGCATCAGCTATCAGCAGGCGAGGGTGATAATGCTCCACTGGGGAACAACAATCAGGAGTTTGTTCTTCACTGCAAAACAGCAGAAGACGCCGATCTGTGGGTGGATGATAGCCTTTGCAGTCTGGATGGGAGGTGATGGGTGCCTGCTGGTTGCTCATATTGGATTGCCGCTCGTAGTTGCTGGGTGGAGTACTGACCTTGGAGAGCTGTTTGTCCATGTCCCGGAGGGAACTGAAGGAGATCATGTGGGCGGCGGCAGGAACAGCGGGACTGCGAGTCCCAGGAACTCTAGCGGCTTGTCCATCTGCCGCACCTGGAGACTCTTCCCTCTAGACCCCGCCTCCATCCCGGGTGTCCCGCCCAGCCAATAGCTTTAAGATCAGTGTAAGCCACGCGGGACGCGCGCGGGCGGGCGCCGGGCTAAGCCCGGGCAAAGGGCGGGCCGTTTGAGGCCGTTAGGAGGGTAGCCCGGCCCGGTCTCTAGCGTTCTCTAACGCCCCATTTTCTTCGCCATCTAATATTGACTTGTTGGTTGCCCTGAAGCTGGACGTAATATAATGGCAAGTAGAGAATCAAGAAGTAAGGCTGCTTCTGTGGCCTCAGGTACTTTGGACAAATTCCTTTTTAAGGCAAATACTGTGGTTAACAATGGTCTTACTGTGTTGGAAAATCAAATTGAGGAGGGTGTAGATAATTCCTATTTGTCCTCACCGGGTCTATCAACTAACGCTAGTACTCCGCTACTGCTCGATGCTACTCATTTGTCACTAATGGATAGTATTGACCAAACCATAGAGTCAGTCCTACAACAGCTAAGGACTCCATTGACCTCGCTTAGGGACAGAGACTCATCACGTATTACTGGTGATGTGGAGCCCTCTCCCGTCGCAGAGCTGGAACAGTCCAAGGCCCAGGGGGAGGGTCCAGCATTAATAGAACATACGGGCGGTAGAGTGGATCTTGCATTGAAAAGGAAAAGATCTAGGAAGCCGAAAGGTGCCAAAAGGGCCAAAGTTGATCCTATAATGCCCACTAATGGAGACAATGTGGTCACTCCTGAGATACCAGCCATGGGAAGTGACTTGGATATGCTGAGTACTCCATCTATTACCTCCATACCTGTGCACACTGAGCCATTTATCTTTGGCGGGGCCATCCCTAACACCACAGAACTACTTATTAGTTCACTCACGGATATTTTTAAAAGCCCTTTGAATCCTCTTTCCCTCAAACTGGATTCAATTGAATCTAGATTGATAGCTCTAGAAAGATTGAGTGCTGGTAATGGCGTTCAGTCAGGGATAGGAGATAGCACACATGGAGCACATGGGTTTGGCGCTGGGACTTCCCACCCCCCCTCTGCCACAACGGTCTTGGCTCCAACCTCATCTCTAGCTCCTTCCAGGGAAAACACTAACATCAGTATAGTACCCGTGCGTCAATCTGCACCAGCACCACTTCCCAGGCTATTGCCCCCGGTACCAATTCCCAGGAGATCGAAGCAACCCGCTCCGGCCAGTCTATCTAGTTAGGAGAGACCATCTAATGAGATAGCTAACGGTTCTAACCGGCAGAATAGTCCCAACACTAGGCGCAAGGCAGTCAATTTGCCCCCAGAGGCGACAGGTTACACTGTGATTCTGATGGGGGTCCCAGAGCTTGCCAGCGGCGTTATGGAGTCGTATGATTCTCTACGCAATAAGGTAATTAGCTGGCTAAACATCCAAAGGCCTCTACCATCTAACCTAAGAGGAGATGTTCTCATGGTTAGAAGGGTTCCATGGGTTGGGTATACCACCACGAAAAGTGTGGGGGATTGCATAATTGTTAGCTTTAAGAGCCCGCAGGTTGTCACCTATATTTGTAACTGGCTAGGCAATTGTGCTAATACATCCATTGAATTGGTCCCGCTCTCATATTTTTATCCAAATGTATGTAACCGAACCATGAGGAGGGACGATGGCTGGACACGGGTGGGTTTAGCTGTGGACGGGTCAAGATACAGGCCCAGATATAATGCCCTCCCTGCCCATGTCAACTACGTACATCCAAACAGATTCACTTGCCTTGATCTAGTGGATTGACTTCATAAGGGTGTTTCTTTACAATCCAACGAAGACATCGAAAGTGAATCTGTAGGCCAGGGGATGGGGAGGGGAGATATCGAGATCCCCATTAGAGAATCGGAACCTCCCCCATGGAGTAGTCCAACTTCTACTAGTTCTAGGGGCCAAGTGGCTACCCTACCCAAGAGACAACCGAGCACTAACTTAACACCTACAGCCCAGTGTGCTCGTAATGTAAATCCACTGCTCAACCCATCCTGGAATCACCAGTGCAAAGGCCCTCAGTGCCACCTGCGGACACTGCACTGGAAATAACTGAGCGGCTGGGTCTAAAAGCTCCTATCGAAATCCTGAAGATCCTCTCCTGGAATGTGGCGGGTATTGCAAATAAAATACATACAACAGACTGGGATCTCCTAGTAGGTAGTAGTGATATCTGTCTTTTTCAGGAGACGTGGGCCAGGGATCCACTGAGCAGAACGGGTTATGCAGTTTTTGAAATCCAGGCTAGGTGGAGTGGTAAGGGGAGGCCCTCGGGTGGCTTGGCGGTTTGGGTAGCTAGCCACATTGGGTGTAACTCGGAAAACGTACCTACGTTCTCACAGGACATCCAGTGTGTATTGCTCAAGTGGCCCAATGGTGTAAACCTGGCAATTATCAATGTATATTCTCGGCCGGTCAGTGTGGCCATTGAATCACCCACTCTTGAAGATCTTTCGTCTTTTCTGGGCCAACTGCCAAGTGATTGTAAAATAGTGATGGGCGGAGACTTTAATTGCCATTTTGAACCCCTGGATGGCTTAAAGGAGGGTGCCCTTACTGCTGAAGAGGACTACTGGGGTGTTCCACCATGCTTATCTCCCCATGCCAAATCTTGGTCTCCACTGGTAGTGCAAATCATGTCCCTTACTTTAAACTATGCGATAAGGGCCTGCAACGGTCGTACTCCGTCCGACAGCCCTTCATTGTGTACCTTCAATAGGAGGGACCATGAATCGAGGCTGCACTACATTTTTGTTGATATTGGTATGTGGTCCAAGGTCCAGGACTTTAGGGTGGTTATCAGAACAGATAGTGACCACAACGCACTCTTATTGGAGATGAAACACCCTGCACCTGTGGGTGAGACACTACCCGCCAACCCCAGTGATGACCCAGGAAATTTGCTTCTTAGCTCCAATAGACGAAGGGTAAAATGGGGGAAACTGATAAGTGCAGAACAAAATGTAAGCAAAATTTATGAAATAGCACTCCCCAAGCTTACAGAAATGGACGAATTAATTAATCAGCCCAGACCTCCATATTTTAATGAGAAACTAGCTCAAATTCATGCTGAACTAGTGGGAGCTCTAGGTGAGGTTTTTTACCCAGTGGCAGCACCACGTAACAAAAAGACCGGAACCTCAACCTGGTACAACTCTTCTTGTAAAAAGATCAAGACAGAGCTAATTACCACAATTAAAGAAGGCTCAGATAAGGGTAAGGTCGCTAAACTTAGGCGGGAATACAAGGAGGCCATGGTACTGGCAAAGTCAGAGTGGGATTGGAACCGTTGGCAGGACCTCTCCTCAGCATTAGAAGCAAGGGATTCCAGAAAATGTTGGTCTCTGGTAAATATTGGCACGGGAGGAGCTAAAGCTGCAGTGGAGACTAACATTGCATCCTCTGCTTGGGAAGCCCACTTTGGCAAATTGTAACAAGATACCATCCAACCTGCCAATGATGTGGCCCCCGTTGCCTTAACCAACTCCGCAGCTGGTCTGGAATTCACCCTCGGTGAGGTGGTTGGTGCAATAGAGAGGTTAACTAGATAGATTGCCCAGTGACCTTTTTAGACAACATCCTGATATCATGGGCCCGTACCTCCTTATTCTTTTTAATGCCATCTTGGGAGGTATGGAGATCCCCTGTACTTGGCTGGGGGCGGAGATAGTGCTTATTTTTAAAAAGGGTTCTCCTCTTCTCCCAGCCAACTACAGGCCGATCAGCATCATAGATGTCCCCCAAAAACTCTTCTCTCGCCTTTTCTTGGACCACCTTCAAGACTGGATGGAGGCCAATGAAATCCTGAGTCCCCTTCAGGCTGGCTTCAGGAAAAACACGTCCACCATGGACCAGATTTTCCGCCTCGTCCTACTGTATTGGAAAACGGTGAGGATCGAGGGGGGGGAGGCTGTACATGGTGTTCGTGGACCTGAGGTTAGCCTTTGATCTGGTCCCACGCAAGAAACTATGGGAGGTCCTGAAGAAGTTGGGTGTTCCAACTCAATTATTGCAAGCCATAATTAGGCTCCATGATAGTAATTACGCGCAGGTTAGGTGTGGGAGGGATGGAGCGCTGTCATCAAGGTTCCCTGTTCTCAGAGGGGTATGGCAGGGTTGCGTCTTGGCGCCAACCCTGTTTTGCCTCTTTGTCAACAGTGTCATATCCCATCTTGACAATGTTAGGGACAATGACGCCCCCCTTTTGGCAGGCAGGAGGGTGCCGGCTATTATGTTTGCTGACGACACCCTCCTGCTTTCCAAATCCCCGATGGGGATACAAAGGATTTTAGATGGATTTGGTCTTTTCTGTAGACAACATGGCCTAGAGATCAATACGGAGAAGACCAAGTTCATGATTTTTAATCCATACCCAAAAACCAGACCTAACCCCACATTGGGTTCAGCCAGCGTGGAAAGGGTTACAACCTTTCAGTATTTGGGGGTAACACTACATGAGAACTTATCTTGGGACCCCCAAATAGTAAGATCCCGGTTAAAGCAGTCCCAACTTTCAGGCGCAATTTTGAAGGTTGCAAACACCTCAACCATCAAACCTGTAAGCCCGGCACTAGAAATGTACAAACCGCAAGCTAAAGCGGCCGCATCCTATGGCAGCGAGCTATGGGGGTACAAAGCTGGGGCAGATCTTGCCAGAGTGGAAAATAACTTTCTTAGACGCCTTCTGGCCCTCCCTCGTGGCACACCCCTGCTCCCCTTAAGATTAGACGTGGGTTTACCCTCCATCGCTGAAGAGCTGGAGTCGAAGCCATTAAGATTCTGGCATAGACTCTGGTCCACCAGCGAGCTCGCACACTATAGGCTTGATCTCACCCATGTAATGGACTTGAACCAGCGTGATAGAATCCCATGGCTGGCTTTTATTAAGAAAGAATTGTATCGCATGAAATTGCCTGAGCTATGGGAGGATCCCGAACAAGGTTGTCCAAGGGTTTCCCGTAAAAGATTGGTCCAAATTTATAAGGAGAAAAGTCTAGCGAGTCTGCTGTCCGCACCTAACAACGGCACCTTAACTGATCGCTTTTTGGAATCCAAAAATTCTTACGAATTCGAAGGTTTTATGGACATTATTTTCCCCATTCTAGCAAGAAAATTGTTTATACAATGGAGGCTAGGCACTCTGCCCATTAAAACCTTCACTTGTAAATGGCTACAGGGGGACGATAAAACTTGTCCAGGCTGTAATACTCATGATGAGGAGGAAATTCACCTTTTGTTTTTCTGCCCAGCCTATAACAGACCAAGGAAATATTGGTTGGTGCCCTTATGCAGGAACCTGGGATTTAGGAGTCACCTGTATGCGTACAGAATATTAAAAACTAGTACTCTGCCCCATATAGTTTTTGCAGTTGCTAAATTCATCATGGCTATGTGGCAGATCAGGAAAAAAAGTACTAAACGCACAAATGCCGATATGAACTGTGCTTCCTAATCCTCATTCATGTCTGGAATAATATGGAAATCATTTTTATGTAATGTGTTCTTATAATTGTAATGTGTTTTTTAATACGGATGTTTTAAAATGTAATATGCACTGTATCTTTTATGGTCTTAAGGACCGAAATAAAGAATTTTTGGATTGGATTGGATTGCCACACGTGTTTACGTGCACAGCAGCACTGCACAACAAGATCTTACACCACCTTACAGCAGCACATGCTAAGACACAGCTCTGAACGTACACCCTGGTACAAAGGGGGTGGTGATGGACGGAGCATCTGAACCAATCAAACACTCACACCCAGTCAACAGATCTGGGTTTAATCCATCACTGTTCTTTAGCCCACTCTGCCACCCCAGTTCAGACATGGCCATATGCAAATCAGTCTGACCCTGTGCCTCATGGGAACAGTCCAGCCCGAACTGCCAAGCCATGCCTTCCCTGGACCGGAAACAAGCTTCCGAGGACCGGTTTCTGGCATTTCAGCCGTCTTCAGCCCGGCTTGCTTGAATCCAGTGGCAAAGTGAGCAAGGGACTCACGTCTGAGCATACCATGCCAACTTATGGCAAACAAAGTGGTACAAAAGGGGGTGGTGATGGACGGGGCATCTGAACCAATCAAACACTCACACCCAGTCAACAGATCTGGGTTTAATCCATCACCGTTCTTTAGCCCACTGCCTCCCCAGTTCAGACATGGCCATATGCAAATCAGTCTGACCCTGTGCCTCATGGGAACAATCCAGCCCGAACTGCCAAGCCATGCCTTCCTTGGACCGGAAACAAGCTTCCGAGGACCGGTTTCTGGCATTTCAGCAGTCTTCAGCCCGGCTTGCTTGAATCCAGTGGTAAAGTGAGAAAGGGACTCGCGTCTGAGCATACCCTGCCAACTTATGGCGAACAAAGTGGTACAAAAGGGGGTGGTGATGGACGGAGCATCTGAACCAATCAAACACTCACACCCAGTCAACAGATCTGGGTTAAGTCCATCACTGTTCTTTAGCCCACTATGCCACCCCAGTTCAGACATGGCCATATGGAAATCAGTCTGACCCTGTGCCTCATGGGAACAGTCCAGCCCGAACTGCCAAGCCAAGCCTTCCCTGGACCGGAAACAATCTTCCGAGGACCGGTTTCTGGCATTTCAGCCGTCTTCAGCCCGGCTTGCTTGAATCCAGTGGCAAAGTGAGCAAGGGACTCACATCTGAGCATACCCTGCCAACTTATGGCGAACAAAGTAGTACAAAAGGGGGTGGTGATGGACGGAGCATCTGAACCAATCAAACACTCACACCCAGTCAACAGATCTGGGTTTAATCCATCACCGTTCTTTAGCCCACTCTACCACACCAGTTCAGACATGGCCAGTTAGACACGGTCCTAGGATGCTTGATTCCGGTCCAGGAAAGACATGGCTTGGCAATTCGGGCTGGACTGTTCCCATGAGGCACAGGGTCAAGGCTGATTTGCATATGGCCATGTCTGAACTGGGGTGGTGTGGAGTGCAAAAAAAACAATGGATTTAGGCACACATCTCTGTACTGGGGTGAATGTATGACATTGTTCTGCATTCTGTCCATCAACTGTTGTTTTTGCACTGAACATACACCCAGTACAACTCCAATTTGCCAATAACAAGCCTTTAGAGCATGCAACAAACCATCCGTTATCTACAAGGTGACATCTGCTGAGCAAGGACTATTTGTACAAACTCACCCACCCACCAAAAAACTCACAACTTATAGAAGCATATGTACACCCACCCTACTGACCACACACCTCAATAAAATCCAATCAGACGCCGGTCTGCGATGGAAAGGTTTGAAAAGTCAAAGGAGCTATAATGCTATACCACTTGCAGACTGTATGTTAAATAAGTGCTAATTAACAATAACATTTGTGAAGAGAGTTGCGGGTCAGGGCTGAGGTGGACATGTTGAGTTTCCTGCGAGTATCAGTTCTGGAGAAGCAGAATTGCAGCAGGTGAAGATAGGCGTTCATCGGCAGAGCTGTGAAGGCACAAGTGTCGAACCAAGCAAGGGAGTTGCAGGTCCGGGCTGAGGTGCATTTGCCGAGCTAAAAGTGGATCCCAGTGCTTTAAGAGAAGGACGAAGCATCACACCAGGAACCAGAAGCAATAACAGTTCTTGTATAGGACCTGGGCTAACAAGTGATGCTGCATCACAGGATTGAGAGGCACTGTCTGGGGGATCTGTAGTAGCCAGTATTGAAAGTTAGGGATGGCTGCACCTCAAGACAAGGGTGCATTGTCAGGGCCCGAGCAATCCAAATGCGGGAATTTGTCTGTGGCGCTTTGGCGCCATCTTGTTGCCAGCAGCTAAATAATGAGGGGAGGAGGGGCATGAATTCTTCAAAAATATTTCTAAATATTTTTATCTATATAGAAGTACGGGAATTAAACATTTACTGCTGCACGCTACTTTAGCAAGGACCCATATGAACAAACCTCTACAAGGACCAAAAAGTATATAAGTAGCATATGCACTGTCGACTGATGCACACTACCTCTGAAGTTCATCTTAACACTAACATGCCAACCCTAGACTGTCCTACTCCAACATTAGAATTACAATGAATTTAAACTCTACTCAACTCTAGGTTCAACATAGGCTAATTCTACCCCTTACCCTACAGTATAACATTACTTCTTAGCCTAATGCAAGCACCTTGACTACTCTGGACTACTATGCACTGTGTTCACCTTCGCACGGGGATTCTCGGTAGTAAATCTGTATCCTACTCTAACCTGCGGTTCTGGAGCTCCAATCTCGGCAATGCAGACAAGGCCTTTCATCCCTCCAAAGTCGGTAATCAAGTAATACTGAACTGGGTTACAGTGACACTTGACAGGGGCAGTGCATCATGAAACGGTGTAATAAAACAAGTTAATATATAATGGGGCCCTTCGAGTTGAACCCACTCCCGTGGATGGGAAGGAGCCGCATGCTCTCTGCTGGCACAGGGCACTTGGCAGAGGAGGCCCCGATGACCTCGGCACTACATTGTAATTAACACCGGTGATAAATATTGTATTAATGCCGGCTCCGCCAAGGGTGCAGTTCCTGTTCCTCACAGCAGCCGCCCTCAGATAGGGGCACGGAGATCTCGCACTCGTAAAAGGTGGCAACGAGAAGGCGATGCCATCCACCTGCGGGTACATGCACCCATCAGCCAGCCTCAGGGGGTGATATAAATAGCAGACAGGCACCAGAGGAAGAGAAACTCGTTACTGTACAAAGGAAGTAGCGGGTAATTAATTATAATTGTAAAATGAGTTTCCGTTAATCAATGCCTTGAAGAAAAAAAAAAAAACACCAAAAAACAAACAAATCCGGTCTCATTAGCCTAGAGCGTTGAGTAAACTCTGCGGCTCTTGCTCCGACTTCGCAGCGCCTTCTTCTGCGTGAGGCGGTCGTGCACATCCGCTGCCAGGGAGGTGCACATGCATTCCGAGGCAACTTGCATAACACCCCCTGCGCTGTAATGCTCAGTGTCAAGGAAGAGTGTCTTATCCGTACAGGTTCTACACACGTAGAGACTATCTACTAATGATGGGCACACACCCTGTGTTTGTGTGTGCATGATATGTACACCCATATAAACAAGAGTGAAGTGGCGTTATAGTTAGGTGTTAAAATGCTTTAAGAACGAATGTTTTAAAAAACAAAACGCAATGAAATTTGCCAGCTATAGTTAAGTGAACTATAACTTGCGCTTCCGTAATGCAATGCTATTGACCACGCACTGCATCACTGACATTTTAAATCACCACATTGATGTAACTGATGCCATCACTGAATACCTCATTGATGACATCATTGAATACCTAACTGATGACATCACTGAACTGAAAGTTGTCTTAAATGTATTCTCTATATCTCATACATTTATTTGGCATGAAAAGCTAACATTTAATTTAAACTTCCGATTGTCGCCTCTCCTTTATGTTTTTTTTAATCTTTCAAATGTCTCTCTCCTTCACCTTCCACCCTCTGCATGCCTCCTCTTTCCGAGCACAACCTACACTGACACATGCATGCGTGCCTTATTCTCCATTTCTGAACACTGCCCATAACTCATTTACAAGATCACAATCTCTCCTCCTTCCTCTAGGTAGGGTTGCATAGGTATCACTTTTAATCTCCTCGGACTTCTCCAATAATCCCACCAACCATGTGCATGAGGTCACAAAAGCCCTTCACTAGTGATCACAACTAACGCCTATTAAATTTAGTCCACCATAAAGAGACTGGAATGACTGCATGGAATGGACTGCTTGAGCACACAAGACTAATCCCAACTAATAACTACCAGTAACCAACCAATAACACTGGGCTAACCACTAACCATGGGTTCCGGAGCATCGTGCTGCCCGGCATAAATCACAGCTTTGACGCTTCTTTAGGGGTTGTAAGCGATCTATAAATTCAATTTCAACTGAATACCTCACTGATTACATTATTGAAGACAACACAGCTAAAGTAATCCAGTCATTGTGACGGCATTCTATAGTGTTTGTGAACTTGAAGTAATTCAACACGCTATACCCGTGCCCTTTTTTCTATCACCAATCAAGAGATAATTGGAATCATTTTTGACCACAAGCAGGACCCATGGCAGATTTGTCAAGTCATCTTTATGGGGAGGGTGTTACCCTCTTTTTACTGGTATTCACCACATAACTAATAAATGCCTCCAAATAACGTTAATGGGGTTACACCCTTTTAATCCTTGAACACTCCCAAAAAACAGCTTCTATACTATACGCCGTAACAGGATCATCCTCTAAAGACTTCACACACAAAACAATTTTCCGACAAGAGGTTGACAGGAACGCATTTGCCACTGATAAGACACCTTCTGACAGACCCTATGGACGACCCTCCTAGGGTAGTAAAATATACTACACACATTCCAGAGATTAATCCGATGACATACAACCTTACAGCCTCGCTTACAAAAGCAGTAAGAGATAAACCACTTCGCTCTAAATGGACCATCCCTGTTTTTTTACATTATTTAACAATCTGCAATGCCTCAAATTCTTCAGTGAATTTCTGGAAACGAACATTCACACCTTGTAAGCGTCTTTATTATATAGACTTTCTCTATAGAACAGTGGAATTCTTTAACATGGACAAATGCTCAGACAGCCACTGGTGCATAATCTATTGCAAACAGAAGCGTTGGCTTTTCTCTAAGGTTTTTGGAAACAGGCTTTAAGCCACAATTTACTTTGAAGCATGTCTCTACAACCTACATCAGGTGCACGCTACCTTTAACAGAGGCCAGACCCTGTGTCAAAACACCTGCGGGTGCCCATACCCCTTCTGCGCTTTGCAGCCAACTCTGTGCAGGTAGCCACCTCTAACTGCGCACAACCTACAGCCTGCATAATGGTGGGTGGTTGCAGGGTTTGGTCCATGACCACAACCTTGTATTTATTTTTAAATGTCTTTTTGGTACTGTGGAACCACAGGGCTGCCACGCTGGATACTAATGTTGCAAGCACGGATACTGTGGTACTGTTGCCCGAACATTTTTGTTTTTAATTTAATTGGGCTGGGGGCCCTTTGGACTTCTCTCCTCCCATATATGGCCCTTCCTCCTTATGGGATGTAAAACATGTCAGGACCCTGGGACAGAATCCATGAGTCCTGAATATTTTGTTTAGTGTTGCTGCAAACAAATCAAATTACTGGGTGCCAAAATAGCCCACTGGAGATAAAGCTCCCACAGCCAATCAGAAAGACGTGATTTTTTTTTTAATTCAGTTCCGCGGGACTCTAACAGTTTAAAAACAACTTTTTGTGAGTATTATCCCCTTCTTGCCCAACCAGAGCCCCTCTATAAGCAGTCATTTCTGGAAAACAACGTAACACCAAATTACAAATAGCACGCTTTCGAAAGTAACGTTTTAACTTTTTTCACATTTAGTGTAAATCTGCTCAACTTTTTTTTCTGTATCAGAGAGCCAAGCGACCGGTGAGAATTAACTTGGGAAACCAATGTGTTGGGACTTCTCCTTACACGTGACCCCGTTTAACGGATCAGTGCAAAATTGTCCATAAAGTCAGCCAAGGTGGAAAGACTTTTTTTGGCATGATTCATGCCGAGTCGTCAAACGGCACCACAATAATCAGCGAAACAAAAAACGCTCTATGGAAACTTTGACCTAACTATTCCTACACATTGGCAGCTGACAAAGTATAATATCAATATATGTGGGAAACCTCCACTGCTCCTGACCAAGATACACTTGTCTAATGTGTGATGCTGGGGGAGCTAGACAGAGAATCTTGTTCGGTATCTGCTCATTTTATGTTTGTTGGCAGCTTGCAGCGCGGGGAGAGAGAGGTGTGTGTGTATTGCTGCCTCTTGTGCTGTATTTACCCAGTGTGTAATGGAAGCTTTCACTGCGGTTACCTGTGCTATACACATTTAGCATGTTATGGAAGCTTGCCCGCTACTATGCCTTTGATGAACCCTGCACTGCTCCTGTTCCTGGGTCGGAATCCTGTACTGCTGCTGTCTAGATTGTACCTAGTCAGTGCGAGTTAAGAATGGCTGGCTTCGATTGTATATGGGAACTATTCACTCCTTGTTGTATTGGGACCAGTGTGTTACAGCAGGGTGCTTAAACAGTGGGTTTTGAACGAGGGCGTAAGGTCTGTAGCCCCAAAACTATTAATACATCATCCTAGGGCGCCGAGGACGTTCTCGTCTTCAAAGGTCTGCATCTTCTACGCAACGACTCGTCTGGAGTAGTAAGCCTATATAAATACAATTTACAAATGTGCGTAGACGACCATTTAGTGTGCGTAGGAGTCTGTGCAGCAGTGCCCCCTCCTTCACGGACACGCGTTTACAATTACCAGAGTGGCACATTATAAATAACATGTCAAACTGTAGCCGATGGGAAACATCCTGTACAACGCAACTTTTACCACGCAGTGCCTTTACGACGCAACTTTTACAACGCAAACCATTACAACGCATTGCGCTGGGGGGCGCTCTAGGATAGGGAATAGGTTTAATTTACTATCCAACACCTTCCCTACTATCTACGGGGACTGGAGTTGGAATAGTAAATTAAACTATTCACTATCCAGCGCCCCAAAGCATGCGTTGTAAAAACAGCGTTGTAAAGGCATGCGTGGTAAAAGCATGCGTTGTAATGTCATACATCCGTAGCTGATACATGGGCTTCTGACTTGCAAACTAAACACGTGAATTATAGGTCACTCGTCTGCGGAAGCGGATAGAGGCCCTTCCAGCACGACTGCAGCACTAGCCTGACTGGCCATTCGGAGCCACCGAGCTGGAAAACGTGCAGCTTTCTCCCAGGCCTCCGTTGTCTTCCGACACCGATTTAGATGAGGCGCTGCAATTTCCACGCCAGAAAACCAGCACAAAGCCTGTTCACATGATGGACCAGGCCGCGCTAATGCCGCAGTGGCGGCCTGGCCCAGTGGAGTGGGTGGGCGTGCTTGTTCAAGTTCACGGTACTGCCAGACGTGCCGCGGATGCCTGGCCGCATTCTGTAACCTACTTTATTTTAAGGGCGGGGGGTTATTTCAAAAGTATTGTGGAACTGTTTCAAGCACGCGCTGCTTTGCCCAAGTCAAATTGACATATTTGATCGACAAGGAAGGTTTGAAGGCCTACTTCGGCCGCATTGATCCGAACACGTGACCTGCAGGGTGCACACCAATTTCAAGGGTAGATGCATAAAACAAGTAACTATCTTAAAGTGAGAAATCACCACGACAGCAGCAGAGTGTCAAGGAAAGTCCAGAAACAAGTAAAACTTAGCCCCAAAAAAGATCAGTAAACTGGTTTGCCATCAGGTGTCTTTTTTACTGTTAGCTAAATGCTGAGGGTACATTCAGATCTCACTGCATTGCTTACCTTCAAAGGGCTTGGTCTTAAACTCGGTGTAACGACGAAAGAGAGGCTTCAGAGCCATCTGAAGCAAAAGACAACCTGACCGGGAGGGGGGCGGGGACGTAGAGGCATGTTATGTTAACTACCCATCTTCAATAACTACTGTAAGGTTTACTGTAACGGTGGGCACATGGGCCAAAACATGAAACCATGTTTGCACTGGTAATAGACATCAAGAGTCAATGACAAAAGCATATGTATGGAAAAGAAGTATCACAAATCCATGAACGCTCTGTTTTCTTAAAACCCGAGAACCATTACAGATGAACACAAAGTCCATCTTCCTGAAAAGGAACCCACCCCAGGTTTACCCAGTCTTTAAACGCTGTAAACCCTAGAAGCAGTCGGAGTCTGTGCCAATTGAGGTCAGAGCTGCGTTCTTTGCAATCTTCATAGCGGGTAGAATATTGCTCCCAAGTAAACTCCATTTTAAAGCCCAGAAGAGATCGAATTCAAAGGTTGTCACTTTTCTGAATAAGCATTGGCAAAGCCAATGGTTCTGGTCTTTGGGGCCTATTGGCTTTTAGACATGCTGTACAGCATCCAAGATGCGGTTCACTATGGCTTTTAAAAAAGAAGAAAAAGCCTATGACACTGTCATTTTGAAGGCACACACACCAAGCATGCTTACGGTTTCTTGGTACGGCCAGGCTTTCTTGGCGTACCATGAAAAAGTACTGGAATATTTAATGATTACCCTTTCAGAACCTATGGCTTTTTAACAAATCTACGCCCAACCCATCCTTTAAAATGCACCATATGACTTCCTTTTTACAAAAGGCTCTTGGGAGATAACTTGTCAAACTCTCTGGCTTAGTCTCTTCGCTCCGTATAATTCAATGTAGAGTAATGTCCTACCACTTTCAAAGGTGGCTAGCGACCACTGCTAAGCAGAGGTGGAGGGGAGCAGAAAGGGCAGTGTATGAGTGTACCCACGTACGCAGAGCGGGAGAAACAAATTAAGAGTGAAATGACCAGGATTGCCCACACTTAAAATAGATAGTATTGTTTAGATTTCACAAGCAGAAAACCCCACAGTACTCACATACTACTTGCAATTCTTTCCAAAGTACATTCAAAATCAGGACTGATTTAGTGGATCTGGCTCCCACGCCTCTACTTATCTCAATGTGGTGACCACTGGATTCCTCCTCGAATGTCTAGGCCACTTCTTTTAAGCAACAGTCCCCTGTGAATCCTTGCCGTCTGCTCCCTCAACACTACTCGCCAACAGTAACCAGACTGCCACTGCCTGCTAATGGCTGTCCCCATCACTGCTCACCAAAAACAGTTCTCTGCCAATGGCAGCCTGCCTGCGACTCACCAACCAACCTGCTACAACTTGTCAACTGCTGACACCTCCTCACCAACGACAGTACCAACTTCAGCCTCGCTGTTGCTAGCTAGCGACAGTTCACCGCCTTTGTTTACGAGTGACAATATCACCCCTATGGATGCTCACTAGCGACAGGAGTCCCACTCCATGCCTGCTCACCAGTGCCAGACAGTCTCACTCCATGGCTGCTCACTTTAAGCAGTCCACCGCCACTACTCATCCTATGCTGCGTAGTGTAACCACTTGCTAGTGGCTGACCGTTTCAATAGCTTGTCAATTATAAGGTCTTGTCAATGACTGACCCATGACACTGTATACCAATGGTTATCCTTAGTCATTGCTCAAAAATTAATGCAGACTCCGCTAATACAAAAAATAGTCTTTGCAAACAAGACAGAGTTTGTGAAGACTGAAGGAAAGCACCTACGCCAGAGGTAGACACAGCTAACTTTCTGGCCCATGCTGAAATGTTCTCACCTTTATAAGTCTGATGCAGATATGTCAGCAGATACCCACCAAGAAATTACAGGGGAAGCGTTGTCATGACATGGGGTTCAGTCAACACTGATGGCCAGAAACCATAGTGACTAATGTTATGGAACCTTTTCCTCCCTTTAGCAAACTAGCACTAAGTGGCTGCTTGGGCGTTAGTTCTGTGATAACAAATTGCAGTGTTCGGAACCTTGCCACGTCACCTCGGGTATCAATATCCGGTTGCTCAGACCAAAGATACTGTGTTAAAGAAGAATGGCCATGTGAGTAACCCGCATTGGGAAGCAGAAAGGACAGTGTATGAGATTTGCGGGGGGTGAGGGGGGAGGTCAGTCGCCCAAGAGGATTTGTGAATAAAGTCTGTTGTCCTCTACTGGCACAAATTAACAAGCATTGGCAAACCAACAGGCCTCACCTTTAGGCCAATGATTTTTATCCAGCTCCACAGTATCCATGTGTGGAAAAATACAAACTGGGGGGGCACTACCAACCAGAATATAAGATCCTTAATTATTGCCCGGCGATGTCGCCTCTTGAACCCACAAAGAAGTTAAACTATTGAAGAGGCAGGCGCTGGAGACTGGAAGGCAGGAAACAAGGTTTTTATTCGCTCCGGAGGAGAACACAACGAAAACGGACAGAAGGTATCGTTCTGAGGTGCTCTAACTGCATCCCGGAGGCCTGGCCTCTTATACACGAGTTTATCTCTTTATTACATGTAACACATTCTCGTCGATACTTTGATGTACGGAAAGACATCCTCAGAATCCCCCCTTCCCAGCCCGTTCCCATGCAAGGCTACAGTGGAAGTCCCCGCCCCGTTCACAACAGGTGATGATCATTGCGCAGCTGGGTATTCCGCCGATTCACGGAGTGTGCGGGTTTCGATCGGATCTCGTGGGATGGGGGGGGCTTTGATCATCTCGGGGGTCCTTTGAGGAGGGAAGCTTCCTATTGTATGGGGAAGGGCAAGAGAATGGTATCGGCAGAGCTAGGTGTCGGCCTGGGAACGGGGAAGACAGACGGACACACGGGGAAAAGGGGTTTGCATCAAAAGGGCCGGAGGTCATGACGGGGAAGCAGGGAGGTGTCGCGCTGGGAACAGGATGAGAGCCTGGGGCAGAGCAGTGCCGAAGAGGGGTTTATGACTCAAGGCAGGTGCAAGCAGGGGGGGGGTTGCCAGCGAAGTTAGGAGAGAGAGAGAGAGAGAGACGCGCTGGCTCTCGGCGAGAGCGGGGAAGCCATGGTGTCCAAGATGGCGGCTGTTTTACGCGCACAAAAGGTTTAAGGAGAGCAAGAGGGCGCCGATAATGTTGACGGTTTTCAGCCTAACTTTTAACAGTCCTCCCTTTTCAACATATCTAGCCAACTTGCTTACTCAATGTCAATTTTCATCAAATTCCTAACTTCGGCATCATATAATGCCCTCATGTGTTCGCTTCCAATGTCCACAGTTTTGGGAAAAATACAACTCGCACATAAAGAACACATAGGTGGCAAACATTGAATCCCTAAGCATAGGCCACATATTACAACTACGGGAATCAGGATAATGGTGAGCAGTCTCCAGCCCCAACTTTTGATGGTGTCCCAGAACCAACCACCAAGCGACCATTCTTCTTGCTCTTGGTGAACTTCCGAGGAGAGTCTGTGAAGATGTTCGATGGCTTTGTACACTGAGGGTGAGTTGTCCGGTATGTATGTACAACAGCTGGCCCCAATAATGCGGCATGCTCCTCCACGGTCCGCCAGAACCACATCTAGAACGAGGCGGTTCTGAAGAGCCACCAAACGGACCGCTTGGAGCTCGGCAGTGTTGTTGGCAAAGATGCCCGCTGTGATGTTCATGGTTGTCTCGACTGCCTGAGTCAAATGTCGGATGGCACGGCTGTTTGCCATCGGGCCCCAGAGGGGGACGAGTCCTTTCATAGCATCGAGGAACTGTGCTCCTGTTGAGTCGGCTTGCTCAACGTCTTTTGCTCGTTTTTGCCTGTGGTGATTCGCTGGGGCCACATAAGTTGGAGGAAGGACGAAGGAGATGTAGCAAGTGCCCCCCCAGCCTTTGGGGAGCCAGGTGTAGGCCTTAGTGCCACAGATGAAATACATGTTTGGGGATGACACAAAGGAAGGTGGATCCGTGGAGTCCAAAGTTCTGGTAAAGCGGCAAGCGCTGTGACCCACCAGCTGTGTCCCAAGTCCTTCTACACACATGTGGCCTGTGACGTTGATGACCGTCAGGGCTACAGTCAGAGTGGCAGCCGTTCGTTTCCGCAGATAGGAGAAGGTGGGTCTGGTTGGATTGTGGAACACCTGCATTTCGATTCGTTCTTTGGCCGGAATGTCCATTTGGATGGAGTCGCTGGGGGTCAGCGGGCAGAAGTGTGTCTTTGTCCTGTTTCGCCCGGCCCCATGAGAAGAATGTGCTGCAGCTCTGCTGGAGGTGGCATTTTCCGTATAGCTCTCTTGCAGGAGGATCAGCCAGGCAAGGCAGGAGCCGTGGACGGAGAAGGGTGAAGGGATGAATGGTATTGAATGTCCAGTGGCATGGGGTAGCAACCCACAGATCCAGCAGTTGGTGGCGTTGGTGGCAAGATTGTGCTGGTGAAGTAGCTGCACGAAAGAGTTGTTCCAAAACTCCTTTCGCCTCTCTCTTAGTTGAGGAGAGAGCGAAATTAGATAATGTTCCTTCGTGGTGGTAGGCTGAGCAGTGGTTAGGAATGTTTCGTGAGCAGGTGCGTGTTCTTCCATAATCCAGAGCGTAGTCATGAGGAGAAAACAGAGGAGGATTACGATGAAGAGTGCAATTGTCTTTGAGCTATGGAGTCTATCTGTTCTCGGATTTCTGTAGTGGGTATTTCCTGTTGTCTCAGTCGGCTTCTTGTTTGGCGCTTCCATCATCTTCTTATCTGGCGCTTCCATCATCTTCGTCTTCAAGGTGCTCGGTAGTGGGCAGGACCACAGACTCAGTTTTAGCTTCTCTCCAGGTAACCCTTGGTAGTTTGGGTCACCGTTCTGAGATTCTTAAGCTTAGTCCGTGGCCTACTTAGCCGAAGCTCCCTCCTTTCGACGCAGGAAATACCCTTCTCGAGATGGCACAGTGGGGTCAGGATGTTTTGAAAGTTCAAGTGTCTCTGTATCAGGGTAGCAGCTCAACGATGGTCGGTCCCGGTTCAGGAGCTCTTCTTGGGTGTTGACGGTGTCTGTCGTGGCCAGGGCTGGAGAGACCTTTTTGCAGTGATGAGCGTGCAGCCAGTGTTTCTTCCCCTCCACTCGAAGTGCGGTCCGAGTGGTGATCAGCACTTGCCAGGGGCCCGTCCACCGGGGTTCCAAACTCTTTGATCGCTGAAAGTTTCGGATCAGCACGAAGTCCCCCGGCTGGATGGCGTGACCCGGACCCCTGGAAGCATCGGGGATGGCCTGCCGCACCTGCTGATGAAGGACAGACAAAGTTTCAGTCAATTTGTACAGATAATCAGACATTAGGACATCCGGAACGTCATGAATGGACGTTGGTTTCGGGGCAGACCAGACGCTCATGGGTCGACCGAAGATAACTTTATAAGGGGTTAAGTGATGTCGGGTGGGGGTAGAGCGCATCGATAGCAATGCCAATGGGAGGGCGTCTGGCCATTTCAGGCCCGTCGTAGCCACTATTTTGGCCAGTTTAAGCTTTAGTGTGGCGTTGTGTCGTTCGACAAGCCCAGCAGATTGAGGGTGGAAGACTGCGTGGAATTTCTGTCTGATACCCAGCCCATTTAGGATGAGCTGGATAACGTTGGCTACGAAGTGGGGGCCATTATCACTCCATAAAACACGACAGAGGCCATAACGGGGGAAAAACTCCTTTAACAGGACCTTTGCAGTGGCCATAGCGGTGTTGTCGCGGGTTGGATATGCTTCCACCCATTTGCTAAATGCGCATACCACGACAAGTACATATTTCAGGCCTTGGCATCTGTCTAGCTGGATGTAGTCCATCTGCAGGACTTCAAATGGGTGGTTTGGGACCCCAAATCCCCCCCGGGGTACTACAGTTCCCTTCCCAGGGTTGTGTTGCAGGCATATTAAGCATTGTTGGACCAGGCGTTTGGCGGAATCTGGGATCTTGTCATTGTGCCAAACCTTGGAGACAAGTTCGATCATGGGGGCTGATCCTATGTGGGCTGGGGAGTGTGCCATGGTTAATATGGGAATCAAGTATGAATCAGGTAGCAACCATCTGGTCGTGTCTTTTGTCCGCCAGCAGCCTTCATCGTCTTTCAATCCCACCCGTGCCCATTCAGTCAATTCGTGTTGTGTGCTAGCCATTTGTATGTCTCTAATTGTGTCCTTGGCGTCAGTCCAGTTTTCTGCTTGTGACCTGGTCACGTACATACGTGTTGTCGTTCTATTTTCTGCTGTCGTTCGGGCGGTGATGTCGGCTAGTGCATTTCCCTGTCCAATAATGTCTGTCACCTTCTTGTGTGCCTGGCATTTGATAACGGCAAGTTTGTTGGGGAGGAGGACAGCTTCGATTAAGGCGGAGACTAAATCCCCGTGCAGAATGGGTGTGCCGTGTGAGGTCAAGTATCCTCTCTCCCTCCAGAGGAGCCCAAAATGGTGAACCACCCCGAAGGCATACTGGCTGTCGGTGTAAACGTTCGCCGTGGTTCCTGTTGCCAGGATGCAGGCTCTCGTCAAAGCAATCAGTTCCGCTGCCTGGGCAGATCGCTGGGTGATGCGGGCTGTTTCTACTACAGTTCGAGCCGTGGTGACTGCATAGGCAGCGGAAGTGGTACCATCGGAGAGTTTGATGCAAGAACCGTCCACCCACAACTCCCCGTCGGGGTCAGGGAAAGCTGTGTCTCTGAGATCGACCCTACTCCTGGTCTGTTCGTCCGTAAGAGTCACGCAGTCATGTACGGGGTGCACATTGGGGTCGTTCTCTGGCAGGGGTAACAGAGTTGCTGGGTTCAGTGTGGTGCATCTTTTCAGGGTGATATGGGGGGCAAGCAAGGTTAGTTCGTATCCAGTCAGTCGTGCACTCGTCAGATGTTGCGTCTTGGTTTGGTTCAGGAGGGTGTCGACTGCATGGGGTACCAGTACCGTGAGGGAATTCGAGAGTACAATCCCCTCACTCTGTCGGATAGAGACTGCAGCAGCAGCTACAGCTCGAAGGCAGGCAGGCAAGGCTCTGGCGACAGGGTCAAGAGTGGCAGAGAAGTAAGCGCACGGTCGTTGCTTAGGACCGATGGCCTGGGTCAGGACAGATAAAGCGCACCCCTCCCTTTCGTGAGTGTAAAGGGAGAAGGGCTTTCTGTAATCAGGGGTACCCAGGACAGGGGCTGAGCAAAGGGCATCTCGTAGTTCTGTGAAGGAGGTTTGACACTCAGGAGTCCAAGGGAGTGGGAAAGGGACGTCTTTGTTTAGGAGAGAGAGCAGTGGTTTTACAACGAGGCTGAAGTTTGGCAACCATTGTCGGCAGAAGGAGGTGAGGCCTAATAGGGAGCGAACCTGCTTCTGGGTTTTAGGGACAGGGGTGTCTAGAATGGTCTGGATTCGATCAGGGGTGAGTTTCCTTCCATCTTTGGACAGAAGGTGGCCTAGGTAAGTGACCTGGGGTAGGCAGAATTGCAACTTCTTCTTGGAGACCTTGTGGCCATTTTCCGCAAGGAAGTGCAAGAGTTGAATGGTGGCGGTAACCGCTAGAGGGGTGGTGTCGGCTGCCAAAAGGATGTCATCGACATATTGTACCAACACCACCCCGTCGGGTAACCGGACTTGGTCTAGTTGCCTTTTGAGGGCCTGGCTGTAGATGCTAGGGCTCTCCGTGTAGCCTTGAGGGGCTCGGCAAAACCTATATGAGCGGGATTTTAGGGTAAAGCCGAAGAGATATCGGCTGTCTGGGTGGATGGGGATGGAGAAGAATGCGTTCTTGAGGTCGATGACGGAAAAGGTGGTTGCAGTGGATGGAATCAAGGTCAGGATGGTGGTGATGTCTGAGACCACAGGGTACCGGGGTACTACCACTTTGTTGATCTCTCGGAGGTCGATGATGAAACGGTATGCTTTCTCATCTCCCTCTCCCTGCTTCTTGATAATGGGCAAGATAGGGCTGTTGCAAACGTTGCTAACCACTTCCTCTACCACTCCTGCGTCTATCAGTGACTGGATAATCATTACCAATGCCTTCTCGCCTTCTGGCGATATCCGATATTGGGGGAGTTTTGGGAGTGTTGCGTCTGGTCGGACAGTAATGTGCACTGGGTCAATTAACATACGCCCTACATCCGAATCCGCTTTGGCCCACAGATACGGAGGTAGGGTGTCAAGCAGGGACGCGTCGACGTCGGTGATGGAAAACATGTGTCGGGGGGAACAATGTTTAAGCAGAACGGGGTTGTCGTAAAGAAACACTCGAACTCCATCTTGAGAACACCTAATCGTCGCTCGGAAGTGTTTCAGTAAGTCAAGTCCCATAATGGCGTCAGGGCTATTGGAGGAAAGCAAGAACGTGGTGTCGGTGGTGTTGTTTTCTACGTCAAAGAGAATCGGGGCAGACAAAGGGTTGGTGGAGGGCGTTCCATCGAAACCTGTCGATGTTATGAGTGAGCCAGACAAGGGTGCCCTTGGAATCAGTCGTTTAGATAACGCACTACGTGTTGCGCCAGTGTCTACCAGAAATGGAGACTTGGTACCCAGGACCGTAGCAGTGACATAAGGGCCCTGCTGGTCAACATAGAGCTCGACTGGATCCCTCCCTCGCCCTTGGCTGTCCTATGCAAAGGTGTGAGTGTCGTCATAGTCAGATTGTTGATATTGGTTCTGTCTGGGTCGATCGAACGTATTCGGTCTGCTTGATCTGTCATTAGTCGCGTCATTTGGGGGCCCTCGTTGTGGTCCCTTAGGTCTCGGTCCGTTTGCTACATCCCTGGGGTCTCTGTTCCTGATCATTTCCAGGAGAACTGGGCACTGGGATTTCCAATGGCCAGTCCCTTTGCAGAAAGCGCACTGGTCATCTCTAAGGTCTGTGCGTCCACTGTAGGGAGTCAGAGTGCGGTCCTGGGGAAATGCAGTCTTAGGGGCGTTTGTCTGGTAGTTTCCCCGGTATTGGTCTCGTCCTATAGTCACCCCTTGCAGTTTGGCAATCATCACCCTCTCTTTTAAGTCTTTCTTCTTTTTCTCTGTCGCCCTATCGTTTTCATTTTTCTGATGCTCATAATATTGGGCCATTTGAAGAATCGCTGTAGGTTTGGAGGCTGCCCAACTACTCTCGCTGGCCTGTAGTTTCTGGGAGATGTCCAATGATAGGCCCTTAACATAATTCTGGACAAACAGATGGTGTCCGGTTGCAGTGGTCATGTCCTGGACGCTGTAATCGGAGAACACCGTTTCAAACCGGGAGAAGTATTCCGATACATCCTCCTGGGGTTTTTGGCGACAGGCTGTTACTATCGACCAGTCCACTTTCTTTTCTGGGATCAGGGTTTTTAATTTCTCTACAATTTTATCTGGGAGGTCTAGAATGGATTTCAATGGCTTTTGTCCTGGTCCCCGTTGTTTATCCAAGTCATCGAGTTGTGGCCAGGTATGTCCGAACAGCTCAAGGTGGTCGACTTTCCGGATTTGCTTCCACACATCAGCTGGTAGACATAACCCGAAGAACAAGTCGATGTCAGCCAGGGTCATGATAGTTGAACCCAGGGCTGTACCCAATTCAGTATAGAAGGCAGTGGGGTTTTTACGTAGGTCGGGTAGAGATTTCCGGAATGTCAGTATCTCTTGCCGGTCCCATGGCTGGTAGACCCAGTTGTATACTACCCTTCCCTTCGCATCTTGGTTGTTTGCATCATCGTGAGTCCCTGTACCTCGAGGGGGAACCCAGTAAGGGGCAGCCTCACGTATCGGCATCATGGTGTTAGATTGCTCGGTTGGTGGTTCGGTCACTACGGGGGCCGTGGATTTAGCTCCCGGCTTTCGTTCAGTGAGGTGGCGGAAAACCTCAAGCGTACGCGTAAGGAGGTCCGACACATCACACTCGCCCTCATCCCCGATATCGACCTTCCGGTACAGAGTCCTTAGGCTCTCGGGACCTTTGTCTCGATATCGGTCCTCGTATGCATTCAAGACATGATAACACAGTCGTACGGTAAAATGTCGTCTGTGACTCCCTGTATACGAGCTGAACATATCTGTGATGTACTCTTCATCATCCTTCCTTTCTACCAGTGTCCTTGCTATTTTGTCGATCCCCGCTCGCTCATCTTTGTCTAGCCTGTTTGTTCTTGCAAGGCCAGCCCCTCGAGTCTCATGCTCGTCTAACGTTGCCGTTGATGCGGGTTTTAATACCAGGGGTTCGGCTGGCACAGAGGCCATTGGGGCCGACGCTGCGGCGGTACCTTCGCTTGTACCTGGGGGTGGCGCGTGCTGCGCCAAGGGTCGAGAAGGGGCATATGGAGGGGGCATGTAGATGATAGGGGGACCTAACAGCAGGTCCTCATTGGCTTGTCGTTTCGAGGGTAAGTCAGGGTAGAGCATGGAGGGGGTTCTAACCGGACACTGGCTTGACGTTTCCCTTTCTAGTTTCTGTTTAGCTTTCTCTCTTTCCTCTATCTCCTTTTTTAGCTTCTGAGCAGCTAGGTGGGCTGCTTTTTGCAGCTCTTTTTCCAACCTACTCTCAGTTTTCTTTTTACGCTGTTCAGTTTCTTTTCGCCACATGCCGAAGCTATCAAGCATAGTAGGTGTTGTCTTGTTTTTACCTAGGGCAGTTTCTAGCGTTTTTATTTTGTCATCATCGAAGGATCCTATCAGGGGCCATTGACTTTCTTGACCTTGTTTTGTATATTTATGCCATAGTTTACTATAGGCAATAGCGGTCAATCCATGCTTCATGAACATGTCCTTATTAGGGGTGCCTTCCAGTGGGGCTGGATGGTCCATCTCTAATAAGCGGTCCGGGCTAAACAGGCTACCAATCAATGGGGAGAAGACAGACATGACGGCTCGTAACGAGGGACTAAAAAGTCAGCACTGCCTATCTTATCACTAGGTGCAAAGACTAGACAGAATATTTCTATTCTACGTTGTTTGCAGGCAGTGAATACCTCATGGATCACAATAACCAAAGACCAACAAATAACAATGGGGAGAATGAGTAGGTCCGCAAAGATCTGCGTTACCTACCTTTTTCACTATCTGCAAAAAGGGTGGTCTCTTCCCTGTTTGCAGACAGGGAATCTCCAGGAAACAATAATTTTGCAAACAACAGTTCAGTTTCAAGCAATTATAGGGTGAGGGAGAAAAAAATAAGCACGGCTGCTACCCTACCTATCCTCCACTGCTTGCAAAGAGAGAGACCTTTGTTTCTCCGTTTGCAGACAGTGAATCCCTCATGGATCAAGATAACAAAAGACCGACAAATAGCAATGGGGAGAGTGAGTAGGTCCGCAAAGATTTGCGTTACCTACCTTTTTCACTATCTGCAAAAAGGGTGGTCTCTTCCCTGTTTGCAGACAGGGAATCTCCAGGAAACAATAGTTTGTGAACAACAGCTCAGTTTCAGGTGACTATTGAGTGGGGGAGAAAAATAAGCATGGTTGTCTGCCCTACCTATCCTCCACTGCTTGCAAAGAGAGAGCCTGTTGTTTCTCCGTTTGCAGACAGTGAATCTCCAATAAAACAAAAAGAGCAATACTAGTATTTAACAATCAAGCAATTTTTTTTTTCGCAATTTGTCGTGGTAACACGACCTTACCCGGACCGCATGGACAGTTTCCTGACTTCCGAATCCAGCGCCCGATCGTCCTCTCTTCTTCGTTATCCTCGCGGCACTCCTGATGGTTCCCAGTCAGGACCGTAGATCACTCGAGAGAGGTCTGTTCGGAACCAGTGAAGTTCGGATGATCGGCTGTCAGACGAGGGTCTATCGGACAGACGTGTTCCCGATCGTTGCAGTCGTTCACTTTGTCGTCAGGACCTCTCCCACTGGATCCATGGGTCGCTGATGGGCCCCACGCTTGGGACGCCAATTGTGGAAAAATACAAACTGGGGGGGCACTACCAACCAGAATATAAGATCCTTAATTATTGCCCGGCGATGTCGCCTCTTGAACCCACAAAGAAGTTAAACTATTGAAGAGGCAGGCGCTGGAGACTGGAAGGCAGGAAACAAGGTTTTTATTCGCTCCGGAGGAGAACACAACGAAAACGGACAGAAGGTATCGTTCTGAGGTGCTCTAACTGCATCCCGGAGGCCTGGCCTCTTATACACGAGTTTATCTCTTTATTACATGTAACACATTCTCGTCGATACTTTGATGTACGGAAAGACATCCTCAGAATCCCCCCTTCCCAGCCCGTTCCCATGCAAGGCTACAGTGGAAGTCCCCGCCCCGTTCACAACAGGTGATGATCATTGCGCAGCTGGGTATTCCGCCGATTCACGGAGTGTGCGGGTTTCGATCGGATCTCGTGGGATGGGGGGGGCTTTGATCATCTCGGGGGTCCTTTGAGGAGGGAAGCTTCCTATTGTATGGGGAGGGGCAAGAGAATGGTATCGGCAGAGCTAGGTGTCGGCCTGGGAACGGGGAAGACAGACGGACACACGGGGAAAAGGGGTTTGCATCAAAAGGGCCGGAGGTCATGACGGGGAAGCAGGGAGGTGTCGCGCTGGGAACAGGATGAGAGCCTGGGGCAGAGCAGTGCCGAAGAGGGGTTTATGACTCAAGGCAGGTGCAAGCAGGGGGGGGGTTGCCAGCGAAGTTAGGAGAGAGAGAGAGAGAGAGACGCGCTGGCTCTCGGCGAGAGCGGGGAAGCCATGGTGTCCAAGATGGCGGCTGTTTTACGCGCACAAAAGGTTTAAGGAGAGCAAGAGGGCGCCGATAATGTTGACGGTTTTCAGCCTAACTTTTAACACATGAGGATAAGGAATTATAAAAAATAAAAAGTCCGACATGTCCGTCTACGTCTTTTTGTACATGTGCGCTCCACGCACACACCTAGAAAATGATGGCGCCACTAAACCCCTGCCCCTACACACAAGTTGGATTGGTAACTAAAACATTTTCTTTTTTTTTTATAGAGTGAGGAAGAAGCAACACAGGGCATGGGCGGGGAGGAGACGCAACAGATGAGAGAGCAACCCGAAGAGGGCAGGGGACCAGCACATCAGTAAGAAAGGCAATGGGGGGTGGGGGGCTGTTGTACAGGGATGAAGAGGAGAAGCAATGGGCGGTGCAAAAGAGAAGGGCACAGGTGGGGGGAAAGCAAAACAGAGGGCAGGGTGGGGAGGATACACACACAGTAAACAAAACAACGGTGGCGAGGAGTACACAAGGGTGAGCGTAACATGGAGGGGGTGGGGAGAACCTCACATGCAACAAGGACCAACAGTTATGGGGAAGAGAAATACAGAAGGTAGTTAGGGAGACCACTGGAACTAACATGCACTCTGATAAGAGTACTTAACAGAAAACCAAAAAGAGGTGGTGCTTGAAAAGCAAGCAGTGGAAGCATAGAAGTTAGGCCGTCAAAAGTGATGGTAAAGTGGAATGCTCCAGGGGGAAGGACGAACACAAGGCTGACAAGCTGGGACGCAACTAAGAAGTAGGCAAATAAGAGCGACAGGAAAGCGATCGAACGGTAAGCAATCGGCAGGCTTCAAGCCCCTGTATGTCCTTGGTAAGCCTGTAATATGACTCACAGTGCATGAGCGGTCTAGTAGGCAAGCCATAAAAATGGATCTTCCATTCACTGCACACTTTGGTTCTGCACTATCAGAAAGAGGTATGAAACCCAGGAGAGGCTCCTTACGAGCCCTGGTGGACAAAACAGGTTGGTACGTTACAATAGTATTGGCTCAATAAGCATATAATCCACAATATCAATTTTAAACAAGTGGACAATGTAAGTCAATGCAAAAATCAAGACAACAAACTATTGGGATACAATAAGACCATTTTTCAAAGCTTTGTTCCCCGAGTAGGTTTTTCAGGAAATTCAAGAGCTGAACCTACTCACAGAAAATTCATTCTGATTCGGGCCCTTAGAAATCAGAACCTCTCATCCTGTGTCACAATATGCTTCCCTCATGTTTCACTTTAGCAGTAAATAAGTGACTTTAAGTATACTTTTTTCCCCCGACATTTTATTTGTAGGAACATATTTATTTTCATGGGAGAGGATGTCTGGATTATTTATATACACATGGCACCCCTCATAATTCTTAAGCCTAAAGAGAGTCAGGGGTCTAAACTATTTTTTTCACTTACTTAAACAAATTTGGGCTACAAACAAATTTGGGCTACAAACTAATGTTTGAAAGGAACCTTGTATTTCATTTTCCTGAAACAGACTCAAAAGTATTCTTGGACAATACTTAAATGCATGCGATTCTGCTGGAATTTGAGGTGGAGGAGTAATTTTTATAATCCTGAAATATCTAAGAACGTCTTCTGGAATGCTTACATATCCCTGAACTGCAGGAACAACCTACACAAGCAAAGTTAAGTTTTGGGGTGCTAGGTTGCTCTCAAACCCAAGGGATCCAAGTGCTAAGAATCGAGGGTACAGTTACAGACAGGCATGGGAGGTTCATACACTTCAGCATACACTTCAAGTGCAATGTTCACAATCAGCAAGTAGCATAGGATAGCTTTTCTGCATTAGGAGATCTGCGAATTAAGCACTATGAGGCACCTTTACAGGGTCAGCGAATAGACTGCTGCAGAGGGGTGCAATAGGAATTCACTGCTATTATCAAGAGTTTTCTCACACTGCACACTCGGATGAGAGGAGACTACAACAGGAAAGTGGCAGGGGAGACATTCTTCTCTCCTCTACCTACCTGGCACTCACAAGCGGTCTGTATGGTGGTGCAAAAAGTGTGATGTTACTGAATGGCGTGGTGAAGAGGATCCAAAGGCATGCACTGGAGGGAGGTCCTTGATCCAAACTCCAAAGAATTGTATACTGAAAACGTATGCAGAGGACTACGATTTTGTCAGGCAGGAGAGGTCATGTGGTCTCATTAAGTTTCTGGGAAATAGTAAAACTCAGGACATGGCAATTACTTGGTCTATAAGCGTCATCACTTGAGTTGTTTGCAGGCATTAGGTGGCAATGGGAGCCCTCTAAGACACAAGTGATGCTAAAATTACCCAAATCACCTAAGACGACCACAAATTTACCACACAGGGTAACTGTATTTATTAATGTGGAGTCCCTGTTAAAAAAATGGGCTTGTTGGAAAACAGAAACCCAAGAGACTAATCTGAAACAGAGATCCAGACATGGAGGAACTAGTGCATGGGTCGCCCACTGGGTAGCTCACAAGCAAACTACAAATAGATACATGAAGCACAGTACATAAATCAGAGTATCTAGCCATATTGAAGGAGGCAGTACTACACATTTCCGTATCCTTGGATTGACAACCAAAATGTTTACTCAAACACATTTAGTGACATCCTGGAGTAAATGCAGCATGACCTCCGGTCTCAACTCAGCCAAGCCACACAGTGAATGGTCTCTTTGCAAGTCTCAGTCTTTCAATGCATGTGAACCCAGACCAGAAACGAAGCGCCAGCAGTAGCCAGATTGGAGTCATTATAGTGTGGGAATTCCAAAGACTGAGTGTTAGTGTAAGAACTGTTTGTTAGCAACCCTGTTGTCACAGGGATAACGCCTGGATTGAGAGTGCAGAGGAAATGCCTTGTTTATTTGAGACGGTGGTAATATATGCATGTATGCATGTATGTGCATTTGTTGACCTGTTATGTGCATATGTACCTATATGTCCATTTCCATTTGTGGTGTGCACATGTCTGGCATTGTCTCTCCTTAAAAGGTATCCTTCCTGGAAGTTGTTTGTGTGTCAGGGAACACTAAATCTAGCCGATGCTTCCATTATCAGGGGTTCATTTCTCGCTATTTTTGATATAATGTTGGCACAGCTTAACAATGGGAACTCTTGGCAAATGCTGATAATCCTTGGAATAATCGGTATAAAATGGCAGCTATCCCTCCCATATTGTGAATATGCTTGCCTAACTGGGGCCAGATATCTCAATCATGGCATCCTTGCAATAATAATGTCCATATCTGACTTGATGTGGAGGTTCTTAGCATTATGATGGGCATCATTTACGTGTGATGGTAAACAAGGGCAAGTGTGGCAGGATCTATGTGATGCATATGTACTAGGGAAATCGCAATCGGAGATTTAGAGACTATGCATGAAATCTGATATTTGTGGAAAAAGTACGTTTTTTCCACCAGAAAAAAATATAAGATTTTCCTTGATAGCCCAAAATGCTAAGAGCATATTTGCTTGTCAGCCATGCATTTTAGAATGCTGATGTTTCCAAATAAAATGAAGGGAAATGCACAACATATTGAAGTTACTCTATGAGTAACAATTCATACATAGTTGTGGTGATTTATAACTGTTGTGTTTATAGCACACTTTGGGGTCGATTCCGATCCGGTAAAATGCGCTCTGAATCGTCGTACGGAGCGTTTTTTCCCCGTACGAATCGTACCCGTAAACGTCCCGTACGTACGACAAAGTACGATTCGTACCAGGAGCCGAACTCCGTACGAGTCGTACAGGACTCCGTACGACTCAAATCTCCGTACGAGTCTCACTCGGAACCCGCTGTACGTGACATCACTACGGTTCGCGGCTGGTTTTTACGACCCAGCAAGTACGATTCGTGTCGGGTACGCACCGTACGACCCTTTTCCTACGGGAGCTGAAAACAGTCGTAAACGCAGAGTTCGCGCCGAAACAGGTACGGAACGCCCCCCCCAGGTACGGGACGTACCCCCCATGATCGCAGGGGTACGCGCCGTACCCCTGCGATCATGCGGGGTACGTGCCGTACACCCAGCGTACATGGGGTACGCACCGTACCCCATGTACGGTGGGTGTACGGCACGTACCCCATGTACGCTGGGTGTACGGCACGTACCCCGCATGATCGCAGGGGTACGGCGCGTACCCCTGCGATCATGGGGGGTACGCGCCGTACGGTGTGTAGGTGATCGTGCGCTTTTCCGTACGAATCGACGTGTACCGTACGAATCGCGCCCGGGTCGGCCGATCGGGATCAGAATCGTCCGGTCGTACGGCGTCCGTACGAGTCGTACGGAAACGGCTCCGGATACGATTCGTACGGACGGGGATTTTACCGGATCGAAATCGACCCCTTTGTGTTGTTGACCAATCACATAATGCTTTACTAAATTGTATTTCGTACAAGCTTTCTATTCCTTCTCACTGTCATGTGACCAGAAAAGTGTACTATAAGTGCCTTCTTAATACTTGTTAAACACCATTGCTGCAGACTAGCTTATTTTCTTATCTTATTTTTAGTTTTTGGTAGTATTGTGCTGCAATAGTAGCCCAAATTGTATTCAAGCCAATAATATTCCTCCTTTCACAATTAGGTTGTTGGTATGATGTAGATTCCTAATAGGCATTCATCTAACTTTCTATATTTGTTTGTGTGCCTCTGTGTTCCTTATTTTGTATGTCAGTGTATGTGCAAAATCTTTAGGATTTACTTGGTTGGGCACAGTTTTATTTTTTGTACCAAATACCATGCTAAGAAAGTAGGTAATGAAAATGATTCTGGTTTCCAAATAGTTAAACTAACATGGACTTTCCTCTGTTGGTACCATCCCCCCCTATATGGTTGTCCACTGTGATGGCAATTATATATTAACTGATGTTCGACAGGAAGTTGAAATGTAGACTGTTAGACCTGGACCCATTGGCGTGGGTCTCCCTTCCATTTTTTGCTGTTGCCTCATGTATTTTTGCTGGTGTTGTATGCTTTGGGCACTGTGCCACTGTTATCCAGTGCCACAGTGCAAGTGCTCCCTATTGTAAATTGATGTATGGATTAGTGATTCCATGTTTGGCTATTTTGGTTTACTTGTCAGATCCTAGTCTAGTGCACCGAGTGTGCCCAGGGCGTGTAAATCCAAATGCTGCTGGTGGGCCTGAAGCACTGGTTGTGCCACCCACAGAAGCAGCCTTGTAAAATGTGTCTAAGGTCTGCTATTGCAGAGCCTGCGTGCAGTCTGGTACTGTCATGCTGACTGGGCAAGTGCACCCACTTGCCAGTCCCTAAACCTTCCCTTTTCTTCATATCAGTCACCCCTATGGTAGGCCTAAGGGCAGGGTGTATTGTAAGTATAAGGTAGGACAAGCCCTGGTGTGTGTGTGGCATGGCCTAATAGTGAATTACAGTCATTTTTGTTTTTCACTATTGCAAGGCTACCTGTTCTCCAAAGGCCAGAATGGGCTGTTAGAGTTATTACATTTTATAATCCTAACTGTCTCAGAGAACATGGTAGAAATTCGAGTTTAGTATGCCTGAACTCAGAATAATAAAATACATCTTTTAGTAAAGTTTATTTTAATATTCTGTGTTTGCAAATACCACTTTTAGAAAGTAGGTATTTGCTTGTCCAACCATTCAAACCGGCCTCAGCTAGGTTGCGTATTCCTATGTCTGGATTTTGAGAGTGACAGGGCTGGGGAATTCCAGGAGACAGGCTGAGTCACCCGGTGGTGAATAGAGAGATCTGCATCTAGATGGGAGGGAGGAGTTGCACCTGAACCTTGAATAGGGCAGTGCCTGTCTTCCACAATGCTGGCTCCACCCCCTGGGGAGCGGCTGATGTATCTGCCCTGCACACTGAAAGAAGAGAAGGAGTCCTGTAAACAAAGTGCTCCAGGACTGTACTTGACTTCCACAATGCTGGCTCCAACTCCTGTGGGGCGTCTGATGTTTCTGCCCTGCACTGTGAAAGGAAAGGAGAAGTCTGGTAAACAGAGTGCTTCAGAACTGGTTTGGACTGGGCAAAGGCCCCTCTCCCCTCAGAGAACAAAGTATTTTGGGGTATAAGTATTGGGACCCTGATCCCATGAAATTAGATCACTTTTGACTACAAGAAGAAACCTTTACTGAGGAGAGGAACCTGAAGAAACGGAGGAGAGACTATTCCCAAGCTGAAGTGCTGCTTGGGGGATTGGCCTGCAGTGGTTGCCTTACTGCCAAAGGAAGGAGAAAGGACCTTTGGGTACTTTGCTTTCAACTTGTGAGGGATCTCCAAGGGCTTGGAAAAGAGCTTGCCTCCTGCTGAAGTCTCAGGGACAACATACTTCACCCCCCAGCTCCCCAGAGTTCTTGTGGAAGTGCCTGCTGCTGTTTTGGGCTTTCTGAGGAACTCTGTCTCAAGGAGCTGGAAGCGCGACTCAACGAGAAGAAGCGTGTCGCCTTCGCTGTGCCTGCCCTAGCAACTCAGAAGGAGTGTGTCGCAGCTGGAACTGTTGCACTGCACCGCATCAGGAGAAGAATCTCGCAACAAAGTCGGAGCGTGTCACCGTCGCTGTGCCTGCCATCGCAACTCCGAAGCAGGAGGGTGTCGCCGCTGGAACTGTCGCATTGCACCATATCGAACAAGAGCACCTCGCATCCCCAAGAAGCACGCCGCAATCGGAGCTGCTGCCGTCGCATCTTGGATGTCGCCGCTGTAGTTGTTGCATCGAGCGGAAGCTTCACGCATCGTGGAGAAGAGAGTCGCCGCTGGAGCTGTTGCTGTCGCATCGTAAGGGTGTCGCCGCTGCAGTCCATGCATCGAACCAAGAGTTTCTCGCATCCCCGAGAAGCATGCAAAATCTGGAAGATCTTCATGTCTTTATTTCTGTGCACCTGACTTTGCCGCATTTCCCATCGCTGCAACATTGCTTGTCGTGGAAGCGCAACGCAACTTAAGGTACATTGACGCAGAGTGTCGCATCTAAGAACTGAACTGAGAGGAGCCTAGTGACGAATGAAGATGGCCGCATAAGCTCTCGGCTCCGTCGACCTTCTCCTGCGGCTTGAATATCCTGCTATAAATCCTGCTTTTTCGCCTCACCCCCGTGTGTGTGACCCGTTGCTGATATTGGCGGTGTGATCCCGGGAAATCTACAGCCCGGATTGACGAGTTACGTCGAGTGGAAGTTCTTGGCCTCCCGCTGTCCGAGAGCCGGGACCTCGAGTACTGACCTAGCTGGGACACAATACAACAACAGCGGCTGGGGGACCCTGACACGGTCCAGTCCATTGTCGTGCAGAGCGACCTGCTCCTGGATTGGTGAAGTGCCAGCGGTTCTAATTGCATTGTGGAGGCGTAATGGCCCTGTGAGTGGCCGAGGGGTCGGGGGTCCCCTTCTCGGTGTAGCCCGCCCGCCGGGGTGGGGCCCCCGTCCGGAAGACCCCAGTGTCGCTGCTCAGTGTGCCTCCTCCCCCCACCTGCCCTACTCGCACTTCCCGGATAGGATTGGGTGACCTGTAGGGCGCACCGATGTTTGCAGTCGACCAGTCTGCGGAGGTGCGGGGTGATGAAGAGCTCTCACTGCGAACCGTTATGGCCGCCATTGAGGGTTTGCGCTCCTACCTGGTTGCTCTGTCCCACAATTTTTTGTTTCTCCGTTTTTTGTTTCTATGGCCTTTTTTCTATTCTTTTAGTTGGACTGGATTATCTTTTCTTTTTCTCTTTCTGGGTCTGGGACCAGTGGGTCGGGTTATTGTTAGGACTCTTTGGACGGGGCTGGGACTGTTGCCGCTTAGTCTCTCCTGTCACTGGATTCGTCGGGGGGGCGTAAGTCGGAAGTCTCCAGGGTTGGTCTGCCTGCCTCTAATGATCGCCTATAATTGTTGTCGTCTCTGGCTTTCGACTTGCTTCTCTGCCTACCCGATGAATGAATCTACTTCAGATCCCGTAACCGGTCCCCTCCCATTACCCTTTCTGTTTTCTCTTCTTGTTAACGTACTGAACTGTGTCACGTCTTGACCGTGTATATCCTGTTTTATTTTAAAAATTAACCTCTTTTATCCTGTATTGTTCTCCTGTGTGTGCCGTACCTGTCTGGTTCTCGATTCTGCTGCCATGCCTCCGGGATGTTTGGCTGACTAGCTGTGTACCCCCTTTCATAAATAAAGGTTTTCCAAAAAAAAAAAAAAACGGAACTGAACTAAACTAAGCTTAAATCTACCATTTTAAAGTATTCATAGTGTGTATTTTTGTCGTTTATGATCTTGTGGTAACTCTATATAAAGTCCACTTATTTTTTATATAAAACCTGTGTGGTGGCCATTTGTAGTGCTGTCACTGTGTTACTGTATGTGGTCACAACTGCTTAACTTACAACACCTCTGAAATAAGCCTTGACTGCTCGTGCCACGCAGCCTAGAGGGTGAGCAGGGGTTATTTTAGGAGTGTAATCCCCTTGTCCTGACTAGAGGAGAGGGTCCCTATTTGTCACAAGTACCTACCTGTGCCAACTAGAGACCCCCAAATCTAACAGAGACATTTTCCATCTTAAAGTATTTGTTTCTGAACACACATTTTGTGCTTTTTCAAGTATTTGTAGGAGACCAAAGTGGAACTGGTTTACTGTAATAAGAGCCACCCTATATTATGTCTAACTTTAATTTGTCAAATATATTTAATATTTCAATAACTACCGCTGTACCTTCTAGATACTTTCAAGAAAGTACACAGTACATCCTCTTTTAAAAAATATATAAATTAATTAAAATAATTTTTTTCCTAACTCTACAGACTTTGCTAAACTGTCAAAAAGAGTAATAAGCTATATTTGAAATTGAAATACAGAACAAATACAATTGGGGTGCAGTAAATAAAGTATACTGGTAACACTGATATACCATTAGTTTATTCCAGTCAGAGATAGAGACACTCCACTCCTAACAGCCAAGCGCAACCAACAATCCCCACTATCACCTTCCTTGCCCACACTCTTTCTTGAGCATTCTTGCTATTTGACCTTTTATCATCTCATCAGTCATTTGTCCAAACTGACATTTTGCAGATAACTCTTTCAGCCAAGACATAAATTCATCAACCGTTTCTGTTCAACGCTGCGTATAAAATTTGTGTTGGCGCATAACCACATTCTCCTTTTTGGCAAACCTGGTTCGTAACCTCAAAATAGCATCCTTGTAGATATCTGCTTCTTCTACTGGCTGCGAAAGATACTTAAAAACATGCTGCACTTCCTTGCCTAAAGCTTCCAACAATGCTTTCTCACTGCTGGAAATCTGGTAGCATTCTGAGCCACAAAATAGTTTTCAAAACAATCTATCCAGTCTGTGGGTCTCCTGCTGACATAGGAAATGGTGGTGAAATGGAGATTGCATTACCAAGATTCATTGCGGTTATTTATTTATTGTTTTTAGAAGTGTGGGTGGAATAATTACCTGCTTGTATAGCCTGTTTTAGTTGTCAATGCTTGTATTATGGTATTGATGCTTGTAACAGCCGCATGTAGTTCACTCCATTGCCTGTATATGTCAGCAGACCAGCAATCATGGGGTTAAACTGTAGTTTTTAACTGTGGCCAATGTGCATTAGAACTCGTTGTTGCCCAAAGAGGCCCACCAGCCTACTAAGACACGAGGCAGACTAGAAATGAAACACCTTTCAGCACAAGTTGACCCTCTGCTGCTGTAAACCTCAAAAAGCATACTCTAAACGCAGCCCCCTTGCTTATGTGCCTGGCAGCAGCTTGCGCTTAAACCACCCAGTGCTCGAGTGTTCAGTAATGCGTATGTTCTTAATGCTGGTCACAACGACTCAATTAGTCAGACACCACTCAAACAAGTAGAGCGCCCAATACATGCAGGCTAACAATTTCTAGTCATGCACCAAATAATATTTGCAGTAGGCTAAGCAGACTTATCAATAAAACATATGAGTTATATGCCCACAAGGTGCCAGTCCATGTTCGCCGCCTAATACTTCGGGTTACTGCCTTCGCAGCAACAGCACGTTACCTGATGTACGTGTTCAGTGCAACCTGTACATAGAGTGCAGGGGATTACCGTACTGAAGTTCCCTTCAAAATAATGACCCTTTCACTTACTCCTAGTGCAATACAACTTGTAGCCAGGATTCAGGGTACTTGCAGTACTGCCGTTTCTTACAAACAAACGGCTCCTTCATGGGTTTACTGTGCAAAGTTCCAACTGCTCCCAAATGAAATTGTGATTCTTGACAACTCTATTCAGCAGTTCCTGAATTACCCTCTTCCCACATGTAGATATTTTCATGCTCAACGTGGCATCCTTAAGGTGACTCTCTATTCCCCGAGAATTCAGCACCCAGCTTCATAAAATCATTGCCAAAATCCATAAACTTTATTCTAGTAAGCGATAGAGACACCCAACTCCCAACAGCCAGTTGCAAACAGTCTCAACTGTCATCTCCCTTTCCGCCACCTGGAATGTTGACATGCCATCATCAGAATTTTACCATGTAGCAGACGTCTCAGCCTGGCTGAGACCGGCTAAATACAATATTGCATGCTGTATAAACAATTAGCCTGCATTTTTATTTTGCAAGGGCTTTGATTAACCAATAATATTGGGATTGGTCATCACCATGTACTATGTCGTGAATGCACTGCAGGTAACTGCAGCCCAATATGTCACGACTTGTGTCCCTTATTACTTCCAAACAACTGAACAAATTCAGATCAAGTAACAAAAGAGGACCCTTTCCAGATCATAATCTACATTCCTGACACATTTCATGTAAATCAGTTTGGCCATTTTATAGCTATATCTGTTTAAAAAGTCTACGAAAAATACATTGGAGAAAAAAAAGTTTTGGGTACCCCACCCTTCCCTTATTTCTTTACAGTCCCTTAACTAATCACAACAAAACTTTGTATCACCAGCCAATCTAGAAGAAAGACTAGGTCTGCAAAGTTTCTTGAAGATTTAGCAAACGGTGACAGTTATTTGCAAAAAAAACAATTAGAGGAATTTCTATAATCCAAACTATAACTGCAAAGTGGCTCCCACCACTCTGTAATACATACACACACATATATATATATATATATATATATATATATATATATATATATATATATATTAATTACCAGTCCAACTCCACACCAATTACGGAAGGCACTGACACAGTGAATCTTCAACTCAAGAAAAGTTTATTCCATGAAACTGCACAAAGACGCGTTTCGGCAGAAGCCTCCGCCTTGCTCACTTCATCTGCACAAGGTAATGCTAACATGTTTTATGCATTCCAACACATCTAAACAAACCCATGGTGTGACTGGCTGTTCGTCACCATAGTAACCATGGGTCACTCCACTAAACATAATGGACATGGAAGAGTTTAAAAGCACTTTTACCTGAGCATATCACCTTCATAGTTCTGGCAGTGTAACATGTTCTTTACATTTTTCACATTTATCACGAGGGTAATATTATTGTTACACTGTATCAGCCGCCTGACAAAAATTATAAACAAACCGATTTTTACAATTCTAATACATTGCAAAGGCCACATTCGAGCGCTTGTGTACAAACATTAGTGAAATACTCTACGAATTCATTAATCAAACTTAAATATCATTATAAGACATCTAGCACAGAGTTAAATTATCCATTGTGATTGAAGACATTATATTAATAGACTATGGGTATTGGGGCTATTTTTAAATACGAGCTGCTTCTATGTAGAGAGCACTCATACACAAAGTTCCATGAGCCAAAATAGCTACATAGCTCTGTCAAAGGTTAAGTGTAACTCAGTTAATCGTATAGATTGAGCCCAAATATGAAACAGTCCACATCTCCAAGTGGAGTAAGGGGAATTATCTTGGGTAAAGACAATATCAGGCTAAATGCCTCGCTGACAACCCATTTATATGTCTATTTGTATCAATAGCTGGTCTTAAATGTATCTTTCTGTGCTTCTAGATGATGTAATCTGTACTATCTGTTAAAGTGATTATGTGTTAGATAACGTGTGCATAAAGGAATTTTTTAAGCTAAAACAAAGTATTTACATAAATGAAGTTGCAGATGTATTCAAAGAGTGGGTTTCAGTTAAGGAAAAGGACTGCCACAGCTGCCTCTTTCCGCTCTTTTTCCCACTCTGCAGTCATATTTAATCCGGAATTCAATGTTGCTTGGGGAATTGTTATATATATATATATATATATATATATATATATATATATATATATATATATATATATATATATATTCACTGAAAAAACCAAAGGTTTTACACCAGTTATGGTTAGCTGGAAGTTTTACTCGCATAAAACCATTGAAATTCCCACGTTATAGTTAGTTGGACTCACTATAACTTGCGCGTGCAATGCACTGCTGATGACGTCACATATTACATCACTCATGACATGGTCAGTGACATCACTCATGACATCACTGATGACACCATCCAGTGAATGTGTGTCTTTCTGAAAAATACATATGTTTTATATATGTATATGTAAAAGTTTATGGAAGAATAAATGTTTAAATAAGTGTTTACATGGATGTTTTTTTAAAAAAAAATTGATTGGTTAACTGGCTTATTAAGTGTATCTTAGGCAATACATATATTAGTGAGTAATGTTTAAATATTTAAATATAAGGATTAGTGTTTCACTTTGTGTATAAGTGGCTGCATGGGTTGGTGAGTAGCTACATGTGTAGGTATATGGGTTATTAGATGTTTGTTTTAATATCAGTATGAGTGTCTATATGGTTTGGTGGGGGTATTACTTAGCACATAGATGCATGAATGACTCTTTGTATGCGTTTTGAAGACAGCATATGTGCAGGACTGTATGGGTGGATGAGTGTGTATATGTGTGTGTTAGTGAGTGAATGACTGTCTCACTAGTGTCTTTATCAGTAACTACATATGTTTTAATCTAATATATGGGAATATTGATGTATATAAGTGAGTATATGTGAGAGTGAGGGATTGTAAGAGTTCCTGTTTAAATAAGTATGTTTTTCTATAAGTGATTGTTTAACAGAGTAAATATGTGTATGTTTTCTTAGAAGTAAGGTGGTAGTGTGTGTATAGCTGTATATGCAAATAAATGGATGTTCAATAGTTTATTTGCATGTGTGAGTATGTGTGAGAGTAACTTTTGGATGACTGTCGGTGTGTAACAGGATGTATAGGTGTATCACTACATATGATGAGTGAGTATATGTAAGAGTGACTATATAGAACTGTTGGTGAATGAGTGGATGTGTATATAGATGGTGGAATTACTGAATTGGTTGTTGTAATTGGTATGGGTATCTCCATTTTTTTGTAAATTTTAGTTTCTATTTCTGAATATGTGTTTCAAAGGTTACATTACAGTGAAAGGAGGTCTGTCACTCTGTCACAAGGATGGTGTCATCAGTGATGTCATGAGTGATGTCACTGACCATGCCATGAGTAATGTAATATGTGACATCATCAGCAGTGCATTGCACGCGCAAGTTATAGTGAGTCCAACTAACTATAACGTGGGATTTTCAATGGTTTTAGGCGAGTAAAACTTCCAGCTAACTATAACTGGTGTAAAACCTATGGTTTTTTCAGTGAATTTAAATGCTAATTCCTAACTATAACTGGCGTGAAACCTATGGTTTTTTCAGTGAATTTCAATGGTTTTTTAATAGCAAATCTTTATAGGTATAAAAAATAATAAATTTTAAAACAAATTTTATATTGTATAATTGTATCAAATTTTTTATTTTTAACTAGGGGCGCGCCCTCGGGCGCGTACCTGGGAGCGTGCCGTTAGTGCTATTCTCACGAACGAAAACAACATCGTGACGTTTCGCGTAGACGCGTGATGCGTCATATGACGCACAGTGTAAGCGCACCCGGAAGCACGCGTGCGCATACGATCGCGGCGCGTACCGGGGAGCGTCCCGTTAGCGCTATTCCCGCGAACAAAAACAACATCGTGACGTATCGCGTAGACGCGTGATGCGGCATATGACGCACAGCGTAATCGCAACCGAAAGCACGCGATCGCATACGATCGCGGAACGTCCTGACGCGCTTACGCTACGCACCCGCGGGCGCGCCCCGGAGCGCGACTACAGGCGGGGCGCGTAGCGTAAGCGCGTCGGGTCATGTGACCAGAAAATAACACTTTCTATTGGTGCAGAACAGTTTTGGTTTCCAAATGAATAAAGCCTGGGTCTTGTGATCTGAAAATAACACTTCTGATTGGTTCAGGACAGTTTTTTTTTCCAAATGAGTAAAGCGTGGGTCTTGTGACCTGAAAATAACACTTCTGATTGGTTCAGGACAGTTTTTTTTCCCAAATGATGAAAAACCCCACCTTTCTTCCTTATTCTGACTTTGTCCTTTGACTGAGGAAGACCGGTTTCATCTATAGAGACAATTCTTTTGTACTTTGAAATGGCTACTGTAGCAGCAACAGCTGGAGCATCTGCACCACCACCACCACCATCATCATCAAGAGGACCACCACAACAATACATTGGTGGTGAAGAAGAGGAGGAGGAGAAAGAGGAGGAGGAGGGGAGAAGATGGCTGCCTGAACAAAATACCCCATACAAGCCAAAAGAACACATTGTATGGGAGTTTTTTTCACTCCCAGAGAGCAAGAAAAAAGTGAATGCTGCCAAGGTAACTTGCCTAATCTGTGGCGAACAACTCTCAAGGGGCAATCCAGACAAAAAATATTCATTTGGTAATAATACCATGATTAGACATATGACCCAGAAGCACCCTAACAACTATTCTCGTGCAGAGATCAGGGAACTGGCCAGTCACCTCCCCCAGTGTTCAAGGACCAGCTCCAAAAGAAAGCAACCCGCTCAATCGGGACCAGAAACAACGGAGACGATGCCTTGTATTCAGCCACGATTTGCTGATTTTAGAATCACATGCATTGAATGTGGCAAGCTCATCGCCTGTGGTGAAAAGAGCGTAAAGCTCGTCGTCCTTGCTGGTGACAATCACAATTGCCCCAAAAAAAAGTAATTTTTTCCGTTTTTTGCTCCTGTTGAGCCATTTACAATTCCCTGTTTTTTGTTTCTCCCCATAAAAAATACAAGAAAATATAAAACTGTTTTGAAAAGCCAAAAAAAGTACAAAATGTTCAAAAAAACATTAAAAAAATATAAAACAACAAAAAGAAGAAAAAAACAGTTTTTAGAACTACCTTTCATTTATAAAAAGAAACCTATATTTTTTAATCTGTCAAATTTTTTTTCTTAGTGTACGCGCCCCCCCAAAAAATAGAAAAAAAAATTTAATGAAGGAGTTAGCATGAGGGAAGAACACAAAGAGTAATGTTAAGAGAAAGAGAGCTACAGGATGAACACAGAGGGATTGATTATTACATGGTAAAAAACAGACCAGGTGTAATAGGGTGAAAGTGAGAAAAGTAAAATGACTAAAGGAGCGAAAGAAGGGAAAAGAGAGAGGAAGAAGACTAAAGTAGAGATAGTGGGAGAATGTGAGTGGGTGTTGAAAGAAAAAGAAAGGACAGTAAAAAATGGGGAATGAAGGGTAGTGATACACTGCCCAAAGTTAACTTCACTGTTAAAAAATCAGAACTACCTGTCTGAACTTAAACCCAACAGTGCCCTAACTCTACTAATATAGTTATTTTTTATGCAATTTACAGCAAAATGGAAGGGGAGCAAGAAAATATCAATGTTTCCTTCGAGATTACATATGAGGACATTCTAAATGAAGATTTTGTTGAAGAAGATTTTATGGATCAGTCTTTGGATCAACAATTTATTGAATGTTTACAAGACATAGAAACATGCATTTTTGAGGAGATTCCAGATGATGTAATGCTGGAAGTTTTATTGAACTATGAAAATTCTAACCAATACATTTTTATTTAATATTTAAAAATTGTTTGAAACATTATTCATTTTTATATCTAATTCATGAAGTAGTACCAAAATGATTATGTTTATATTATAGTATAAAGTGAAACTTACAGTATACTGTGCAATTTTAAAACATCATAAGGGAGCAGGGTAGACTACCCATGATCCCCTAGGTCTTCTCAGGGAGTACTTAAAGGATCTGTTTCTGCTTTCCTGACAGACTATGGTATGGATTCCATATACCACAATAACTTCTGTAACAACATGCACATTATCTACAAAAAAAAAGGTGTACATTGAATTTAAGACTCTGCATTGGTACCTACATGTTGGTACTTAAATCACCCACACAACACAACAACTCTATTCAGAGCTACCCTACCTCTAAGCACTTTAAATTATCATTTTACTGTTTCACTGAGTTTTCCCCATGTGTGGGGGGGGGGGGAGGTGTGTGTGGAGGATGGTGGGGTGTGTCTGTGAGGTGTGTGTGTGTATGTGTCTGGGAGGGGGTGAGGTGTATGGGTGTATGTAGGTGTATGGGGTATGTGGGTGTGGGTGGGGGTGTGGGTGGGTTGTGTAGGTGGAGGTGTGGGTGTGTGAGGTGTGTGTGGGGGGTGTGGGGTGTATGTGTGTAGGATATGTGTATATGTGTGGGATGTGTGGGTGTGTCTGTGAGGTGTGTGTGTGGGGGGGAGGTGTGTCTGTGGGGTGTGTCTGTGAGGTATCTGTGTGTGGGTGTGTGTGTGTTGGGGGGTGGTGAGGTGTGTGTGTGGGTGTGTGGGATGTGTGGGTGTGGATGTGTAAGGTGTCGGTGTGGGGTGTTTAGGTGTGGGTGGATGTGTGCATGTGTGAGGTGTGTGTGGGGAGTGTGGGGGTGTGAGGTTGTGTGCGTGTGGGTGTGTGTGGGACGTCCTTGTAGGTACCTAAAACAGCCACAGAACCCAAAAGCTCTTTTGAACCCAAAAGCTCTTTTCAGAGCTACCCTACCTGTAATCACTCAAAATGATTATTTTACACTATTATTTTAACTATTTTTCACCAAAGTACGCTCCCCGGTGCGCGTATGTGCTCCCCCCGCGACAACCGAAAACATTTTTACATTTTTTTTTACCCGAGGGACCCTTTTATAGCCCCCACATCAAACCTAGGGGGTCAGGGGGGGGTCTACCCTACCCCCTTTTGGTTATTTCCCCCTTTGTTTTTACCACCTCTTGTGTCTCGATCCTACCGAGACACAAGATGGCGGCCGCGCCGGACTGTTTCGAATGTTTACAGACACCCAAGAGCCAATCAGCTTTCCGTGCGCAATATATATATATACACAGACACATACATATTCACACACACACCCACACGTGTGTGTGTGTGTGTGTGTGTATATATACACACATACATACAAGTGTGTATATAAGTGTATGAAAGCGCGGATTGTGAAGCTTTGAAATTGACTGTGCAACAATATCACTGGGATCTGTACGAGTGTTGAGAAAGGCGGACAGACGAAACACATTTGCTCACGTACATTAAAGAAACCTTCCGACATGAGAACCCCTGCGAGCGCCTGCAATTTCTTCTTTGGAAGTGTTTAAACGGATGTATACATGAGTTCCACCCACACAAGCAGAGCACCCGTCCATAACTTCAGCAAGTTCAAGGTGGAGCGGTGTTGTTTCATTAAATGGACATTGCCTGAACCACCGCAATCAGTTTGCAGATTAAGGTTCTCATTGACAGGAAAGTCGCAAAATATTTACTCTCTGGTTGCGGAAATTGAACTTATCCCTTTAGGCAACTGGACATTGAGGGTGCACAGATTTGAGGCAGGGCAAGGGATACTGAATTTGGGATTTGGAAATGTGATTCCAAGTGGCATCGTATGGTAATGCAGGAATGTTAAACATGCCCCTTTTGCAAACTAAGAAAGTGATAATCTACAAAAGGGCTCAAAGGGCAGCCCATTCAGGGCACGATTATGTAAAGAGGACAGATTAGCCATTTATGGACTCTGTATCAAAGAGGGACTGAGACCTTCTATATTATTCCAATTGTGGTTGATAAGTGCATTTTTAGGTCGAAGCACGACCTGCATTCAATGCGTAAGCATTGATTGCAGTCTGCTTCGACAACTAATGTCACCCGTTTTTGGGAATGAGGACAAGAAATATGCACGAGCGCAGATTGCACCTCGTGGGCGCGCACGGCGCCGTGCCTATCTCCTGCCTCGAAGCTCCACCACCACACACGCATGCGCATACACAGAGACACACAAGCGCCCATGCACGCACCCATACATACAGAGAACCTATCCCCGCCGTCGCATATACACACACACTGCATACACAGCCGCATACACAGAGACACACACACAAGCGCCCATGCACCCATACATACATACATACATACATACCAGAGAACCCGCCGTCGCATACACACACATGCGCGCGCGCGCACACACACGCACGCACACACAGCACACACACAAGCGCACCAAGACCCCCGCCGCCCCACCAGACCCGCCCCACTCACTATGTTCTTCGTTCGTGTCCCTCGGCAGCCATCCGGTCATTCTGAGCAACAGGCGGGTGCCGCGCTGAGACGCAGTCACGCAAATCTTCCGGCGGGCAGGGGAGCGCGGGGTAGACTCCCGTCTGCTTCCTGTATTTGTCTGGCCCCGCCCCCGTCCCAATAAAGGTTGCCTGGCTTCCTGTTGAAGCCGGGCTGCGGCGTTTCATTATTATATTTTTCTCCGATTTGTCAAAATTATTTCCAACTTAACTTTACAAAATGTATTGCCCTGTCATGTAAGATGTGATCCTGACTCGTGACTGCAAACAACCAGAGCAACTAATCTTTCAATCGCCAGCAAATTTTCAGTTGCAATTTTGTAATGTGACTGCCCATGAATAGCCCTGCTGCCATTTTGCTGGTATTCTTGCCATTTGATTGAATAAAGCTTAATTGATACGTCATTGTACTTCACAGCGTAGGATTCTGCTTGTTTTAGAAGTCAATAACGCAGTCGAGAAATAACTTCCAGAAGAAGGAAGGCTCGCTCGAGCACAAGAAAGTGCACAACCTCGCCTCATGAGATGAGAGCGGGTGGAAGTCAGACGTACAGGATGTGTTCGCGTCATGGAGTCGAGCAACAATAAGAATGTTTTCATACAACTGTTTTGCAGGTCCAATTTCATGTACTTGCGGGACGCTTTCAGATAAATTCCGGGGTTTTACTTATTCGGGGGTTTGATTTATTTCTGCTGTGCCACATTCAAAACTACTACATGCCATCTTAAAAGCCTGCCTTTTAAAAAACTTACAAAAAGAAGAATTGAGAATAGGGCAGAGATCGGGTAATTTGTTCTATCTTTTCTTGGCATCTTACTTGGCAAGCTAAAACTGTGTTGCCTGGTGGAATATTTCTGTTTGTTTCACATGAATAATTTGTTATACTCCACGTGTTTTCTATTACAGAACTTGGCTTTCCTCAACCTGAAACCTTTTCCATATTTAGAACGTAATGGGTGCAGAGCAGCTGGTGACCCCCACTACATAGGTACTTCCGGCCACCACAGTGAGGGTGCTCTAGTCCTACAATTGTTCACTACATTCCTAAATCCGATTCCAAATAAAACTTCTATTTTACGATCCAAAAACTGTGACATTTTAGTCTTTAATCTGCCCTATCAATGAGATGCTTCTGACTAACACACACTGCACCCTCACACACACTGCACACACTCCACCCTCACACACACTGCACACACTGCACACACTGCACTCACACACACTGCACCCACACACACACTCACACACACACACACTGCACCCACACACACTGCACCCACACACACTGCACCCACACACACTGCACCCACACACACTGCACCCACACACACTGCACCCACACACACTGCACCCACACACACTGCACCCACACACACTGCACCCACACACACTGCACCCACACACACTGCACCCACACACACTGCACCCACACACCCACTGCACTCACACACCCACTGCACTCACACACCCACTGCACTCACACACACACTGCACCCTCACACAAACGGACACACTGCACACACACTGCACCCTCACACACACTGCACACACACACACACTGCACCCTCGCACACAAAGCACACATTCCAACCTCACACACACACTGCCCACTCTGCACCCTCACACTCGGCGCACCCTCACACTCTGCACCCTCACACTCTGCACCCTCACACACTCTGCACCCTCACACACTCTGCACCCTCACACACTCTACAATGGAACATACACTCCAAATACCACTCAGTGCCACATAATTACACCCCACATAATTACACTGCACTCAATGCAACACACACTCCACCCAATACCACTCAGTGCCACATAATTATATGCTACATAGTTACACTGCACTCAATGCAACATACAGTCCAAACAATACCACTCAGTGCCACATAATTACACGCCACGCAATTACAATCCACGGAATACAACATACACTCCACACAACACCACTCAGAGCCACATAATTATATGCTACATAATTACACTGCGCTCAACGCAACATACTCTCCAAATACCACTCAGTGCCACATAATTACACTGCACTCAATACAACATACACTGCAAATACCACTCAATGCCACATAATTACACGCCACATAATTACACGACACTCAATGCAACATACACCCCAAATACCACTCAGTAACACATAATTACACGCCACATAATTACACTCTACTGAATGCAACCCACACTCCACACAATACCACTCAGTGCCACATAATTATATGCAACATAATTGAACTGCACTCAATGCAACATACACTCCAAATACCACTCAGTGCCACATAATTACATGCCACATAATTACACTGCACTCAATGCAACATACACTCCAAATACCACTCAGTGCCACATAATTACACTGCAATCAATGCAACATACATTCCAAATACCACTATGTCACATAAATACACGCCACATAATTACACTGCACTCAATGCAACATACACTCCAAATACCATTCAGTGCCACATAATTACACACCACATAATTACACATCACTCAATGCAACATACACTCCAAATCCCACTTAGTACCACATAATTACACGCCACATGATTACACAGAACTCAATGCAACATACACTCCAAATACTACTCAGTGCCACATAATTACATACCACATAATTACACTGCAGTCAATGCAACATACACTCCAAATACCACTCAGTGCCAGATAGTTATATTCTACATAATTACACACCACATAATTACACTCTACTGAATGCAACACACACTCCACACAATACCACTCAGTTCCACATAATTATATGCTACATAATTACACTCTACTGAATACAACATAACCATCCCATAATACCACTCAGTGCCACATAATTATATGCAACATAATTACACTCTACTGAATACAACATAACCATCCCATAATACCACTCAGTGCCACATAATTATATGCAACATAATTACACTGCACTCAATGCAACAGACACTCCAAATATCACTCAGTGCCACATAATTACACACCACATAATTACACTCTACTGAATGCAACACACATTCCACACAATACCAATCAGTTCCACATAATTATATGCTACATAATTACACTCTACTGAATACAACATAACCATCCCATAATACCACTCAGTGCCACATAATTATATGCAACATAATTACACTCTACTGAATACAACATAACAATAATAATAATAATAATAATAATAATCCACATTTGTATAGCGCACAATCACCCGTTAGGGTCTCTAGGCGCTGGGGGGCCGTCGGGAAGATTAAGCAAGCTATTGCCCAGAGTCGCATGGTGCTGGGCTAACCTGCCGCAGGAGCCGGGGATCGAACCCTGATCCCCAGATTCCAGCGTCAGTCGCCCTGGCCGCGGCGCCACACCTGTCCCACCTCTCCCACCATCCCATAATACCACTCAGTGCCACATAATTATATGCTACATAATTACACTGCACTCAATGTAACATACACTCCAAACAATGCTACTCAGTGCCATATAATTATATGCTACATAATGACACTGTACTCAATGCAACAAACACTCCAAATACCACTCAGTGCCACATAATTACACGCCACAAAAGTACACTCTACTGAATACGACATACACTCCCCCATATTACCACTCAGTGCCACATATTTACACGCCACATAATTACACTCTTCTCAATGCAACATAAATACACTCCACATAATACCACTCATTGCCATATCATTACACACCTCATACTTACACTCTACTCAATGCAACATAAATACACTTTATCTATCGGTCTGTTTATCGCCCTCACTCTGTCTATCGCCCTCACTCTGTCTATCGCCCTCACTCTGTCTATCGCCCTCACTCTGTCTATCGCCCTCACTCTGTCTATCGCCCTCACTCTGTCTATCGCCCTCACTCTATCGCCCTCACTCTATCGCCCTCACTCTATCGCCCTCACTCTATCGCCCTCACTCTATCGCCCTCACTCTATCTATCGCCCTCACTCTATCTATCGCCCTCACTCTATGGCCCTCACTCTATCTATCGCCCTCACTCTATCTATCGCCCCCTCACTCTATCTATCGCCCCCTCACTCTATCTATCGCCCCCTCACTCTATCTATCGCCCCCTCACTCTATCTATCGCCCCCTCACTCTATCTATCGCCCCCTCACTCTATCTATCGCCCCCTCACTCTATCTATCGCCCCCTCACTCTATCTATCGCCCCCTCACTCTATCTATCGCCCCCTCACTCTATCTATCGCCCCCTCACTCTATCTATCGCACTCATTCTATCTATCTATCGCATCACCATAGCATCACTCAGCACCACCACAGCATCACTCGGGGGCACCACACAATTACACTCTACTGAATACAACATACACTCCACACAATACCACTCATTGCCACATAATTACATGCCATATAATTCCATGCTTCTCAATGCAACGTAAATACACTCCACATAATACCACTCAGTGCCATATAATTACACACCTCATACTTACACTGCTCAATGCAACATAAATACACTCGATCTGTCTATCTATCTATCGCCCTCACTCTCTATCTATCGCCCTCACTCTCTGTCTATCTATCGCCCTCACTCTCTGTCTATCTATCGCCCTCACTCTCTGTCTATCTATCGCCCTCACACTCTATCTATCTATCGCCCTCACTCTATCTATCTATCGCCCTCACACTCTATCTATCTATCGCCCTCACTCTATCTATCTATCGCCCTCACTCTATCTATCTATCGCCCTCACTCTATCTATCTATCGCCCTCACTCTATCTATCTATCGCCCTCACTCTATCTATCGCCCTCACTCTATCTATCGCCCTCACTCTATCTATCGCCCTCACTCTATCTATCGCCCTCACTCTATCTATCGCCCTCACTCTATCTATCGCCCTCACTCTATCTATCGCCCTCACTCTATCTATCGCCCTCACTCTATCTATCGCCCTCACTCTATCTATCGCCCTCACTCTATCTATCGCCCTCACTCTATCTATCGCCCTCACTCTATCTATCGCCCTCACTCTATCTATCGCCCTCACTCTATCTATCGCCCTCACTCTATCTATCGCCCTCACTCTATCTATCGCCCTCACTCTATCGCCCTCACTCTATCGCCCTCACTCTATCGCCCTCACTCTATCGCCCTCACTCTATCGCCCTCACTCTATCGCCCTCACTCTATCGCCCTCACTCTATCGCCCTCACTCTATCGCCCTCACTCTATCTATCGCCCTCACTCTATCTATCGCCCTCACTCTATCTATCGCCCTCACTCTATCTATCGCCCTCACTCTATCTATCGCCCTCACTCTATCTATCGCCCTCACTCTATCTATCGCCCTCACTCTATCTATCGCCCTCACTCTATCTATCGCCCTCACTCTATCTATCGCCCTCACTCTATCTATCGCCCTCACTCTATCTATCGCCCTCACTCTATCTATCGCCCTCACTCTATCTATCGCCCTCACTCTATCTATCGCCCTCACTCTATCGCCCTCACTCTATCGCCCTCACTCTATCGCCCTCACTCTATCGCCCTCACTCTATCGCCCTCACTCTATCGCCCTCACTCTATCGCCCTCACTCTATCGCCCTCACTCTATCGCCCTCACTCTATCGCCCTCACTCTATCGCCCTCACTCTATCGCCCTCACTCTATCTATCTATCTATCGCCCTCACTCTATCTATCACCCTCTCTCTGTCTATCTATCGCACTCACTCTATCGCTTCACCACAGCATCACTCAGCACCACCACAGCATCACTCAGGGGAAACACAACATTACTAGGCGCTACCACAGCATCACTGAACGCCACAGCATCACTCGTCGCCGCCACAACATCACTCAGCACCACCACAGCATCAATCTTTGCAACCAAACAACAACAACTGGTTCAAATATGTTCTCTCAATGTTTCAAGCTTTATTACAAATGTCACAAAAAGATGTTATTTCACTTCTGTGCTTGGATTTTCGTCACTATAAAATACAATTAACAAAATCTTCACAGAAATGATTTACAAAAGTTTAAGCTATTGCCATTATAAATTACAATAACTTTTATTTAAGTATTAATTATTAAAAAATGTAAAAACCATTGTTATTTGTAATATCAATACATCTAAGTCACGTAAAAACAACACATATTGCATTACAAATGCTATAGGTTTCACATTTGCAAAATTTAAAACTATTGGCATTGTAAATGACAAAGCTATTAATTTCGCTATTTTCAAAACCAACACATAAATAAAAAATGTGTCATTTACAATACCAATAGCTCAAACTTTCCTAATGCGAGACCTATTGCATTGCAAATGCTTGTTATATTTTGTAAGATGGGAAAGTGCTGGTCCTGCACAGAAGCAGCTCACGTAATATGGCAGCAAAATGGATGCAGTATTGGTAGGAGAACAGTATTGTCCTCTTTTGTTGCCCATATACTAACCCTCCAATCAAAGCGCGGATTTTGAAGCTTTGAAATTGACTGTGCAACGATGTCACTCGGATCTGTACGAGCGTTGTGAAAGGCAGACAGCCGAAACGCATTCACTCATGTACATTAAAGAAACCTTCTGAGATGTGAACCCCTGTGAGCGCCCGTAATTTCTTTTTGGAAGTATTTATACGGATGTAAACGTGAGTATCCACCCTCACAAGCAGAGCACCCACGAGTTCGGCAAGATATATATATATATATATATATATATATATATATATATATATATATAGTGTTTTTCGCAATAACTGATACACGGAATTTTCAAAACTAGTTTGGCAATCACTGCAACTGCTGTTTGTGAAGTTTTGGTGTGATTCGTGAAGTAGGGGGCAACAAAGGGGGAGTGGGGTCCCAAAACACATTTTTTCCATGCAATTTTGTGGAAATGTACCCCTGTGAGGGAACACTGGTGCAGGGTCACCCTCTCGTCCACGGGTCAGAAGACTAACAAAAGAGAGATCGGCACCGGAGTGAAGTAAAACAAACCACGTTTATTAATCACTCATGAGTGAGACCGCGTCCGAGCAACAACCTAGAGTGTTGTGGGAGGAAGTACCTTGGATACAAAAACATCCTTCTATACGGTTATTGCAGTGTAATCGCTTGGGAAGAAAAACTGAAAGAAACAGGTTAAGCACGGAAATAACTATAGGCAAACAGGGGCAGATGGGTGACCAGGTGGTCAGCAGATGAGAAGGGGGAGTAGGAATGTTTATGACGCCAATAAGCAATCATTGGATAACATTTGAGACCAGGTGCACCGGCAGCTGCAGCCCCTCAGCACGTACATCAGATTGACCATGTCAGAAAGGTCAGCCAAGGTTGAGGACACATATTTACAACAAGGGGTGGTGAGGGACAGAGTCTCTGAATTAAGCAGAATACTCTCACCCAGTCAAGAGATCAGGGCTAGATCCAAATTAGTCTGTCCCTGGCCCAGTGCATCATGGGAACAGGGCAGACCAGACTACAAAAGCCAATTCTTACACTGGGAAGGAAACAAGCTTCCGGGGACCGGTTTCTGGCATTTCAGCCGTCTTCGGCCCGGCTTGCTTGAATCCTGATGGTGCAATGAGCAAGGGACTCACATCTGAGTATACCCTTCCACGCTTAGGGTGGACAAAATTATTTACAACAAGGGGTGGTGATGGACAGAGTCTCTGAATTAAGCAGAATACTCTCACCCAGTCAAGAGATCTCCCCAGTGTAAGAATTGGCTTTTGTAGTCTGGTCTGCCCTGTTCCCATGATGCACTGGGCCAGGGACAGACTAATTTGCATACAGCCAGGTTCTGAAACTGGGATGGTGCAATGAGCTAAAAAACGGTGTTGGATCTTGCCCTGATCTCTTGACTGGGTGAGAGTATTCTGCTTAATTCAGAGACTCTGTCCATCACCACCCCTTGTTGTAAATAATTTTGTCCACCCTAAGCGTGGAAGGGTATACTCAGATGTGAGTCCCTTGCTCATTGCACCATCAGGATTCAAGCAAGCCGGGCCGAAGACGGCTGAAATGCCAGAAACCGGTCCCCGGAAGCTTGTTTCCTTCCCAGTGTAAGAATTGGCTTTTGTAGTCTGGTCTGCCCTGTTCCCATGATGCACTGGGCCAGGGACAGACTAATTTGCATACAGCCAGGTTCTGAAACTGGGATGGTGCAATGAGCTAAAAAACGGTGTTGGATCTTGCCCTGATCTCTTGACTGGGTGAGAGTATTCTGCTTAATTCAGAGACTCTGTCCATCACCACCCCTTGTTGTAAATAAGGTTGAGGACACAGGCTGGGTGAAAAGACGTACAACAGACAGCAAAATGAATAAGACAGAAACTAAATGGACGCGACAGTCAAAATGGCTGCCGCTTAAGCTAACATAGAATTTACACTTTTCCACAATTTCAAATAGGGATTTTGAACACAACTTAAACCGAACGGCTGAACGGAATTACATCAAATATGGCAGAAAGCTAGTTCTTGGCCCAGAAAGAGCCCTTTTTTTGCAATTTGGTGTAAATCTGTTGAGCAGTTTTGGAGTTAAAGAAAAAAGATTTATAGATATCTAAGAACGTGAATCCAACAGATCTCTGGGTGAGATCTGATTGACTACTAACACTTCAACCAGGAAGTGTTGACAGCAATCTTGGGACTGACTCAGCTGAGTCCCAAGAAAAAAGGAGAAAAAAAATACATAAAGGCAGGGTAGGAATATCTAGGCTGGGGGTGGATTAATAAATCTAATTGGGAGTGGGGCATGGGTGGCCCTCCTCCCGAGACAGATTTCAGTCCCAGGGCCCCCCTTCCCCTGGGGGTTGTCTAAAGAACAAAACGAGTGGTGGGGGTGCCACAACCTCCTCACCGGTTTTGGCCCAGGTAACTCCACCCGCTGGCCGCAATAAAAAAAACAAGGGAGGAGGGGAAGGATTTGTTGAAGGATTCGACAAATCCATAATGTGCAATGGTCTGCCATTCACAAGAGGTGAACGTCAGAGTTGCACAGCAGACACTTCGATATGTATGTAGCACAGTATTTACAACTGAGCACCTCCTCCGAGGAACATCTTAGTACTGAGTAAGTAGACAAGTTATTCACTGCATGATTTCGATTCATGTCGCATATATGGCGGATTGGTTTCGGAAACACCACCTTGAATGAGTATCAAAGCTATGAAAGAGACCCAGAGTAGACCACCAGGGAAGACCACACTCCAGGTCAAGAAAATAAGCACCACATTTTAAAGAAATAACAACCAAATTTACCCTCACTGGTCAAAACCAGAACTGCCAACATAAGAGGCCAAAACATAATGGGTTAAAAATGAAATACAAAAGCATTTATTTGCATCGGTTCTAGAAGCAGTGTGGGTTAAAAGCAATAATTTAAATCCAAACATGTAAAAAAAAAACATGCGTCATCGGCGACTTCTCAGCTCCACCGTTTCACTGTGTGAGTCTGTACAAGCCGCCTCCTCAGTAGGAGCCTACAGTTCACTAAAAATAGACGCTAAAAATAGAACTTACTGGCTGGTAAGGGTTCCTTTCTAATCTCACGTTTGGGAGGGGACTGTTCAATCGGAGCTTCAAGGGAAAGAAAAGTAGGTTTTCAATGAAAGTGCACCGCAGTCTGTGGGTTCAAAATATAAAGCAATGAAGAACCGAGATTTCATAAAGGCGCTCCAAAACCACAAAAGCCTCATTACAACAAGCACTGACAAAGCAGATAGTCCTGGATGTAATGTGTTAAAAGCATGGAATCAGCATTTGTGAATGTCTGTATTTCTTTCTGTTTGTTCATCAAAGCCAGACTCACTACCATTGGCAACGTGTTTTTCCCAATCAAAAACAAACTAGGAAGAACACATACAAGACACATGAGACACAAATTAGGAAAATTAATGTAGCAAAAGCAACGTGAAATAAACATACATAGGAACAAGTGGGGAAAGGACACTGGAGAAGGTAGACAATCAAAAGGTGCACAATTCCAGCTTAAAACATTACAAAGGCCTGCTGAAGTGAAAAAACAAAAAACGGGTTGCTTTCTTTAAACGCTGCATGCATGAGATAAAAAAAATGAATGAGTGAAGATTTGGTTTACTTTCGAGTTAATAAGCAGTTCTTCATGCTTAGCAATGCAAGCACTTCCCAGGAGGTGAATTAAACCAAACAACCAACAGCGTGAGCTGGGAAAACAATACACCTTTCAAGACCACTCCGTGTTGATATTTTTTAAAAGTATAACTCCGAGCCAGAACTAAACAGGCAAACATAGCAGAGTGAAGTGCAGACTAAATAGGAGTGTGTGTGCAGAGCAGGGCTTAAAGTGGGAGGAAAAATGTAAGGAGGGCTCTAAAAGAGGAGCTGCATAAGAAGCATAACTAGGAATCCTTTTCAAGAGGAATGGCCTTTCTAATTGTTGGTGTGGCTTGTATCACAAACTGAAATCCTCTCAGTGAGCTTTCAGTTAGTGCATCCCGTCAGATCACAAAATAACAGTCATACACCTAAAATAAACCAAAACTATTGGCTTTGTCTATGCTTGTTCGAGTACAAAATATATGAGCAACAATGATCTGTTATGCGTGATTAGAAATGAAAATGTTTCACTTCTAAAAATATAACCCTGAATTAAGCATAAGTAAGGTCGGACGAAGAGGTAGGAGTCGGAGTGTCTCAATCACTCATGCTACTTTCCTCTGCAATCTGTTAGACCCCATGTCCTTTTTCTCACTTCAGCTTTCAGAAATCCTCCATCTGCATTTCTCAAGGCTCATCTCTTCTTTTCGGCACGCTCTTTTCACTCTCTCCTGCATGTACTAGTATGCATCTCCTTCACTTCACCCCGCACAAAAACAAACAAGCATTGGAAATGCAATAGGTCTCGCACCATTAGAGTTAGTGCTTTTAGAATTGTTTATGGGTTTTTTTTGTAAATGTTTAGCATTTTTGTTTCCTGTAGCCAATGCTAAAGAATTACAAATAAAAAAAGCCATAAACATTTCTTAAAGCTCTAACTGAAATGGTCTGAGACCTATTGCACTGTGTGAGGGTGAGGGGTTGAGGATGAGTGAGGGTGAGGGTGAGAGTGGGTGAGGGTGAGTGAGGGTGAGGGGTTGAGGGTGAGTGAGGGTGAGGGGTTGAGGGTGAGTGAGAGTGAGTGAGGGTGAGTGAGGGTGAGTGAGGGTGAGGGGTTGAGGGTGAGTGAGAGTGAGGGTGAGTGAGGGTGAGGGGTTGAGGTTGAGGGTGAGGTGTTGAGGGTGAGTGAGGGTGAGGGTGAGTGAGGGTGAGGGTGTGTGAGGTGTTGAGGGTGAGTGAGGGTGAGGGTGAGTTAGGGTGAGGGGTTGAGGGTGAGTGAGAGTAGTTGAGGCTGAGTGAGGGTGAGTGAGAGTGAGGGTGAGTGAGGGGTTGAGGGTGAAGGTTTGAGGGTGAGGGTGAGCACACAAGCTTAGGAGTATGTCTTAGCACAACTTGCCCTCACCAATCACCTTTCACTTCTCAGGGCCTATGGACTTTCAAGGCTACAGATAGCATCTGCCATGTGCCTTAGAGGAACATTTATGTTTTAAAAATGTATTTGACAAATAATTATCGATCCATAGTTCAGCGCCGGCGAGATTATGCATTTTTGATATTTTTTGTTGCTGCACAGGCACTCGTGAGCATCATCTTTACCAGACTATACTATGGGTGGGCCGAGAGTTAGGCAGTCCAGGATCTGGGTGTTGCCATTTTAGAATGGCCCCTTACTTGCCAACTGATGGAGAATTGTTGGGTGGTCTCACTACTACTCGCTGATCTTGTAATTCATGCTCTAATACAAATGAACACTAAATAGCTTTTTATTCACCATCTCAGCAAGAGGCCAACAATTGAATAAGCAGAGTGTGAACCCTTCAGTGAACAGCACCAGTGTAAGTTGTGGATGACTTGAGGATTGTCGCTCATATTTTAACAGATTCGTAACTATTTCACATACATCTTTTTAGTACGAAAGATTCGCTGTTTTTTATTTTCTCATCTCTGGTGCATTTTACTTGTTTCTTTTCATTCCTGCATAAACCATAGAGCCAACTCGGCACAAACGTGTTATAATGTGGTCAGAGGGCGGGGCACTAGATGACGAGATGTGGACTACCGCCACATTATGCAAGCTTGCCAGAGCCTCTGTGCCTTGTGGTAAACTACAGCTGTTCTTGAAGTGCTCAGAGCTGCTTCTTCATTCAACGTAAGCCATCGCTTCACTCCAATGAGAGCATCTGAGCATCCTGAAATTGACGTCCTTTGCATAATAAAAGTGTTTACATACCTCAAGCTTCTTTCTCTAGGATTCTTTCTGTAGGATTTCCTTCTGTTTCCTGCTCAATGGTTTCTTCAATGAAATGTTCTTAATTGCTTGTTTCTTTGCTGATTTTTTGGAGAGCAGAACTAGAGCACAGCTTGTAGCTACTCCTTTCAGTCTTTCGTCATATTTCAGTTACTGGTGCGTGTACTGCATCATTGAGGCACACGGCCCTGGTGCTGGGTGTGCAGGGTCGATTTTTACATTGACACAAACATGGGAAATAAGTGGTGCAAATTGAAATTATACTGTTTTCGTGCATGCTATTTAAAAAACAAAAATACGCTATTCCCTCAAAGTTATTACCAGCAAAATAACGAGAGTGTAGTTTGCACAAAGCTCTAAAATAGCACTGGAAACAAAGACAACAAGTGAAAGCAAGTTGCGGTAAAGCGGGTTTGGGCTTTCATTTAATGTTATTCCCGAAATGTGCTCCAGGCAACACGTTAATCTCTTTGTACGTCGTGTTTGTGCTGCATATTTGGAGGCTTGACAATAACATGCTAGTTGGGGCTGAGCAACACCAAAATGGTTAAAGGGACTGTAAGAAGGGACGGTGCAAGGAAAACAAACTGCGAGGGGCGGAAAGAAGGAGACAATGTAAAAAAAATTCAAATGAAAAGAAGCGAGACGGGTCAATTACATGTTCCCTCCAAGCGCAATGCCGCTGCCAGCAGCGGCAGAGCAAGAAAGTCAGCACAAACAAACGGTGCGAAGAGGTGGCTCAACATATAACGATGCCGACTTTGGAGAAGGAGAACAGGGTTCGAGCCTCAGCGTGGGCGGCATCATTAATTATAAATTAAATAAACTGAGATCTCCTGCATATTAAATATAAATAAATAAACAGCGTGCGTGGGGTGAGGGCAGGAAGCTGCCAGCTATTTAAAAAACAAAAATACGCTATTCCCTCAAAGTTATTACCAGCAAAATAACGAGAGTGTAGTTTGCACAAAGCTCTAAAATAGCACTGGAAACAAAGACAACAAGTGAAAGCAAGTTGCGGTAAAGCGGGTTTGGGCTTTCATTTAATGTTATTCCCGAAATGTGCTCCAGGCAACACGTTAATCTCTTTGTACGTCGTGTTTGTGCTGCATATTTGGAGGCTTGACAATAACATGCTAGTTGGGGCTGAGCAACACCAAAATGGTTAAAGGGACTGTAAGAAGGGACGGTGCAAGGAAAACAAACTGCGAGGGGCGGAAGGAAGGAGACAATGTAAAAAAAATTCAAATGAAAAGAAGCGAGACGGGTCAATTACATGTTCCCTCCAAGCGCAATGCCGCTGCCAGCAGCGGCAGAGCAAGAAAGTCAGCACAAACAAACGGTGCGAAGAGGTGGCTCAACATATAACGATGCCGACTTTGGAGAAGGAGAACAGGGTTCGAGCCTCAGCGTGGGCGGCATCATTAATTATAAATTAAATAAACTGAGATCTCCTGCATATTAAATATAAATAAATAAACAGCGTGCGTGGGGTGAGGGCAGGAAGCTGCCAGATATGGAAATACCAGCATCAAAGAAAACAAGACGGAGGGAAGAGAGGGGAGAGGGGAGGGGGGGGAGAAATGCGACACGGCGGGAAGGGGCAGGCAGGATGACTCAGGGGAGGGGGCGGAGCGGGGCAGAGCGGCATGTGGGTGTGAAGAAGCCGGGCCTTTGAAGTGAAGCTAAGCTTCACTTCAAAGGTGTCGGAGGAATGCGGGCGGCTGTGCACGCGCTTTTAAGCTCAATGCACATGCGCATTGAGCTTAAAAGTCACGGGCACTGCAAGGAATCGCCACGATTCCTTGCAAGTTAGATAAAGAGTAGATGAGCCCCTATAGTCTCGCTTGCTCGATGCGCATGCGCATCGACAGGCGAGACCTAAAAATACACAAACCCAGTGGCGGGTCCTCCGCTAAGTCGGAGGAGTGTTGCCCCACTGCGCAAAAAGTTAAAATAAAATGACAATAACTTATAGTTATTGGCCTTTTATTTTTTCTATTACCTCTGTACAGAGTGGGGCACGGCGGGGCTGGCCAGAGCATGGGAGGGGTGTTGTGCACTCCCTAAGTGCGCATGAACTGTTTGGATGGCACTCTTGGGTGGACCAACAGTTCATTCGCACTTTGCATGTTCCTACCAGGCTGCATTACACAGCCCGATCAGGAACATGCACAAGCTCTCTGTTCAAGTCATAGCGCAGATTCACGGGGCTCAAACCAATCACAACCCTGCATTGCAGAGTTGTGATTGACTCAAGGAATCCTGTCTGCCCGGGTCCTTCCTGTTGCCGCTGTCAGGGACAGATGAGGATGGAGGAGAAGCGGCGGCCAGCCGTCAAAGGTAAGTGTTTGTATTATAACATTCCTTCCCCCTCCGCCTCACTACCCCCAGCCGGTAGCAGCCGCTACTGCACACACCTGTAAGCACTGCATTTTTTTTTCCACACTCCCCATCAATATTTCGATATGTGATTCCATCACAATCTCAATTACAACTGACACACATGACCACTAAGTTTTGCAATCTGCAGAGAGGCAAAGGATTTGATGAGCATGTATTCTGATCACCAATATGACTGACAGGCACTGTGAGAAACTAGGACTGCCTTGAGCCTCACTCAACAACAAGGTTATCTATGGTCGGACACACACACCCAAGTTCATAGTACACACTATACAAAAGTATTATGCTGCTGCGTGAAAAAAACTGCATAACCAACATCCTGGAAACAAGCATTTGCAATAGGTCTCGGATTTACGCAAGTTTCGTAAATGCGACACCTATTGAATTACAAATGGTAGTTAGTAAATACGCCCTGCTGCGCTTTAACTTTATTATCAGTCACGCCCCTTTCTTTAGACGAGCCGTGTTCAAAGACACCATTAATGTGAAAACACGGTAAGGGCGCTTTAAATAAAACAATTTTTTTTAAAGCATTTGTCAAGTTCACAAACAAATGCTTTTTTTCTAAAAGCGCTCCATGCCGCGCATTCACTTAAAGGGCAACCGCACCACTTTCCTTAGAATCTGCTTGTTTAACCCCTTGTGTGCTGTTGACGCGCTCAGCCCGTCATGAGGGACGGTTGAGCTGCCCTCATGACGAGCTGAGCTCATCACAGCCGTTGTAACGTTCGCACGCGGGGATAATTTCCCCGCTGTGCTGAACGTTCTAAAAACGGGTGTGGTGTGACGAGCTCAGCTCGTCACGAGGGCAGCTCTGCTGTGCCTCATGACGAGCCGAGCTCGTCAACAGCACAGCGGCGCCGCGTGCGCCCCCCCACCCCCAAGGGGTTAAGGAAGGGGGCGCGGCGAACATTAATGGGTAAGTGCAGCACAGGGCAATGTAAAAATAAGTAAATCATTAAAAAAAATATACGGCTACATTTGGTGCGGCAAGTAAAGAAAAGGCACACTGCCACTATTAGCGTGGTGTGTCGTGCTATGTAGAAAATAATTAATAAAGATGTTGCGAGCATGTCCTGGCAGCAACTGCAGGCATGCAAAAACCATTAAGCTAAATAGCGCTCGGAGGCTGCAAATAAAGCCTACGGAGCAACAACACATGTAAAAGGAGGTGTCCTCATGGGAGGTTATAAATTAAGACAAGGAGGTACTAAGGAGGGACTAACAAACCTATTTACAAATCAGACGCTATCATTTACGAAGGACAATGACAAACCAATGATAAATATGGGCGAAGAGTGGGCGGGACTTCAAGTACATACGTCAATACAGCATGCCTCGCAGAGCAGCGCATGTGCTGCCCAGGCTCGATCTAAAAACAAACACTCCTGGGGAACGCAAGATACAGTAAATATGTGAAATGTAAACAGGAACCACACTGCCGATATGGATTACCTTAATGGTTTTTACAGTCACTGTTCAAAAGTTGATCAGTGTTTTCACCTGTAAAATCATGACATGAATATAGATAGGGTCTGAAGGAGTTTCGAGGCTTCATCTCTCATGGACCATCCTCACACTCAACACTGGCAAAAAAAAAAATAGCACATTACATTCTGCACATATGTAGATATAGATAAGATAGATCGGCGTTTGGAAGAGTTTTTAGCCGCCTCAAAAATTAAATTAAATAATAAAATCTATATACATATCTACTTTGCCAGAAGTTGGTGTCTAGCCATCAAGCATCAATTGTTGCTATGTGGGAGATCTTGGTTCCTGTTCAGGGCCGGCTTTAGGGTGGCAAAACCGGTGCAGTTGCACCTGGCGCGGAGCTCAGAGGGTGCCGTGTTTAGAAATAACAGGTTTAACCGCATGCGTGCGGCCGTTTTTACCGCTGTATGCGGCATTTTTAAAATTACCGCGATTCATGACGAGCTCAGCTCGTCATCAGCACACGGCTGGTAACGCTGATGACGAGCTGAGCTTGGAAGGGTTAAAAAGCACCTCCTGCAGAGTTCCTTGTGTTTAGCAGTTTTGCAGCGACATAAAAAATGTTAAGATACTCTGGTCACTAATGTCCCTGCTGGAGAGAAATCGGAATGTTGTCCACTCGTGATGAAGTAGCGCAAAGGGTTAATAAGCCTGCTGCAAAAAACGTGTGCTACACAAATCACTCAACTATATTTTATGTGACTCGTTCAGTAAGTTACTGCCTTTGTCAAAGAGATGCTTTCGTTACTTGCAGTTCATAAGCTACAACCCTAATATAGAACAGTGAGCTATGAACAGCCATCAAAAAGCTGCATACCTACTGCATTGTATAATATGAATTATGTTGTCCCCAGTCTTTTATTCTCCAAATATTCCACACAAAAAAAGTTCATTTGGCCAAAAATGTATTCAAATCCTGAGGTTGTGCTTCTCCAGATCAACACTTAAAATATAGTGCCTAGTAGTATAGGTGACGTGCGACTTCTACACCTTGTAATCCTCTTTGTTTTATGTAACATTTCCTGTAGACTGATGTAGACACTGAATTGTTGGATTTGTATAGAGTGTGTGTGATGTAAAGTGCTCTGACACCCTACGGTGGTATGAGTTGCGCTATAAAACAAATGAAATGCACGTGAGAGGGCTATGGAGAGAGGAGTGCAAGGAGATTTTTTTTTGGGGGGTGGGGCTAACAAAGATGGTCTCTGGGCGCCACCAGTGCTAAAGACAGCTCTGTTCACAGTCATATCATTGTCTGAACAGTTCCCCTTTTCTGAATAGCTGGTTTCCTCTCCAGGCAGAGTTTAGGCATTCCGGAGCTACATGCCTTCTACTTCAAAGGATCTGCCCCTGTGCATCACACGTTTTTGACCTTTACATGAAAAGGAAAAAACTATTTACCAAGGACACTGGATTTGACCTGGAGGCTATTTATCAGCAAATGCCAGGAATTATTGCGTATAGTGTATGGCTTCGAAACGTTTCTCTATGACTCATGATTACGTCAGCCATCAACACACAACATGAACGCCATCTTTAGATTCTATTTTCAACCATCACGTTCGGAAGATTTACCTGATGCTCTTGTGGGTTTTAGTGCAGGAGCTTAGTGCGTGGCTATTTTACACTAGTTCGACACTTTCCCAATGACCATGGTGTAAATGTTTTTTTAAACGCCCACCGTGGACAGGAAAATTAAGGGTGGAGACGGTTTCCTTTTATGGGAATTGGTTATACCAGGACCCTATTTTCCAGGGCCACTGGAATTATGTGGCAGTGGTGGGCTGAATTATGTGGCAGTGGTGGGCTAAATCATGTGGCAGGGTTAACTGAATTATGCAGCAAGGAGAGTCAAATGATGCAGCATATTGCGGTACATTATGTGATAAGTTTAAAAATGAGAAAATAAGGAAGTAATCTTAACACTTTCTGGACATAGATTATGTAGCGAATGCAACAAATTCATAATCATGCGAAAATTGCAGCGCCACACAATCACTTAATTCCACTAGCCCGGATAATATCGCTTTGAGAACTGTGAACAATTTGAAGTCAACCTCCCTTTTATAACCGCTGAAGCTTGGCATAGTTTGTGCAGCAAAGAATCTGATCACGCAGCTAATAAATGGCAATACATATTATACACACACACTAAGTAATGCAATGTGTGCAAATACATTTTTTTGTTAATTTCAGTACATTCCAATGTTCTAATATAATGAGGCAATATACTGGTTTGCTACCAATTTAATCTCTATGACCTACAATTAGCTTTTGAGTGTAGTACTGTGAAAATTCCAATAGCCCACTCAGAAGATGTAAAAACAATAAGTACAACTAGTGTGAATCAGTCCAAGACCTCTAAAATCTCAATGACATTACTAAATCAGTTTGGTTGGATTTTGAATAGAATTACTCTTGCCTAAAACAGGCGCCTAGACCACAGCAGAAAACTGGGAAATGGTGGTATGCTGGCATTTGGAATGGTGGCTGAATGAGTGGACTGTAGAGTGTAGTGTGTGGCAGTATGGAATGTAGAAAGTTGAGGGCGAGTGAATGCATGTCAGCTGATGTGTGTACAGGGGGCAGATCGGATGTAATCAGGCCCACTGGAATTATGCTGCATAATGGAGTACATATTGTGATGCCATTCGCTGTTTGTTTGTCATTTTATCATATGGTAATGATGGAGCAAGGAGGAGAAACAAAATTTTGTGTACCCCTTCATACTTCCATAATTATAACATGAACTAATGGAATGATGTGTGAAATTAATCAATCTAGAGTAAAATTGCACCTACACAAGTACACGTGGGAATTAACTTTGCTTATGTTGCAATTATAATTAACTAACTATGTGATTTTGTCATGTCCTAAACTAATAAGCAGCTTTGAAATAATAAAATGCAGCATAAATGTGCTTTTGTTTACGTATTTGTGGCAGAAACCAAAGGATAAGTAAGTATATTACGCCTAAGTGTTGCTTAACTGCTAGGTAACTACTAATAGGGAAAACCTTAGTAAGGGGGGAGGTAAACATAAAGGCTAAAATTCTAAAAATGTACGTTTGTTTGTGTTTGTTTCTATGATAGTTCCCATTCTGGCCTGTGAGGCCTAACAAAAGATGGCTGATTTGCAGAACTGCGAATAGAAAATGAACTTAGCATGCGCAAGCCCGACTCAGAGTTCGAATGAGAGCTGCTTGGGCCTGGAGTCAATGTAGTTCAAGGACGATGTGGCCCAGAAGTCCAGATGGCTGCCAAAAGAGGAGCATAATGGTTCAGAACGTGAGAAAGTCTAGCAAAGTAGCTAAGAGAGAACAGGACTAGGCCGGATGAGGCCCAAAACAATGACCCATTTAAAATCAGGCTGACGGAAGTGGAATAAATGTTGTGTGATGAGATGATGCTCATCCACCCCAAAATTGTCCAATCAGAACTCGAATTTACGCTGAAAGTTAAATTTTTAGATAGATAGAGCTAGTGAGAAAGGTATAAAAAGTGCTGATTTTAGTGAAGAAAAAACTCCTTTTCGATTTCCTCTCAAGATGCTGTCCGTATGCTGATTTTTCCTGAGATGTAAGACTTTGAAAATGTTCTTATTTCTTTAGAATGAGATTTGAACTTTAGGTGAGGTTATTAGTCAGGGAAGTTAGGAGAAAGAATGAATTTTGGGAACTGTCTTTTGCTAAAATACTTGCATTTCTGCAATCTAAATAAATGTCTATTTCTGAATTTTCTAAAATAAATTAAATTAACTGTTTTGAAATAAACTCCGTATTTTCCTTTTAATGTCGTTTTTGAATAAATAAATAAATAAAGTGAATACATTTTAGACATGTTAAATTTGCTTTTAATAAAAATTAGATAAATGGAGAATTAAGCTGGTCTTGAGTTTTCCTACGCCTAATTTTTTACTAGCAGATCCGTCGACCACAGTGTCTAAAAAAAAATGTTGTTAATGAAAACCATGGTAAACTCATTTAAACTGCAGGTGTAAATAGAATAAATATTCAGATATAGTTTAGACGTCCCGCTATGATACAGCGGCTCTCCTTTGAATCTCACCGATCCATGGAGTAAGTTGTAAGTATTTTGTGAGTGAATCGCAGTGTCATGGGCCCCACTGTCGAGTATATGTATGATTTTGTACTTCAGGGAAAGGTGTCATGGTTTTAGAAATTATTTCCGGAGAACCGCTGCATCAGTAACAGTGTTAGGGAAAGATTTCAACTTATTAGTACAAGTTGTATACCCAAGAGCAGCAATAAGCAATTGAAAGATGATCAGTCAACCTTTAAGAGTGACCTTCTACAGCGCAGGAGCATGTTTTAGTAACTTTTGATCCGTTTGAACTAGAAACAGCATTTTAGTTGAAATCTGCAGATTGTGCAGCAGTTGATGGATTATGTGGCAAATCAATAACTATGCAGAAAATGCCTCGGCTGCAGAATCAATAATTCCTAGGGTCCTGGTTGTAATACCGGTTACTCTGAAACTTAAAACAATATATATACCATTCCTGTATTTGGAATGCGGAAGCTTTCTTCATTTGCCACCAAAGGGCCTATCTTTGTGGCAATTAGTAAAAGAAGGTTCATGAATCTACCCTGCCTCATACGGTTTTAATTCACCTATTGTTAGAAGGTGGTTCTGACAATAGGGGCCGCCCAGATCTTTCGCTTTTTGAGCACCTAATTGTTGAGCTTTTACTGTGGGGGAGCCTCATAATCTGGGACTCACCGACAGTAAACTCATAATGAAGGAGACTGCATAGGGATTTTACTGGTGTACCCCTGGCTTGACTATGCCGCTGCACAGCAGCTGGAGTATGGGGCACCGGGCTGGTTACATACAGACACCTGTGTACATGCGTGTGCTCACGGGTAGGGGCTGCGCAGGGGATATTCCTAGCGTGCGCAGTCCAGGAGCAGCTACAGAGTGAATTGCAGGACTTATGCAGAGTTGGGTGGTGATATGGAATAGGCTTTATACACTGGAAGGAAACATGCCAGGGAAAATCAGTGTGTTTTACTGTGTTTTTCACTGCATTATTCCCTCATGGGGAGGTAGAACCCATGGCTAGAGTAACTTCCACAAGGCCTACGGATTCGAGACACGCACTACAGTCCTGTGTAGCGGATGGGAAAATAAGTATTCTGCAGAGTCCAAAGTCCTATTTGTACTGCTTTTGGGTCGTCCAGAAATGACATATTTCTCTGAGTCCCGGGCTGGGGTCTGGCCCTGGCAGATTAGATTAATTACCTTTCTTCCCAGAGCAAAGATCTTCCCTCCAAGGAGAAGAGATAGGTGGAGCTACAAGCCAATCCATCAACTGCTGTTGCTGGGTGCCAGGCACCAAGCTGAACCACAGTGAAGGCAGTAAGGGGGGAAGGAGTTGGGTTTCAGAGGCCATGTGGCCAGAGACACTGGACGACGCCATTTTTGAACAAACCCAGAGGCTGGACAAGAAGGAGGGAGCAGGGGCAGGGAAGTGAGGGGTCACTGTTTGATAGGACACACAGAGACTTCCTGCCAGCCCCCTACTCAACTTTTAAAAAGTACTTGCACAGGAAGAGAAGCTCTCTCTGGGGTGTGGTCTGCTGAGGCGAAAGGTGCTGGAGCCTGGCGCAATGGGCAGTTGGAAGGAGGACACACCTGACTGCCCCCCAGGCCCTTAACAGCGCCAGAAGAAGAGTCAGGACTGGTGCGCAGAATAAGAGGCCTCTGTGCAGGGAGAAGAGAGGCGCAGGGAGCCAGAGAAAACCGCTCCCTGCAGAATGCACCCTCTTGGAGACCCGGGAGACGTAGTGCTCCCAGTGGCTGGGGAACACCACCAGGAGCAAGAAGACGCAAAAAATAGGGCAGATCGGACCCCCAGGGTCTGAGATATGGCCCCTGGAAGGTAGGCGACCGTTGACCCGTAAGAAGACCGACGACCAAGCGCTGGGGCATCTTAGAGATGCCCCAGGGGTGGGTCAAGTCCCAGGGGCTGCCCCTCAAAGAAGTAAAGCCGGGGTGCACCGTCGCGCACCCCGTGAAGCTGCCCCGCGGGGTGCCAGGATCCCACCCTGGCCCCCGCTGAAACCTGCGCCGGGGAGCGCCATCGCGCTCCCCGTGAGGCGGTGCGGGGGGAGGGGCCCGGGAGAGCAACTCCGGTCCCGTGTGAGGAGGCGGAGGCTAGGAGAAGGCTGGGGGAGTGCCGCCGCACTCCCCCGAGGTCCCGACAGGACTGCTGTGTCCGCGTCTGCCGACCGGAGCGAGCAGACAGAAGTGCTCGGCCGGCTCCCGCGGCAGCACAGAAGAGTGCTGGCCGTGCAGGGAGCCGGCGGGGGCAGCCAGGGGTGGGCTCCCTGGGCTGCCCTCCAACACAGGCAACGCTGAGGGTCCCGGTGAGACCGGGACCCTCGGAACAACGGAGTCGGTGTCGGAGACCCGGGTGAGACCGGACCCTCTCAACAACTGGCAGAGCGGCTGGGGGTCGGCTCCCCGAGCCGCATCCTCTTACCTGGGCCCCCCACCAAGGCCCAAGACGTGGCCAGAGGCCACAGCGCGGTTCTCCCCGAAGCAGCGGGAGAGCCGCTCATCATTTATGCAGCCAGGCCCATAATGCCTTGCAGGCCAGGACCAGCCTGCAAGGGCAATCCAGCGTTTTCAAGGCTTGTGGTGGCCCCAGGAGAGCGGTGTCGCCACCTCACATGTGCTAAGGTGCTGGGGGGGCTGCTAGAGTAGAGCAGTGTCCCCCCCTGCACGAAGAGAAAAGTCCCACCCTAAGTGGTTTGGGGATTTGAAAGAATAACCCCTCAAGGGCTCAGCATGCATTCTAAACCTTTTGGGCTGGAACTTTTGTTCTTCAGCTGAAGGTGAATTGAAAAGTGGTTCATGGAGTGAAGGGCTGAGGTGGTGGATGTCTGGGAGAAGGCATCCCCTGGAGATGAAGGGGTCTAAATGCACCACAAATGCTTTTACTAAGGTTATTCATAATGTTATTCCTGATAGAGGGACTGAAGGACATGTGTAATGTGAAGTACTGGTGCCAGGTGATGGCATACACAAAGTGGGGTTATGTTATCAAACATTCCTGCTAGGATGATTGGCTTTATATACATAACCCTGTGATCATCTGTGATGCCTTTAGGGGCTGTAATTGCAATGCATCTTTAATGACAGTACTCATAACATTTGGATTTCATTCTAAAGTGTGCGTAAACATTTACTCTTGCTGCTGCGCTTAGGTGAAGACCCCAGACTGTTAGCCCTTAAGATGTAGAGATGTATACTTTATGGTCAGTAGGAGATGCTCGGTCAGGGTCATGTGTCACCAAGACAGGTGTATCCCTGTTTAATGCTTGTTGAGGTAATGGGGGGGGGGGGTGGGGCGCCACTGGGATGGTGCCAGTGCGAGGGCCCTCGCTCCAGGATATGTTCAACTAATTGCATTGGGGGCAAGATGATGTGCATACATGGGAGTGGTGGTACTAGACCCCCACCCCCCTGCGGGAAGGGTGGAGATGTTATGCAATGTACCAGAGTAATTCCAACAGCTTATGTGTATTTGGAAATTGATGCATAGTATTGAGTGGTGTGTGTGTTTAATAAATGTACTCTTACTTTTATAAAGCAAAGTACAGACTGGACAATCAATTATTGAGCATTATTTTTGCACACCTGCAAATGGCGATCACTAGCCCACACCACCTCCCTTGAGTAAGCCTCAGACTGCTCTGCAACGCTACCCTCTGAGAGTCAGGCGCTACAATTGGGTGTTTGGTTCCCAGTGAAGGACAAATGCGGTCATGTTATTTGTCATGTTATTTGTGCAGGCCTCACAGATGCTGCCCCGTTTTCCAACACCTATGCACTGGTCCTGTCAGTGTTGCAACTCCATTTATTGTCTAAAATCAGCAAATGTTGCCTGAGGAAGTGTGGTCATTTAATCAGCTCCAAAGAGCCAGGCAAATTAGAAATTGCAAAAAAGTGTACCCTTGGATCAAATATCAAGGTAAAAGAGGCACTTCGGTGTGAACAAGAAAGCACAAAGAAACAAGCATTTGCAAAGCAATAGTTTGAGCTATTGGCATTGTAAATGACAATGCATTTTTTAATGTTTTGGTTTTTAAAAAATAAATAAAAGACATTGCCATTTACAATGTCATAGCTTAAACTCGCGTAAATGCGAGACCTATTACATTGCAAAAGCTTGACTGGGAATGATAGCAACTCTGCCTGCTGATGAGTGCAGAGGAGACAGGTTGCAAACATAGAAAACAGAAACACACTTGTGTTCTCGATAATTCACGGTTAGCTTTGCATACTAGCGTCTATCGTTTTAAGGCGTAGTAAGCGCTATATAAATACAAGTACAATGTTTAGCTTAAAGGACGGAAAAGGCCAGAGGTGCTTCAGTACTAGGCAAGCGAACGTACTTAATTCTGTGTGTGCGTTTCACATATAATACAACTCGAATACACTTTACGCCAGTAGGGGCAAGAATCTGCCGAGCAGCTGTTGCGCATGCAACATGGCTGTAATGGGTTTAAAACGTCTAGCTCTTAACGGCGACAACTTCCGGTCAGAGCACTTTCAATGTAACACTCAGTCTCGTTGTTGAGATTCTCACGTGTCGCAGAGAGCCAGGGTGTAGAGAAGTGACAAGAGGTGAAGAGAGGGGAAACTGTGCTTTCAGGATGCCACAACTCGCAGATCTGGATCTGATCAGAACCATTGGGGAGAAGGAAGATGTGCCCAAGGAGCCAGCGTATGAATCTGGTGGAGAGGAGTGAGAGGGGTGGAACAGGGTAGCACAGGCAGAAAAAGAATCATTTGAAGTATTGAAGCGTAACATGGCAACTCGTCCGACGTGGAGCTTAACTTCAAGGCACTCCTGATTAAAAGCCATCAGCAATACAGATACCTGGTAGAGTAGGCAGATGCTGTGTGTCTGTTTAGTCAGTCGATAGGTTGTGAGGTAAATAATATAAATGGCGAGGCAGAAGGAAACAGTGATAGGCTGCGGATGTAAATAAACTGTGGTCTCTGGCATCATTACACAGATTGGTAGCATATTGGAAAGGTCAACTAGTATATTGGTGAAAATTTAGATATGTGGCGCTTTAGGGTGAGAAAGTATGTATGCGCTGCAACTTCTCTAGACATCATTACGCTAACGCCCGGTCTCCTTTTCGGGCGGCTTGTTTATATAACACAACCCCTTCAGATAAGAAATTCCTTCACGGCGGCCGTGAAGCGGACGACCCAGTCAGGATGGGTCATCTGGGCGGTAAAGGGAGACAGGGAGTTAACTAAGAAGCATCATTTTCAATGGGAAGCCAGATTTTATCATGAACACTGATGCGACCCAATGAAAATGATGGGCGGGGCTTCAAGCCCCCTTCAGATATCTCCATCACAAAAGGTCACGCAGAGCAAGCAGCGTTTTGCACTGCAACGCCAGGCGAGACCTACAAACTTAATGGAGACTGCAGAGAAAGGATGGATGATGTGTGGCTCTGGCAGAGGCGTGGTGTAGAATACCAACACCAGCCCGAGGAAGTCGACAGCTGCTCTTTCATGCCCTCTGCGCAACTCACGCTTAATTTGCCTCGACCCGGGGCACCTCAAAATGTGCACAATCCTACACCACAGACTGGCAAGCTGCGAGGATCAAAGAGCAAATACTGCTTACTCGTAAAGCAATTTCTTCAGGCAATTCACAGTCTTGAAAGTAAAACAGAAAGCAGGAGATAAGCAAGGTCAGGCAGGAGGGGTGCAGCAGGGCCGGATCTGGAGCAGCACCAAACCAATAACCCTGCTGCCTCCAGGAAATCAACCTCACCTTCACTGCTAGAGTAAATACTCAGAACTAAAAAGGCGTCATACAGGGAAACTGTTTAAAACAATAGGATCTGTGTGTAATTTTCATTATGAAATCCAAAAGAAAAGCAGATGGCACAGGGAGATGAAGTCATTTACCCAGGATCCACAAAATGTTAATGGGGATATGGAGGAAGGGGCATAAGGAAGATTCTATATTAAACTAAGTACCCGAACGTGGATTAGTCATCATATTAACCAATATATCAAATGTTGTCCACCACAACCACTAGACCAGTGATACTCAAAGTGCGGCCCTCCTGGCCTTTACATGCGGCCCCCTGGTCAACAGCAGCTCCGGGGTGCTGTTTACTAGGCTCAGCACTAGCATGAAAAACATGTTAAATAAACGGGCAAATTGCTATTTCCTGGTTAACTGAAGATATAGAAAAAAAGTAACCATGGTGTTCTGCACTGCTTAACTTTAGAAACACCTTCATTTTAAAAGACATCTGGCAACAAACGTGTAAAAATATGATAATCTCTTCAAAGTTCATAAAGTGTATTTCATGAACAAAGAATCGGATCACCTTAGTACAGAAGATCAGTACATTTAGAAGTTTTTTTTCAAGTGCATTGAGAATTTTCTTTTTTAAGTGATACTTTTCGAACATGAAATTAGAAATATTCGTGCTTCTCCCCACCCGGACAACAATGCCAATAGAGTACTACGAGGCAAGTCAGTTATGTGCACCCTCTGGGTAGGATGGTTTGCTATCATACATACTCAACATTATAGTTTATTGAATGAAATGCAGGAGAAGATTTTGTACAGCGCACACCCTGAAGCCATGTATTTCTAAGTCCTCTCATATGTGATAATGGAGGGAAAGTGAACTAAATGAAATCCCAGGTTTTCTGGTTTCATATTGTGCAAATCAGCCACTTGATGTACTTGCTTTGCTTCCCCTACAATCATCTTTATCACTCGCCTAACCGCCACTCTGCTGGCATCAGAGCAGCCCTCGGCCACACCACAAACTAAACTTTTTGGCCCTGGGAAAATGTTAGCGAGTACCCATGCACTAGACCGTGTGTGGTTTCACTAACTCCATAATACAGTGTTGGGGTGCTCCAAGTTCACACGCTTCCTTTGTCTTCTGAGTAAGTAATTTTATCACCAGACCATGACATAGCCCAAACAGATCTACAAGTATTTGCTCTGTAGCTGCTGCTACCTGCTAAGGAGCTTGCACAGAGGATGCCATGTTGTCAAAACAATCTGCATGAGAGTGAACAATAAGCCACTGCCACCTCATGGACCATCTTAACACCCACGCAGTTGCTGGACAGGAGCAACTTCAATAGTAAGGTGACTCAGAGTGCAGTACCAATCTAGACATGTGCTCCAAACAGACATATCAGAGCAGACGAGGATACCAGAGTCATGGAAATCTGGCATATTAATAACGATTCCACCTAAGCTCCTATGGAGAGTCAGATGATTGGGTGTGGATTTATAATGGGCCCTCTCTTGGTCAAAAGATACTGACACTATCCAAGAACAGAAAAGATGACTAACCTGTTGCTGCCAGCCTCCTTTGGGCAATCACTTCAGTTAAAGGCTAAAGACCACCAAGACAAAAACACAGGAAAAGGCCATGGAAAAACAAACGAGATACAATCTCCCCGATCCACCAGCCAATATGCATTGACTGCAGAAACTGGCCACAAAGAGATCATAAAGTCTGGTTCATGCTACTCTTATCTCTTTATGGACGACTCACAAAAAGAACAAGGGCTAACCAAGAAGACTGAACCAATCTGTCTTGGGTAGCCCCTAAAATAAGAGTACCAACCAAGAAGACTAAACCACCCTACCGTAGATAATTCCCAAAGAAAAGCAAACAACAAATCAAAAACCACCAAACCACCCTGTCATTTGCAACCCTCAAAAAAAGGCTCCCAACACATTAAAATGATGGAATAAGGCCATCTTAGGTAAACCCAATATGAAGTCCACTTGAAGATCAAGTAGACTGAACCACAGTGTCTTGGGAGATCCCCAAGAATGGCAAATGACAAACCAAAAATCCTGAGCCACCTTAACCTGGAAGATACTATGGATTTGTAAGTAAAGTCCCTTCTCATTCCAGGAGATGATGCTCAGATAAATAAGAGAAAGGCAGATTAACACATTTTCTTGGCCTCTAAAACAAATTCGCTGGGATTGTAGATAGTCTGCCACTTCAAAATAAGTAAAGAAGATAATAAAAAATAATTCAGTGAACCTTGAACTACTGAATGATGGGTACGCAAGTACAAATGGAAGCCATATTCTCTGTTGCTGCCATTCTTCCATGAGAAATCAAAGTTGGAAGAGAACACGTGAAAGGAATAAATATTTACTCTAGGAAACGCATGCAACAGTCTTTGTTCAAACACTAACCAGGGGAAAGTGCACTTTAGTCATGAAAACACAAGAGCCTTTCTGTTTAATCTCCAGTTCACCGACAAAAAAAATAGACTAATCAACTCACCTTTTAAAAGTGCACAGAAAGGAAAGAACAATAATCATGCTAGGGTAGAGAACAGTAGCACTCAGTCAATATGTTAGAAATTCACAGTCTGTCCAAATTCACCGGAGGGTACTTCTCAAATTAAAATCATGAATTGATTACCCCAGGCGCAGGGATTTCATGGCCGGATATGCGTACAGGAAAGCCACTGACATCATGCCTGACAATCAGAGGCAAACTACTACACAGATACAAGTAACCTACAGTTCAACATTTCTAGACATGCATTGCAGTATGACAGCCTCTAGTTTGATGCAGTGGTTTGAGCTCTCACTAGCTGCTGTGCCTGTATACTACTGCAGAATTCCTGCGGGAGCTAACAGTAGCCTTGAGTGAAGTTATGGTTAGCGTTTTAATTGAACTTGTGTGTTTTAATTATAGGCTAATGTGTAAAAACCAAGGTTAACCATAACTTCTTTACCCCGTTTTAAAAAAAAATATGTTCTAAATTCAACCTTCATAAAAGTATACCCTAGCTAGCTCACTGTGTGCAGCCTGTGTGCCACCCCCTGCCACAGGTGCCCAACTCCCACTGCACATGGCCTTCACGCCCTACTGCCCACCCATTCCGGCAGTCGACCCCACCATGGGTGGGCATCTTTCAACCAGTTGTTCTATACCATTCACTTAATTCCTGTTTTTCACTTTCCCAACTGGTCTTGGCCGGCGACAAGAAATAGCTACAGTATTTCTGGTTATTCACTGGTTCAGCTATTTTGCCTAGCTTAGGCCAAGGTTACATCAATTTATCAAGAGTTTTTGGTAGAGTGCTACTATCCCGACAGTCACCTCGGTGAGCTCCTGTGACCGCCATCCTCTGCTATTTCTGCCCCCGGATTGACATTGCTGATCCAATTTCACTGAGGTTTCCAATTTAATTCCCCCCTTTGTGTCCTTAACAGTACCAGACTTCAGAATGGGAGATCTGCAAAGTAGTGAGCTGCTGTAAAAGGTTGCAAAGCTGCTCACGATTGGAAGTCAGGAGCGAAGAGGCAGAGGAGGGCAAATACACTTGGAGGACTGAAGATACTAGAAATACATCTGTGGCGGCCCAGCTAACTGATTTATACATTAGGTGGGACAAGTGGATTCCTTTACAGAGCTAGAGGATTTCAGTAGCACTTGGACAAGTACATATTTTCAACATTCCACAAGGACCAATGTCTTTCAGGACACTTAATGGCGACTATACCTCGGCAGCAAATTTAACTAAAATATAATGCTCTAAGCCTGGCAAATTGGGAGTTTTTTGATTAACTGTTACAGATACGTTAGGTAATCTTTGGGGCCTACATTTTATTTTCTCTAATAATAGGCATTAATGAAGAAGAGGTATTCTTTATAATAAAGTACAATTATTGAAAAATGCCAAGCTGTGTACTAATGTACTGATTCTGAAGGCACAGAAAAGTAAGCACTTTTTTGTCAAGCTGTCTATATGTAACTATACCATCATCACTGAAAAGTCCAACTCAGTAAATGGGTCAGGAAACAACTGCCCAATTTCCTTCAATCCGCAGAGGCAGAAACCAAATTTAGGGGTTTGGGGAAATCTACTGGTGTAAACCCGAAAAGCAGAGCATGCCTGACAAAATGACATGCTTGACACTTTCTGCCACTTTCATAATTGTGATAATATATTTAGGACCACTCCCTGCCCTTTAACCTGATCCTACTTTGTATAAATGATTCCTGCGGGAACATTAATCTTACCTGAACAGTCTTGTCAATTTTTTCCCCCAACACTATTGTTGCTACTTTACCGGAGACAAATCTTTTAAGGGGAAATTTTTATTTTTCCTGAATTACCAGTTGGTATGTACAACTCAACTAAAGTTCCTATGTTTTAAAATGAAAACATTTTTATATTCCCATTGATTCGCTTTAAACCAAGCCCCCAAAATTAAGAATAAATTACTCAACCAAAAATCTTAATTGAAGCTTGGCATGGAAATTGTTGGAAGGAAAGCAACTCGACCTACAGCAATCATGAGAATGAGAACAGAATCTGCAGGGGGGGGGGTTGAAAATAATGTGCGCTTCTATGATCTGTAACTCAAAGGCTTAAAACATGGCCCAAGGTCGGAAAAGCCGAGGTAGTGGAAGTCGGCATCCGTCTGATAAGCAGGGCACATGCGGCCTTGTGTGAAGCTTTCCCACTGAGGGAGGCGGTTTCTAGAGCAGAAATAGAGGGTGAGCTCACCGTCTTGACAATTTTAGAGGTGCTGCAACACTTACGTTTCTCTCGGATCGCGAGCTGTGAAAGATGAAAAGGTAACAAAGCTGAGAATTAGGAAGACCATGAAACTACGTTTAACTTGAAATGCGAACGTCACCAGCAGCTCCTGGCAGACTAAGGGAACAACCGAAATTATATGTTGGCCCATCTACTCCCTTGAAACACGCCCTGTGAGGACGCCAAGAGATGCTCATTGCATGCATGCTATACTGACTGCCTATACCTTACTCCCCACTCTACTTGTCAACCAAAGGTCTCATAACCACTTGGAATCACCCTGTCCTGATACCGAACATTAACAAGGACAGGGTAAAACGCCTGCGACAGCAAAAGAAGAACAACAAATCCAAAATAGTGGATGGCACGTTTCGACTGTAAATCGTTAAAAATAGAACGTCTGAGAGGGTGTATGTACAGTTGTAAAGAGTACAATACGCACTGCAGGAAGAGATTAAGAGAATGCAGGAAATATGTAAATTGTTTTTTTTCCAGAAATTAATATATGCATCGCTAAAGCGCGCCAGTTTGATATACGAGGTGAGACGTTCCGTCTCCTCTGCGCATCTGCAGTGTGACGAAGGTGCGACACCCTCGACACAAAAAGCCGCCAGGGACAAAATGAGAGAAGAAATACTGCAGCTGCTAATTAACAGAGCAAAAAAAATAACGAAGGAGGGTGGCTGGGAAGTGACGGCATCATCCTCATCCTGCAGGGATCTGTGGATAGCTCGAGGCCCCCCAAATCACAACAGCGCCTGGGGAGGGGTGGTAAAGGAACACTAGATAACACTGGAATATGACAAGCCTAAAATAAACTGAGCTCTGTACTCTGGTATCGACTCACCGACACTCTTTTAATCACATCTAAGGAAAATAAACACTTACCAAACATTGGTGTACAAAGGTGACACAGCAGAGTCGCCACGACGCTATGTGTTCACCCTCTCTCACTCCTGAACAGAGTGGTTTAACGTGACTAAGATCCGTAAACCCAGAGGAACAGACGTAATCAAAATAAAGAGGTCAGAGTTTCATGGTATTTCCACATTCGAATTTCGCAGCACCGCTTGCGACCTCCTTAATGCACATTTAACCCCTATGAGACAGTACGCCTCAATGCCATAACAAAGGGTGGACAAGTAACTGGCCCAAGGACAGGGGCTCAGCATCAGAGGGGGGAGTTTGGAGTGTTACACACCCCTAATAAATGTCATAGTAAATATGTGGGTACGGTTGCTTTAAGTCGGGTAGTATGAAGTGTCTGTCGGATTTCTCTTGAGATTTTTACATATACACTCAGACAAATAAAAGCACACGCACTGTTTTAAAGGTCATAAACAATTTTTATTTTACAAAATATATAGTTGTAAGCCCCCTAACAATACGCATGGCTCTCCCTTTCTATTGCTGCTTAAGCCTTCCTCGCGCCCTGCTTCTCACATAATGTATTTGAGTGTGATTGTTTGAAAACCTGAACTTCCACCCCCCCACCCCCGCCCCACACCCTTACTGCCCAAGCTGAGCCCCTGCCCACAGAGGGACACCAACTGCAGAATGTCAGCTGGGTAGAAGAACGCGTGTTGGACCATGGACAGTCAGTGGTGCTGAAATACGAGAATACCCCAGTCATTAAGCCACCGGTATTCGCTTGGCAGCCAGGGCACTCACGGGTTAGCCCTATCACATGCTACTAAGATGGTGCGTTTCCTTTTAAGAGTTCAAGAGGGTCGAGGGAGAAGGCTAAGCGATGAGAACAGAGGAACAAAACGACCAATAACTAAAAGCAATGCTGGAAGGCAACGTAAAAGCAATAGAATAGTACATAGCAGCGTGTAACCTTCTATAATAAAAACATAGATAAGTTGAACAAACCATATAGGCAGCTATCCTAAATAATGAAACCATTTACCTGCTTATACCTGTTCCTGAACAAAGGGCAGCGACAAAGCTATTGTCTAACTTCAGAAGAATGGTGACCTCCATGCAACAGAAAAACACCAATGTATGGGCTACAGAGCAAACACAGCCCCCAGGCTTCCCCCCCTCACTTAATAGGCATGGCCACTGGAATTATGATGCAGGGGAAGGTAAAGTTAGGCGTATGGTTGAGTAACGTGGCATGAAAGGCAAATTATGCTGCACATTTTGTAGTATAATTTCTACATTATTTTGTCTTGTTTAAGCTTAACAGTGTCTTAGCAATAGTTGTACATCAGTGCCAGTTTAACATCCAAATATTGCAATCAGCTACATAAAGGTGAGCAGTCAACCTTTTCAAAGGGCCTGCCACTGCAACATATTTTGCTACATTTTTACGAACTTTTGAACAGCTTCCGCTAGAAACATTTTTAGGTTAAAATCTGCAGATTATGAGGCAGATAATGGATTATGTGGCAATTGTGGCACATCTACAATCATGCAAAAATTGCTGCAGCAGCACAAGCGCGTCCTTCCAGTGTCCCTACTAAAAGGTCACTAACAAGTCAGTCTTGTCTGGAGGGCGAGAAGTCCATGTGTTCCTGCAAGTACGCGTGTGTCAAGAGCAGAATATATGACGTAACAACGAATTCCGTTGCAACGCATGCCTTTACCACGCATGCGTTACAATGGAATTCGTTTTCTACGCATAACCTTTACCACTAATATTCCTTTACCACGCATAGATTGACAACGTTTTTCGTTGTTAATTTATGCATGGTGAGGGCATATTCTTGTTAAAGGTTACACCTGTCCTCTTTCACGTCCCCAGTCTTTATTTCTTTTCATTACCCCTGCCATTAACCCTTATTTTTAAAATAAAAAATCAGTTTCTCTTACCTTTTCAACTCGTCTCCTGTCCGTCTTCTTTGTTACGTCTTTCTTCTTGGTTACGTCGGCCGTACGTCCTAAAGAGGAAGCGGAAGTTTAATTCAGTTTCCTCTTTTACGACGCTGATCGCTTGATGTTCGTCACTTCAGGTATTTATTTATTTTTGGGGGGGGGAAGCCCCCCCAACCCCCCTTTTTTTAATCCCTCTATTTTTTCGTTTTTGGGGGGGGGGGGGGAGAGACCCCCCAAACCCCCGCTTTTTTTCATTTACCACACATACCTTTACTACGTATTTCGTAGTAAAGATATGCGTGGTAAATCCTCTCGTTGTTACCACGCGTGCGTTGTAATGCATGCGTGGTAAAGGTTTTCGTGGAAACGGCTTCGTTGTAGAGGCCGTTTCCCTCAAGAGCATGAGCGAGTAGTTTGCAGTCAGCAGGATCACTTTTAAAGCATTGACACTATCTATTATTTTGTACTCGGATGTAACGTTGCAAGGCGATGCAGTGGGCTGAGTAGTTTGCACCGGGTCATAACAAAATCAGCTGCCGCCCCAAAGGACAACAAGAAAGAGGTTTGGCAGGGCTGTTAGCAAAACGAAAACAATTTGACAGGAACCTGGAAGTCTCAAGATGGGATACAAGGGTTTGAACCGACAGTTTTTAGGTCGAGCGACCTATCTCAATGCGCATGCGCATTGAGCGGGAGCGAGATATATAGGGGCTTATCGAGAGTTTACCTAACTGGCGATTCCACTGGCGATTTCTTGCAGTGCATGTGCTTTTTAGGTCATTGCGCAAGCGCAAGCCCTAAAAAGCGCGTGCACAATGCCACCAGCCGCCTGCCTGCCTCGCATTACCACATCAAAGGGGGCCGCGTCTCAGGCCCCTGCTGCTTCACACCCTCGTGCCGCTCTCCCCGCTTAGCCCCCTCCCCTGCCCGCCGTGTCGCATTTCTCCTCCCCCCTCCCCACAGCAATGCCCTCCGTCTTGTTTTACCCGTTTCTTCTTTTCTCTATCTGTCCCGCGTCCCTTTCTCCCTTTGCCTCGCAGCGTCTTTTTTTTGCTTCTGATGCCCGTTAAAAATTCCACCTCTCCTTGCAAATGTTTTCCCTTTACACCGCATCAGCGTGTCTCAACTCTCCCATTGTCACGTTTTCTGCATTTCTTTTTCTCTCGTTTGCCTCCTCCCCCATTTCCAGTCTTCGCTTATCTCTTGTTTATGTTTACAATGCTTCCATTCATCAACTGCCATGCTCTCGGTTCCAGGAGCTTTTAGTGAGCTAGATTTACTCCACACAGAGTGCAGTAAATGTCAGTATAAAAGGCGTCAGGAGGACACTCCACAAACAGAGCCCATTTGGCCCCAAGAAGCCCAAAACAACATGTTCTCCCAGGGCACTTCTAGCTATTCCAAACGGAGGAAGTTGTTTTCTTGTTTTATTTAGTGCATTCAAAGGCTGGCCAGACTTGTAAATAACCCAGAAAGATAACAATGACTTGGGAGCAGAGGCTGATTTTCCGTCACCAACCTTTAACTCTGATCAGGACAGCTTCGGAAGCCGGCCCTTATCTGCCTTTGAGTTCGGGACACCCTGCCTGCCCCCTATTTAGTCTGCAGCCTCTTGGCTCTGCTATCGGCCTGATAACAGGATGGCTTATTGTCAGCCCCAAGTGCGCCAGGGACACTTCCTGCAAATAGTTAAAGGGTCGGCAGGCCAATGCAATGGGCTATGTTTTTCTGTGCTTAAATGCATTCATTTAAAAATCTCAATAAGTACATGGTCTGTCAAACATCTTCCCCTTCTCGCTCACCCTTGCGCATACTTGTCGCTGTGCAGAAGGCAGCATGGTGCATATCTATCTGTGCCTGGAGTGTAATTATCTACGGTGAGGGATGTATAGATGGAAAGCAGCTCTCGTCTATATTTTGCAAATGAGGAACCCTTTATTATCATCAAATTGTAAGTAAGCACTAGCACTGAAATACTTTACTGACGCTTTGCAGTTTGCTCAGTGATGGGCGACAGCATCACATAACAAGCATTGGCATAGCCAATAGGTCTCGCCTTTGGGACCTTATAAGTGTTTAACCATGCAACAGTTAATGTCGTTGCACCAAGGATATTGTGCTGCATAAGTAAGTACTTATACAGTCCCAAAAGCGAGACCTATTGGCTATGCCAATGCTTGTTCACTGGCAGTAGCCTCTCTGATCGGAGGGGGGAGGGGGAGGTGAGAAAGGTGCAGTGCCAAACCCACGTGTGAAAAGACCTTGATATATCAGTGCCCAAAGCTAGGGAATTTTAAAAAACAAAAGCTCACACGTTATGAAATGTAAATAATCCCAAAGAAAGAGTAGTTATGCTCCGAACGGCCGCACAAATGCTAGTCTTGTAAGATATTAGTTGTAGGCACTCACCCTCTAATAGTCAAACTACTCAACAACCATACATACAATTGAACAGACAAAAACACACAAAGGGGAGTTCCTCAAGAGGTCAATTGTATTTTTTCTTCTTTCATGAAAGGAGTAGAAAAAAAACCAAGCGCTATCATACAATTGTTGGACTCTTGAGGCACTCCCTTTTGTGTGTTTTTGACTTGATGAAATGTGTCAATTTTATTTGACAATAAATGTGTGTTTTAAGAATGAACTCCTGTCCGGTAGTGTGGCTGGTATGAAATGGGTCCTTGTGTAAGGATAGAAATGCCCCTTGTATGCGGTTTGAATTATAAAAATCAGCACTAGTCAAGATTCATTGGACCCTTTATGCCCCTTGACCCCAGTGCCACTGCACCAAATGAAACTTACGCCCCTGCTCCGGTGTGTAATGGTACACTGCATAGGCGCTTCATACAAGCGCTGTAAGTATGTTTGGTGATACTTTACTGTAAAGGAGAAAGGACAGCTTCACTTCCTGGATTTTAACTTAGGACACTAAGTAAAAGGAAGCAGAGCAACGTCTGGATAGACAGACGTAGCAGGTTGGAGCCATGGACGACGGAGGTTAAAAAGATCTATCCCGCCCAAGAACCATACAGCATGAGTATCCCTTCAGCTACCCAAACCTGGTGGGCAGCAGAGAAATGCCTCAAGTTGCAGATATATTGTGCTATGAGACAGCAACGTTTGCCCACGGGGACAAAGTTTTTCTACAGGTGCAGACACGATAGTAAAGTAAAGCCTTAAATCAATATTTGTTATATAATGGAATTACTAATTACAATGAAGACATTACATTTTGCATGGACACAAATAGAGAATATTTCTTAACTTTCGAGGTTATTATTTAGTCTTCAAATTGTTGTTTTAAAAACTGTCTTTTATTTCACTAGAACCGATATTTGTGCATAATGGAATTACTAACTGCAAAGAAGCGATGACATTTTGTTTGAAACCAAACATTTTTGAACTGCTAAGTTTCGCAAATAGGTCTTCTTTTTTTATATATATTTCTTTTTATTAACACAAGGCATCAAAAACCAAACTCAAATAACACACGGGGGAGACAATCTCCCATCGTGGTCACAGTCCAACAAAAGGAGAAGGTGGGGAAAAGCGGGAAACATGTTACATATTCATCAACAATCATGGCGAGGCAGGTATATCAATGAAAATATGTCTTCTTTTAAATGTTTACTTTTATAATTGTATACTACCTTAAAGATTACAGCACTTCATTAACTGTACTAAAAATATGCAAATGATTAGTTATTTAAATGTTAAGTCTAACAATATGATTGCGGCATTGTATTTTCAATATAATTGCCTCCTATACTGAAATGTTACTGTAAGGCTATATAAAAGTTCTAACTAATGATTATGCACAAATTTACACTATGAATAATAAAGTATGAGAAAAGGAACACACATACGGCCACAGAAAGCTGTATAAATTGCTACTGTTAACAGCTGCTCTGAGCTCTCAAAGAAGGCTTCACGCCATGCCCCTTTCCAGCTAAAAAAAAAAAGCTTAGAGCTTACACCTAAAGCAGACACGTCCCTTTCATGGGACCGACCCCCAAATTGGTATTCAAAGCTCTGCTTACAATTCTCTGACCTATCCAACGGAGGGTGCCATCATCCTTTGTAAGTACATAAAAAAGGGGTATACCCAATCACATTTGGAAATGGTCTAATATAATACAAAGAACAAGGTTCCAACCGCAAATGCACCCAAGGGCGCAACACAACCCAAATCTTTTGCCAAATACCCCCCATATACAATAAATCTTAGTCAGAATTTGGTTGTTGATCCAAACTGTATCTTGACATGTATCAATTTCAATTACAATACATTTTTCAGCAAAGGTTGCTCCATCGTGATACGGTGACAAAGTGCTGAAAGATGTGCATGTGAAGGTGAAAGAGTAGTGGGAAAAGTATATTGATATAAGTATACTGTACAATATTTAAAATGATACAAATTATGACCGGTCTAGCATGGTACAAGAGAGATGAGGCCAACCAATTGTGGAAGCATAGTACAATGGTAAGTCAAACCACAAGTAGGCTCAGAAATACATAGTACAGGTCGCATTAGCACAGAAAAGGTCAACGTTTCGACCCCATGCAGACGAGGTTGTTCACAATACATTTCCCACTACTCTTTCACCTTTACACGCACATATTTGAGCACTTATGTCACTGTATCACGATTTTGCCGAAAAATGTATTGTAATTGAATTTGATAGCTGCCTAAAAAAATTTGGATCAACCAACAAGTTCTATCTGGTAACTAAGATTTATTGTATATGGGGAATCTTTGGCAAAGATTTGGGTTGTGTTGTACCCTTAGGTTCCTTTGCAGCTGGAACATTGTTTTTTGTGTCATCCTTTGTACGCCTTCTTAACTTATCAAAAGGCAGTGCATCTTACCACCCCGCACCTTTACTCTTAAATAAGCAATGCCATTCAAAGATTACTCTTTCTATATTCCCCTTCTGCTATCATAATTAACCTAGCAAGTAATGCCACCCGAAACATGATGCAATTTTCTAAAACTCTTTCTTCGTCTGAGTCCATGGCAACCGGCACTATCGCTGAATTACTCACCCAAATCTGATACAGTCCCCCTATGCATATATTCGTCCTGCGGTAGCCAGGCTATCTTACAATGTCCCACATTCCCATGCTCAGTACTTTACTCCTCTATCGCACCATTGATCTCCCACCGCTAGGCACTACTCCTTCCACACTCACCACCACTATTATTCGTCTGCACTTATTCCTCAACACATCGAGACTGGGGCACTTGTTTATAAACAAGGTGGTCTTTGTCTCCCAGTGATCAGTACCATACAAATGCCCGATCCAAAAGGCAATGCTACGCTGCTATACCCGGTATCAGTTTACCTGGGGCAATGCCATGCTACTCTACCCATCCCATGTGTTGCAAAATATGTTGCCATCATACTGCAGTCCTTCACATACAACAACCGGTACCGTCGCACTGTATCTCCTTTCAGCTGATGCCCCCTCCCCCAAACTCATTCTATGGCAGTGGCACCTATCTAGCACCCGAGGGCATCAAGAACACCGGCTGGGACTCTCCCTTAAAACAGTTATAGCATCGTTATTCCAGAGGCCAATTGTATCTTTCTGTATCCGCCTATAACCTCTAAAAGTGATACTATACCACGAAAGCCAAGCTTTCCTACTGACGATGATGTCATTCCACCCCTTCACTGAATAAGCAGCATTCCCTCCAGCATCCGCTTTTGTCCTGTATCCCAACCCAAAGGGCGTAGCACCGTATCTGATCCCTCCTACCGTTTTCTGTGACAGACATGCCATAATAATGTATTCCTAACAAACTGCAACAGCAGGTGCATCCAAGAACATCATTCCTTCACGCTGACTGTAACCCTGAATTCTCTCTTGTTCTAACAAAATGCGGTACAGTATAAAGAAGATAGAAGGAATCCCCGAAACGCTACACCATTAGCAGTGTATCTATATTTTTATTTTATTACGTGCGTGGACAACGCACAACAGCATGAATACACGCATACGGTATACAAAAGTAATGCAGCAGTTTAAATGACACGAACAACTTTGACAGCATTCGTATAGCTCGCCGTGCAGACGAAGAGAGCATGGGTGTGTCGTGGTGTCATTTACTCCGCTGTAAATGGAGTACATTGAGAAATGTGGAAAGAGGGAAAGGCGGGATATTGAGAGATAACACAGGTAGATGGGGCGAGGTTAAGACGGGGAGATTGAAAGAGAAATGTGCAGCAAAATGGAGAGATGTGACAGTTGTGACAAGCAGATGGAGAGAGGAAGAACGTTGTATAACAGGTGCCACAGCCCACACGAGGGGAAGAGAGGTACACAGAGTTGAGAGAGGTAGCTTGAGATAGATGTAAACGAGAGACCGGCTGAGACAGACAGTTGAGCTCGTCAGAGAGTGGACTATAAGGACAGTAAGGGAATACGAGATACAGGAGAGACAGAAGAATGGAACAGACGCCGGGTGGAGAAACAACGCACTCTTTCAACCACTCCCACACTAGTTACCTTCCTTGCACCTTGCTCACCTCCAGGAGGCTTGAACCCCTCTATCACTCAATATGTGCCTGGGTTTGTAACTCTTGCTCGATCTCTCCTTCTTTCTCACGCATTGTCTGCCGCTCTCACCGGAAACGCCACTACCTGTGCCCAGGGGGCGGAGCCACCTCTCTGAGAGCGCGGAGGGGGGGCACTCGCTGGGGCTTCTGGGAGCTGTAGTTCAACATATTATTATCGTCAGAGTGGCGGCCATGTTGCAGCAGTCTCATATCGTGGCGATTCAGGAAGTTCTGCTTTCTGAAGTGCCGCGTCAAGGAGCAACTGGTGCGCGTCAAAGGCATCAATTCACCTACTCTGTTGAGCTGACAAAATTGAAAACTTGTAAGAAAATGGCTTTGGTAAAGAAATATAATTTCCAATGGTGCGATAGTGGGGCATTTTGAAAAAGTAATAGGGGAATGTATTTTCCTTATTAATTTCTGAAGCGTAGCCAATTTCAGGCGGTAGACAGCTAAAATAAAGCCTTATTGACTTCAAAAATTGGGAATCTTCCGCCTGAGTTCGGTCTATGGGCAAGTATGCGTTTCCCTTTGTACTTTCTCATCAATCATTAAACAGCAATAGTTAAAGAAGGAACTCTGTTTATTTAATTTTATTGAATGCAATTTTATATAGCGCAGACTTTACCCAAAGGTGCCAGAGCGCTTCACAATAGAACCACTTATTGTATTGTATTGTATTGCAATCATATAGTGTTTACTACCCCTGATGAGGCTTCAAAGCGCTTTTTCGGCAAGTAGCACGCTACTCTGGGACCCATAAAGGATTAGTGTTGAATTAGTATAGTGAAATATGAACATAATTAAAGTGGTGGATAGGTTAGTCATTTATTTGGATTTGTAAGGATAGTGGAAGGATAGAAGAGGAAAAAAGATTTATATAGCGCTTGTTATCCTTGATGGGGTGTTGAAGCGCCTTTTTTGGGGGGACAGTAGCACGCTATTCTGGAAACCTATAAAGGATTAGTGGTGAATTAGTATGGTGAAATATGAAAGTAATTAGAGTGGTGGCTATTAGTCAGTTATTTGGAGTGAGAAGGATAGCGGAGGGATAGAAGGGGGAGAAAGGTCTGCATTCATATAGAGCGTGTTACCCCTGAAGGGGTGTTGAAGCGCTTCTCTGGCGAGTAGCACGCTACCCCGGCACCCATAAAAGGATTAGTGTTGAAAATTAGTATAGTGAAATATGAAGTTTTTTGAGTGGTGGATATGTTAATCAGTTATTTGGATTGAGAAAGGTAGCGGCAGGATTGAAGAGGGAAAGAGATTTGTATTTATATAGCTCTTGCTACCTCTGATGGGGTTTGAAACACTTTTTTGGGTGAGTAGCACGCTACTCTGGGACCCATAAAGGATTAGTGTTGAATTAGTATAGTGAAATATGAACGTAATTAAAGTGGTGGATAGGATAGCGCAGACTTTACCCAAAGGTGCCAGAGCGCTTCACAATAGAACCACTTATTGTATTGTATTGTATTGCAATTATATAGTGTTTACTACCCCTGATGAGGCATCAAAGCGCTTTTTCGGAAAGTAGCACGCTACTCTGGGACCCATAAAGGATTAGTGTTGAATTAGTATAGTGAAATATGAGCGTAATTAAAGTGGTGGATAGGTTAGTCATTTATTTGGATTTGTAAGGATAGTGGAAGGATAGAAGAGGAAAAAAGATTTATATAGCGCTTGTTATCCCTGATGGGGTGTTGAAGCGCCTTTTCTGGGGGGGGCAGTAGCACGCTATTCTGGAAACCTATAAAGGATTAGTGGTGAATTAGTATGGTGAAATATGAAAGTAATTAGAGTGGTGGCTATTAGTCAGTTATTTGGAGTGAGAAGGATAGCGGAGGGATAGAAGGGGGAGAAAGGTCTGCATTCATATAGAGCTTGTTACCCCTGAAGGGGTGTTGAAGCGCTTCTCTGGCGAGTAGCACGCTACCCCGGCACCCATAAAAGGATTAGTGTTGAAAATTAGTATAGTGAAGTATGAAGTTTTTTGAGTGGTGGATATGTTAATCAGTTATTTGGATTGAGAAAGGTAGCGGCAGGATTGAAGAGGGAAAGAGATTTGTATTTATATAGCTCTTGCTACCTCTGATGGGGTTTGAAACACTTTTTTGGGTGAGTAGCACGCTACTCTGGAACTCATAAGGATTAGTGTTGAATTAGTATAGTGAATATGAAAGTAATTTGAGTGGTGGATGTGTTATTCAGTTGGATGGAGAAAGGTAGCGGAGGTATAGAAGAGGGAAAAAGGTTTGCATTTATAAAATGTTTGTTTACCTCTGATGAGGTGACAAAGCACTTTTTTGGCGAGTAGCATGCTACTCTGGGACCCATTAAGGATTAGTGGTGAATTACTACAGTGCAAAAAGACATTTGAGCAGTGAACATGTTAGTCTGTTATTTTGATTGAAAAGGGTATTGGAGGGCTAGGAGAGTGATGGAGTTAGATTTTTTATTTTTGGAGGCCATAGCAGTAGGAGGAGGCTTTTGGATGAGTAAAAAGGGGTTGTGGAGGGGACGAGTCAGAGGGAAGGGTTTAGAAAGATTTGTTTTGGGGATCAGTATAGTAAAAGAGGTGTCAGATGGTGCAAGGAGGGGTAGAGTAAGGGAGAGTCTAGAAAGGGTTATTTTGGGCATCGTGGTAGTGGTATGGGGTTTGGGATAAATGAGAGAGTGGGATACATTGATAGATGTGTAGGATGAGAAATAGGGTAGTGCATTGGAAAGAGTAGTAGAAAGAAGTTTGAGATGAGTCAGAAAGTTGGGTTAGACGATATATTGAGAGAAATACAGGGTGAGAAACAGGGTAGTGCATTGGATATGCTGAATTAGAAGAAAGTGACAAATATATAGATTCATAAGTACATTGAAAGTATATAGATGCATAAAGGAGGTAGGTATATGTAGATTAAAGATATTAATAGAGGTACAGGATGAGAAATAGGGTAGTGCATTGGATATGGTTTTCGAGAAGAAAGTAACAAACACGCTGTGAGAAGTTGGCCTGGCATATGATGTCCACTATTCTAGTGGGCACCTTGCACCAGTCCAAAAGACCCTTATTGATGGTAGGTTTAAGACAACCTTTATAGAACGCTATCCTAGTGGTTCCTGTGGAGTGCACCCTTCAGGCTAAGTCTTGAAGGAATGTAAAGCAGCTTGTTTTACCAGTCTATAATCTCTTGAATGATCAAATGAAAGAATACCACACCAGGTATATATATATAATTTACAGGTGCCGGTAGAACTGCTGTTGTTTGCCTGCAGTCCAGAAGCCACAAGCTCATGACTAAGTGCAGGGAGCACGAAACGCGTCGAGCTGGACTTCATACTTTCTGCGCAGCTTGCATTTCCCTGATCCGTGCTGCAAACCCTCATTAAAGAAGTTGGCAATTGACCTACCTGTGTTGGCCTCTCCATGTCGGGCAAACTTTGTTTTGGAGATTTAAGCGGCCATGCCTGGGTCGCGGAGAGCGCCACGCTGTGCAAGCAGTACCTGTGTTGCGTGTACAAGCGCGACAGTCTTCAGGACAGGAGCCGTTTAATGGAGGTGCAAGTAAGCAGTGTGGATCGTGACTGCAAGGGTGCAACCCACTTGGGATTCATTTGGAACTATTCAGCGGCATAAACGGCAACTCACTGGAGTAAGATAGGCACTACAGCTACCATCAGGCCAGAGTGCTGGCCACGCCCATATGGGCGGAGACTGTGATAATTTACAGGTGCCGGTAGAACTGCTGTTGTTTGCCTGCAGTCCAGAAGCCACAAGCTCATGACTAAGTGCAGGGAGCACGAAACGCGTCGAGCTGGACTTCATACTTTCTGCGCAGCTTGCATTTCCCTGATCCGTGCTGCAAACCCTCATTAAAGAAGTTGGCAATTGACCTACCTGTGTTGGCCTCTCCATGTCGGGCAAACTTTGTTTTGGAGATTTAAGCGGCCATGCCTGGGTCGCGGAGAGCGCCACGCTGTGCAAGCAGTACCTGTGTTGCGTGTACAAGCGCGACAGTCTTCAGGACAGGAGCCGTTTAATGGAGGTGCAAGTAAGCAGTGTGGATCGTGACTGCAAGGGTGCAACCCACTTGGGATTCATTTGGAACTATTCAGCGGCATAAACGGCAACTCACTGGAGTAAGATAGGCACTACAGCTACCATCAGGCCAGAGTGCTGGCCACGCCCATATGGGCGGAGACTGTGATAATTTACAGGTGCCGGTAGAACTGCTGTTGTTTGCCTGCAGTCCAGAAGCCACAAGCTCATGACTAAGTGCAGGGAGCACGAAACGCGTCGAGCTGGACTTCATACTTTCTGCGCAGCTTGCATTTCCCTGATCCGTGCTGCAAACCCTCATTAAAGAAGTTGGCAATTGACCTACCTGTGTTGGCCTCTCCATGTCGGGCAAACTTTGTTTTGGAGATTTAAGCGGCCATGCCTGGGTCGCTGAGAGCGCCACGCTGTGCAAGCAGTACCTGTGTTGCGTGTACAAGCGCGACAGTCTTCAGGACAGGAGCCGTTTAATGGAGGTGCAAGTAAGCAGTGTGGATCGTGACTGCAAGGGTGCAACCCACTTGGGATTCATTTGGAACTATTCAGCGGCATAAACGGCAACTCACTGGAGTAAGATAGGCACTACAGCTACCATCAGGCCAGAGTGCTGGCCACGCCCATATGGGCGGAGACTGTGATAATTTACAGGTGCCGGTAGAACTGCTGTTGTTTGCCTGCAGTCCAGAAGCCACAAGCTCATGACTAAGTGCAGGGAGCACGAAACGCGTCGAGCTGGACTTCATACTTTCTGCGCAGCTTGCATTTCCCTGATCCGTGCTGCAAACCCTCATTAAAGAAGTTGGCAATTGACCTACCTGTGTTGGCCTCTCCATGTCGGGCAAACTTTGTTTTGGAGATTTAAGCGGCCATGCCTGGGTCGCGGAGAGCGCCACGCTGTGCAAGCAGTACCTGTGTTGCGTGTACAAGCGCGACAGTCTTCAGGACAGGAGCCGTTTAATGGAGGTGCAAGTAAACAGTGTGGATCGTGACTGCAAGGGTGCAACCCACTTGGGATTCATTTGGAACTATTCAGCGGCATAAACGGCAACTCACTGGAGTAAGATAGGCACTACAGCTACCATCAGGCCAGAGTGCTGGCCACGCCCATATGGGCGGAGACTGTGATAATTTACAGGTGCCGGTAGAACTGCTGTTGTTTGCCTGCAGTCCAGAAGCCACAAGCTCATGACTAAGTGCAGGGAGCACGAAACGCGTCGAGCTGGACTTCATACTTTCTGCGCAGCTTGCATTTCCCTGATCCGTGCTGCAAACCCTCATTAAAGAAGTTGGCAATTGACCTACCTGTGTTGGCCTCTCCATGTCGGGCAAACTTTGTTTTGGAGATTTAAGCGGCCATGCCTGGGTCGCGGAGAGCGCCACGCTGTGCAAGCAGTACCTGTGTTGCGTGTACAAGCGCGACAGTCTTCAGGACAGGAGCCGTTTAATGGAGGTGCAAGTAAGCAGTGTGGATCGTGACTGCAAGGGTGCAACCCACTTGGGATTCATTTGGAACTATTCAGCGGCATAAACGGCAACTCACTGGAGTAAGATAGGCACTACAGCTACCATCAGGCCAGAGTGCTGGCCACGCCCATATGGGCGGAGACTGTGATAATTTACAGGTGCCGGTAGAACTGCTGTTGTTTGCCTGCAGTCCAGAAGCCACAAGCTCATGACTAAGTGCAGGGAGCACGAAACGCGTCGAGCTGGACTTCATACTTTCTGCGCAGCTTGCATTTCCCTGATCCGTGCTGCAAACCCTCATTAAAGAAGTTGGCAATTGACCTACCTGTGTTGGCCTCTCCATGTCGGGCAAACTTTGTTTTGGAGATTTAAGCGGCCATGCCTGGGTCGCGGAGAGCGCCACGCTGTGCAAGCAGTACCTGTGTTGCGTGTACAAGCGCGACAGTCTTCAGGACAGGAGCCGTTTAATGGAGGTGCAAGTAAGCAGTGTGGATCGTGACTGCAAGGGTGCAACCCACTTGGGATTCATTTGGAACTATTCAGCGGCATAAACGGCAACTCACTGGAGTAAGATAGGCACTACAGCTACCATCAGGCCAGAGTGCTGGCCACGCCCATATGGGCGGAGACTGTGATAATTTACAGGTGCCGGTAGAACTGCTGTTGTTTGCCTGCAGTCCAGAAGCCACAAGCTCATGACTAAGTGCAGGGAGCACGAAACGCGTCGAGCTGGACTTCATACTTTCTGCGCAGCTTGCATTTCCCTGATCCGTGCTGCAAACCCTCATTAAAGAAGTTGGCAATTGACCTACCTGTGTTGGCCTCTCCATGTCGGGCAAACTTTGTTTTGGAGATTTAAGCGGCCATGCCTGGGTCGCGGAGAGCGCCACGCTGTGCAAGCAGTACCTGTGTTGCTTGTACAAGCGCGACAGTCTTCAGGACAGGAGCCGTTTAATGGAGGTGCAAGTAAGCAGTGTGGATCGTGACTGCAAGGGTGCAACCCACTTGGGATTCATTTGGAACTATTCAGCGGCATAAACGGCAACTCACTGGAGTAAGATAGGCACTACAGCTACCATCAGGCCAGAGTGCTGGCCACGCCCATATGGGCGGAGACTGTGATAATTTACAGGTGCCGGTAGAACTGCTGTTGTTTGCCTGCAGTCCAGAAGCCACAAGCTCATGACTAAGTGCAGGGAGCACGAAACGCGTCGAGCTGGACTTCATACTTTCTGCGCAGCTTGCATTTCCCTGATCCGTGCTGCAAACCCTCATTAAAGAAGTTGGCAATTGACCTACCTGTGTTGGCCTCTCCATGTCGGGCAAACTTTGTTTTGGAGATTTAAGCGGCCATGCCTGGGTCGCGGAGAGCGCCACGCTGTGCAAGCAGTACCTGTGTTGCGTGTACAAGCGCGACAGTCTTCAGGACAGGAGCCGTTTAATGGAGGTGCAAGTAAGCAGTGTGGATCGTGACTGCAAGGGTGCAACCCACTTGGGATTCATTTGGAACTATTCAGCGGCATAAACGGCAACTCACTGGAGTAAGATAGGCACTACAGCTACCATCAGGCCAGAGTGCTGGCCACGCCCATATGGGCGGAGACTGTGATAATTTACAGGTGCCGGTAGAACTGCTGTTGTTTGCCTGCAGTCCAGAAGCCACAAGCTCATGACTAAGTGCAGGGAGCACGAAACGCGTCGAGCTGGACTTCATACTTTCTGCGCAGCTTGCATTTCCCTGATCCGTGCTGCAAACCCTCATTAAAGAAGTTGGCAATTGACCTACCTGTGTTGGCCTCTCCATGTCGGGCAAACTTTGTTTTGGAGATTTAAGCGGCCATGCCTGGGTCGCGGAGAGCGCCACGCTGTGCAAGCAGTACCTGTGTTGCGTGTACAAGCGCGACAGTCTTCAGGACAGGAGCCGTTTAATGGAGGTGCAAGTAAGCAGTGTGGATCGTGACTGCAAGGGTGCAACCCACTTGGGATTCATTTGGAACTATTCAGCGGCATAAACGGCAACTCACTGGAGTAAGATAGGCACTACAGCTACCATCAGGCCAGAGTGCTGGCCACGCCCATATGGGCGGAGACTGTGATAATTTACAGGTGCCGGTAGAACTGCTGTTGTTTGCCTGCAGTCCAGAAGCCACAAGCTCATGACTAAGTGCAGGGAGCACGAAACGCGTCGAGCTGGACTTCATACTTTCTGCGCAGCTTGCATTTCCCTGATCCGTGCTGCAAACCCTCATTAAAGAAGTTGGCAATTGACCTACCTGTGTTGGCCTCTCCATGTCGGGCAAACTTTGTTTTGGAGATTTAAGCGGCCATGCCTGGGTCGCGGAGAGCGCCACGCTGTGCAAGCAGTACCTGTGTTGCGTGTACAAGCGCGACAGTCTTCAGGACAGGAGCCGTTTAATGGAGGTGCAAGTAAGCAGTGTGGATCGTGACTGCAAGGGTGCAACCCACTTGGGATTCATTTGGAACTATTCAGCGGCATAAACGGCAACTCACTGGAGTAAGATAGGCACTACAGCTACCATCAGGCCAGAGTGCTGGCCACGCCCATATGGGCGGAGACTGTGATAATTTACAGGTGCCGGTAGAACTGCTGTTGTTTGCCTGCAGTCCAGAAGCCACAAGCTCATGACTAAGTGCAGGGAGCACGAAACGCGTCGAGCTGGACTTCATACTTTCTGCGCAGCTTGCATTTCCCTGATCCGTGCTGCAAACCCTCATTAAAGAAGTTGGCAATTGACCTACCTGTGTTGGCCTCTCCATGTCGGGCAAACTTTGTTTTGGAGATTTAAGCGGCCATGCCTGGGTCGCGGAGAGCGCCACGCTGTGCAAGCAGTACCTGTGTTGCGTGTACAAGCGCGACAGTCTTCAGGACAGGAGCCGTTTAATGGAGGTGCAAGTAAGCAGTGTGGATCGTGACTGCAAGGGTGCAACCCACTTGGGATTCATTTGGAACTATTCAGCGGCATAAACGGCAACTCACTGGAGTAAGATAGGCACTACAGCTACCATCAGGCCAGAGTGCTGGCCACGCCCATATGGGCGGAGACTGTGATAATTTACAGGTGCCGGTAGAACTGCTGTTGTTTGCCTGCAGTCCAGAAGCCACAAGCTCATGACTAAGTGCAGGGAGCACGAAACGCGTCGAGCTGGACTTCATACTTTCTGCGCAGCTTGCATTTCCCTGATCCGTGCTGCAAACCCTCATTAAAGAAGTTGGCAATTGACCTACCTGTGTTGGCCTCTCCATGTCGGGCAAACTTTGTTTTGGAGATTTAAGCGGCCATGCCTGGGTCGCGGAGAGCGCCACGCTGTGCAAGCAGTACCTGTGTTGCGTGTACAAGCGCGACAGTCTTCAGGACAGGAGCCGTTTAATGGAGGTGCAAGTAAGCAGTGTGGATCGTGACTGCAAGGGTGCAACCCACTTGGGATTCATTTGGAACTATTCAGCGGCATAAACGGCAACTCACTGGAGTAAGATAGGCACTACAGCTACCATCAGGCCAGAGTGCTGGCCACGCCCATATGGGCGGAGACTGTGATAATTTACAGGTGCCGGTAGAACTGCTGTTGTTTGCCTGCAGTCCAGAAGCCACAAGCTCATGACTAAGTGCAGGGAGCACGAAACGCGTCGAGCTGGACTTCATACTTTCTGCGCAGCTTGCATTTCCCTGATCCGTGCTGCAAACCCTCATTAAAGAAGTTGGCAATTGACCTACCTGTGTTGGCCTCTCCATGTCGGGCAAACTTTGTTTTGGATATATATATATATATATATATATATATATATATATATATATATATATATATATATACAATATATGTATTTATTCTAAACACAACCCCTCCAGTCTCTTTATGAGGCCAGAGGCAAAAGTACAATACAAGAACTTAAATAGCACACAGTAAACTAGCACAGTATACGTTTTCCCCTAGGGGCCTCACAAACCATATACTAAAAAAGTGGTGTAAGAACCACGTGAGGGATAGAAGTGAGGCCTAAGGCCTGTAGAACCGTCGGGGCAACCAGGAACCACCCAAGGTAGGGACACAGGAGACCCACGGGGGACGCGTGCAGTGTCTAAACACAGCCGCGAATCACCATTAACTTCTATGGAGAAAGTTTAAGTTACAGTTTTAAAGTTTAAGGATAGTTAGGAGTGGACTATGGTAAATCCCTTTCAGGACTGGACACTTCGAGAGTCAAGACCCACGGGAGCACCGAAGTACTCGTGTTATCTCACCCAGGGAAGCCGGGTGCATAGGTGTCTTTTCGTGTCGGGTTGCGTCGTAGATTCCAATGGAGAGCTGCAAAGAAGTAATGCAGGCGTCCAGGAGAAGAGTGCCCGGATGGATCCAAGGGTGGATCAGAGATCTGAAGAACCTGAAAGCATAGAATCTGGACAGAGTCTGGATCACTAGCCAGTGACCAGGATGGCGACAGGAAGATGCCAGCCAATGTCGGGTGTTTTAAGGTGAAGTAGATGAAGCTTGACTCTTCAGCCACGAGGTCCAGGAGGCATCGACGACGACCAGGAGCTGGATTCGAGCTGTCCCACGTCGGATTTCGAGTGCTGCAGCGTCGGTATCCGGATTGGACCCAACAAGCCTTGGCAACAGCAACCCACGCACTATGACAAGATTGGCTTTGGTGCAGACCAGCAAGGTCTGAGGGACTCACACTTTGGAGGGGAGTCAGGGCACGTCTGGAGCAACCAGGGAAGCCCTAGAAACAAAGTAGATTCCTTCGTGGGGACCCACTAGTCAACGGACTAGGGATCGCGAAGGCGCCTCAAGCTGAAATGCTGAAAGCGGGCCCACAGAACACTTGTGGAGTGTAGGCCCACAATCTTCGATGCAAAAGGTGCTCAGGGCTTGGACTACAAGTAGCCCAATGCACAACTTCGGGAAAGCTTGGGAAGTCGATGCCGTAGCAAATGTGGAGAATGTCCAGGAGTTCCGGTCCCACGTCTCTCGTGATAGCTACAGGTCTCCGCTTCGCTGGGATGCTTCTTCATGGCCTGTTTGAACAGGGGAGTCACTCCTTGACCCCAAGGGAGATTTCTTTCATTTTCCAGTCGATATGGAATGTTGAAGGTCCAAGATTTATGTTTCAGAGTTTCGTCCAGGGTAATCTAAAGTCCCAGTGACTGGGTTCCTATACTTATACTAAGTTTAGGGGTTGGACTAACTCTAGGGTCCCACCTATGGGAGGACCTGGGAAGGGGGTTGTTACACCCCTTCCCCTTTGTCCAGTTTCGCGCCACTGCTGGGGCTGAGTGCCCCAGCAACCGGTTTGAACTGGGAAATGCATGGGACACCTTGTGTGCCCCGGGCAGTGTCTGAAAAGTATTCACTGAATGCAACCCACCCTTCCCCAATACACTAAAGCCTGTCTGGGGAGGTGCTTGCATCTCCCTGGACAGGAAACCTATTGTCCAGGCCTCCCCTGCCGGAGTTTCGTCCAGCAGCAGGAGGTCAGACTCATGTCTGTGGCAGCAGCATCCATTTTGTGATGCTGAGGCTCTTTTAAACATTTACCCAGTAAGTAAGTGTGTACATGTCTTCTCCCTCTAGAAGGGCGGAATGCTACCCCCACCGCCAGAACTGGCAGGGGGGGGGTAGTATTCCAAAGTGTTTGACCCCAAACACGACATGTTTTGATAAAGCCATTCCAAAGTTAGCATTAACCGCAAGGATTGTAATGCACTTAAGAGTATATGGTATGGCTATATCATAGAACAGCTATAAGGAAGGGATTCCGAAAGCTGCAGAGGGGTTCAGCTCATACTAGGGCACCCTCTCACACAAAACCAAGCACTCTGCCTTCAGGATTGTCAAGGCCTGCCATAGGAGTGACATATAGGTTAATATGTGCCTATATATATAGGTAGATATAGGTATACTATATCTAAGTAAGGCGTGCTTACACCACCTTACCCAGGCTACACGTGCAGACCTGTGGTGCCATTTTGGAAGGCTTCTGAGTGGTGGCATAATACATGCTTCAGCCCCTGGTAGGCCTCTGGGGTACCTATGCCCTTGGTACCTAAGGTACCATATACTAGGGACTCACAAGGGTAACCCAGTAACCATTCTGGAGTGTACTTAATGTACAGGTAACCAATTTAGAGAGAGAACAGCTAGGCTGTGGTCCTGATTAGCAGGGCCACAGCCAGACTAAAAACCCACGAAACAGAGCAAATAGTGGGGGTAACCATAGGAAGCAGATCCTACTCTCCTACACACACAGATCCAAGTAAATGGAAGGTACATAGATGCACAATGGAAGAAGTACATGTAGACCAAAGATGCACCAGATAAACTCTGTTTTTCAAGTGTTATTGTACTTTTTTTTTAAACATAATTATTCTACATGTTTATACAAAGCAATACACAAAGATAGGTACATATCTATAGTAAAAATACATTATTATATACAGAGGGATATGCTTTAAATTTCTGGTGGCGTATGGTGCTTATGTGGGCGATAGCCAATTCTTGAGCTGTTTTCTGAAGACAAGGTGTCTGTCTGTGGATCTTATGTTGGGGGTAAAGAGTTCCATAGTTTGGCTGCTTGAACAGTGAAGGATGTCCCACCCATGTTTTTTTTTCTTGTATCTTGGGATTTTGAGGCGAGGTGCCATTTTAGAGGGGAGTCTCATCTGTTGAATGTGGTTTGGTGATGTTATTCCTGATGAAGAGCGGTTCCATTCCTTGTATTGCTCTGTGGGTGATACAAAGCTGCTTGAATGTGGATCTTCTGGCAACTGGTAACCAATGCAGATGTGGTCTTGCGGTTTGATATGCAAGAGTAGTCTGGCTGCCGAGTCCTGTATCTGTTGTAGTCATTTCATGGTTGTTAAAGGTGATACATGGTAGAGGATATTGGCGTAATTGTGTTTGGACAGAACAAGGGAGATGGTAGCTTTGACCTTTTGTGGAAATCTCATATGAGGGAAAATGTGTTGCAGAGTAATTTACATGAGGAAGTTTACATACTTAGGCATTACAGATACAAACAAGATAGATGAAAAAGTAAAATAAAACAATAAATGGCAGTCACACAAAAATCAAAACCACAATAGGATTAGGATCATACAGACCTAGATAACATATTTACCACATGGTAAGAACTTCCTTGAGGGACACGAAGAGGGATGTTTTAATTTTGGAAGTGTCTTTGAAAGAAAAGAAAGTTAGAACCGTTTTCATAGTGGTTGTACTTCCAATCGAAGATTAACTTATAACATTCAAACATCAAGCCTGATTTTGGAATTACATTTTTTGTATTGTAATTGTAGTGCTTGCTACCCCCATGTGGTATTGTAATTCTTTAGATTCAGTCAGCGCGATACTATTAAATAGGGGTGTGCTATACATTTTGCTTTAGCAGCTGAGTTTTGGCCACTCAGTTCTGGACAAATTCTGCCAACCACCACGTGGCAGAGTTTTTTCTTGCGTGCAACTCGCCAACGGTAAGTTGGTAAGCGTGGGTGGAATTTGGTGCCCCAGCGCACTTTTCGGTCGCTAGGAGGGCACCCCGCAAGATTTCCCCAGCACAGGTGGTCATGGGTGGTCGTAACTGTTCACGGTCAGAAAGCTGCAGCTCGAGTAGAAAATCTACTCGTGCTGCAGCACAATCAACTAGAGAAGCAGCACCCCTTGGCTCGCCACATTGTGCCATCCGTCTGATTTTTAAGTGCGGAATTCGCTCCCTGTGCTAAAAATCAACGTAAGCAGTGCTACGTGCTTAATTCTGCCTGTTCACAGAACTCAGCAGATTCTTGCTGAGTATGTTATGTAACTCAGTGGAATTCCACTGAGTTAAACTCTGCAAGTTCCTCCCAACCCTACTTTCAAACAAGAACAGAACTTTTATTTATAGGTAATAGAAAAGACCAGTTACACCCTAAGTAGAGCCTTCTCCAGTGAGGACATACGAAGAGTCACAGATAGGCACTGGCACTGGCAACAACAGGACTCAGCGGCCGTGGAGAGGTGTATGCCCGAGCGGTCGCTCCACTCTTTATTTATTTCCTCTGACTACGAGTGAGATGCAGCCACAATGTATTGTAGAGGCCAAGTGGTACTCTACCCCCTAGATGTATTGAGAGTCCTTCACGATGGTCACTACAGCCTATGGCCAATGTTGTCATCTAGGAGAAGCGTTCATGTGTTCTCCTAAGTCATCATCGGCACTCTCAGGTTTTACCTTACTGCTTGTAAACAAATCTAGTTAGTGGGACACAGATGCCAGGCAAAAAGATAAAGTAGCATTATTATTGTGATGTACATGTCTGTCTGATTTCAGTGCCTTTTGGGGCTGTCTGATCAAGTAATTTAATTTATATTGCGCTTACTATCCCAGACAAGATGTTGAAGTTCTGTATGCCAGGCAGCATGCATTTCCGGAACTAGTGGTTAGTCCAGTGCTATTGATTATCGCTGGTTATTGCATTAGTTATGTGCGCTCAAGCAAACCATTTGATGTATTTCATTCACTCCAGTCACTCAGTGGTAGTTTAAAGTAATAGAAGTTAGGTATGATCATCAGTGGGGCCATGGTGATATGGAAGTTCATGCATATGTTTGGTGGAGTTAATAGATGAACTAGAGGTGATTAGGGTATGTGAGGTTGCAGGGGTATCACTTTAAAAACTTTAAAAACGGAGAGGATGTGATCTTTAAAATGAATTGTAATCGATTTGCAGAAAGATATTGCTTGAGATTAAGGTAAACTGGCATGTAACTAAGAGAAGGTTGTGTTCAGAGTGAAAAGGCATGGAAAAGATGGAAAGAAATTTAAACGCTATTTGAAAGGTAAAAGGGAGAGGGGACCATCAGAAGTATCACTCAAACCTGGGTCCCAAGTTCCAAAGTCGGCAGATCTGGCTGTAAGGCTACACCTTTGGTAGAGGGAGGCAAGCACAAGCCACATGACTACTCACCTCGGTATGGGCTTGAGGTTCCAACAGGTCCTCCAGTTGATCCAGAGCCAGGTTTCATGCTCTAGCCTCGCTCGAGCTTTCAGTGACTCGCCCTCCTCTCTTTACCTGTTCAGAGTGGTTATGGAGGCAGATGTGCAGAGAAGGTGCAGAGTCTTTGGAGATAATGTGCAGGTAGGTGTGTTTGGACCCAGGCATTAAGAGGAATCCCACTCACCTACCTCATGTGGCCCTGTAGATAGTGTTGGGTGGGGAGTGGCTCCCAGAGCTACCGAAGGCATTTGAGTCCTGGCTGTTGCATGATTCCTTTGCCTCCAGCTCATGAAACTGCACCTCTTGTGCCCCCTTCCAAGACCATGCTAGGGTCCACGATTCACCTATGGGCTGGTACCCTCAAACTAGTTTAATGATCAAAGGGAGACCTGAGCCGCTGTCTTGCTCCGCCTTTCAGATAATACAGAATCTCCCACACGGTGGCTCAAACACGGCGTTACAGGAGACATAAAACACAACAACACCTAGCAAAAGGTTTTATTTTACAAAATGCAAAGACTCTCTTTTTAGAATAAGGCTTGGGGTTTTATTTATGGCAATGCTCTCTAACAGAAAGGTTTTCCCAGATGCCAAATGAACTGCATTCAAATGTGTACATATAGATATATATTTATATGCAAGCAGTAATAACACATGTTAGAAATGGGATCCCTGGTTGGCCGAGGCTTGCGCCAAGGCCAGGCAGAAATCACCATTTCTAGTTAGGGTAGGGAAGTCACCCTTCAAGACAACCCCTGCTCACCCCCTTTGGTAGCTTGGCACGAGCAGTCAGGCTTATCTCGGAGGTCATGTGTAAAGCATTTGCGCATGCACCCCCCAGCGACAACCTCCCAGGCCCCCCACAAAAGGAACTCCACACGAGATATATATGAAAAATATACTTTGTATTGAAAAACATACTTAGGGGTAAATACACAAGATACAATGTGCCAGGGGCACGGGCATGGTTTACAAGGGAATATATACAGGACAGGGCCAGGGGACCACTGCCAGGGATATGCACATGATGGAAATGGCATTTAAGACACATAACAACTGGGAGCTTCCTAGAACTAGTACCAGAACACATCACAACCAGGAGCTAGCATTTAGAACACATGACAACCTGGAACACAATAGAACTAGCAGTAGAACTCACTCTAACCAGAAGCCATATACATGAGACCTAGGAACTTAGGAAGGAAGGAAGTATAAGCACGTAACATAACAGGGGCACCGTTGGAGGCGCACACAGAACACTTTCTCAGGGATCACATAGAACATCAACAATAACTTCTAACAGGCCAGCGGCCTTCTCTGGGGCGAAGGCGCCCAAAGTCTCAATGTTAGGACGGCTGCAGGGAGCCATGAACAAACCTACACGTGGCAGCTGCCCACGAAGTGCTGGGCAGCTGAAGGGCCAAGGATGGGCCAACATGATGGAGCCTCTCAGGGCTCGAGAACAAGAAATGCTGGATGGAGCCTCGCAGGCTCAAGGGGATTACGCCAAATGGGGGAGCCCCTCTGGGCTCGGGAAGATTGGAGCAGGGACTGAGCCTCGCAGGCTCGAAGAACAACATGGTGGGGAGAGCCTTGCCGGCTCGTCAGGACATGGGTCCAAGGTGGAGCCTCTTGGGCTCGAGAACGAACTGGGGTTGGAGCCTCTCCGGGCTCAGGGGCCAACTGGTCACGTGGGAGCCTTACCGGCTCTGCGGGCATAGGGAGAGTCCCTCTCGGGGGACTGGGAAACATCTCAGGAGCCTCTCGGGCTCTGGGAACAGGATGTGGGCAGGCGGGGTCCCCCTCGGGGACCCGGCATCACCGGGGGCCCCACGGGCATCGGACACAACAAAGGCTTTACTCGAGGGGAGGGGCGGGCACCGACAACCTGCCCCGACGCCCCTCCTCTCCTTCTCGCACTGCAGCACTCACCGGGTCGATGCGCCGGTCGTCTCTGCTGCACCAGCTTTCTCTCGTTTCTCTGGGGCTCTCCCTCACGATCGGGAGCCCCGGGGAGGGGTCGGCGGCATCTTAACAACACAGGAGCGCGGAGTCGGCTCCCGCCGCTACCTGCTTCTCGCCGTTCGACGGGGCCGGATTCTAGCGTTCTCGGGCCGGCAGCCAATCATGGCGCGGCCCGGGGACAGGCGTCACCAGGGAAGCCCGGCCGGCAGCCAATCACGGCGCGGCCTGGGCAAAGACGTCATCAGGAACTCCCGGGCCGGCAGCCAATCCCAGCGCGGCCCGGGACAGGCATTTCGAGAGGTCCGGGCAGCGGCGGTGAATTCAGGAGGGCAACGAGGGGTGGCCTCCCTCGAAAGTACGATAAATAAAGGGTGAAGCGAGGTAGGCACTCGCTAAGGCTCAGGCCCTTCAGTAGAACAGGGCAAATGCCGGGTGGGCACCGGCTTGGTGCATACGGCGCTCCCAGCGCCAGTAACACGGAGGACGCGCTCCAAGCGCTAGAAAGCAAGAACCAGCGCTTCCAGGCGCTAGGGAGGAGGGACAGCGCTCCCAAGCGCTAGAGAAAAATAGAAAAGTCTTTCAGGGGTCCTGGACCTCGGTTGGAGCACAGCAGCTCCTAGAAAGGAAAGTCCATAGGAGTCCAGGACCTCAGGAGGAGCACAGCAGCTCCTAGTAGGGAAAGGCCATCAGAAATCCAGGAGAAGGGCAGGGCCCAGGGAGGCACGCCAACCCTGGGCCCAAGCAGCAACAGCTCCTGGCAGATTCAAGTGGGAACAAGAACATTTGAGAAGAGGTCACAGCCTCTTTTTATACCATAAATTCCTTTGTCTAAAGGTGCTGGGTGGGGGAGAAATCAGTCGCAGCTGGTTTTGGGAGTATCTTGTTTTCCCCAACCACCCCTTTCATTCATCAGGCAAGACAGGTCATCAGACGCACCCCAGGGGGGCGGAGCCAGCATTGTGGGGGAAAGCCCAGCCCCATACAGGATACAGGCACAGCTCCTCCCTCACATTAGCATGTTAATCTCTCCATTCACCACCGGGGCAGACCCACACAGACTCTTGGAGCCAGGCTCCCCAGTCGGCTTCAGCCAATCACGCGCCAGCACACCTACTGCACACACACACCCATGTCTAGAAGTGGCACTTCCCTTCTAGACACACACACGCTGCATACATCATCTTGCAGCATTTAAACACACAAGTCCACACATACCAGACTCGACCCTGTACCCCCCACGCATCCAGAACTATCAGGGACACACACATTCCCCATGTATCCCTTTGGGGAGGCAGGCCTCTCTCATTTACACGCACTCAGAGTGGGAATCACCATCCCCAGGTCACACATATACACGCAAAAACTTGCCAGAAGGGCCCAGTCCAACACAGCCCCCTACCAGCCAAAACGCAGGGTAGGCTAATCACCACCGTGATGGACTTCCCTGCTTTGGGCGCAAAAACATGGACGTGGGCCCGCACTGCAGGGACACTCTCCAGTTCTACGCCACGCTGATCTATCGATACACATAGACTTTACAAAAAAAATAAAAAATTACAGAAAATAAAAAACATAGGCCCAACTAGGCTACCCCACTGGTACTCCTTAGTGGACCACGGCTAGGACCAGGCCCTAGGCCACCCAGATACCACTGGTCCATGCAAACCCGGAGTGGGGGGTGGTAACCCCTGGCCCACGACAGCCATTCTCCACTCCCTTTCTTCGTGTAGTATCACTTTACCACTTTCTCTTCCACCTAGGGTCCGCACCCTCAGGCTGGCCAGAGGTCACGGGCAAGAATGCCCCACCCTACCTCTACTTCTGAAGTTCCGCGCTCTCCCAGGAGAAGCACCCTCAGAACACGCTCTCCTACCAGTTTCAGAACTTCCTCCCTCCACTGGAATCCCACCTGGGAACTAAATTCACCGGATCCTCTAGAAGACAACCCGGCCAGGACACTGGCTATAGTCGCCCCGCCGTCCAGATCCGGAAACACCGACTACTGGCTCCCCAACCGCGGGCAGTACCCTACCGGCCAGATGCCTGGCGCACCAGGACTTTTTACAAGAAAAAAAAACGGGAATCTAATACTTCCTCTCCTCCCTCCGCAGGCAGGAGTTCCCTCTTGTACTAGGATGAGCCGCGACCACGTCAGCAGGGCTCAGTTCAGCTCTCCCCAAGGCAAGCCGCGTCCCAGTCAGCAGGGCTTCCTTGTCCGGGATACAACTTAACATTTACTTCAGCACGATGAGCCGCGACAACGTCAGCAGGGCTCCAGTTCAGCTCTCCCCAAGGCAAGCCGCGACTCAGTCAGCAGGGCCCCCTTGTCCGGGATACAACTTAACATTCACTACAGCACAATGAGCCGCGACAACGTCAGCAGGGCTCCAAGTTCAGCTCTCCCCAAGGCAAGCCGCGACAGCGTCAGCAGGGCTTCCTTGTCCGGGATACCACCGAACATTCACTACAGCACAATGAGCCGCGACAACGTCAGCAGGGCTCCAAGTTCCGCTCTCCCCAAGGCAAGCCGCGACAGCGTCAGCAGGGCTTCCTTGTCCGGGATACAACTTAACATACATTCAGCAAGCTCCCCCATCAGAGAACTTACACTCCATTTTTCAGCAAGCTCCCCCTCCCAGAGAACTTACACTCCATTCCAACACAACTCACCATTCATCTACACACCCTCCCCATGACTGGTAAGACAGTTTCCACCGCCCCTGATTCCTCAACCTGACCCATGTGGCACAGGTACCATTACTCTAGGGAAGGGACAGGGACCACACACATTGGACACAATTTCGCTGCCACCACTGGATCCCACCCTTCTGGTGAATCCAGAAAACACATTGCACTAGGGGGATGATCTACCCTCCCGAGCTAGGGACACCTAACTCACAGTGCACTAGAACTACATTTTTCACATGAACAGACCTTTTTAGCAATTCACACAAAAGTTCCTTTTCTTTGCGACCATCTACTGCAGAGTTTTGTGGAGGGGCCATCGCTGTGGTACTGCGCAAACACAAGTCCAAATCCCACCGCTAGCCACCAATGTTAGAAATGGGATCCCTGGTTGGCCGAGGCTTGCGCCAAGGCCAGGCAGAAATCACCATTTCTAGTTAGGGTAGGGAAGTCACCCTTCAAGACAACCCCTGCTCACCCCCTTTGGTAGCTTGGCACGAGCAGTCAGGCTTATCTCGGAGGTCATGTGTAAAGCATTTGCGCATGCACCCCCCAGCGACAACCTCCCAGGCCCCCCACAAAAGGAACTCCACACGAGATATATATGAAAAATATACTTTGTATTGAAAAACATACTTAGGGGTAAATACACAAGATACAATGTGCCAGGGGCACGGGCATGGTTTACAAGGGAATATATACAGGACAGGGCCAGGGGACCACTGCCAGGGATATGCACATGATGGAAATGGCATTTAAGACACATAACAACTGGGAGCTTCCTAGAACTAGTACCAGAACACATCACAACCAGGAGCTAGCATTTAGAACACATGACAACCTGGAACACAATAGAACTAGCAGTAGAACTCACTCTAACCAGAAGCCATATACATGAGACCTAGGAACTTAGGAAGGAAGGAAGTATAAGCACGTAACATAACAGGGGCACCATTGGAGGCGCACACAGAACACTTTCTCAGGGATCACATAGAACATCAACAATAACTTCTAACAGGCCAGCGGCCTTCTCTGGGGCGAAGGCGCCCAAAGTCTCAATGTTAGGACGGCTGCAGGGAGCCATGAACAAACCTACACGTGGCAGCTGCCCACGAAGTGCTGGGCAGCTGAAGGGCCAAGGATGGGCCAACATGATGGAGCCTCTCAGGGCTCGAGAACAAGAAATGCTGGATGGAGCCTCGCAGGCTCAAGGGGATTACGCCAAATGGGGGAGCCCCTCTGGGCTCGGGAAGATTGGAGCAGGGACTGAGCCTCGCAGGCTCGAAGAACAACATGGTGGGGAGAGCCTTGCCGGCTCGTCAGGACATGGGTCCAAGGTGGAGCCTCTTGGGCTCGAGAACGAACTGGGGTTGGAGCCTCTCCGGGCTCAGGGGCCAACTGGTCACGTGGGAGCCTTACCGGCTCTGCGGGCATAGGGAGAGTCCCTCTCGGGGGACTGGGAAACATCTCAGGAGCCTCTCGGGCTCTGGGAACAGGATGTGGGCAGGCGGGGTCCCCCTCGGGGGACCCGGCATCACCGGGGGCCCCACGGGCATCGGACACAACAAAGGCTTTACTCGAGGGGAGGGGCGGGCACCGACAACGTGCCCCGACGCCCCTCCTCTCCTTCTCGCACTGCAGCACTCACCGGGTCGATGCGCCGGTCGTCTCTGCTGCACCAGCTTTCTCTCGTTTCTCTGGGGCTCTCCCTCACGATCGGGAGCCCCTGGGAGGGGTCGGTGGCATCTTAACAACACAGGAGCGCGGAGTCGGCTCCCGCCGCTACCTGCTTCTCGCCGTTCGACGGGGCCGGATTCTAGCGTTCTCGGGCCGGCAGCCAATCATGGCGCGGCCCGGGGACAGGCGTCACCAGGGAAGCCCGGCCGGCAGCCAATCACGGCGCGGCCTGGGCAAAGACGTCATCAGGAACTCCCGGGCCGGCAGCCAATCCCAGCGCGGCCCGGGACAGGCATTTCGAGAGGTCCGGGCAGCGGCGGTGAATTCAGGAGGGCAACGAGGGGTGGCCTCCCTCGAAAGTACGATAAATAAAGGGTGAAGCGAGGTAGGCACTCGCTAAGGCTCAGGCCCTTCAGTAGAACAGGGCAAATGCCGGGTGGGCACCGGCTTGGTGCATGCGGCGCTCCCAGCGCCAGTAACACGGAGGACGCGCTCCAAGCGCTAGAAAGCAAGAACCAGCGCTTCCAGGCGCTAGGGAGGAGGGACAGCGCTCCCAAGTGCTAGAGAAAAATAGAAAAGTCTTTCAGGGGTCCAGGACCTCGGTTGGAGCACAGCAGCTCCTAGAAAGGAAAGTCCATAGGAGTCCAGGACCTCAGGAGGAGCACAGCAGCTCCTAGTAGGGAAAGGCCATCAGAAATCCAGGAGAAGGGCAGGGCCCAGGGAGGCACGCCAACCCTGGGCCCAAGCAGCAACAGCTCCTGGCAGATTCAAGTGGGAACAAGAACATTTGAGAAGAGGTCACAGCCTCTTTTTATACCATAAATTCCTTTGTCTAAAGGTGCTGGGTGGGGGAGAAACCAGTCGCAGCTGGTTTTGGGAGTATCTTGTTTTCCCCAACCACCCCTTTCATTCATCAGGCAAGACAGGTCATCAGACGCACCCCAGGGGGGCGGAGCCAGCATTGTGGGGGAAAGCCCAGCCCCATACAGGATACAGGCACAGCTCCTCCCTCACATTAGCATGTTAATCTCTCCATTCACCACCGGGGCAGACCCACACAGACTCTTGGAGCCAGGCTCCCCAGTCGGCTTCAGCCAATCACGCGCCAGCACACCTACTGCACACACACACCCATGTCTAGAAGTGGCACTTCCCTTCTAGACACACACACGCTGCATACATCATCTTGCAGCATTTAAACACACGAGTCCACACATACCAGACTCGACCCTGTGTCCCCCACGCATCCAGAACTATCAGGGACACACACATTCCCCATGTATCCCTATGGGGAGGCAGGCCTCTCTCATTTACACGCACTCAGAGTGGGAATCACCATCCCCAGGTCACACATATACACGCAAAAACTTGCCAGAAGGGCCCAGTCCAACAACACACTTGGTAAATGCAACAGTTAAATGCATGAATAATACTAATGAATAAACAAGCAACAAATAGTACTGGACGTCCTGCAAGAAATAATCAGAAATATATATAGCAGGAGCCCATTTGGTCCGTGTCCGAGTTTCTTTTGTTGGCTGGCGAGACTCGTTGCAGCGCAATTCGAAAGCGGCATTTCTGATATATATATATATATATATATATATATATATATACATATATATATATATCTCCAAACACGCAGCTCGAATCCCCGAGCTGTTCAGCAAGTAAGGACACTCCAGCCAATTTTCTTTGTCTCTGCGTTTAGTTTATTTTCGCGCACACAATCAGTCAACATTTTTTTTTTTTTTGTCTCTGCGTTTAGTTTATTTTCGCGCACACACTCAGTCAACAAACGCGTTTCGGCGTTGCCGCCTTCGTCAGTGTTGGCTGACAGAGACATTTTTTTCACTTAAATAAAGTTTTGAATCTACAACACATCAAAGAGGCATAATAAATTCTTCACTTTTGGCGGCCATCTTGTAACGTCTCAGGTTAGTACTATCACCAACCGAAATCAATGTTTAATCACATTGGGCTTAAGTTCATTGCGTCAATTTAGGAAAACTTGAAGTGCGGAATGACCAATTTGTTTTATGGAAATACAGTATTATATTACACAACCATAAATAGGCTTTTTTCATCTCTCCGCAACCTCACAATTTGAGATAGATTATTACCATATGGTCTTGCATAACAATGACTTAAACTATTCACTTTGAAAGAGTCTATATTGCACCCTTATCCAAAATATCATGCCCTGAATGGGCTTTCCACCCGATGGACTCTTAATTCAGAGTACGTCGGTATCGTTACTGATTTCTTAGACAGCTATGTTCATCCTAGAAAATGCCTCATAATACCCTCTTTATTCACTATTCTTTCGCCCTGAATGGGCTTTCACATCTTAATCAAATAAACACATTCCTCCAAGCATATAGAAGGGCAAAGAAGAGGGTAAGACGGTGATAGGGAAAGGGGGGAGAAATAAATTATACAGTAGGGCAGTTATAATAGCTATTTACAGTTGTCAGTGGAGAGAAAAAGAGGAGGAAGGGGGGGTGGAAAAGAGAGTTCTCTGTTCAGTATTCTCTGCTTAGGATATATGGGTTAATGTAGGTGTACCCACATTTCCTCTTCGTTATTAAGACCTGTTGGGTGTTTGGTTTGGAGCATGATAATATAACGAGACTCCAACATTCTTACTTTCTTGACCCAATCTCCTCCTCTCTCTGTTCTTACCAATTGGTCTAATACAAAGAAGGACAACAGATTGTTATTGCTTTGGTGTTCCTTCTCATAGTGTCGGGCCACTGGATAGGTTGGATCTTTCAAATTGATAGCCCTCATATGTTCGAGGATTCTAAGTTTGGTCTGTTTAATGGTGCTGCCCACGTACTTTTTGCCACATGGACACACCAAGCAGTACACTGTACACTCTGAATTGCAGTTCACCAATTTGGAGATTTGTCTTTTCTGTCCCCTTCCTGGTACCTCATACTCCTTGACCTTTCGGGAATTTCTACAGGCCTTGCATTTCATACATGGGTAAAAACCCAATACTGGGGCTGTCTTCTTTCTATTGACTTCATGATGGCTGTTTACTAGGTGGTCTCTAAGTGAATGACTTCTTCGATATGTTACCAGTGGGTAGTCAGACAAAGACTTACCCACCACACCATCTGACTTAAGTATATTCCAATTCCTTCGCAGAATTTGGAACATTTCTGGTGACTTATCATTAAAGTTTGTGATAAGTCTCAATGTCATGTCTGTTTTCTTGACTTTATCGATCAATAGTTCATTCCTCGGTCGTACATCACACCTTTTTTCTGCCTCATTTAGAACCCCTCTATGGTAGCCCCTTGCTTCGAATCTCTGTCTGGATTCTTTCTTGGCCTTTGTATACTCCTCCTCAGTGGAGCAGTTCCGCTTGATGCGTAGGAACTCCCCCAATGGGATATTGTTCACTACACATCGTGGGTGGCAGCTACCAGCATGCAGGATAGGGTTACCTGCCGTCGGTTTCCTATACAATGATGTTTGTATCTTATTATCCTGGATATATACCCTCAGGTCTAGGTAGAAAACCTCCTTTTTGCTTATGCTGCTGGTGAATCTAAGGTTGAGATTGTTCTCATTGAGGTCTCTGATGTATTCCTCTGCCTCATCCTGCGATCCCCGCCACACGATGAAAAGATCATCAATGTAGCGGGTCCACAGTGATATTTTATCAACCCATTTTTCATTGGCTCCCGCCCAGGCCACGTGCTCCTCCCACCAGCCCACGAGTAAATTCGCGTAGCTGGGGGCGAAGAACGTGCCCATCGCGGTCCCCTGTAGCTGCAAATACAATTGGCCTGAAAATAGAAAAATGTTGTTTGTTAGACGGGGACCCTGAGGGTCGGCCGGATACTGAGGGAGAGATCCCCGAGGGGGACCGTCTCCGGTGATCGTACAGACAAGTTACCTCCCTCCCCACAAATAGGCACCACACCAGGTCGAGTTCAATACTTTATATAAGGTTCGTAAGGCAAGGATATCAGCGATACAGGATATCTCGGACCCGGGGGTCCTCTCACTTCTAGTCTCTGTAAGGAAAGGGGGTAGCGGGACAGTCTTGGTACCGGGTCGGTACAGGTGGTGGTAAGAGGCGAGCTCACAATCCTCGAGCTGGAGAGTCTGCGAGTTGGGCCGCGGCAGCGCCAGCAGGCCGAGATGATGGTTTCACGAGGCAGAGGGCCGCGGCAGCGCCAGCAGGCCAAGACGATGGTTTCACGAGGCAGAGGGCCGCGGCAGCGCCAGCAGGCCAAGACGATGGTTTCACGAGGCAGAGGGCCGCGGCGGCGCCAGCAGGCCAAGACGATGGTTTCACGAGGCAGAGGGCCGCGGCAGCGCCAGCAGGCCAAGACGATGGTTTCACGAGGCAGAGGGCCGCGGCAACGCCAGCAGGCCAAGACGATGGTTTCACGAGGCAGAGGGCCGCGGCAACGCCAGCAGGCCAGTCACGGATGAGTTCTTCTCGGGTCTCTCGACTCCAGGATACAACTGCCTTCCTGGTCTGGCCCTGCCCCAGTTATAGGTCTGGTCCCCTTTGATGTCCGGACCCTCGCGCCTGGGGGCCAGGAGGTCCGGGATGAGGGAGTCCAGACACCCAGCAGGGGGGTGGAGCCAGCGCCCATGGCGGCCGGGGGTGATCGACACCTGGCGGAGGAGAGCCGTTGACGATTCCTTCTCCCATTGACTCGCCAAGTGGTCACTCTGCCTCCTGGGGGGAGGTTGGTGCCTCGATGTCGGGGCCGGCCAGGCCCAGGGTTAGGGTCGAGTTGAGGCCACGCGGCCCCGTGCTGCAGTGCCCCAAGATGGCGGCTGGGCCGAGGCCGTGGTGTGGATGGTGACCCGGGCCAGCTGGGTCCGGAGCTGGTGTCTTGTGGTGGAGGGATTGCAGTGTACTTCGGGTGGTCGTCGGGGACTCTGGCTGGGGATGCAGGGAGAGCCAGGGTCCAGGTCCCATTGCGGGGAGGGGGGACAGCCCGACCATGCGGCCTGTCCAACATGCGTCCCCCCCAGCTGAAGGCGGGGAGAGTCAGCCATCTTCCTGGGGACTCTCCTCGCTGAGGCGGAAAAAGCGTGACAGGCCGTCGGCGTTGGCGTGGTCCTGGCCTGGACGATGTTCCACCGTGAAGTCCATCCCCTGCAGGGAGATGGACCAGCGCAACAGCTTCGGGTTCTCCCCCCGCATTTGCATCAACCATTGCAGGGGTCGGTGGTCTGTTTGCACCCGGAAGTGGGTGCCGAAGAGGTATGGCCGGAGCTTCTTGAGTGCCCAGACTACGGCGAAGGCCTCCCTCTCAATGGTGCTCCAGCGCTGTTCTCGGGGCAGTAGGCGTCTGCTGATGAAGGCCACTGGTTGGTCGACCCCTTCGGCGTTGAGTTGGGAGAGGACGGCCCCCACACCATGATCGGAGGCGTCCGTCTGCACAATGAATTCCCGGCTGTAGTCGGGAGCCTGGAGCACGGGGGCCGTGCACATGGCGGCCTTTAGTTTCTCGAAGGCGATTGGCAGTCCGGGGTCCAGTCGACGGTTTTGGGGCCATTCTTGGAGGTGAGCTCTGTGAGGGGCCCCACGATGCTGCCATAGTCCTTCACGAACCGCCGGTAGTATCCGGTGAGCCCCAGGAAGGCCCGGACCTCCGTTTGGGTCGTAGGGTGTTGCCAGGCCTGGATGGCAGCAATCTTGAGTTGGAGAGGGGCCACCAGCCCGCTTCCCACTTGGTGTCCCAGGTAGGTCACGGACCCTTGGCCAACCTGGCACTTGCTGGCCTTGATGGTGAGCCCGGCTTGCTGGAGGGCGTGTAGAACCTCCCGCAGGTGGCGGAGGTGGTCGGTCCACTGGTGGCTGTACACAGCAATGTCGTCCAGGTAGGCGGCGCTGAAGTCTTCCAGGCCCGCCAGTACCTGGTTTACCAGCCGTTGGAATGTTGCCGGGGCGTTTTTCATGCCGAAGGGCATTACTTTAAAGTGGTAGTGCCCGTCCGGGGTAGAGAAGGCGGATCGTTCTTGGGCCCTAGGGGTGAGGCCGATCTGCCAGTAGCCCGCTGTTAGGTCGAAGATGCTCAGGTAGCGGGCGGCCCCCATCCAGTCAATTAGCTCGTCTGCCCGGGGGATGGGATGAGCGTCGGTCCTGGTAACTGCATTCAGCCCCCGATAGTCCACGCAGAACCGGAGCTCAGGGGCAACGCCCGGGGCGGCTGCCTTGGGAACCAGGACGACTGGGCTCGCCCAGGGGCTGTCTGAGGGTTCGATCACTCCCAGGGTCAGCATTTTGGACACCTCGGTCTGGATGCAGGCGCGCACCCGGTCTGGTACGCGGTACGCCCGGTGTCGAATAGGAGGGCTGTCCCCGGTGTCCACATCGTGCAGGCACCAGGGGGTGACTCCGGGGGTGAGGGAGAACAGGGAGGCGAACCGCCTCAGGAGCGTTTGGCAGTCTTGGCGTTGCTCCGGGGACAGGGCCTCGGAGAGCTGGACCCCTTCCACTGAGCCATCCTGCTCGAGGGCCCTCAGTAAGTCCGGAAGGGGTTCGGAGTCTTCTTCTGTCCCATTATCTGTAGCCATCAGGAGGCTGAGTTCGGATCGCACAAAATGGGGTTTGAGCCTGTTGGCATGGAGGACCCGTAGGGGGTTCCGGGCAGTCTCCATGTCGATTAAATAGGTGACGGGCCCCTTGCGTTCGATCACCTTGAAGGGCCCGGACCATCTGTCTTGGAGTGCACAGGGTTCAACCGGGGACATCACCCAGACCTGTTGTCCCGGTTCGAACTCGATGGAGGACGCGTGCTGATCGTACCACCTCTTCATGTCCTCCTGACTGGCCTCGAGATTGGCTTTGGCGGTGTCTCGGAACCGCCGGGTCTGGTTGCGGAGAGCCAGGAGATACCTGTAGATGTCCGGGGGAGTTTTCTGGGGAGGCTGCTCCCAACCTTCCTTGACTAGGCTGAGGGGGCCCCGGACGGGGTGCCCGTACAGGAGTTCAAATGGGCTGAAGCCGAGGGATTTCTGCGGGACCTCCCGATAGGCAAACAGGAGGCATGGAAGTAGCACGTCCCACTGGCGTCGAAGGGGTTCTTCTAGGCCCATAATCATTCCCTTGAGGGTGCGGTTGAACCTCTCGACCAGTCCGTTTCCTTGCGGGTGATAGGGGGTCGTGAATTTGTAGGTGACCCCGCATTGTTGCCAGAGAGACTTCATATATCTGGAGATAAAGTTCGTGCCCCTGTCACTGACGACCTCCCGGGGGAACCCCACCCGGGAGAAGATCCCCATCAGAGCTCGGCCCACCACGGGGGCCGTCACAGTCCGAAGAGGGATGGCCTCGGGATAGCGGGTGGCGTGGTCTACTAGGACCAGGATGAACCGGTGTCCTTGGGCTGTTCGAGGGTCGAGGGGCCCCACAATGTCTATTCCCACTCGTTCAAACGGGGTGGTGACGACAGGAAAGGGTTGTAAAGGTGCTTTGATTTTTCGGCCACTTTTTCCGCTGGCCTGGCAGGTGGGGCAGGCCTTGCAGTGGTTGGTGACATCCTTTCGCATTTGGGGCCAGAAAAAATGGGTCACCAGGCGGTCGTAGGTTTTATCCTGTCCTAGGTGTCCGGCAAGGGGGACATCGTGGGCTAAGTTCAGGAGGAAGTCTCGGAAGCGAAGGGGCACCACCAGCACCCGACTGGCTCCTAGTTCTGCAACTTTCTGCTCGCTGTAGAGCAGGTCTTGGTCCCAGTAGATCCAGTGGGCCCCCGAGGTATCCCCGGTGCTCTGGGCCAGGGCTTGCTGCCGGAGTCCTTCGAGAGAGGGACATGTTTTCTGTTCGGCCCGGAATTGTTCCTGAGTGGGGCCTCCCTCCTGCCGCCATTGCGCCAGGTCAGGGACGTCCCGAAGCTGGTCGGATCCTTCTTCTGTTTGGGTCGAGGGACTGGCTTCTGGGGCGGCCTCCTCTGGGATGAGCGCGGGAGGAGGTTCCGGCCACTCGGGCTCTTCTAGACTGGGGACCGCGCGGGCGGTCATGGACCGGGTCGTGACGCAGACCCATTCGGGGAGGCCGAGCATCCCCAGGTGTTCCCTCCGTTCGACAGCTGCCCAGGGAGAGCTTTCGAGGTCGTTTCCTAGGAGGCAATCCACGGGGGCATCATCGCGGACAGTTACCTTTAACATCCCCGTTACTCCTCCCCACTCGAAGGGGACGCAGGCCATGTGGCATAGGCTTTCGGAATTGTCTGCTGAGCGGACAGGGCAAAGAATGTTCGGCAGGATTTGGTCTGGAGTGACGAGGTGGCGTCGGACCGCCGTTACACTGGCCCCGGTGTCGCGGAGGGCTTCCGCCCGGCGGCCATTAATGTTGACCCATTGACTGTACTTCTGCGTGTTGGCGGGAAGGGGAGCCCGCGGAATCATCTCTCTCTCCCCTAAGCAGACCAGTGCCATGGCGGCGGGTGCCCATTCAGAGGGGTCGGTCTCGTACTCTTCTTGGTCTTCCGGGATTAGTTCTTCCCCTAGGGCGGCCGCTGCGACCTGGCGGGGGGTAGTGTTCGGGTTCTTTGGGCAGTTGGGATCACTGGCGTAGTGGCAGGGTCGCTGGCATCTGTGGCACATAACGTTGGCCCGGAAACCGGCCCGGATGGCAGGGTTTCCTCGGCCGACCGGGGTCGAGGGGTTGCTGGGGGGTGACGAGGGGCCGGGGTCTCTCCCCCGACCCTGGCCTCCTCCTCCTCCTCGGGGGCGATGGGGCCCTGGGTACGGTCTGGATGATTCGCTGGGTCCGTTCCGGCCAACTCGGGTGCTTTCCCACCGGTCGGCTTCGGCGGCGAGTTGTCGAGGTTCGGTTAGCTTACTGTCCAAGAGGTGTTGCCGGAGCTCCACGAAGCAGTTGTTCGACAGGTGCTCCCATACGATAAGGTCAAAGAGTTGTTCGTAGGTGGTCACTTTGTTGCCCTTGATCCACCCCTCGAAGGCTCGGCTAAAGAAGTTCACGTACTCCACCCAGGTTGTACCCGGAATCCGTTTGCAGTCGCGGAACCGTTGGCGGTACATCTCAGGTGTGAGCCCGTATCGAGTGAGGAGGGCGGCCTTCATGTGGTCGTAGGATGTCATCAGATGGTCCGGGAGTTGCAGCAGGGCGTCCCGCCCTTCGTTGACAAACCTCCCCCATAATCCGGCTCCCCAGTCGCTTCGGGGAATCCGGTGGGAGGTCATGGCCACCTCATAGGCTTTAAACCACTGCTGTATATCATCGTTCTTGTGGTATTCCCGGATGACATCTTTGGGGATGTGAACCTTGGGCTCGGTAGAGGCAGACAGGGTCGGTCGTTCGGGGAGCCCGAGGTCTTTATTCTGTTTCTGGATCTCCAGTTCTTTGAGATTGCGCTCATGTTCGTACGCTAGTTTCTTTTCCTCTAGCTCTCTCTGTCTTTGCTTCTCTTCTCGCTCCTCTCGGAGCCGTAAGTGTTCCAGAGTTATTTTTTGTTCCGCCAGCTTGAGTTCCCCATCCAAGCGAAGTCGGGCTAGTTCTAACTCGTGGAGTCGGCTTTTTTCTCTTTCTCGGATCTCTTCCAGGGAGAGACCCGCTCTTCTTTCTTCAGTTGGTGCGGGGCTCGTCTCGGTTGTTCGTGTTCGGGGTACGGCCGTACCCGTTTCTGCCCAAGCTTCTAGGGCTCGTTTGAAGTCTTCCTTTGTGCTAAGACCTGTGGTTGGAAGGCCAAGTTCTATGCAATATTGCTTCAGTTCTCGGTGGTTGTATTCTTCCAATTTTTCCATCTGGAATTTCTCCGTTGTTCCGCTCTCTGTTGTCATGGTGGTCGTGTGCCGTGGGTCGAGTGACTTTCTGTACGATTATGCGTAGGTTCGGATCCCGTCGCTGGCCACCAATGTTAGACGGGGACCCTGAGGGTCGGCCGAATACTGAGGGAGAGATCCCCGAGGGGGACCGTCTCCGGTGATCGTACAGACAAGTTACCTCCCTCCCCACAAATAGGCACCACACCAGGTCGAGTTCAATACTTTATATAAGGTTCGTAAGGCAAGGATATCAGCGATACAGGATATCTCGGACCCGGGGGTCCTCTCACTTCTAGTCTCTGTAAGGAAAGGGGGTAGCGGGACAGTCTTGGTACCGGGTCGGTACAGGTGGTGGTAAGAGGCGAGCTCACAATCCTCGAGCTGGAGAGTCTGCGAGTTGGGCCGCGGCAGCGCCAGCAGGCCGAGATGATGGTTTCACGAGGCAGAGGGCCGCGGCAGCGCCAGCAGGCCAAGACGATGGTTTCACGAGGCAGAGGGCCGCGGCAGCGCCAGCAGGCCAAGACGATGGTTTCACGAGGCAGAGGGCCGCGGCAGCGCCAGCAGGCCAAGACGATGGTTTCACGAGGCAGAGGGCCGCGGCAGCGCCAGCAGGCCAAGACGATGGTTTCACGAGGCAGAGGGCCGCGGCAACGCCAGCAGGCCAAGACGATGGTTTCACGAGGCAGAGGGCCGCGGCAACGCCAGCAGGCCAGTCACGGATGAGTTCTTCTCGGGTCTCTCGACTCCAGGATACAACTGCCTTCCTGGTCTGGCCCTGCCCCAGTTATAGGTCTGGTCCCCTTTGATGTCCGGACCCTCGCGCCTGGGGGCCAGGAGGTCCGGGATGAGGGAGTCCAGACACCCAGCAGGGGGGTGGAGCCAGCGCCCAGGGCGGCCGGGGGTGATCGACACCTGGCGGAGGAGAGCCGTTGACGATTCCTTCTCCCATTGACTCGCCAAGTGGTCACTCTGCCTCCTGGGGGGAGGTTGGTGCCTCGATGTCGGGGCCGGCCAGGCCCAGGGTTAGGGTCGAGTTGAGGCCACGCGGCCCCGTGCTGCAGTGCCCCAAGATGGCGGCTGGGCCGAGGCCGTGGTGTGGATGGTGACCCGGGCCAGCTGGGTCCGGAGCTGGTGTCTTGTGGTGGAGGGATTGCAGTGTACTTCGGGTGGTCGTCGGGGACTCTGGCTGGGGATGCAGGGAGAGCCAGGGTCCAGGTCCCATTGCGGGGAGGGGGGACAGCCCGACCATGCGGCCTGTCCAACATTGTTTTTCAAACAGAATTCCGTCAATGCAATAATCATACGATTATGTGTCCTGAATTTCAGTTGCCTTCTTTGCAGGAAAAAATTCATGGCTTCTAGACCATCTTCGTGCCTGATCGATGTGTAGAGGCTTGTGATATCTAGAGTTATCAATAGTAAGTCCTCTTCCCACATTACACCTTGGATGGTTCTTAAGAAGTCTTGTGTGTCCCTAAGATAGGAGCTCAAGTCCTTTACTAACGGTGCTATAAAATTGTCAATATGCATAGAGGTTTTCTCCAACAAACTGTCTATTGCCGACACTATAGGTCGTCCAGGCGGCCAGATTTTGCTCTTATGCACTTTTGGTAAGTGATAGAATGTAGCTAATTGTGGATGTTCGTTTTTCAAATTCATCCAGTCTTTTACATCCAAAATTCCCTTGTCCTTCCATTCTGCAATAAGGGTATGAAACCTCGTTATACTCCCCACATATTGTTCTCTTTTGATGGGAGAATAATGTTCTGGTTTCCTTAGTTGTGAGAGGGCCTCGTCTTCGTATTGTTGTTTATTTAGCAACACAATATTTCCCCCTTTGTCGCTGGGTTTGATGACTATTTTATCGTCATCTTTTAGATTTTTAATTGTGTTCCAATCCACTTTGTTGAAATTTCTTTTAGCACCATTAAATTTCCTTTTCTGTAAGTCCTTTAATTCTTCAATGACTTCTTCCTGGAAAGTGTCTATTGCATCATGTGAACCCTTGGGATTAAAATGCGATTTTATTTTCAAGCTGCTTCTGCAGCCCTTTTGAACAATTCCACCTTCTTCCAGGAATTGTGTTGGTGATTCCCTCGGGTCTTCCTGCGAATTGGTATCTTCCATTAGTCCATGTACTGTATTCAATGTTTCCATATCAGTACCTACCAATGAGTTTGTACTCATGTCCCCATCTGTAGTCATTGGTACTGTATCCTTGGGATGGAGTTTGAATATCTTCATTAGCTTGACCTTCCTTACAAATTTAAAGAGGTCAATGCGGGCTTAAGTATAGTCAAATGCTGGGGTAGGGCAAAATGTTAGTCCCAATTGTAATAGGCTGCTCTCCTTTTCTGTCAGTATTCTGTCTGACAGATTAACGATTGTTTTCTCTGTCAGCTTCTTAGTATCGCTGTTTGCTGTTACCATCTGACCCCGCGTTTGCTGCGAGTCACTATCGGGGTAGAACGGCCCACCTCTGCCTTTTTTGCCCCTCCTTGTCTTCCTCTTGCGGCCGCTGGTGGATGGGTTCGTGGTGCCGGTCTTTGTCTCAGACCACGCATCAGCTCGTACTCGTGAAAAAAAGTGTTAGAAGTAGATGGTTGTTCCTCTGCCGTTCCATCATTTGCTTCTCCCGTTGTTCTTGCACTCGATTGTTTTCCCTGTTGTACAGATTCGTCTTCGGATACCTCTGATTCCTCTGTGCTTATTTCAACAACAGCTTGGGGTTGACTTTTAGCCAATTGTTGATTCTGGCGTGGGGCATCATATTTTCTCGCAAATGTTAGAATGCGGCCATTCGCATAATCCTTCTCATCTCGAATAAACTTCTCCTGTTTCCTTATTTTGATTGTGTTTTCATAATCTATTAACTGCTGTTTCATCTGCTTGTGAAGTTCATCACTTTTTTTCACATCTTTATCCTCTTTGATTTTTTTCTCAATCTCTTTAATTTCTTCTTGAAATTTCGCCTTATCTCTCCATGCGTGTTTCACAAGAATTTTGAGCATTTGACAAGTTGTCCCTGTCATAAACTCCGACCATTCCTCAAGGAGTTCCTTATTAGGACTTTCATATGAAGGGACGATAAATATTCGCAGCCCCCTCGGGACTCTGCCGACTTCTAGGTACTTTTGGAGGCTTGTTGCCTCCCACCACTTATATATCCAACGCTTGCAGTTTACCCATTCAAGAAGAGCCACACGAAGTCTGATTTTGCTTCATATTATTTTAATGGCAGCTTGCAAACAGCGTCTTAATCCGAAGTCGTCTTTGAAGATGAAACGCCAAACACGTTTCGGGACTTCTCCCTTCGTCAGCGGCGTGTTGTATGAAAGAGATGAGAGCATCTTGTTTGCGCACTAATTTAAAGTTCCTGCCCCAGTGGGCGTGGCCATCACTACGGCCTTGTGGGATCTGTAGTGCAATGTTCAGTGATCCCCAGTGGGTGTGCTCCCAAGTCTGTGAATAAACGAAAATAATCACCAGTGGGTCAAAGTCAAATTCGGGCGGACCTCTGTCCCGCTTTGTAGGTGCCATCAAACAGCGTCACTGGCAACTCCCTGCCGAGTGCCAGATCCTTCGTTCCCAACTGCTGAGACCGGATGGTATCAGCAAGGACCCGCAGCCGCGGTGAGCTCATTCTTACGACCGGGACGGCCGTTATACATCCAACGCTTGCAGTTTACCCATTCAAGAAGAGCCACACGAAGTCTGATTTTGCTTCATATTATTTTAATGGCAGCTTGCAAACAGCGTCTTAATCCGAAGTCGTCTTTGAAGATCAAACGCCAAACGCCTTTCGGGACTTCTCCCTTCGTCAGCGGCATGTTGTATGAAAGAGATGAGAGCATCTTGTTCGCGCACTAATTTAAAGTTCCTGCCCCAGTGGGCGTGGCCATCACTACGGCCTTGTGGGATCAGTAGTCCAATGTTCAGTGATCCCCAGTGGGTGTGCTCCCAAGTCTGTGAGTAAACGAAAATAATCCCCAGTGGGTCAAAGTCAAATTCGGGCGGACCTCTGTCCGGCTTTGTAGGTGCCATCAAACAGCGTCACTGGCAACTCCCTGCCAAGTGCCAGATTCTTCGTTCCCAACTGCTGAGACCGGATGGTATCAGCAAGGACCCGCAGCCGCGGTGAGCTCATTCTTACGACCGGGACGGCCGTTATACATCCAACGCTTGCAGTTTACCCATTCAAGAAGAGCCACACGAAGTCTGATTTTGCTTCATATTATTTTAATGGCAGCTTGCAAACAGCGTCTTAATCCGATGTCGTCTTTGAAGATCAAACGCCAAACGCGTTTGGGGACTTCTCCCTTCGTCAGCGGCGTGTTGTATGAAAGAGATGAGAGCATCTTGTTCGCGCACTAATTTAAAGTTCCTGCCCCAGTGGGCGTGGCCATCACTACGGCCTTGTGGGATCTGTAGTGCAATGTTCAGTGATCCCCAGTGGGTGTGCTCCCAAGTCTGTGAGTAAACAAAAATAATCCCCAGTGGGTCAAAGTCAAATTCGGGCGGACCTCTGTCCCGCTTTGTAGGTGCCATCAAACAGCGTCACTGGCAACTCCCTGCCGATTGCCAGATCCTTCGTTCCCAACTGCTGAGACCGGATGGTATCAGCAAGGACCCGCAGCCGCGGTGAGCTCATTCTTACGACCGGGACGGCCGTTATACATCCAACGCTTGCAGTTTACCCATTCAAGAAGAGCCACACGAAGTCTGATTTTGCTTCATATTATTTTAATGGCAGCTTGCAAACAGCGTCTTAATCCGAAGTCGTCTTTGAATATATATATATAGACACTAAATACATCAAATGATTACTTTGGCTGTGCACTCTGACTCATTCACACATCACATAGAAAACACCTCAAATGACCACAGCCACTGGAATCACGCATCAAAATGGCACTAGTCAGACACAAATCACCTCGCCCGATCATTCACTCAACATCCTTGCCAACTCAAGCTGGGGGGCCCGTTCACAGCTGGGCTTGGACTCTTGACCAGGACTCAGGTTCCGTTCATCTTATGGCAGTACGTCTACCCCCGTAAGTGAGCTCCCACACTGGCTGTCAACAACCCTCAGCTTTATAGTCTCAAGACACACTAGAAGGTTTGAGAGTCTTCCCCTCTGCACCAAGGAAACTGACTGGAAATGGCCAGCTTCCAGGTAAGCATTCCACAGCAGGAAGGAGTGCCCACTTTCCCTCTAAATTCTCACATGTTTCAGCCTTTATCTTGAAGCTTCGAAAGCCTTCCAGGGTGCATTAAACAATCTGTTTCAAAACAATCCTGAACGTGATTAACCCAAATAACTTGCAAGCCTGTCTGGGTGTGCAGAAAAGTTAAAACAAGGCAGAGTCAGAATTCAGGATGACATGAGACCATGTCAAAGCCAATAGTAAGAACTTAATAATACCTGCCAATGTATATATTTTTTGCTTAACAATATTCGCAACATCAACATAATCTTTCTTCTTTAAACTAAAAAGTATCTTCAATTTTAATTTTGCAATATATTTTTTTTGTTCCTTTTAAAAAAAACTGAACAGCATTCCCGGTAACTTTTTAGATTGATTCTAGACTTCACTAGAGAGTGTGAGGTTAAACCTGGATGGTCACTGAGGTGCCTCGCCCCAGAGGTTGATAGGTGAAATTGCACAATGGTGCATTTATGTGATATTGTTTCTTTTTTGGGACTGGAATATTATCAGCTATGATAAGTACTGTCATTTTTAAGTGAAGCCTAAACATGTATTCTTGCTGCTGAGTTAGGTGAAGAACAACTCAGACTGTTAGCCCCTAAGATGTAGAGGTGTATACTGTATGGTCAGTATGAGATGCTCAGTCAGGGTTATGTGTCACCAGGGCAGGTGTGTCCATTTTAAATGATTGTTGAGATAATGAGGTGGGTGGTCACTGGGATGGTGCCAGTGGGCAAGGCCCTCACTCCAGGTTACGTTCAACCCACGGCATTACGGGGCAAGATGATGTGCATACATAAAAGTGGTGGTACTAGACCCAACCCCCCCTGCGGGAGGGGTAGAAATGTTATGCAATGTCACAAAGTAATTCCAACAGCTTATGTGTATTTGTAAACCGTTGCATAGTATTGAGTAGTGTGTGTGTTTAATAAATGTACTCTTCCTTTTAAAAAGCAAAGTACAGACTGGACAGACAGTTATTGAGCGTTACATCTGCGTACTGGTAAATGGCGATTACTAGCCCACACCACCTTCCTTGAGTAAGCCTTACACTGCTCTGCAACGCTACCCTCTGAGAGTCAAGTGCTACAATGGGGTGTTTGGTTCCCAGTGAAGGACAAATGTAGTCATGTTAGTTGTGCAAGCCTCACAGATACTGCCTCGTTTTCCAACATCTATCCACACTATGGCATCTAAATTTTGGTATTGGAGTGAAACTCACTTCTCCCTGCACAGTAAGAAGGGCTGACTATTTCGCCACACACTGTTAAATACGTGCACCCTTGATCATTTGGTATGAGGAGACTGGACTGGTCTGCGCTGTGCATACTGACAAATAGGAATCATAGTTCTAAGTAAGTCTAGGGGGATATGCATTCATTTATTCTCTGCCCACCTGTTTGTATGGTCTTTCTCTCCTAGGTGCTTGCACTTAGTCATGCACATCAAATCAGAATCATGTGTCACCACCTCTGTCTCCAAGATTTTAGCATTCTCATCTGTAAGGGAATTAAAGGTTCTGTGTAGTGAATGTATAGGACCATGAGCATCTACATGAGACACAGTAGCTGCGCTTTGCAATAAAACCTGCCACTTCACTGGGGCATCCTGTGTCTCGGGCACCTCAAACACCACCCCTGGACTTTCTATTGGGACCTGCACCAACTGTTCATGCAAAACTGCAGTTTCTGTCGGTATGTACCATTTGATCACATTTACTTTTTGTGCTTTATCTATTCTGTATAACTCAAGGAAAAGCATCAGTCATTACATTTGAGAAAATTCAGAAGTCAAAACCACATTATGTCTTATTGTCATCTGCCCAGTTTCTGTCAGTGTGCAAAAGCACAAACGCATCTGTATCTGTCCTGTGTCTATCACTGCACAACCCCAAAGCAACTGTATGTTCCGTGTATCTATCAGAGCACAAGTCAAAATCAACTGTGTCTGTTCTGTATCTATCAGAGCACAACTCAAAATCAGCTGTGTTTGCCCTGTATCTGTCACAGGGCAAGCAAAACATTCTCTAGCATTTTAAAATGTTTCAGTCCAAAAGTCTAAAAGCACACTCTTCTTTCCTTGTTTGTCGCACATACTCAAAGTGGCACCCTGCCCCTGAACTGTCACATGTAATTCAATATCTCCTTTCTGTATTTGCCACATGTTTAAAACACATTGCATAATCTCTTTTGCAAATTCAAAAGCATATTGCTACTTCTCTTCAAATTAAAATTCAGAGTCAAGTTCAAAATTCACATTTTCTGTCATTTCTTATTTTAAAATAGCGTCTCTCCATTTAAAGCAAGGTTTGTCATTAACTGACATGTCTGATATATAACTGCCACCAACGATCGCTAGTTCTAACAGGCTGGTTTGTTTATCTTCCTGTGCGCTTACATTTTCTCGGTTCAGCATTACTTTGGAAGCTTCAAATTCATCCAAGATAACATCCATTTCTGGCTGAGGAATGTCCACAAAAGAATACATTAAAACCTCCTGTGAGCACCGTAAATTAACCTGCAGCTGGTCTGCATCCACATTTTTCATGAATGAATCACTCTGGCTTTCTAAACAGCCTGGCAAAATAAACGACTTTGAGGCATGGTACATTTTCAACTCTTTTTTTCAAAGGTTTATTTTCACGTGTTAAAAGGTCTGACTCTTCTTTAGCTTCAAGTATCTCCCTTTGCAGCTCATTACGTTCTTTTTCCAACTGTTCAAATTTTTGATACATGCTAAGCAATGCATCCAAAATGACACCCTTATTGAGGGGCGCTAGAGGGTGCTCGGCTAGATGCATGCATTTTAGTGCAGCTCCGCCGGCCACTCTACTATCCAACAATTATCCCGTGAATCGACGTGTCAGGGAGAAGCATCTGACAGGCATCAGCTTTGTAATACCCCAGGGAACACCTGTGTGGGTCTAGGGGCCGGCAATCAACATCGCAGGGCAGCGGAGTTAGCGAGTAAAGTGCTGCCCGGTGAACGGAATGGCGGGCCAGGCCTGCTGCTGTGGGCCGTGCTGGTACCCGCTGATCGATTCAGCCACATTGCTCTGACAGCGCTGTGTGGTTTGGCTACCGAAGGATCTGCGCATCGTAGGTGGAGTGATGGGGCTAAAATATATCAAGCCTGTGGAAGACGACCAACTTTACTGGACAGCCGACTGACTGGTGTAGGAGCGGCCGGGTGAACAGAATGGTGTGCCGGGCCTATTGCTGAGAGCCGTGCCGGCGCCTGCTGATTGCGTCGGCCACATCGCTCCGGCTGCACTGTGAGAACTGGCTATTGGAGGATAAGCGAGCCGTAGGCGAGGTGGTGGTGCTGCTACGTATCATCTCTGCTGCGGCTCGGGATTTGGTGGGACAAACAATGGCCGCGAGGCCGGGATCATACGGGCCAGAGGGCCGAGAACTGCTGTGGAGGCTCGACCACTGTGCTGGGCTGCGGCAGAACAGCTATTGATCAGCTGCCTGCTGGTCTGCTGGCGGAGTAGCAGGGGACCGTGAGCTGTGGGTCCCTGTGGCTGGACCTTGCTGTCTAGAGCTGTGCCCTGTAGAAACCGGGGGGTGGCTGAGCCGTGACGTGTCCCTGAGCAGCGGACTGCGTATGTCCCCTGTCTCTTCCCTGCGGCAGTGGAGTGCAGCAGAATCAACCCCCCGGTGAGTGCGGTGTGCAGCACCGGTTGTATGCGGACTGTGGGGATCAATTACAGTGCAGCGGGGGGGGGGGGCTTCAAACGCCACAAAAGCACGGAGTGTCCTGGCCTATAAGGATCACTGGAGCTGGTGGTGGGATTGTTGGTGGGGCCTTGTAATAGGTCCTGTGTGCATGAACACCACAAAGACAGTCAGCTATTAGGAAACTTCCCCCCGGTGAATCAATCCTAAGGCATCATGGGCCAGTGACACGTGAGGAATCAGTAGCAGTGCAACAGGGGGGGGCATAAAGCACCACCACAGCACAACGTGACTTGGGCCTAATTGTATCGCCAGTGAGGGGACTGTTGTGAAGGCCTTAAGGAAGATCCTGGACTTTGAAGTTTTTAAACAAGAAGGACAGCATTGTAAGTAGGTGAATGAAAAGAAAATACATATAAGATTTTTCTCTCGTGCGATTGATTCATGTGGCAGGCTGCTGTGAGACGGATACAACTGGACTGTGTGGAGTGGCCCTACGTAGAGGCACAATCACGCTAGTGGACGGCGACTGCATGGTGATGGTGCGCTAGTGCCAGGCAGTGCGCAACACACACAGAGTGCGCAGAAGGGCGCAGTGCTTTGACAAGTGGCACACTTTGGGCACGGGTGCATCAGTTGTTGCGGGATTGAGTGCTGGGGCATTGGTGACCTGTGTGCAATGGGAAAGCCAGACAGGACTCAGTCGCGCCTTACTTTTGAAATGCGTAAGTCAGGCAAATCGCACCAAAAACAAGCCTCTGACTCGGAGGCAGAGACCACGTCAGAAACCACCCCAGCACTTGATCAGAGTCTTGTGGTAATGCAGAGCAGCTTGCAGTCGATAAATGGGAAAATTGACGCGCTAAAAAAATGCATTGACACTATGGCAGCGAAGCTTGACAAGCAGGGTGCCCGACTGGGGGAGATAGAACAGCGAGTCTCTACAGCAGAAGACACTTTGCAGAATGTGGCTGATAAAGTGCTTAATATGGAAAAAGTTCTTGCAGTAATCCAGGCAAAAAAGAGGACCTGGAAGCGAAGTCCAGAAGGAACAACCTGTGGATTACTGGGCTGTCTGAGTCGACCACTGTAAGGAAGCTGGCGGTCTATATCGAAGGAATGCAGCGAGAAATCTGTGGTGCGGATAACCTCTCCCCGATGCTCATAGTTGAGAGAGCGCACCGCTCGCTGGCGTTGTGCCCTGTTCCTGGAGCTCTGCCAGGCCCTATAATTGCCTAGGTGCTGAACTACAGAGACCGGGATACGGTTCTGCACCTGCCCAAGGAGCGTGGCTCAATCACATATCAAGAGAAAGCGCTGGGGTTTTTTCCGGACCTTACTGCATCTGTTCAGGCGGTTAGGCGGGAGTTCACACCAGCGAAGAAGGCACTTAAGGCGGAGGGCATCCCCTAGGCCATGCTATACCCGACGCTTCTGAGGATTAGAGTGGAGGGAGCAACCAAGATTTTTACAACTCCAAAAGCAGCTATGGAACACGTGAATTTGCTGACAAAACGTCTTCGTGAGTCTGCTGTGGACCCGGACGAAGGTGAACAGTAATGTTCTATTTATCTTGAACATTGTAAGTCTCGAGCAAGTGGCTACTTGGTTCAGTTGGTCAGTATAATACATGTGATGGGATGGGATATTCATGGAAACGCCACAGGAGCTCTGTTTGAGTTGACTCTAAGCTGATATCAGTATTGATCTCCAGAGAACATTCAGCATAAATGGCCTTGATGCAGGTGATCTGGGTTGGCCAAAGGCTTGGGATGTCATGATACACTAATAAAGTGACCAGAGACTGCAGGTAACTCAAGCAAAGAACTCTTTAGGGTCATAAACAACTTGACAACTGCTAAAAAGGACGATATGGCTAACGCACCCAAGACTTCTGTAATACCTTAGTGCAGGCGTTTAAGGAAAAGGTTGATCAAATATACGATCAGTTCGCCTTACATTTGTCTAATCCTAATCTAAGAGAAGAAGAAGCTAAAAATATAACACCCCTGCTACACTTTACCCTGACATCTACAGGGCAAATAACTACCCTTCTTATAAAAACAAAATCGGGCTCACCGGAAGATCCTTGCCCGCCTAGAGTCCTCCATCACATTAGCCATCTTGTCAGTCCAAGACTTTCAGACATAGTTAATCAGATGCTTGCAGAAGGAGTTTTTCCCACCAGGTGGAAACAAGCGTGCATTCTTCCGTTAATAAAGAAAGCTAATTTAGAGCTTACGGATCCAGCTAACTACCGACAGATTGCGAGACGTCCGCTTCCGGCTAAAATTTTGTAGAAGATTGTAAATACAGAACTCTCCAAGCATATAATGGAAAATAATATTTTAGATCATAGTCAATTTGGTTTTAGATCATACCACAGCACTGAGACAGCGTTAATAAAGACAACTGAAGAAATCCGAGCCGCCGTGGATGGGGGAGGCTCGGCAGCTCTTATTCTCCTGGACCTGTCTGCGGCATTTGATACTGTGGACCATACTATACTGCTCAAACGCTTAAAGTATATAGGTCTGGGAGGTAATGCTCTCAAGCTTATACGATCTTTTTTAACAGATAGAACTCAGACAGTTCAGTTAGGCTTTTTTAAATCAGCACCTGTTATTTTGCCATGTGGGGTCCCGCAGGGCTCCTCCTTAAGCCCCACTCTTTTTAATATATATGTATCTGAACTGGCTCCACTGATCAGAAGTTTTGATTTACTCCCAACCTCATATGCTGACGACACACTGTTGGTGATCTCCAGCATTGACAAAGATGTCAACTATACTACCAAACTCCACGACTGTATGGTCTCCTTGAGCTGGTGGATGATTAGGCATTGCCTGAAACTAAACTCAGGTAAAACTGAGGTGGTGCTTTTTGGTAACCTTTCTCCCAGTTGGTCTCCTGTTTGGTGGCCGGATTCTTTAGGCCCCCCTCCGACACCAGTGGCTAAAGCAAAAAAATCTGGGTGTCATAATAGATGAAAAACTTCAATTCAAAGCTCAGATCTCAAAAGTAGTGTCCTCGGCATTTAACACTATTAGAACAGTGCGTAAAATCCTTCCTTACATTCCTAGAAAGGTTAGGGAAACGGTTCTAACTTCATTAGTCATTACTAAGTTGGACTACTGAAATGCCTTGTACATCAACGTGCAGTCCAAGCAACTTAGAAGACTGCAATTAGCCCAGAATGCCGCAGCCAGATTGGTCTTGGATGTGCCTAAATACCAATCCATTAGAGCGGGAATTCAAGATCTACACTGGCTGCCGGTTGGCCAATGAGTGAAGTTCAAAGCACTTTGTATTGGTCACAAAGCACTTCATGGCGAGGGCCCTCAGTTTTTACATCATGCTTTTAAGTGGTACACCCCCAGCAGATCTCCACGTTCAGCCACAGCATTCTTAATGCTCACCCCCAGAGTTAAAATCATGAACTGGGGAGGAAGGAGCGTTAGGCATAGCACCATCAGACTTTGGAATACTCTTCCTCTTGCTCTTAGGAAGATCCCATCATTGCTGCAATTCAGAAAACATCTTAAAACCTGGCTTTTTAAAAACTAGGGGCCAGATGTAGGTAATTTTAATTTACCACCTCTTAAATACCGATTCATACCGAATCGGTATTTAAGAGGTGGTAAAATAGAGGGGGGGAGATGTAGGTATTTCAGATTCGGTAAATACCGAATCGTTAAGATTCGGTATTTACCGATTCTGTAAATACCGATTCGGTATTGCCCATTGATTCCTATGGGCCTTGCAGCCCATAGGAATCAATGGGCAATACCGATTCTGTAATTACAGAATCGGTAAATACCGATTTTAGCAAGGGTGCAGGGGGTGTCACTTTGACTCCCTCTGGCACCCCAAAAATAGGCATGTGCGCCATGTGGCACACAGACATGCCCTAAGGGCATGTCTGGGTGTCACATGGCACAGGTGTGCATGCACACACCTGGATTCGGTATTTTACCACCCAATTGGATTGGGTGGTAAAATACCGATTCTTAGAGCCCTGTGGCACTCTGACATGTGCCAGCTACATCTGCATTTACAGAATCTGTATTTTACCGATTCTGTATTTACCGATTCGGTAATTTTACCGAATCGGTAAATACAGAATCGGTAAAATACCGATTCTGTAAATGCATGCCCTACATCTCAAAATCCAATTACCGGTCGGTAACGGCCGAATTCGGCCGTTACCGACCGGTAATTGGCCACCTACATCTGGCCCTAATTTTTATCAATTCCTCTCGGCAGTATGAGGTCCGCAAAGCGCCTAGACACCTATGGGTAGTAGGGCGTGCTATAAATTGGCATAATATAACATGTCTGAATATATGTGAGTTGGCCACCTCCTTGACTTGATGGGAGGCTGTTCTGCACTCTTGTGCCCCCAATGGGTATACCCCGTCGAATTATTGGGGGAAATGAGGGGTTGGGGTGTGGGAATTGTTTTCTGGGGCTGTCTTTAGCGAGTTGGGGGTAGTGGGGCATGGAAAGCATGCTGGGCAAGTAATATCAGAGTTGATGAAAGTTGAAGATTTTATTGATGTTTGGAGAATCAGAAATCCGGCAGGTAAAGAGGGTACATTTGTGTCCATGGTGCATGGTTTGTGGTCCTGGTTGGACGACTGGCTGGTTTACAGGGAAGTGGGTGCATGGACGATGTCAGTACCGCATCTCGCCAAGACACTTTCTAATGATTCTCCAGTCCTCCTGGAGCTTGAGGTGCCGAATTGTGCACGTCCCCTTTTTCAGTGATGGCTACAGCAGTCATCCCTCACGGATCAAGTGTTTCGTATTAAAATTGGTACGATATTTACAAACTTCTTTTTAGATAATGAGGGCTCAGTTGAAAGTGCTGGCATGCTCAGGGAGGCTTTCAAAGTAACGATAAGGGGGGAATGCATTGGGGCCCAGGCTGTGGTCTTGAGGGATATCAAAAACTAGTTAAGTGGTTTAGCGTCTAAGATCAGCTTATTAGAGATGAGTACGAAAACAACCCCTCTGCTGCAATTCTAGCGCAAGTCAGGGATCTGGTATCCGAGTACCACAGTACAGCAGATCAGGAGATTCTACATAAATCTCGAAGATGAAAAGTGCAATATTACGGGGAGGGAGAAAGGCCGGGACGTTCATTGGCCCACAAGCTTGCACTGCCTAAGGGGCAGGAATATATAGATGACCTACTAGATGAAGAGTCCAATGCACGTCACTCCACTACAGAGATTAGCGGGGTGTTAGAGGCATTTTATACCAAACTCTATGGTGCAAAGCTGGGGGCCAGTGACAACGAAATAAATTGGTATTTGGAGGATTTAGCTCTGGGTTGGCTTTCTCAAGGGCAGCATGAATACCAGACTCAGTACTTCGATGTTGAGGATGTTAAGGAAGCAATTATGGCACTTCCAACTTGCAAGGCAGCTGGGCTGGACGGCCTGCTTATTTAATTTTATAAGGCGTACTGCGGCGCCTTATCTCCACAACTACTTCAGGTATTTGCTGAAGCTTATGAAACGGGCGTTCTACCCCCCTCTCTCAGGGAGGCCTTGATCGTCACATTATTAAAGCCCCACAAGGCAGCTAATAAGTGTGAATCTTATAGACCACTGTCCCTTAATACTATAGATACAAAAATCTTAGTGAAAATTATTGCCACCCGTTTGCAGCCTTTGATACCCAATCTGATCCTACCTGACCATTCAGGATTTGTCCCAAAAAGAGCTACCACGCAGAATCTGTGCACTATTTTTGCGGTGCTACTTTATCTGGAGTCCACACTGTCTGTGGTTGCTGTGCTTTTAGATGCGGTGAAAGCCTTTGATTCCCTACAATGGGGGTGTAGGTTTGTCGTCCTGCAAAGGATGGGTATGCCTCCATTCTTCCTGAAATGAAGGCGTCTCCTGTACACTAATCCGGTTGCTAGATTGCATGCCAATGGATGGGTTTTGGCTGCTTTTCCGATAAGTAGAGGTACGCGACAGGGCTGCCTGCTTTCCCCTATGTTATTTTCTCTGGCACTAGGGCCATTGGCCTGTAAGTTGCGGCAGAAACATGCGGGGGCAGCCTTGAGGTTGTATGTGCGTGAGCCGGGTAGGTATCTGGTACCCATACTTCGCGAATATGTGCGGTTTGAACGGTGTTGGGGGTTAGGGATGAATTGGGAAAAGTCCACGGTGTTCCCTCTGACGGACTGCACACAAGAGATGGACCTTGGATATCCACTTGCAGGGTCAGATGACCCTGAGAAATATCTTGGGATATGGATACATAGGGATTTGGAGACTATTGTGAGCATGAACTATGGGCGTGTTATAACTAAGATTACAGATTAAATTGCACGCTGGACCCGGCTACCATTATTCTTGGCAGATAGAGTAGCAGTGGTCAAAATGAGTAATTACCTAAATTGTTATATTTATTTGTGTATAAAACTGAATGACGCCTATTCAAAACACTGCAGTTGTGCTTATTATCTCTGGTGTGGGCTGGGAAACAACCTAGATGTAGCTGGCACACTCTTATGCTGTCATTTGAATGGGGTGGGTTTGAGGCACCGGATATATGGTTATATTACCTCTGTGCACAGGCGCAGTTTGCGCATTATTGTTTTTTTCCCTTAAAAGTTTCTGCCGTACCTTGTGGTGGAGACAGATGCTGCGCACCCTGCGCCACTGACGGCTACGATACTTCATAGAGAAGAAGGCTGCTCTAGGAAGGAGATTAACCCTGTTAATTGTACCACTTGGCCGTGGCCCACAGTTGCCAACCGAGCAGGACGGGAATGGATGTATGCACCAAGTATGGCAATTGCTGCTCACCCAGACATTTCTGCGGTGTGGGAGAGTGGGGCGCTGGGTATTCTGCGAGATGCTGGCATGACCACTATGGGAGATTTATATCAGAGTGGGGCGTTCCTCTCTCTATTGGAGTTTCAGGCGGGACAGCCATATAAGGCAATGCATGGTTTCACTTACACTAGACTCCGTCTTTTAGTGCGTTCCCTGTGCTCAGGTTTCCTGCAGGAGCCTCGTGCATTGGGGGACGCTGCAGGTGATTTTAACAGTGAAGGAAAGCAGGGGTTTGATCACTAGGTTGTACAGGGCCTCCCAACGAGAAAACGACTGGGTGGACTCCCCTTCCTTTGATAGATGGAACAGAGTGCTGGATGTACCTATGACACGTGAAAATTGGGAGTCCTGCTGCGCATTAGCTGGGCAGCTGACTGCCAACTGTAACCTCCGCATCATACATTTAAAATTTCCTCATCAAGTGTACTATACGCCAGCACAACTGTTCAAGTTTGGATTGCGGGGTGATGCAAGGTGTCCTAGATGTGGAAGGGACAATGCAGATGTTATTCACTTGGCATGGGGTTGTGATGGTATCTCTAAATTTTGGCAGAAGATGGTAAAAACATTAATGGATATTGTGAGATAGGATTGAATGTAAGCCAGAACTATGTTTGTTAGGGCTGGTGAAGTCAATCAAACCATGTAATAGATGACTTGTTGCTGTAGTAACATTATTTGCTAAACAGGCAGTTGCAATGCATTGGTGTGCCAAAACAGCACCTTCATTGGGGCAGTGGCTTCGACACCTGATATACTGCAAGGAACAACTCGAGGTTTACACTGAAGAGCTCCCAGAAGCATCTAGACCTATAGATTTATGGACCCCGCTAACTACTTATCTCCAGGCAAACCTGGACCTTGTATAAACAAATCGAAAACACTTGGACAAGTGCACTAAAAGAAATATGTACACATTTACAGTCGAGCTGCCTTTGGAGTACATCTCAAAATGTAATGTAATACTGACATACCTGCCTGAGTTGGGTTGAATGGTTTTTCTTCTTCTTTTTCGTAAATTCTGGGATATGGGTGGGTGGGCTTGTGACACATCTGCTGGAATAAGCCGGACAAGTCTACAGTCATGTGTATGTTATGTCATTGTTTATTACAAGTGGGAAGCTTGTCGCTGTATTTGGAATGCAATTTGTTGAAATAAAATCTTTTTTATTTTTTAATGACACCACTTGTTAGAAATGGGGGGGTCACTAGTTGGCAGATGTAGGTACCTTTGTCCAAATAGGGACCCTTGCTTCTAGTCAGGGTAAGGGGGATACACACTCTAGATAACCCCTGCTGACCCCATTGGTAGTTTGGCACGAGCAGACAGGCTTATCCCAAAGACAATGTGTAAAGTATTTGTACCAACACTCATAGTAACACAGTGATAACAGCACACTGCTTTAAAAAAATAAAGTATCTTTATCTAAACTTAACAAGACCGAAACAACAGAAATCCAACATACAAGTATTAAGAAAAATGACTTTAAAAAGGTTTTAGCAACTGAGTCCATAGGTAACTATGGATGCGTGATTTCTTGCAAAGTACCCGTTGTTGCGACAAAATTCACAGAGCCAACCGGCCGCAGAGATGAGAAGCGTCGAAAAACAAAAATATGCACAGTTCCTGAGACCTTCGTGGATGCATTGCCACAGTTCCGCTGTACAGAGGGGAGCGATGCGTCGGGTCCGGTCTGTAGGGGGAAGCGATGCGTCTGTTCTGAGACGACTCCAATCCCCACGAGGCCATGTCAAAACTAATAGTAAGAACTTAATAATGCTTGAATAGTAAGAACTTAATAATACTTGCCAATGTACAACACAATGCACATTTGTGCACCACTGCCTATAGCATCACATACTTCATCTCTCAATGTACAACACAGTGCACATTTGTTCACCACTGCTCATAACACTGCACTTCGAAATCAAACAGTACATTCCATACCTCTCTCTCTCTCTCTCTCTCTCTCTCTCTCTCTCTCGCTCCCTTTCTCTCTCTCTCTCTCATGCTTTCAAATGCACATCACACATGTTCTGTTCTTGACAAAGCTGTTCTACTCTGTGACAGCTTCCACCTCAAAACTACGAGAAGAGAAACCAGGCATATGCAGGACATTGTACATTCATGCTAGGGTAAAGTAACACACCAACGTCAATTAAAATGATGGTAGTCAAAGGTCATCATGTGGTGTCAGACCACAAGAGTGCCTCTAGCACTACAGTCAGCCTACAATGGTCATATCAAAATCAACAGCACTGCAGACTAAACCACCTCATTACCACACATTATACAAGCAGGTACTCAACCTCTTCATGCACAATCACATCAATGAACAGTAACCATCAATTAAACAGGATTAGCCTACAGTCCTGGAAATGTAAGCACCTCAAACTGCAAACCTCTCTCTCACACACACACACACACAATGAACATAATGGGATCTCATTTGTAAAGAACTTCTAACTACTCGTAATGTTCGAATCAAATGTAAAATAAAACATGACGGCATGTGGACAAACAAAAACAAAGTGGACTAAAATACTTGAAGAAATAAAGTTCAATGCTTTATCTAGTAGAATATGTTTCAGTTTAGCATCCAAAACAGGCTTTGAAATAAGTCAAACGTCATCGTGGGAGGCACTGAAGAATGCTAGATTTAGGTCAATTCTAAGCATCCTGCTGCATACTAACTCTATGGTTTCTGAAGCTTTCATTTGCATGCTTGTCCTCGTTCTGTTCCAACGTCGTAAAGTGGTCTAGGTGACCTGTAGTGAACTATGGAGCCCTAAGTAAAGGGAAAACGAATTAATTACACTTTTGGTGTCAAATGGGCAGCATGTAAAGAGAGTTGTGGGTTTTAATATTGTTGGTAAAAATATAGCATGTCATAAATATATTTCCCTAAATATTGTTTACAAAAATATCGTCCTATTGTGGGTAGATTTTCTATTACTAAATACCCTGGGGAATATTTTTGTAAATGGTATTTAGGACATTATAATTTTGTCAGACAATATTTAGTCTACAATCTTTCTTTACCATATCTGTAGGGATACAGTACGACTTCACTGTTGCACAGAAACAAACAAGTGAAACCAAAAACTTCCAAGGGAAACTACATTTCCTGAAGCAACTATTCTGACCCAGAAACGACGAAGGCCCCCAGTTACTCAAAAATATTGACTCCCGTTGCAAGATCCTAGCTAAAATCCATGTCACTAGATATTAGAAGTTTCGTACATCCTGGCCAGTCCCGTTTCATAAAAGACAGATCTTCTGTATTTAATACAAGAGTTCTGGCCACTATTGTATAACTCTCTGAAAACTGGAATGACAACATTTGTTGCAGGACTGCCCTCGATGCAGAGAAGGACAATGGCTGCCTGAGAAGTGCATACGCCGTCTCGGCCTTTTTTATGCCACCACAGTGCTACACTACTTGCCTGTCCACAACATTCAAACTTCAAAGAGCCACACAAGAAGGATGACCTACTTCATCTCTTCTCTACATACTGTCTCCCGAGCCTCTAATTCAAAGAACCATGAAAAACCAAAGTACCGAAGCCACTAAGAGACACAATGTTCTGATTCTTATGAGTAACCCCTTTGCTTTCAATTCCTAATTGACTAAAAGAAAGTGACAATTAAGTGTCCATATTAGGCGATAAGGTAAAACAATAAGCACCCGAAATTCTACCCCATGCACCTCTGAGAAGGCAGTTGCACTTTTGTGTGTCAAGACCATTAGCTTTCCGGGTCCCATAGCCTTTACCTCCAGATTATATTTAAATTAGCTTTCAGGGTTTACAGAAACTACATTAGAGTTCAGTTTTCCACACACAAAGAGTTTTGTATTAGGATCAACCAAAGTTGAAAGGATCAGTTTACTTTCGCAGACAGAAATGCATTCCTCCTGACATCGGGCTAAATCACAGAACTAATCTGAGATAAAATCCTAAATGTACTACTTTTGGTATTCACAGAAGGCATTTAGTAGTAGTAAAGTTGGGATTCCTAACTTTACTACTACTAAATGCCTTTGGTGAATACTGAAAGTCGTAAAGTTAGGATTTTGTCTCAGTTTAGTAGTAATAAAGTTAGGAGTCCTAACTTTACTATTACTAAATGCCTTCTGTGAATACCAAAAGTAGTACGTTTAGGATTTTATCTCGGATTAGTTCTGTAAATCGGCCCCACCGTGTCTAAACTATACATCGTTTACAAACCTTTCTAGGTACTCACAAGGTTACGGATGGGTTGCATGGTTCTGTCAGTCTAATTAAAGATATAAAAATGTGGAATGTTTGGAATTTTAGACTGTACTAACAGAGCATTCACCCTTTCCTTGTACATGAATGTGTATGCAACCCTACTACAATAGATAGCAGAACCAAAGCAAGAAAAAGAGGAACTACAAGGAATAAGCACAGCCAAATGTTCATCTATGAATGACCCAGGAAGTAGTTGAGAGTCAAAATGTTAATCTACATCTACACCATGGGTACTCGCAAACATTTTATCAGGGGCCAAAATGTTTGGTCGCTGGTGGGACCGAGGGCCGCAGTGATGCCGGCAGGGTGGAGATCAGGGGGTCGTTAGGGGGTTGTTAAGATGGGTGTAGGGGAATTGAAGCATGTACATCTAGTGGCTGAATTGAAATGCACAATGTGGAATTGGAAAACCTGGGTTAAATCCTGGCTTCTCCACTTGATCACATTGTGTGAGCCTGGGCAAATGTTTTCTTTCGCTTTCCCTCCTTTTTGTTCATCACCACATATAAAAGGACCTAGAAATACATGACTTCACAATGTGAGCTGAACAAACATTTCTGTGTTTGATTTAATACACTATAATGTTGTTCATGTATTATAGAAAACCCAGCCAACCTAAGGGCGCTCGTATACATTGACTTGCCTCTTAGTTCACTATTGGCATTGTCGTCAGGGTGAGGAGAGAAGTATAAATGGTTTCAAATTCACGTTTGGAAACTATCACTTTTAAAATAATACTCCTCAATGCACTGACATAATCTGTTTATCAAGAAGAAACGGTTCTGCCTGTTAATAAAATACACCTTTTGACTTTTGAACAGACTTGATCATATTTTTGCACGTTTGCTGCAAAATACTTTTATAAATTAATGTGTTCTTAAAGTTAAGCAGTGCACAACATCCTAGTTCCTTCCTTTCTTTAACTGTAATTAATATTTAAATAAATGCTTCCCTGTTTATATAACATATTTTAATGTTAGTGTTGATTCGAATAAACAGCAGCCCAGTGCTGCTGTTGATCAGGGGGCCACACATAAAGGTCAGGAGGATTATTACTGCCAAGTATCAGACAGATATAGACTTAGTGGAGAAGGACAGCCACTGTCACAAGGACATCCGCAAGCAATGGATGTCTGAACTGCACTACCCTTCCTTGAGGTCACAGAACATCCAGGTTTCCAAAAGAGTGTCCTTTAAACTGGGTTAAGAAGCTTAAATCAACGAATGGATTATGAACAGCGACAGGGATCTCTGCGAAAATATACTTTATGTTACGAAACTCAACACTAGTGCAAGACTCACAATAGGAATACGAAATCTAGGTAGCATACATGGGAGAACAAAGCCAAGCACTTTTATAGCCCCAATGCATAGAGACATACCTCACAGAGCACTTGGGGGGGGGGGGGTGAAAGTTGGACAAGGCCTGTTATTGTGAGGATTTACAGATAAGAGCCGGGAAACAGGGGAGCCTCTTCTTACTTGTTACTAAATTATACCCCCTGGGAAGACCACCCACCCCATCAGTAATCCTCCCCTCAGGGAGTTCCTACACCATAGCTCCAGGGTGTCTCAGTTGTGCGGTCAGTAGGGTGAAAAGCATGATTATGGTTCGGGGGGGGGGGGCTCCCACCTCTACCAGTTACCAGAGACCATGTTCACCATAGGGTGGACTCCTGCGTGTAGGGCCACCTTCCTACTACTTAATTTAACAAGTGTCTGCCCACCCCCTCCTTCATGGCCTCCATTTCGTGACCTCGGTGGAGACAAGGTTCTCTACTACCCTAAATGGAGAACTTATCCAGAACAAAGACCAAACCGAATAACTGCATCCACTAACTCATGTTTAATGTGCACAACCATTTCACCACGAGCCTCTCACCATCTATAACTACATTGCAACAAGAGCTTAGCTCCACACACGGCCCCAGGAGACCAACAATCCTTTCCCAACCCTTTATGCTTTTCAGACATACCAAGGAAGAGACATGGACATTCCAAAGTGGACAGCACAGAGAGTGTAAGCACCCTTCGGAGAGAGCTCTGATCTTCAATTATGCAGGACCTGACATGACACCAACTACTGAAGGAAACAAAATATTAAAAGAACCAAACCCCCAAAGCAGGAGTTTGATTCTTGAAAGCACCAAACCAATGGTCCTGAGATGCAGGGAGGCCATTGTTAGGTTTCCCTACAGGAGCCATCATTTAAAACTTGGGCCTAGGCTGGGAAAATACACTAGGTCTACGCAATAATCTATAATGTGTCTGATCTCAAAGGGGAGCGGAGACTATAATCTGAGGCATTGGGTGCAACCCTCTATCTCTGCTGATCGCTTCAATGCAACAACTGACCACATCAGTGGCTAAGGCGTATTACCTCTAATGTGCCACTGATGTGTCAATCCCTGAATACTGTATGATAATGTCTCCATGCTGTAGAGTGCTCTGGCCTCCATTCTATATTACTTTGCATCTTACCAAAAACTGGTTAAATGCATTAGTAACCTGCATTGGCAAAGCCAACAGGACAAGCTTTTTGGCTTTGCCAATGCAGGTCCATTGGCGATGCTTTTCAGAATTACCAAATAAAAAAAGAATATTGATGATGCCGAATACCTTTATTGAAAAAGAAAATTGATGTCTACACGTTTATGCATTATCAGACATGCACGCATGCATACGTCATAACATTGCTGTGGCCATTCCAGGATTGTGAATGTGCCAAATTGATTTTTTAAGAAAGTAGTGGCCCTGAAGCAAATTGCATCTACCTGGCCCTTCCAAAAATAAATGTAAAACAATAAAAAAAAATATAGAGATGGGTACGGGGGAAATCATGGGTGTGGAGCAAAATAGAAGCTGCGTGGAGATAGTGTGAAAATAAAAATAAATAATGTCTATGGTAATTGTGGTGTGTCTCTGGAATGAGAAGGGAGTTCCTGAAATGATACGTGACTGAGAGAGAGGGCAGATATGTGCCTTAATGAAAACTTGGGATTCACCTTCAGAAGACAATGAGGTGCCGGGTATGGATGTTCTAATGAGACTAGAGGGGTACTGGTGAGATATGGACTAAGTAGCTGGGTGGCGATACAACGCTCAATAATCATGCCATTAAGTGAAATATACGTATATTGTAGCTGCAGCAGTTAAAGGCGAGTAAGAGGCATGTGGCCCAGAGATGTGTGTTTTTGGACGCCTACGCAGTAGTATTTAGTGCCAGGACATGGAAGTGTGAGAAGATAGAGTTGAAAATGTACACCGTCTCCGCTCAGACTCACCTCCACTATCCTCGCACTGAGTGCCTTTGCTTGCACTGGCTCTGCCCAGACCGAGCACCACCAAAGACCTCATGACAGAGCTAAGAACACAGAGAAGACTGGGAGGAATACATGACAGCGAGCTGAGAACTCGGTACAACATGCAGAGACTGATGAAAGGCAGTTACGAAGCAATTAATCAATCAATGCATTTGAAAAGCGCGCTACTCACCCGTGAGGGTCTCAAGACGCTGGAGGGAGGGTGGGGGGAGGGGTGCTGCTACTGCTCGAAAGCCAGGTCTTGAGAAGTCACCTGAAAATCAGCCAGTCCTGGGGAGGGGGAGAGAGAGGGGGTTCCATGTCTTGGGGGCGAGGTGGGAGAAAGACCTGCCACCGGCAAAGCTGGCAGTTCGGGGTGTAGAGGGTGAGTCGTTCATTGAGGTTTGCTGGTCCGCTGTTGTGGAGTGCTTTGTGAGTGTGGGTGAGGAGGTTGAAGATGATCCTCTTGTTGACGGGTAGCCAGTGCAGATCTCTCAGGTGGGATGTGATGTGGCGGTGACGGGGGATGTCGAAGATGAGTCGTGCGGAGGCGTTCTGTATGCATTGTAGTCGTTTCAGGAGCTTGGCAGAGGTTCCCACGTAGAGGGCGTTGCCGTGGTCCAGTCTGCTGCTGACGAGGGCCTGGGTAACCGTCCTTCTGGTTCCGGTGGGGCTCCATCTGTAGATCTTGTGGAGCACGCGCAGGGTGTTGAAGCAGGAGGAGGAGACGGCGTTGACTTGCTGGATCATTAACACCGAAGAGTCCAGGATGAACCCCAGATTGCGTGCGTAGTCAGTGGGCATTGGTGCAGCTCCCAGCGCTGTCGGCCACCAGGAGTCGTCCCAGGCGGAGGGGGTGGAGCCGAGGATGAGGACCTCCGTCTTGTCCGAGTTCAGTTTCAGGCGGCTGTTCTTCATCCATTCGGCGACGCCCTTCATTCCTTCGTGGAGGTTGGTTTTGGTGGAGGCGGGGGCCTTGATGAGGGAGAGGATCAGCTGGGTGTCGTCGGCGTATGAGATGATGTTGAGGTTGTGCAATCGGACGATGTGGGCGAGCGGTGCCATGTAGATGTTGAAGAGTGTCGGACTGAGGGACGATCCTTGGGGTACGCCGCAGATGATCTGGGTGTCTTTAGATCGGTATGGAGGGAGGCGGACACTTTGGGTTCTGCCAGTGAGGAAGGAGGTGGTTCAGTCCATGGCTTTGTTGCGGATCCCTGCGTTGTGGAGGCGTGTGCATAGGGTGTGGTGGCAGACGGTGTCAAATGCGGCCGAAAGGTCCAGGAGGATGAGGGCCGCAGTTTCTCCGTTGTCCAGCAGGGTCCTGATGTCGTCGGTGGCGGTGATGAAGGCTGTTTCGGTGCTGTGGTTGTTGCGGAATCCGGATTTGAATGGGTCCAGGATGTTGTTCTTTTCGAGGAAGGCGATCAGTTGCCTGTTGACAATCTTCTCAATGACTTTCGCTGGGAACGGAAGTAGGGAGATGGGTCGAAAGCTGGCACATCTTCCTGCACTCTCCAAACTTCCACTAAAACGTAAAACAAATTGTAATTGCATTTATATAGCGCTTACTCCCCCTGACGAGGCGTTAAAGCACTTTTTCGGTGAGTAGCATACTACTACGGAACCCAAAAAGGATTAGTGGTAAATTAGTATAGGGAAATGTGAAATTAGAGAGGTAGACGTGTTAGTCTGTTATTTGGATTAAAAAGAATAGTGGAGGGATAGAAGAGGTAAGGGTTTGCATTTATATAGCGCTTGCTACCCCTGATGAGGTGTTGATGCTCTTTTCGGTGGGTAGCATGCCTCTCTGGAACCCGAACAGGATTAGTGGGGAATTAGTATAGGGAAATATGAAATTAATTTGAGTGGTCGACATGTAATTTCCCCCACACAAGTTTTTCAAGTACTAAAATGGATCTCTAGCAGGGAAGTGCCATTTCATTAGTTGTTGAACCCAGTGCTTTCTGAACCTAAACAGTGCACTGAAGATGACATGCAGCAGAATACTGGTAAGGTAGGCACAGGAAGATGCTGCCTGCTAGTACACAGCGCAAGACTTAAAAACTGCTCAAGGCCAAGATGAAATTAACACTCCTTCAACCTGAAAATCCAAGTCACTGGGTGCGGATGGATTGAGCTCATGGGCAACAGTACAAAAGAAAATGAACTACCACTTACATGCTTGTATGACAGTCTGATTCCAAAGTCACTGAAAAGTCTAAAGTGTTTTGGATCTTAACATATTACACCGAAAACAAAACTATTGCCCAGCCCAACTTGACCATACTCCCATGATGAGGTACCATCTGCAAACAATTTGATTGTTACTAGTGCTATGCAAGCAAGATCCATAAAGAGTACAACATTCACTCCATAGTTTGAAAGCAACTGGCCATAACTTGTTGGCGTCACCTTTCATCACAAGTACAGGAGACTGCTATTCGAGTTGACTTCGAAAAAGAGCATCCTTTCAGCATCCTAACCCATACAGGGGACTGCTCAGTGACCTACAACATCCAAAAGTATGCCTAAACCCTTGTTGCTGAGTTTAATGAGATACAATTATTCTTGTGACACAAAAAACAATCACTGTGTTTTTCACTCGAGCACATTGGGAAAAAGCAAATAGTTCACCTAATTAAAGTGAAAATGCAGTTCTATGTAACTCAATTTGCAGTGTTGCTTCATACCAGTCCTCCTGCATTACATCTGCACGGATGACTATGAAACTATCAACACTCTGGAATTAAGGATTGGTCCCCTCAAAACCATAGAGGATAGTTTAATTTAATCCATTAAAGCTTCTGTTCTAAGCCTCAAAAGACCCATGGGAAGCTCCACTGTACACAATCAGGCGATCACAGGGAAGAGAGACTAGATTTCCAGCCTCATCTACACTGACCGGCTCACACCCTAGTGTGCAATACAATAGGTCTTGCATTAGCGAAAGTTAGAGCTATTGCCGTTGCAAATTCCAATGTTTTTAGTTATGTTGTTTTATTTGCAGTGGTGTGATTATTTGACCTATTGTATAGAGATAGGAAGGAAAGGGGATGGAGAGAAGACATTGGAAAGCAGGGGTGGTACAAGTAGTGCTCACACTGCTGCTCATATCGCGGTTATGCTGCATTAAACCTGGATCTGTCCCATCACTATCACCACCATTATCCTGCACAGACCACAAAATGTATTGAAGCAGGTGGAAGATATGAAGCAAATGAGCATGCACTGAATAGAGACACATTGTATATGCCCTATGCGTAACACGGAAACAAACAGTTGCGAATGACACAGACATAAAATTAAAATGATAAATAATTTGCAACGGCAGGCTCCGATTGTTAGACATTTCCTTTGAGCAGCAAACAAGTAATAGAACGTTATTACACAAAAGTAGAGCATAAGTAATTAATTAGCACATAATAAGGCCCGCGCTGCTCTGATCTTAAGCAACGGGAATGGAGCTGATTTAAAAAAACAAGCTTTGGCATAGCCAATAGTTCTCGCCTTTGGGACGTTATAAGTGTTTAGCAAGAAATATTGGCAATGTTTGTAAGGTATGTTATAGAGCAATGTGTTCTTATATATTTACTTGAATAACTGACACAGTTTGTCTTTTGCACATTTTATTACATTATGTTTGTCGGTAACATTTTATTTGTATGAATTTAGTTGAGCTGAAAAAACGAGTAGTTATAATTTACATTTATAGGTGACAAGCAAAGGCCACCCTCAGGGCCCATAAAAATACCTGCTGCAGTGTGATCCTTTCTATCGCGGGTCCAGACAGGAGAACGTTTGAGAGTGAAAAGTGAAGAAGAAATACCAACAGCAGCACTCACTCCTTTCACGTAAGTAGCTGGATGACTGGAGTTAGACGCACTTCTCAGGTTCCTGTAGAACCGCACAAATGCATAAATATAAATAAATCCTCAAAATCCTGTGATTCTGAGCAAATCACTTATTCTCCCCTGCCTAACAAAATGAATGAGTCCATGTGGAACGGAACTCAGCGCTCTGAAAGCCTTCGGGTCGAGTTTGTGCTGTATTTACACGTTAACTTAAAAATATCTTGGCAAACTGTGTTTAAAAGTTAAAAATATTATTGGATAAGCGTGTTTTGTTCAAACAGCCGAAGAACACAACAATCCGAGAACACAACCAAGGCAAATGAAACAAGCATTTGAAAAAAAAAGCACAGCGGCGCCTTCTGTTCAATTAGTGACCTGATCCACAACGAGGAATGCAGCTTCCACCCTATGCGCCGCTGCTCTCTCCTGAGAGCAAAACGCTGTGGGAGTGAATATTGGAAAGGAGGTGGGACATGCACCCACCTTTGGCCATTTGCGTGCTTTCATTATTGAAATACACACTCAAAGGCCAACCCAATGTGTGGGAGGAGTCAGCCCCACACAGAGAAGTTTAGAGTTCTCACAAGAAGCCTCCAATAGAGCGGCGCATGCGCTGCGCTAAGCTCGACCTACAAATGATCGGCTTCCTCGTCACAACGTTCTGAAGCGCCAATGGGTTGGGGGTGGCATAAGAGGGAGGAAGCAGCTGCAGTCCAGGAGAGGGGGCGAAGAGCAGCGGCTTGGAAGCAATTAACAAGAGAGGAATTGCACAGCGCTTTGCAGAAGTAAAGGCGCATTAAAGGGCCGTGCTCAGCTCTGCAAGGTGCTCAGATTATGAACATTAAAAGGCAAGCCTAAAGTGAAAGCAGCCCCTTTAATAAAGGCTTGATGTTTTGAAAAGTGAATACAGGGAGCCGAACATAAAGAAAGGCATGCGACCGCCATTATTTAAGTGAAAGCGCAGCATGTACGAGGAGAATAACGAGGAGAGGGAGCAAGCATGGGCGCAATTCAGTTCCTGAGTCTGAAAAAGGCTAAACGAAAAAAAGAGTGCTCAGACGGTAATAAATAACATGACGAGTAACACCACATGTAAGCGGGGCAGTCCTCATGGTAGGTTACAAAAGAAAGAAAGGAGGGACTAGTGACCATAATAACCAATGAAAAGCAGCCATTTACAAAGGACAGGAAACGGAGTCAATTAGAAAGATGGGTGTTGCTTAATGCCCATATCCTGAATGCAGTATGTCTTGAAGAGACAGCACAAGCGCGGCCTAGGCGAGACCTAAAAAGCGTGTCAGATGGGTAAGGTAAAAATATGAAAAACAAGCACTGAAAGGGTGAGAGGTCAGGCAGTTCTATTGTGAACAGAGAAAGTGCACTGGACAGGATAAGCCATCTTGGACGAGGAAGACACCTGAGTTTGTTTGCCTTAGTCCTGCAAATTTAATTACACATTCCATTGCCAAACAGTTCTGAATGTCAGTGGCTAGGTGCAGTCTAAGGGACATTAGGTGTGTGGAAAACAGAGCATTTTTGTGAGGGGTGTGAATCTTCTCTCCAGTACGTTAAATAAGTTGTTTAACAGTTGCAGAGACAGCATTGCAAGAAGGCAACGCACATGTAAAACTACTAGCGCTCTAACTCTGCGTTCGAAAGAAGAAAGCGAGGATGTCATGGACTCCTTGATGCTTGAATATAGGGTAAAGGAAGCTACAACATATCCATAGAAGCAGCCAGTAGTAATTGAACAATATATTATTTTTAAACAATTGTGCTATTACAACATACTTAAAACGATAGATTAAAGTTCCCCCAAAATCTTCAACACTTTTTTTTTCAAATGAATTTCCGCAAGCTTTTCATCCTGTATGCTGCTTCCAAAGTCCTACATTTCAAAATAAACACATCTTCTGAGAGAGAATCATAAAATCGGCTCCTGACCATCACATGCAAAGGCAGAAACATGAAAGAGAGTAACATGCTGAAACTTGAAGCACGGAGCCCGTGCAGATTATAATTGCACACACCGGTAGAGGTTCCCAGGACCAGCACCATCACACACTCAGGCAGAAACATGAAACCGGGCACCGTGCTGAAACATGAAGCGTTGCGCCTGTGTAGATAATATTTGCACACACCAATAGAGGTTCCCAGGACCAGCGTCATCACACGCGAACGCAGAAACATGAAAGTGGGCGCCATGGTAAAACATGAAGCGCGGTTCCTGTGTAGATTATAATTAGGGCTCCTGGTTTTATGGTATTTATTTTTGGGACATTTCCATCTGTATTTATCCATATTTATTTTTTGCCAATTTTCTCTGTATTTATACATATTTATTTTGGTCGTTGTGAAAAAATTAAGCTGAAATTAGTATATTTTCACATTTATTTACCCGATAAATATGCACTCATGCTTGAATGCCTGCCAGGTTTCAGTGATGTGAACAACCGCAAAGCACTTATATGAAAACATGCAAATTTCAGTATCAACCTTGTGTATATTTACTGTTGTTAAAACCTCTTTACTAAAATCCTTTTCTTTGTTTTAACCACCTTTCATATCAACGCACACAGATATTGGCTTGGCAGTCATGGCACACAGAATTCAGAATTACTAAAAAACAACCCAGTTTCCATTTTTATCCACATTTAAAAATAAATACAGACACGAGAAGAAATGTTTTCTGCCTGTATTTATCTGTAAAAATCAGTAAAAACAGAAAACAGGGAGCCCTAATTATAATTGCACATACCAATCGAGGTTCACAGGACCAGTGCCATCACACGCAGAGGCAGAAACATGAAAGCGACTCCATGCTGAAACATAAAACGCAGCGCCCGACTTCAGATGGACAACATCCAAAGTTGCAATAAAGGCTAAATATTAAAAAAAATAGAGTTACAAACCAAAACATATGTTCAAGAGTGAAAGGATCTATGTAACAGGTGCAGTCTGCAGGGTGGAACAAAACAGCCAAACGGCCTGACAAATGTAAGCTATGCACCAAAGAACCCAAATTAATTTTTAAAGTCAGAGGTAGGAACCAAGGACAAATGATGGGCATGCTGAAAGCCTATAGAGAGGCTACAGCATGTATCAAGAGATGGCGCATGCTCTGCCTATGCTCGGCCCTAATAAAGGTTTGTGGCCAGTTGTGTCCCAAGGTGCAGGGGATGCTTTACCGGAGGGAATACATGTATTAGTTCTGTTAGATTCCTCTTGAGAGCCTCATTACTTGTGTAGAAGTACTCCTTAGATCTGTTCTTCTGCGCTCCAGTGGCAATGAGGTACATCCTGCCAATATCCACCTGTCACTGGTGCTAGCCAAGTAATATAAAAAAGACAGAATGCTGTCAATTGAACATTTTCTCTTGTACTAGATTCAGATTCAGCTTTCCTGGCACTTGCCAAAACCCCCAAGTTCTCTAAGGATGGACCTATGTTTGAAAGGTCAGCTTCTCAGGAAGCATGCATGCAATCTGAGTAAAGGAAAGAAGGGGTGCATCACTCTCCCTTCCTCTATGAAAAGGAGAGTTGGATGTGGAGCAGGTCGAAGGACCAGAACTTGACTGGCCTTGCCAGAACCACTAGAGTGATACACCATCTTAGACTCTCCCTGATCACTTAGAAGACCTTCAGTGTGAGAGGGTTGGAAAAGGTGGACAATAACACCCCCAACCAATCCAACATTAGGTGATCTCCAAGGATTCCAGGCCGCCTGCTGATCCAAGGTGTGAAATTATCCCACTTGGTTTTCAGATTATTTGCAAAGGCATCAATACATGGTTGACTGAAAGACCTTGAAGATGGGGTAGAAAACAGCTTTTAAAGAATCCAACTCTTGTGACAAACGAAGATGACTGCTCAGGAATAGATGGAGTGTGAAGAGCTTTGACCACCACCCCCGCCCCCATTAAAGTGCAGTAAGCCTCCTCAGATAGTGCTGAGTCAGGTGGATTGTCCCCAGGGAATTCAAGAGGAAATATTGGGCAGGGGAGAGAGTTTATTATTCTTTCTGTAATACCTCCTCTTTGACTGTCTATTTTCCAAGAATGAACATGTTCAAACGGGTCTTGGAGCAAAAGAACCCCTTAGTCTTGAGAGAATGGAAGGTTTACTATTCTAGAAAAGATGCAGTGGTCTCAGCAGTACTGCTTCAATGACAGTCAGTGGGTTGGCCACTTTACTCCTAGACCTCATACACAGAGGGCACAAATAAGTTCTTGCCATCTAATGGAAGGTCATTGCTTAAGGATTTTGGTATGAGGGCTTGAAGCCTAACTGTCTGCACATGGCCAAACCCCAGTTCATAGTCCTGGCAGCTGTGCCAAAGACCTCCTGAAGCATTAACAACTTCTGTTGCTTCTTTGCCCAAGCTCAACATAAACACAATTTAAGCCCATAGCTCGCCATGATTGCCCTTGCATGAGTGTGTCTCGGGGAGAGACCTCTGAAATGAAAATGTTTCTTACAAAATATCTCTGTACCCTTCAGTGAAGCCACTGTTAAACCCACACTCTCGGGATTCCTGTACACAAAGACTTGGCCGTTCTTGAGAGCTTGTGCTACGCAAACGAATGATGGACAGCATGCTGAATAAATCATGCATTCACCCCCAATCAAGAGATCTAGGTTAAATCCATTGTTCTTTTGCTCACCATGCCACCCAGTTTAGACCCAGCCATATGCAAATCAGTCTTGACCCTGTTTCTCATGGGAACAGTCCAGCCTGAACTGCCAAGCCAGGTCCTCCCTGGACCGGAAACAAGCATCCTGGGAACGGTTTTGGGGTATTACCCCTCATCAGCCAGACTATCTTGAACCCAGTGGCACAGTGAGCAAGGGACCCACATCTGGGCATTCCCATCCCACTTAGGGCGGAAAGTGCTACGCAAACAAATGATGAGATGAATGTTGAATAAATCATGCCTTCACGCCAAGTCAAGAGATCTGGGTTAAATCCACTTGCAGTTAGTCATTTTGAGATGGTGTGCTCAAAGAAAGGCTTCCTCTAATTCTCTAGAGTATGTGTGAAGACTTTTGTCTCTATGGAAAGGTTGGACTAGCTGTTGCAGCCACCAGAACATAAATGCCCTCAGTCTCCGGTGGGTCCCTGGTTCTTAATTGGCAGCACCTCCACACCTTGGCCATGACTGCATAATAGTGTCTGTAGGGATGCAGCTCTTTGAGGTCACCTGCACTGGTTTTCGGATCAGTGTCTGAAATTGTGTCTCTCTCTTTCAGCCTAACTGTGGTAAGGAGGACTGGCAGGTGGAATGGCACAGGATGATCCTCTTGCCTCAGGGACCTCACCAGAATCCATAGGTGCTGAACTTGGACTTGAAGCTAATGGAATTTGGTAGTTTCCCTAGGTTTTAACTTCAAGCTCACTGCAATTAGGAAGGAGACTAAGCTGAGTAACGAAGATGGCATGGAAGCAAAACCAAAAGCCAAGTCTAATTATACCACTAAGGAGTTCAGTAATTCCGGTTCAGTTTCTCCTTGTTGAAAGAATTAGAAGACTACAATGTGAGAAGGTGTATTTCTGGTTCAGGGACGGGTTCCTGACTACTTCTCAGCTGCACTGGCAAACCTAGTGTCACTGTAGATATTGTCAGAACATCCTGGAATCATAGCAGGCCTAAACCTATGACTCCCAAATTTGATGGCATTTCTACATTTGTTTATGTTCACAAACCTAGCATTATATGCTTGACATCAGTGTCCCATCCATATATACTGGCATCTGCTAGGATAACTTTTTTTTTTTAACTAGCTGCCTCCTCTACCAAAGTGGCAGAAGAGGTGGGCTCTGAAGGAAAGGCCGAAATCATCAGTCTACAGCAACTTTGGAGTCGATAGTAAATGAAAGCTTCGCTCCACTCTACACCACGCCACTCCACGACACTCTTCGCCACTCAGCTCTACTCTACTTCACTCTACAGTACTTCACTTTACACAGGGCTATAAGTGGGCCGGGTCTCACCGGTGCTGAGCACCGGCAGTTTTTTAACGGGAACCTCAAAACGGGTCTCTATCGGGCTCTGTTTTGTGCCCTGGCATAGGCGGTCCGTTTTTTTCTTGACTGCAGTGACAGTAGGCACATCCATGTGTGCATGCTCACACTGCTCATTTCTCACTAATGGAGAAGTTGTGGCATGACGTCATTCCAGGTGAGCGTTGTAGGGGAAGGGAAATCCTTTAAAGAGAGTCATTTTCCCTCTGGATTTCCCTTCTCTTTTTGAAACTTAGGAGCAGCAACATTGTTGTGGTGTCACCTGGGCTTTAAATGGAAGCTTTTTCAATATTATATACAAGCCATAGTTGCTGCTTATTTATCTTCTGCAACTAACAACTATTGACAAAGCCAATAGCCCTGACTTGTAGGTATGATGTTACTTGTTGGTCATATATCCGGATGCAATGACAGAAACAGCAAAATACAAGTTGGGCGGGACACTATGCTAAACACAAATGTTTAGCCTATGTGTTTTTAAGTCCCGCCTTTAAGTATATTGGCCACACCCCTTTGAGAGACCCCCAGTTTTTTCATCTCACTTAAAGCCCTGACTTTATGCCACTCCATGACACTCTATGACACTCCATTCTATACCACTACTCTACTCAGTGCCACTCTGCTGTCCGACACTCTACGCTTCACAACCTCCGCCCTTCCACTCTACTCAACTCCCCTCTTCAACATCATGCCACTCTACGTCACTCCACTCTACGCCACTCCACAACACTCCATTCTATGACACTCCAAGGCACTCTACGCCTCTCCACTTAGCTCTACTCTCTTACTCCACAACACTCTACGCCATTCGACGACACTCCATGACGCTCAACGACACTCCACTCTACGCCACTGCACTCTACAACACCCCACTCCTTGCCACTCTCCACTAACTATTTGCCATGCTGAACAGCATTCATGCTGGTGTACGACAGGGCTAAATCACATCAGCAAAGCCAAAGAAATAACACTCACGCCATTCCACTGGCATGCATGCGTTGTTACGCATGTGTGCAAGTATCATCATGTAAGTGTGTACCAGTGGCATGAGGCGACCAACAATAGCAGTCTCATCATTGTGCCTTAATTCAGTTTTTTCTTCTTTTTATCAATGCTGCACAGCATTGGGAAAAAGAATTTCTCTTTAACCCCGATGCTGTACAGCATTGCTAACTAATTACCTGCAACACGAGACCAGAGTGGATAATACTGGCCACCCTGTTTTTAATACATTTTTAAATTATCCCATTATAAAAAACCTTATGGCAAGACTGCAGAAAAGCATTATAGATTGTCAAAACTCCTTATAGGCCACTGGAGACACATGATCGATTGGCTTGAGATAGAAAGCCAAACAAGTCCCAATACTAGACTAATCTGCAGGTTTTTGAAAGTGCTTCAAGTTCCTTCCTGATATATACAGTCTGCCTGACATTGCTGCATGAATTTAATGGGCCCCAAACACAGACTGGTCCTCACTAGCCTATTTCATTACTGTCTAAACCTATCTTTCCGTAGTAGGCAAAGATTCTGCATTATATGGTATCATGAATGACATATGAAGATGCTTCACCCCATGACAGTGGTCTTCAAACTTTTTAATTTTGCAACCCCCTCCCAATAGGAAAAACAAATCATTGCCCCCCCCCCCCCCAATTCTTTCACAATTCTATTCAACTGGTAATGTTTAAATATTTCTAGGCGTATTTAAAAATTGCAGTTAAGTTCTGTTACCGTTTAAAAAATGCAATCAAATACATGATTACCAAACATACTATTCTGGTCAAGCATGCCTTACTAGCATTGTAAAAGTATCCACAGTGTGATTATCTGAAATAGGGGTGGGGATGTGGAAGAATATATGGAGTCTTTTTCCTTTTGACACCTTCTCCCAGCCAGGATATAAATGAAAAAAGATGTTGGTGATGGCCTATTAAAGAGTGACTTACTGACGCTCATTTTTCCCCACTGAAAGCAAAGCACTTTTATCAGCATAATGCTGCTTTAGGCCAAAGCCTGGCGCCCCTGCTGGGATCACTTGAAGCTACCCAGTTTGAAGACCCCTGACCTATGATTACACAGCTTTAACACTCTGCCTCGTGCTCTTTAAAATAACATACCACACACAACTAAGTATGCTCTGAACATAAAGGATAAAACAATTGACACTGTAATCTCAGATTGCTCTGTGTTGAGTAAAAATAACTAGACGCATTTCTGACACCTTCCAAAACGATTCTAAACAGTTGCAACTTTAGCAAAATCTGTTTTACAGTCATGTAGACATTCAAAGGACATCTTTAAAAAACATTTACAATCTTGCTCACACTCAAGATTAATCTATAGCTGAGTTTTGGTGGTCTCTGAAACCAAAACCTTTTCAAAACTCTACAAATTAATGGATAGTAGCATAGGTTTACCATGATTTAAACTATTACCAGCATAAACTGCCAACCTCTAACAATTCATGGAGCCTTAACAGACCACTACTGAAGAAGATTGATATGAAATTGATTTCCATCACAACAGATGTTTCTGCAAAATTCTATGCACTCTCCAGTCACCAATGTGCAATGTAACCCATGCACTAGCATGTCTTCCTTGTGCCTGGAGATCATGACTCCTGAAGGGGTACTAAAGCAATATGGAAAAACCTTCAAACTATTACAAACTTCTGAATAAAAAGTGTCAGGAATCCCCTAACCACCACAAAATGCTTTTATCCATCTAAGTTCATTGAAATGCCTGAAACTGCCAGAAGTAGAAACGATTCCCAAGCTGCCAACTGTGGTTTCCTTGAAACAAAGGCAAAGACACCCAAAGTGGAGTCGAAACACCAAATGGATTCCTAACTGTACCCTTAGAACAGCACCCACTGAAGCATCATAAATGCCAACCAGTGCCTAATTCTCCAGGACCCTGTTCTCATCTGCTATATTTTGCAGATGAGTTGTGAACCTAGAAACAAAAGATAGCTTTTGAAAGGTCCCCGGCGTTCTTCCCACATTGCAGAATAGGCTTGATTCAGAAGTCCAATGTGTCACCTCAAATACCTGACCTGGAAGATATAGTCTCTGAGTGAAACCCCGTGCTTCAAGGAGGAATGCCACAACTGCTTTGACCTAAAACAGTCAAATCAGTTGATGTAACACACAACAGACACATTGTCCATGATCAACTATCCCGAACATGTCTGCTGAGGCAACCAAGAACTCTTGGATGCAAAAGTCACAGCCTTCAGTTCTAAACAAGATATGTTCATGTGTTTCTCTTTCACAGACCACCTGCCTCTTGTCTTGAAAGTAGAAACCTATTTCCACACGCTCTTAACTAAGCCTTCACTAAACATAAGGCCCTGTATTGCTTTACCTAACTTAGAGTTTGTCTTCATTAAAGTGGCATTGTTTCTCTGTGACAATAAGGCAGAATTCTTATTACTAAAAAAAGAAGATTGTTCTCTGATTCCACCTCCTCAAGATGTCAGCTTCTTTCTCAACTCCCTTCTTCTGCACTTTCTCAGCCATGTGAAACTTTGTAGCTAACGGACCTCTAGTGGTTTGTCCTGACACTAGTTCAATCACTGTTGGACTTGGCCCTTAGGGCAGGTTCACCCCTAGACTTTTTGCTTTTAAATGGTGACTTGGTAATGGTGATTTTTGGGGTTCTGCGCACTTTCACTGTGTCCCAGTGGAAAGTGCGTGCGCACTTTGAGTGCATGTGCTGAGCTAGGCCTGCCCGCCCATAGGAATGCATGGGGAATGTATGTGTCCCTGGTAGTTCCTGATGCGTGGGGAGTGCGGGCTCGAGTTTGGTATGTGTGAACTCGTGGGAGTGAATGCTGCGAGATGGTGTATGCGGCATGTATGTGTCTAGTAGGGAAGTGCCATTCCTAGACATGGCTATGTGTGTGCTGCGAAGGTGCTGGCGTGTGATTGGCTGGAGCTGGCTGGCATGCCAGGCTCCAGGAAGTCTGGATGGGTCTGCCTGGTGGTGAGTGGGAGATTAGCATGCTGATGGCTGGGGAGGAGTGTACCTGTGTCCTGAATGAGGCTGGGTTTTCCCCTGACAATGCTGGCTCTGCCCCCCTGTGGTGTGACTGATGACCCAAGCCCTGCCAGTGAATAGAGAGGGTGGTTGAGGTAAACAGAGTACTAAAAAACCAGCTGCGACTGGTTCTGCCCCCACCCTGCACCTACAGACAAAGGAAATGATGTATAAAAATGGGGCTGTGTCCCCACAGAATTTGTTCTCTTCCAGGATCCTGAGGGGGCTGCTGCTGCTGCTGGGCCAGAGGACCGCCACTTGGACTGTCTCCCTGCCTGGAGACCCAGTGAGCTGGCTCTGGGCCCAGCCTTGCCCCCCTTGCCTGCCTACAAAGGACTTTTGGCTGGACTTTGTTGTCCTATAGCGCCTGGGGGCGCTGCATTTGATTGATAGCGCTGGGAGCGCTTTTCTTTCCCCTTCTAGTGCTTAAGAGCGCTTTATTTTGCATATAGCGCCTGGGAGCGCTTTGTTCGTCTTGCTAGCGCTTGGGAGCGCTTTTCTGGCTCAGCCGGTGCCCACCCGGCGATTATCCGCTTTAATTGCTGATTTTGAAGCCCCTGGCGAGTGCCCACCTCGCCAGGAACCTTGCTGCTATTTTGTTGGTGCCCCCCATAGCGAGAGCCCACCTCGCCTTATATTTAAATTAGAGGGTCACCGCTGCAGCCCGGAGTGTTTTGAAAACGTTGCCGGGCCGCTGCCAAGTGCGACCCGGAAGTCCCGCCTCCACACCTCCAGGGCCGCGCTGTCATTGGAGGCCCCCGAGGTCTGACCCGGAAGTCAGGCAAGCTGTGGAGGGACAACGTGACGCGGACCAGGAAGCAGGAGCCGCGGGAGCCTACTCCGCGCTCCTGCGTGTGGAGAAGAGGCTTCCTTTACTGCCTCCGCCCCAGGGAGAGCCCCGTGGTGACCGGCCTGAAGAGGAGAGCCCCGGAGAGCGAGAAGAGCCCCGCCCGCGGCCCCAGAGCGACCGCCGGAGAAGTGCTGCAGGGAGCGAGGCTCCTGTGTAAGGAGGAGAGCCCCGCCCGCCAGGAGGAAGCCGGTGAGTGGGGCCCCGGGGGCATTCCTTCTTTGAGCCCGGAGAGGCTCGGGCCGCTCCCCTATCTCAAGGCGGCATTTGGTGATTTGGAGCCCCGAGGCTCCCGGGGGCAATTGCAAGTTCCGAGTTCCCAATGGGGGACTCCACCGTGACAGCCGCATTTCTGTAGAGCCCAAGAGGGCTCAGGGGCAAAGTGCGTGGCAGAGCGCCGAGAGGCTCAAGAGCAGTCTTCTTTCTCCCCCAAGCGGCCCCATGCGTGGAAGAGCCCCGAGGCTCAGGGGCCATTTATTTACGAGGAGCCTGAGAAGCTCCTGAGGGTCCAGTCAATTCTTTGAGAGCCCTGTGAGAGGCTCTAGGGGGCATTTTGATTTACTTGGGGCCCTGTGAGAGGCTCAAGGTGCCACCTATGTTTTTAGAGCCCAGAGAGGCTCAGGGGGACATTTTATTTCTGCAGAGCCTGTGAGGCTCCCACGATTGGCCCATCTTTGCTTGCACCAGTTGCCCAGCACTTTGTGGGCAACTGCCACGTTTAGGCCCCCTGACTTTGGACACAGGGCGTCCTAGCCCTAGAGAGGCCAGTTGGCCTAGGGACAGTCACAGGTGGTGACTTGTGAGTTTGGCGCCATTGTTATTGTTATGCACCTCTGAATGTATTGTTGATGCATCATGTGTTTTCCTTCTTTACACCTCTGAATGAATGTTATGCATTGCATCATGTGTTATGTTCTTACACCCCTACAGGTATTGTGATACATAGGTGGTTGTTTTTCTCCTAGTGCAGGTGGTGCTAGCGAGGTCCTGGTTATCAGTAGTTACTGGTTGTGTGCTCTATTTTTATATTTTGTGCTACAGTGATTTACATTCTAAGTGCTATTTCTGAAAGTGTTACTTCTGATTCCTGACAGTGGTCCAGGTGGCCCTGTCTTGTACATATCCCCTGTAAATTCTGCCCGTGCCTCTGGCACATTGTAAAGTGTGTGTTTTATCTAATGTGTTTTGGTGTAATACAAAGGCTATTTTTATATAACCTTGTGTGGAGTTTCCTTTGTGGTGGGTCCTGGGTGTTGTTGCTGGGGTGCGTGCGCAAATACTTAACTCACATCGCCTCCAAGTTTAGCCTTGCTGCTCGCGCCACGTTACCTAGAGGGTGAGCAGGGGTTATCTTGGCGTGTAACTCCCTTGCCCTGACTTGGGAGTGGTGGTCTCTGACTGACTTTGGCGAAAGCCCTGGCCAGCCAGGGATCCCATTTCCAACAATCACTTTTTCCTGATCCTTGTTAGGGTTCTTGCCCAGGAAACTAATCATCTCTGGCTCAATATCTGATATCATGTGGAATTTGTCTCTACACATGGTCTAGAGCACTCGCCTTGTGTAACATTCCGCATTTCCCTCTTAATGACCTTGCACCTCCATTCTCCTAAATGCCTTCTGACATGGGCCAGTGGAAAATATTTTCCAGCCCGCACGTCTTTCAAATCATCTTTATTCATCAACGTCACCACATGTTCACTGAACAAACCTCCCTGCCCATTATCATTCATATTAGTATCTAAAACATAGTCATTGTGTTTTTCACCTGGTGCGGACTGTAATGAACTGATTCCTCACCTCAAAGCTATTAAGCACCAACTAGTCCTCTCTCATCCCACTATTGTGCAAAGGAAAATTTTCTTTTTAGCTTAAAACACCACTCTTGTCCACAAATACACAGAGAGAACAGGTAGTTGGAGAAAAGAGCGTAACCAAGTATTTTATTATACACTCGAGTGGGCACAGGTCCACACAGTTTCTAGGAGTGTGTGCCGGAGAGAGCTGACCTTCAACATTCAAAACATATACAGTATGAGCAAATCAAAAGGTGAGAAAAAGCAGTCAGAGCTACTTTAGGCTGGACACTGGGAGCGCTGAGGAATACAATGCAACATCTGTAGCATATATACAATTTACATTCGTTTTGGATAAGACGTGAGAAATTCAAGGTGAAGAGGAACATGACATTCTTGAGCACTATCACATGGTTCTCTGAGAAATATTGATGCACCATTATGCTTTCACATGCACTGAAATTAGGGTGTAGGAAAACGAATTGTCCCAGAATAAAACACAGAATAAATGTTATTTACAATTAAATGGAAGAGCAAAGGATCAATCCAAATTACGTCCTCACAACCCCCCCTTTTGAGCTTCGCTCAAAAATTTAATTGTTGAACTGCATGAAATGTCTTTTGGAGAGGGAAAAACTACTTGTTCCCCTCTACCACGTTTGCAAGTGGGACGAAACATTACAGGTGTTAACTGGGTATATGAGGAGACTGCAAAGCAAGTACAGTTTCATCAATATTCATTAAATCTTGTATTTGTTCTTGTTCTATCAGCATGGCATTGTGTGTGTTGGTGTAAAGGGAAGGTTTGCAGGTGGAGAGGCACATCGAACAGCACAGTGGGAGACACTGAATGCGAAGACAGCACGCTAAAATGCTACCACCTATACAATGCGCTATCATCAGCAATTTCTATCCCCATGACGTCAGGATACCCCAAAACCATTCCGCCCAGATACAGGTACCAGGATTTTGGTGTATTTCAGCAGAAATGTGGTGCAAACTTTGTATTGCAGAGTATACATTAGGGGCATTATCCAGGATAAAAACACAACAGGAACTACCAATGACCCTCCAGACACCTCCCCTGTCTGCAAGGATAATGTCCAAAACCATGCGATGTTGAAGGTCATAAGGCGGTTAGCCTGCATCTCAACAGTAATATTACCAAGGGCACCTGCTGTTTTATTGATGACAACATCAACCCCTCTTGTTAACTTCCTAATTTGTTTACTATTAATAACTGGCCCAGCGAAGAAGAAGAACCCTTTGTTAAAATCCTGATATTGTTCCAAAGTTGTCTCAGTCTGATCTACTTCTGCCTTATGTAAAACTTGTTTGAAGCAAGATAGGTTCACCTCTCTTTTCCTAAGTTGATGTGTTGTATGATAATTTGATGGTGTAACATAAGTTGGGGGAAGAAGAAATGCAATATAACAAATACCCGACCATCCTTTGGGAGGCTAAACATAAGCCTTGTTCACACAATAAAATAAGTATTGGCTGAAGAGATGAGGGGCGGTGTGAGGTGGTATTCAGGGGTATTGACCTGCTTACAATTACTAATCCTCACACATCTTCTCCCTTTTCCCACTACACATACAGGCGCTTGAAGCGACAATACATTTTCCAGAATAACCTTGTCCTGTGTTACATTTCTTTTCTTAAACACTGTAAACCTATGTGTCATGTTGTATCTGTAAAATTCCAGTTCCTCTAAGACTGTCCCCTTTAATATTGTGCTGTTCCAACAAATGGCAGCATTAGATCCAGACTGTCCATTGGAAGGGCATACTCACGAGGTGGGATCTAAAAGGTAGGGAAATGGGTGTATCAAATAAGTAACACCTTTATTCTCCTTAAAATTGGCTTCAATGGTATGGGTGACATAGAAGTCCCAACGCATTTCCCACCACCCGCTACAAGATCCATAATGAGAGAATGGATATGGGATGAAGGGGACACCATGCTGTGATGAATGCGGAAGTAATCAATACACTCAACAATCAGTAATGTACACCTCATCGTGGGTACCCTGTAGTGTCTGAATTAATGTATTTTCTGATAAATACATCTGCCGTGTGGATTCCTCACCTTGTGAATATCCTCTTGCGTCAGCAACAGTCGGAAATTCTTTTTGTAGATTCGCGCCGACGTGGATCCGGACGTCACAGAGGCACGGCACCGCTCGCGACTCCGCTGACGTCACCGACGCCTATAATAGGCCCACGCCGGCGTGATGACATCAGTTCCCTTTTTTCCGCGTCGTCGACGCTGACGGTTTTCAGGGATCGTACTGTAGCTTCACAGTAACTTTGTTTCTATTATACTATTACTGTATCTATCTTTAATTTCTTCGAGATGTCGTCGAAGAAGACTGGTTTTAAGGCTTGCGGGGAATGTGGCAAGACAATGTCTATAACCGACCCGCATGAATGCTGTGTCTTGTGCCTGAGTTCCGACCATGACGTCGAAGATTGTCCTTGCTGCAAAAAGATGACCCCGAAGGCTTTACGAGGGAGGGAGACGAAACTCCTCGTGGCAAAACTTAAGAATAAGAGAGTTAAGAAGTCTTCGAAGTCTCGATCTCGGCGTTCGAGGTCTCATTCGAGGTCACGCTCGGAGTCGTCTTCGGCTCATGCTTCGAAATCTTCGAAGAAGAAGCACAAGAAGAGAAGCCATGAGTCACGTCATCACTCAGAAAAGGACTCTAGTTCAAGACCGAAGTCCCAGGTCATACTTCTGAGTAAGGAAGTGGAAGTTTCGGAATCGGAAGATCATGACTCTGTTGGTGAGGCTTCGCATCCGAATTCGCCCGAGTCTCAGAAGCAGGTCCATTCTCCAGTTCTATCCAATCCTTCTGGTCAGGAGGATGAAGGTGAGGAGCAGGGGGCTGGTGAAGTCGAGGTTCCGGTACCTGCGGGTTCGTCGACCCCGGTTCCTGGACTCGATGAAGAGGTCGACGTCGTTTCGACTCCGCCTCCTCAGGAACAACCAAGAGGTCCATATCCGGATTTTCCGACTCCAGGTCAGGATCCCTCTCAGTTCCTGAACGCCATGTTTGGAGTTTATTCTAGGGCAATGTTCCCGTCTGGTGCACCTGTTGGTCCCACGGGTCCTATGGCTTTTAACTTGGGTGTTCCCCAAGCTTATGCCCCTGCGCCCTTCATGCCTTTTATGCCGGCTATACCACCGCATTGGCATTTTCCGACACCACCGGTGTCGTCGACGCCGAAGCGCACGACGCCGACTCCGTCGACGCCGATACCTACGACTCCGAAGCAGGATTCTGCTCGACCTCGTATAAAACGACCTCATCCGACTTCGGGTTCGACGCCGGCACCGACCCCGTCGGAGTCGATTCCGAATCCATTGGCTTCTATTGTGAAGGAAAGATCTCGGAGAGAAGCTCAGAGACTTCTGGAAGAAGAAAGATATCAATATTCAGATACTGAAGAAGGAGAGTTACAGGATTCTGAAGATCCTTTTGAGGACTTGGGTGAAGCCAGTGGGCTTGAGCTGTCTCCTGAGTGGGACTTGTCTTCAGTGTCAAATGTACCATCGAAAGATGTGGTGCCTTATCACACTGTTATTAAGAAAGCAGCGAGTTTATTGAACATTACTCTGCTCACTGCTGATTATAAGCCTAATATTTTAACTGAGGTTCTTCATTCACCCTCATCTGTTATTGAACCTATGTTACCCTTCAATGATGCCTTATCTGAGCCCATCTATGAAGTCTGGAAGAAGCCTTTGTCTGCTCCTGCAGTTTCTAGGACAGTAGCGAGGAGGTACAGAGTTGCTCCAGGTGACCCTGAATTCTTGTCAACACACCCCCTGCCTGAGAGTTTAGTTGTGCAGGCTGCTTGTTCGAAAAGGTCTGCTGGGGCTTTTCCGCAGGTTCCTGGGGATAAGGAATCCAGGAAGCAGGATCAAACCGCTAAGAAAGTCTTCTCCTCAGCCAGTATGGCGCTTAAGTCAACTAACGCAACTTGTCTGATGGGGAGGTATATTCATGCATTGATGGATTCTGTCAAGCAGTTGGTTCCGAAAATCCCTGAGGAAGAGAGGAAAGATTTTCAGGAGGTGATATCGGACACTCAAGCAGCTGCGAGACAAGTGATTCAGAGTGGTCTGGACACTGCTGATTCGGTGGCGAGGGTCATGGGCTCTTCCGTTGCCACTAGGAGGGCTGCCTGGCTTAAATCATCGGAGTTCTCTGCAGACGTTCAGTCTGTTTTGATGGACTTGCCTTTTGATGGCTCAGGATTGTTTGGTAAGAAGGCTGATGCTGCCTTGGAACGTTTTAAGGACAGTAGAGCCACTGCAAAATCTTTGGGTCTCCAGTCCAGAGGTACTACTGGTAGACGCTTCAGAGGGTTTGGCAGATCTTCCTTTCGTTCTTACAGAACATCTCAGCAGCAGCCACAACAGCAGCAGAATACGCTGTACAAGTCGTACAGGGGCAGGCAAAGATCCCGCCCTAGAGGGCGTCAAGTTTCCTCCTCCTCTTCCTCCTCCCCTTCCCAACCCCCTGCCAACGCAGCAAAGCAGCCATAGTTCCGCCATTCCGGATCATGTGGGCCCAGTGGGGGGTCGGCTTACACATTTTCTACAAGATTGGGAATTAATAACATCGGATATTTGGGTTCTCAATCTTGTAGAGAATGGGTATGCACTTCCTTTCCAGGAATTCCCTCCCAATTACCCTCCTTGCCAGGGTTATTGTTCGGAGGACCACCTGCTTCTCCTGCAGGAAGAAGTCCTGGCTTTGTTCCGAAAAGGTGCGATAGAGGTGGTTCCAGAGCAGGAAAGGGGTCAGGGGTGCTACTCCCGGTATTTCCTGATCCCCAAGAAAGATGGCAGGCTTCGGCCAATCCTGGACCTCAGAATTTTGAACCTTTACCTGAAACAGGAAAAGTTCAAGATGCTCACTCTTGCGCAGGTTCTTCAAGCGCTGTTAGAAGAAGACTGGATGGTGTCGATCGACTTGCAGGATGCGTATTTTCATATTCCCATCTTGAAGTCGCACAGAAAGTATCTCCGTTTTACGGTTGGGTCACAACACTACCAGTTTGTGGTCCTTCCGTTTGGTCTTACTACTGCACCTCGAGTTTTCACAAAGGTGATGGCAGTGGTGGCAGCTCATCTCAGGAGAACGGCGATACATGTGTTTCCGTATCTAGACGACTGGCTGATCAAGGCGGAGTCGCCGGAGAAGGTGCTCCATCATCTGCAAGAGACAACTCGGTTGTTGCACAGGTTGGGTTTTTCGATAAATGTACCCAAGTCTCACCTGGTGCCCTCACAGCGCAACCTGTTTATAGGTGCGGTACTGGACACTACTGTGTGTCGTGCATTCCCTCCTCCTCAAAGGATTCGCGACATACAGGAAATGATTCCTTTGTTCTGCAATGGAGCGGTCGTTCCAGTTCTGAAGGTTCTTCGCCTGCTCGGTCTGATGGCCTCTTGCATTCTGTTGGTCAACCATGCACGCTGCCACATGAGGGCACTCCAGTAGTGCCTCCGCAGACAGTGATATCAGCACAACGGAGATCTCAGGGAGTCAGTGAGGATCTCCAGAGAAACTGCAGCAAATCTGTCTTGGTGGAGCGTGGAAGGCAATCTGTCTCAAGGGAAGCCTTTCCAGATTCCTCCATCAGTTGCCACAGTGATATCGGATGCGTCCACTCTCGGGTGGGGTGCTCATCCGGGGGACCGGGAGGTCAAGGGTCTTTGGTCTCCAGAGGAAAGGTTGCTTCACATCAACCTTTTAGAATTGCGGGCGATACGTCTGGCGCTCAAGGCCTTCCTCCCTTCCCTTCGCGGTCAGTCGGTTCAGGTCCTGACGGACAACACGACCGCGATGTGGTACATCAACAAGCAGGGAGGAGTAGGGTCGCAGTGTCTCTGCAGAGAGGCTCTGCGTCTCTGGTCCTGGGTTCAGGACCATCGGATTTGTCTGATGGCAAATCATCTGGCCGGAGTTCAGAACGTTCGTGCAGACAGTCTCAGTCGGCAGTTCTCTGCCGATCACGAGTGGAGGCTCCATCCGGGGGTAGTTCACAACATCTTTCAGATGTGGGGGACTCCTCGGTTGGACCTGTTTGCCACTCGCGAGAATGCTCACTGCCTGTCATTCTGGAGTCTCCAGTATCTGATGCAAGGAGCCTTGGGGACGCGTTTCAGTTGTGTTGGAGCTCGCAACTCCTTTACGCGTTTCCTCCCATACCTTTGATTCCTCGGGTTCTGAGGAAAATTCGCCAAGACCGGGCCCAAGTCATATTGATCACCCCGGATTGGCCAAGAAGGGTGTGGTATTCAGACCTTCTCCACCTCTCCTCTCACCCGCCGCTCCGTCTCCCTCACAGGGCAGATCACCTCTCTCAGATGGAGGGGAAGGTTCTACATCCCCACCTCCAGACCTTACACCTTCATGCCTGGAGATTGAACGGGGCAACCTGATTTCTTTTTCTCTCCCTCACGATGTGGTGGATGTCATTTTGTCAGCCAGGCGTGACTCCACTAAGTCCATCTATTCTTATAGGTGGTCTAAATTCGTTACTTGGTGCAGGGAGAAGTCTATAGACCCTTTGAGGGCCCATTTATCTGATGTTCTCCAGTTTGCCCTTTCTCTGGCACAGCAAGGGCTTGCTGTTGCCACGGTGAAGGGTTATCTTTCTGCGCTGTCGGCTTTTATCTGTTTGCCTGACCAGCCTTCTCTTTTTAAATCTCCTATTGTTTTAAGGTTTTTGAAGGGCCTCACAAATAAATTCCCTCCTACTCCTTTTATTGTGCCTCAGTGGGATTTAAATCTTGTTTTGACATTTTTAATGGGTGCTCCTTTTGAGCCTCTTCACAAATGTCCTATGAGGCTTCTGACTTTCAAAACGGTTTTCCTCGTTGCAATAACCTCGGCAAGGAGGGTAAGTGAGCTTCAAGCTCTTAGTCACAAGCCCCCTTTCTTGTCCATTCATGCTGATCGAATGATTCTTAGGACCAGGGCTGCTTTTCTGCCAAAGGTGGTGACTTCTTTCCACCTTGTTCAATCCATTACCCTTCCTACCTTTTATCCTCCCCCACACCCTTCCAAGGAGGAGGAGAGGTTACACCGTCTTGACCCCATGAGGGCGGTGTCTTTTTACCTGACAGGACTAAAGACTGTTGTTTGGATGACCAGCTCTTTATTGGCTTTGCTGGCTGCAAGAAAGGAAGAGCGGTCCATAAGAGGACTTTGTCAAGATGGATCGTCCTCTGTATTAAGATCTGCTACTCTTTGGCCGGTAAGGAACCTCCAGAGGGTATAAGGGCTCATTCTACGAGAGCTAAATCATCAACCTCAGCGTTGGCTAGAGGTGTGCCTGTTGAGGATATTTGTAGAGCGGCAACTTGGTCTTCCCTCCACACATTCGCGAAGCATTATTGCTTGGATTCCGAGGTGAGGAGGGAAGGTCTTTTTGCACGCTCTGTCCTTCAGGATTTCCTGGTCTAGAAGAGTGGACACCCTCCTCCGGGAGTGGGGACTGCTGTGGGACTCTATTCACAAGGTGAGGAATCCACACGGCAGATGTATCTATCAGAAGAACAAGTTACTTACCTTCGGTAACGCTTTTTCTGGTAGATACTATATCTGCCTGTGGATTCCTCACTGACCCACCCACCTCCCCGTTGTCCACTCTTCTATGCCAGAGTTTATATAATGTATTATTTTATTGTCAAGGAGTTGTTTATTTCAAATGTTTTATTGCATTTGCTTCACACTGTGTGTGTTACCTTGATTTCAATACTGCGTATATTGTGTATATGTCTACTGTCATCGGTCCGTCCGTGTGCCTCGAGGGCACGGAAAAAAGGGCGGAACTGATGTCATCACGCCGGCGTGGGCCTATTATAGGAGTCGGTGACATCAGCGGAGTCGCGAGCGGTGCCGTGCCTCTGTGACGTCCAGATCCACGTCGGCGCGAAAAAGAATTTCCGAATGTTGCTGACGCAAGGGGATATTCACAAGGTGAGGAATCCACAGGCAGATATAGTATCTACCAGAAAAAGCATTACCGAAGGTAAGTAACTTGTTCATTGGCATAATATGAACGATGCGCTTGCTTATGTGGGGTTAATGTGAAATGAAAATGATCCTGGGGTGTTAGTGTCAGGTCAACCAAAGTATGGGCTGGGAATTTTTTTCAAACACCTAGAAATCCCTAGTATGCCTATAACAATAATGAGGAGGCCGAAACCAAGTAGATCTTTCTGTTAGCAAGTCCAGGCAGGCAGAGGTGTTGCCCTAACTATGGGGGTGTTTTCTTCTATTTCTTGCAAAGACATAATCATACCAAATGGGTGTAGTTCCATGATCTATATGAGGGTGTATTATGTACTCCTACGAACTTTAATCTTTTATAGTTGTAATAAAACTCAAGAGACTATCCATAAAGATGTACCATACACATTCGGTCAACCAAGCGACTATATATGTGCTCAATGTATGGGGTGAAAAAGTTCACAGCGTTCTTATTTTACTAACCGCTCTGAGCGAGTTAGTCCTTTAAAGTTGGCACTCTTGAGGACCTGGCAGTTGGTGCTTGCTCAGTCCTAATTGCTTTCCTAACTAATCCTTTTCATCCAGCAGTTGGCGCTTGCTGAGTCCTAAGCGCTTTCCTAACTAATCCTTTTCAATGGTTCTGAGGGTGCAAATTGTACCTGCTTGCACCAGATTGCTGTTGATCTTGGACCAGGCGCAGTGCAGGATTATCCGGCTCAACCAGCTGCAGATCTTGGGCTCTCTTTAGTTCTGCATCACCAAGGAGCTCACCATCACTGAAAGAAACAAACTCCAGTATTCTTTCACACTACTGGTCTGGAGTGGCCTTCCTATACCCACTGGTCATAGGGCAAGGGCAGAGGTGCAAGATTGCAGTGAGATGCATGAACCCAGTTCTTCCTCCCGGCAACTTTCATCACAGTCTGAGTGACGAGCAGCACCTGCTCTGGACCCTTCCACTGGGGCCCAAGGCAGTTTTTCCTCTGAAAATTACGGGTCAAGACCCAACTGCCTGCCTTGATGTTGTGACCTGGTGCGTCAGGCGAGAAAGCAGGCTGGCCTTGACCTGTTGATGAATCAAATGCAAATCTTTAGTCAGTTGTTTACAAGCAAAGGATATTCCATTTCAGAAAACTTCTTTCGTCGAAGTACACCCCATACATTAGCTGGTCGGCCCATCACCACTTCATAAGGTTAAAGGCCCATAGTACTATCCGCAGTGGTCCTAATGGATAACAGAGCTATTGGCAAGGCACCTGGCCATTTTAGACTGGTACTGGCACATATCTTCCCTACTTTGGCTTTCAGAGTGCCATTACATCGGTCCACCATTCTGGCCGATTGTGGGTGATTGGCAGCATGGAACTTCGGTCTTATCTGTAGTTTGAACACACCCTTTCCATCACCTGCCCAACAAAATAAGGCCTGTTGTCATTCCAAAGGACCCTTGGAATTCCATAACGAGGAAAGTAATCCTTCAACAACACTTTAGCAGTACGTATAGCAGTATTATCCTTCAAGGGGTAGGCTTCTATCCACTTACTAAACATGCACACTACAACTAGAACATACTTCAATTTGTTACATCTCTCCATTTCTATAAACGTCCATCTGAAGGACTTCGAAGGATAAGTCTGGGGGCACAAAGTGTTCTGACATGGTATGTGTGCCCCTTCCAGGATTGTACAAAACACAAATCATACATCTTTTAACTAAGGCAGTTGCAGTTTTTGCTATGTTGGTGTTATACCATACGTCATTCAGTACCCTCACTATGCCCCTAGCACTTATGTGGGTCAGCCCATGGTCATTTCTGAATTTACATAACAATTTTGTAACATCCACCTCTGTTCCTCTGACAAATCCACCTAAAATCCTTCTTCATCTACCCCTCCATGTGACTTCCACATTTCTTTCTCCTCTGGAGAGGCATCTGCCTGTACATCCCTCACAGATTTTATAGTGTTAAACATTCCCACCTCTGGTACCCATCTGGCAGATCCTGTACATACATTGGGCATGTGCAGTCTCTTTATCGGCCTCATCCGCAATGTGTCATCTGTGACCTTTTTGTGTGCAAAACACTTCATAATTGCTAATTTCTTTGGTAGTGTCAATGCGTCAAATAGTCTCAAAATTAGGTCTCCATGTTGGATGCGTATGCCATGAGATGTTAAAATCCCTCTCACTGCCCAGAGTCTCCCAAAGTTGTGGGCGACCCCAAATGCATACTGGCTGTCGGTGTAAATGTCTACAGCCAGACCCATGCTCAAGTGAGCGCTACAAGTTCCGCAGCTTGAGGGGAATTTTGCAATATTCTATGTGTTTCCACAACTGTCTTAAGTGTAGTTATTGCATATGCATCTGTTGTTCTCCCATCCGGTAATTTGAAGCAAGAACCATCCACGAACAGCACTCCATGGGGGTCGAATATGGGAGTGTCCGTCAAGTCTACCCGTTCCTTCGTTTCCTCCTTGGTAGTGAAAAGACCATTATGGTCCACTCTCTCAACATCCAAAGGGAGGGTTAGTAACGTGGCCGGATTCAATACATTGCAACGCTTCAGGGTAATATGAATCCACTTTGTCTTCCAGAAGCCCACCACATACCACCGCACCCCAAAGATCCCCCGCTGCTGCTGGAGCAAAATCACCGAAGACCAACTACATGCAAACCTCGCTCTCAGCCCACCCACCGAACCCTCCAACACCGACGGCGCTGCCCACAGCCTCAGACGCTGCATCGAGGACTGCGCCAACACCCTCGTCCCGCTGAAGAAACCCCCTCACAGAGACACCAGCAAGAGGGCCAGCTGGTTCACCCCTGAACTCCTAGCCTTTAAGCAAGCCTGCCGGAAACTAGAGAAAAATGGCACAGTGAACAAACTCCGGACAGCCACTCAGCACACAAGGATGCCATCCGCAACCACCACCACCTCATCAGGGCGGCCAAGAGGACCTCCTTCAAAGACCGCCTCGACAACAACGCACACAATAGCAAGGAGCTCTTCAACATCGTGAAGGAACTATCCAACCCCAGCTCCAACACCAACGACATCCCGCCGTCGCAATCCCTGTGCGACTCTCTCCCCACCTTCTTCCACCGCAAGATAGCAGACATCCACAACAGCTTCAACACCCAGACAGCCCCAACAGACAGCAACACAACAGACCCTCCGCACACCATCGACCACGACCCCCTGCTAGCCTGGGCCAGCGTGAGCATCGATGACACCATCAAGACCATGCGCACAATCCACTCCGGCTCTCCATCAGACCCATTCCCGCCCCACGTCTTCAACAAAGCAAGCAGCTCCATCGCACCCCACCTGCGCAACGTCATCAATCTCTCTTCCAGAGATCTGGAAACACGCCGAGATCAACGCCCTACTCAAAAAACCTACGGCAGACCCAAGAGACCTTAAGAACTTCCGGCCCATCTCTCTGCTCCCCTTCCCAGCCAAGGTCATCGAGAAAACCATCAACAGACAGCTAACCCAATACCTCGAAGATAACAGAATCCTGGACCCTTCCCAGTCAGGATTCCGCAGCAACCACAGCACCTAGACTGCCCTCATTGCCGCCATCGATGACATCAGGACCCTGCTGGACAACGGCAAGACCGCAGCACTCATCCTCCTAGACTTCTCTGCTGCCTTCGACACCGTCTGCCACCGCACACTACGTGCATGCCTCCACGCCGCAGGGATCCGAGACAAGGCTCTGGATTGGACCACCTCCTTCCTCTCTGGCAAAACCCAGAGCGTCCGCCTCCCCCCATTCGGTTCCAAAGCCTCCAAGATCATATGCGGTGTACCCCTGGGATCCTCCCTCAGCCCGATGCTGTTTAACATTTACATGGCCCCTCTCGCACACGTAGCCCGACAGCACGATTTCAACATAACCTCCTACGCCGACGACACTCAGCTGATCCTCTCCCTCACCAAGGACCCCATCACCTCCAAAGCCAACCTCCACGAATTAATGAAGGCCCTCACCGACTGGATAAAGACCAGCCGTCTGAAGCTGAACTCGGACAAGACGGAGGTCCTCATCCTCAGCTCCAACCCTTCAGCCTGGGACGACTCCTGGTGGCCGACGGCACTGGGGGCAACCCCGACACCCACCGACCACGCACGCAACCTGGGAATCATCCTCGACTCAACACTCTCAAAGACTAAGCAAGTCAATGCCGTCTCCTCCTCCTATTTCAACACCCACCGCATGCTCCGCAAGATCTGCAGATAGATTCCGACAGATACAAGAAAGACAGTCACCCAGGCCCTCGTCAGCAGCAGGCTCGACTACGGAAACGCCCTCTCCGCGGGAACCCCGACCAAGCTCATCAAACAACTACAACAGATCCAAAATGCCTCAGCACGACTGATCCTCAACGTTCCACGCCACGGCCACATCACCCCCACCTTAGAAACCTGCACTGGCTCCCCGTCAACAAGAGGATATCCTTCAAGCTCCTCACCCATGCACACAAGGCACACCACAAGACCGGCCCAGCCTACCTTAACAGACAGCTCTCCTTCTACATCCCCAACCGCCAGCTACGCTCCGCCGACCTCTCACTCGCCACCGTTCCGCGCATCTGAAGAACAACCACTGGTGGGAGATCCTTCTCCCACCTCGCCACCAAGACATGGAACACCCTCCCACTGAGCCTATGACAGACCCAAGACCTGCTGACCTTCAGGAGGATACTTAAGTCCTGGCTGTTCGATCAGTAGCACCCCCCCCAGCGCCTTAAGACCCTTGTGGGTATGTAGTGCACTTTACAAATGATTGATTGATGAGACGTGTAGTGGTGAGGTGCTCTGTTTGTGTTTTATCCAAAAGTATATCCACAGCATGGGGTACCATTGCTGTGAGATCTTTCCCTAACACAAATCCTTCACACTGCTCCACTGCTGCAGCTGCCGAAGCCACACCATGCAAACAATTTGGCAAAGCTTTAGCTACAGGGTCCAAAGTGGAAGAGAAGTAGGCACAAGGCCTATTCCTTACCCCTTGTTCCTGTTTCAAGACAGCAAGCGAGCAACCGTCATTTTCATACACAAAAAGATTAAACAGCTTCCGGTAATCAGGGCTCCCTACTGCCGGAGTAGCACACAAAGCCTTTTTCAAGCACCTGAAAGAATCTTCCCACTCATCTGTCCATGGCAGAGCCTCACATCACATCCCATCCGTTGTGGTCAATGCTATTAAAGGGTTAACCAAAAGTAAAATATTTGGTATCCATTCTCTACAAAAAGAGGCCATGCCAATAAAGCCTGTTACTTCTGTTTGACTATGTGGTTTAGACATATGCTAAATTCGTTTTATTCTGTCAGGGTGCAATTGCCTACCCCCTTTCAAAAGAAGCTGGCCTTAATAGGAGATCTCCTTTTGACAATATTGAAGTTTGGCTACAGAAACTTTATTGTCCAAGGAGGCAACGTGTTTCAACAAATTAACTATCCGTTCTGCAGCCTTCCTCAGTATCAGAGGCTAGCAACAAGTCATCAATATACTGGAGCAAAGAAGTGTCTATTCATGGTGTGAAAAGATCTAGCTGTTGTTTCAATGCCTGGCTATAAATACTAGGGCTTTCTATATAACCTTGAGGCACTTTATTAAAAGTAAAGGAGCGGCTGCACAGGGAAACTGCAAAGAGGTACTGACTCTCAGGTGCAATAGGAACAGAAAAGAAAGCAATCTTTAAATCTATAACTAAAAAATATTTGGCAGTGGGAGGTATGATAATAAAGATAGCATTCTTGCCAGGAACAACTGGGAATTGAGGAACCACTATTTTATTCATGGTGCGCTGGTCCGCCACAAGAGATCAATATCTCTGTGACCATCAGGTGACTTCTTAAGAGCCGGAAGTATAGGGCTGTTACAGACTGACAACTATCTCTTTAACTATTCCAGCATGTACAAGGTCAGAAATGACGTGCTTCAGGCCTTCCTGGCCATCATGTGATATTTTATACTGGGGTATGCGTGGAAGAATGGCGGCTCCTTCACTTTGGTAACAATAGGGTCAATGTGCATGGAGCCCATGTCGTTATCCCATGTGGCCCAAACAGTTTCATCAATATACTCAAATTCAGGGGTCAAGCGTGTATTTTTAGAGAACATAGCTCAGGAGAGATGCTCAGCAGTCATGGTAACATAAACACCATCAGGGGAACAATGTATAGTAGCATTCATTTGTTTGAGCATGTCCAAACCTAGTACATTTTCTGCATAATCTGATGTTAATACAAAGAGAGCATCTGCAGAGAAGGGGCCAATTGTTATGTTCATAAGTTTAGAAATGGGCTGGACACGGGAATTCCAGAGAATCCCACTGATGTGTTTGTATGCCCAGAAAGAGGAGCCCCTAGGACTAGGTCGTGTTGTATGGAGGTGCGAGTAGCACCGGTATCCATTAGAAATGTATGTTCCTGTTCCTGTACTGTTACATCAATGTTCGGTCGATTTCGGTCAAGAAGAATATTGACCTGTCCCTTTCTTAGTCCTAAGCTATTCTAACAGACATAGTTATCGTCTGTGAAGTCATTGTAGTACAGGCATCCGGTCAGTCGGTCATCAAAGATATTATTATAACCACCATTGGTATCATTTCTAGGCCGTGCATTGGTCCTCACCCTTCCCTTCCCCCATGACATAGACCTACCCTGTCCTTTCTGCGGGGGGCAATTGTTCCTCCAGTGGCCATACTTTTTACAATAAGTGCACTGGTTAGGATCAAGGGGCCCATTAGGGGGAGGCACTGAAGCGCTTTACCCATGCCCCCTTCCTTGCGTCATCCCTCTATCTCTGCCTCGGTCCAGAATAGCCTGCTGTTGTAAAACGTTATTCTTTCATTCCTTTATCTTTTTCTCAGCCTTCTTACTGTGATCCTTCCTTCTTTTTTTCATTTCGTTTACCTACTTTAGAAGTCATGTCCTATCCGCTAAAATCAATAAATGCATCCTCTAAGCGGGTGAAGAAATCAGAGACCTCCTCATCTTTCTTTTGCTTACAAGCAGACATTTTGTTCCAACTAACAACTTGGGGGAGGTGAATAATCATCTCTACCTTCATTAGTATTTTATTCGGTAGGGCTACAATGTGTTTGGGGAGTAATTTCCCAGGTTCTCTAGTTGTGTCAAGATTTTTAAGAACATTCCAGGTGTGTCCGAAATGGGCTACTTCATCTGTGTGTCTTATTGACCACCATATTTGGGCAGGGAGAATGATGGGAAAGAAAGAATTAATGTCTGGTAAAGTCATAGTAGTGATCAAAACGGCTGCCCTCAAATCTTTGTAAAAGCTTGTTCGGTTTTTCCTGGGGTCAAGAAGACCCCTCTTAATAGCAAGGGCCTCGTCCCTTCTTCATGAGGTATGAATAAACTAGGGCTTGGGTTCCGCCACTACGTCAGGGTGCGGAGGATCAGGGGGCGGAATGATAGGGAATATTTCCCGCATTGGCATCTGTTTAATCTCTGAACTGTAGGACAACGTCTTTCCTTTAAGTGTTATTATTTTTCAATTTCATTTTATTGTTTGATTAATAAATATCGTTACAATATTCGAACAAGATAAAAAATTACAATTTTAAAACGATAAGAGATTAAATATTTTGTCCCAGGTCGGGACAACACTGGTCATATTTCTTCCATTAAAATACATTAAGTTCATTAGCAAAATGTTTTGGTATTGTCCTTTCTGCCACCACAAACTTCCTTCCTTGGTCCACTATTTGTGCTGGGCATTAGACGCCTTTATCAGTTCAATTTCTTGTATAGCTTTGTTACCTTGGTCATAAATTTGACTCCCCGACATGCCAAGATGGATGATGTGCCTCCTAGCCAACTTGTCACTGCTTGCCGGCAGGTGCGGATCTTTAATGTGATGAAGATGGCCCATAGGTGCTGTCTTCTTAGAACTAGTAGGGCTGGACATGCACATAACAGATGCGTTTAAGTTTCCTTCTGGTATCCGCACAATCTACAGTTTGAACTTTCGACTTGATGTTTCCAAGAGGGCCTTAAGTCCTTTGAGTAGTGCATGCCCATTCGATAAGCTAAAAAAACTTTTTTTAAATGTTGACTGTAATGTAATGCTAAATATCCCTGTGGTTTTTGGTGGGTGTAAGAGTTGACTACTGTCCATGCGTGGCGCCGTTTCGTTAGTTATTTTGTCTTCTAATAAGGAATTCCTTTTTGCTGACCTGTTGGCTACTTTACAGAAGTGCCCTTGGTCTATTTTTTTTCCCATACATCTTGTAGGTCCAATGTGGTCAAACAGGTGCTAAGGTAACTTCCCCATAGGGTGGTGTTAAGCTGGTTTTCCTGATAATTTATGTCCTTCCAGCAGATGTTGTCCATTGACTCGCTTGGGGCAGAACGTATTTTATGACACAGTTTTGCAAACGTGGACATTGACCGGAATTTTTGGTTCTGTAAGCCAAATTCGAGGCGGACTTGGGCAGGCGCGGCTGAGTGCGGCAGGTTAAACACTACTTTGTAGATTTTATATTGTAGGTTGTTTAAAATGTTTGCCTCCCCTCCTAGCCACGTGGTTAACCCATATGACAAAGTAGGTAGGATTTGTGAGGCCATTACTTTTAATAAGTGCGTATAATTCGGGCCGGCCATTTTTTGTTGCAGTTGCCTATACGCGTAGATTAATGATTGGGCCTTCCCTTTTAGTGCCAGAATGTGCTTCTTTTTTGTATTCCCTTGCTCAGGGGTCATCCCCAAGTACTTGTATGAGTCCTGTTCTTTTAGGACTGAGTTGTTGATTGACCATTTGAAGTTCAATTTCTTCCCCTCCACTAGCCGAAGCACTTTTGTTTTTTCTTTGTTCAACTCCAGATTTTCTTGTGCTAAGTAAGACGATAACATATTTACTAAGCGTTGCAGACCTGTTGGTGTTTTGCTTAGTAGTACTATATCGTCTGCGTACTGCAAAATTGGAACTTGAACGTTCCCAAGTTTCGGGGCGTGACTCTCGATTATTTCTAGATTGCATCCGATGTCTGCCAGGTATAAGTTAAAAAGTCTGGGGGCTACGACGCAGCCTTCTTTTAAGCCGTCCTGGGTCTCGATTTTTTTTTTGTTAGGCTGGTCCCGTTCCCTTGTTTTACCTTTGCCCATGAGTCGCTGTACAGGCTCATTATTGCATTTATTAATTTGCCCGACAGCCCCCATTTTCTTAGCTTTCTCCAGAGTCTTGGCCTACTTACGTGATCGAAAGCTGCTTTTATATCAACAAAGCACCCGTATAAGCGTTGGTTCTTTTTTTTGGCATTCTCCATTAGCAGGCCCAAGGTGGTCAAGTTTGTGGTTGTCCCCATCCCTTGTCTGAATCTGATTTGGAACCTAGGGATTATGTTGATGGATTTTGCCCAGTCCTGCAGCTCTTCCAATAGGCACGAAGCGTAGAGCTTGGCTTCGACGTCGATTAAGTAAATCAATCTGTAGTTCCCTGGATGTTTTCGATCCCCTTTCTTGTGAATTGGGTGAATGATGTTTCCTTTCCATGAAGCAGGTATGTTTCCCTTTGTAAAAATGTGGTTGAATAACACTGTTAAGTGTTCAACCCAAAAAACATAAGCGTTATTAGGGTAAACCCTGCTGCTGTGCCTATTTTTTGCTGTGCCAGCAACTTTTCCCTATAATGCAAGCATTGTTTTAGGGCCATGGGGACGTCTGATCGGCCCACCAAAGAAGCAGAAGCCTCTCTCCAAATGTTCTAAACTGCCTGGGGACAAATATTGTGATAGTTTCATGCCATTCAGTTTCTAATGTGACTGCCATATATATATGGACCTGATTATGTCCATACAAAGACAATTGCAAGACTGTTTCTAATATATTGTGTAACTGATAGATGGTATTAGTGGCCCAGGTCTCAGCCATTTCTTTTATTTTCCATCTCTCAGAGTAAGTCATTTAAGAACTCAGCGCCAACTGTCTGGACTGTGAAGAATCACAGACTTGGGATACACTAGTAGGTCATAGTGTTCCCTGAGGTGTCTGTTCTATCTGGGCGTGGGGAATAGGATGATGTGCTTAGGTTAAGGCATGAGGGGTGACAAGCGGTGATGGGCATGAGTGGCTAAGGGAGTATAAGGAGGTGGGGCACCACAACCTCATCCTCTTGTGTTTCAGTGGGTCTGGCCACATACGTTTTATCACCATGCATGTGATGCTCCCTATTCCCTGTTCTATTTTATCTGAGTCATATTGCTGGACCTTTTCAACTATATTTTTCTTGTGTTCCTTTTCCAACTGTTTCTGTTGCCTTGTCTCTCTACATGAAGCCTCCTTCTCCCAGAGGCGTAACATCTAAAATATTGCCTGTTCAGCTTTACTTTCAAACAAACACTGTTCAAGATAATGTATTTTCTGCAAATCAAAGGTACCATTGTTAGGTCACTGTAAATCACTATTCTTTCAGGACCTCTGTCGGGATGACCTCTTGCTGATGAGCCTCAGGTCGAAACTTGGGATGGCAGCTGTCAGAAACCGGTCTCTTGTACAGGGTCCTCTGAGATCCATTTGTCTCGGGTCGATACTCCTCTGCCTCAGCCGATCTCCTGACACGTCTGGTTGATCATTCTCAAAGAGGCCCCTCATTGGGTGCCATTTGTGGAAAGGAAAATTCTCTTCTTAGCTTATCTTCCTCTGGTAAACACCACTCTTGTCCACACATACACAGAGAGACCGGGTAGTCAGTGTAAACAGCGTATTTCATTGTACACTCGAGTGGGCACAGGTCCACTCAGTCTCTAGGAGGGTGTGCCAGAGTAAGTAGACCTTCTACATTCCAGACAGATACTTGTACAGTATGAGCAAACCACAAGGTGAGAAAAAGCAATCAGAACTAGTTTAGGCTGTACACTGAGAGTGCTGAAAAATACAGTGCAACATCTGTAGCACAAATACAATCTACATTCATTTTGGATAAGACGCGAGAAACCCAAGGTGAAGAGGAACATGACATTCTCGCGCACTATCACAAGATTCCCCGAGAAACAATGAAGCACCATTATGCTGTCATATGTACTGAAACTAAGGTATAGGAAAATAGGACTTGTCTCAGAATAAAATACAGAATAAATGTTATTTACAATTAAATGGAAGAGCAAAGGCTCAATCCAAATTACGTCCTAACAGTATGCATACCTTTCTTTTCTGTTTCACAATTGACACAATATCAAATAGTGGCGCTTTATGATCCCCTCCTCAGAGATGGAACTATTGCCACGCACAGTATTACAGACATCCTTATCTTGAACCTCTGCATGCTTAGGGCCTGATTCAGAGTTTGGCAGACTTGGTTACTCCATCACAAATGTGACAGATGTCCCGTCTGCCATATTACAAGCCCATTATCCTATGGACTTTTAATACGGGAGACAGGATATCCGTCCCGTTTGTGACGGGATAACCCGTCAACCAATTTCTAAATCTGGCCCTTAGTCTTTTTGAAAATTTTCTTACCTTTATCACCCGGTTAGTATTATAGACTAGTGATGGTACAGGTGAACTCGATATGTGAGATCACTCATGACTTTGCTAAAACCATTAAGTGCGTTGACTAAATGTAGTCTTGGCCATCTGGTGGGGTCCAAATGACAATTTCTTTACACCAACTATGCCATAGGTTCTCGAGTACAATATTTTCATGTTCAGGATCAGGTGTTTGTGATCGTGTTTCCTGCCCTTCATACACCATATACAGAACATCACTGAGATAAGTTCAAACAGGCTGAATTCTGAGGAGGACTAAGGGGCCTTTCTCTCAATCCATGTCCCTTTTCAATTACTGACCCTTGAACACCATTGCATTCTTCAATATTCCTTTTTAGATTTCGACCTGGCGAGGGGCACGCAGTGCCACTCCCAGATCGAAAACTATTGTCTACAGTAGGGATGTCGGCACCGCCTCTGCCTCTCATTGGCTAGCTCCATAAATGGAGGCTAGCCATTGGGAGACAGAGGCTGTCAATCGCGCTTTCTCTCGAAAACGCGATTCGGGGGCGTTTCTGGTGCTTTTTTTAAGCCCCGCCCCTTTGTCCCGGGCCGCGCTGCGATTGGCTGCCGGCCCGGGACACCCCCGTGACGTCATTCCCGGGCCGCGCTGTGATTGGCTGGCCGGCCCGGGACCTGACTTGTTACATTATGCTTACACGATCAACATGTCACATGTTGTCATGGCTGATGCACGGGCGCTTCGAGCCAAGATCAACACTAGGATCTGCTTTGGCTGGCTCTCTCTCTTCCACTTCGTTAGCTTCTCCACCTTTACACGTGACACGGATCTAACCAGATAACTTATTCTCACCACCCTGGATCACCACCTATTCCCAGCTAACAAGCTCAACTGCGGAAACCGCCACCCTACCTCCCTCCCATCCCGGTTCATAGATGCCAGCAAGACCCCGACGGACTAATCACGGACACATTTAACGTCCGTGACTTCAATAAATTGAAGTAAAGCCAGCCTTCTCCGGCTAATAACCACTGAGCCTGCTCGGACAGTGTGTTTATACCCCGCACAGACACGTGCGGAGTCTGCAGCCAATCAGCATTCGGAATAGTACACAGCGCTGTAGGATTGGTTGAGGTGCAGCCTATGCTTCAATCCTAGGTAACCTTACACAGGACGAGTCCCTCCCGCTCCCAGACTGCTCCCTAAATATGTTCAGCCGTTGGATTGGCTGTCATACGACCCGGAAGTACTGTAATTATGGGCGAATGTCTTCCGTTAAAAGATCAATAACGGACAACGGACATTGGGTTGAATGTACGGACGGTCCGTGTAAGTAGCGGACAGGTGGTCACCTTTAGGGCAGGCCACGTGGGGTTAGTGAATGGGCGTGATGCTCATGATAACCAAAACAATTATTCATTCCGGCAGGGACAATGACAACGCAAGCGAGCAAGGAAGCCGAGGCAGTCACGGAGCCAGCAGCCCACAGTAGGTCAGTGACGCCCCTTATATCTTCTTTGCCCAGCTTCCACGGTCCTTTTTGTGTTTTGGCAATATTGTAGTTCCGCTTTCGCTTTTTGTGGTGCTTTTTTTTCTTACAGGCATTGATGGATTATGCATCCTCTGATGGTAGGTACTAGGTGTCAACGGTAGCCTACACTAAACCTCTAGCAGATCTGAGTTGATGAATGTCAGGTGCATGCATTATACAGTGTATGTATTTTTTAAGTAGGCGTTGCGTTGTTAATCTTCCTCTTCTGAGTATGCACTCAATATGAATTGTATTCACTGTCCTGCTCGAGTCAGATGGAATCTGGTGCTAAATCGTAATTGATGCACTGGCCCCCACCTCCTTCATCCAGTATTATTTATTTTACTTTGTCACTTGACGTCGATTACAGACTTTCCGTTCGTCTACTACTTTTTAGCCTTTTTATGGATTTTCAGAGATTGCTGCATTTTTCCTGTTCGTGGTCGCTACTCTAATGGCCTTAACATTTATAGCTGGAATTGTATTTACTTCCAGTGATCATTATTTTTTTGTTTATATTGTAAGTGGACGAATAACACTCTCACGGTTGTAATTTCAGTTTGCCAAGGAATTAAACTTGTAAGCTTTATTATTTTGTTTAGGGATGGCTGATGATTCTTGGTCTTCATCTCTTGTGTTTACTTCCGATCACGCTCAGTTGCCAAGGGATCTACTCTGTCCTAATGCCTGATGCTAGCAATGTTTCTCATCATTGTCTGCTGTTGGCCCTTTTCTCGTACATATTGAGCTAGCAGTCCTACTTCCTGAAACCACCCCGCCCCTATCCAACTGCGTAACGTTCCCAGAGTCGTGAACTTGAAGTCCCCAGGCGACGTAACTAATCACCTGTCCTGTTCCTCCACCTAATACTCAGACCCCCCCCCCCACACGCCTACTCTTCTCGACAGTGCGTGCCTCCTCAGTTGTCAGAGGGACACGCCCATAAAATCTGTATTATCGGAAAGGCAGCTCTGCGTACGCTGGGCTGCGAGTTCCTCAGACGTTCCAACTCTTACAGTGCCGCCGTGTCATACGAAATCTGCTCCCATCACATGGTCACCTGGTGAGGTGTCTCACATGGTGTGAACCCAATTAGTTTGAACCCCCCGCAAAAACCAGAGCTTGAGTGAGCTCTTTTCAGTTAGTACTTGCAGGAAGATTTTCCAAAGGGTGCATTGATTTGAGAGATAAAGCGACGTTCGTACCTAAAACACCCCCAGATTTATATTCTTGTGTTTGGGGAGCATAATTAGTAGGCCAGTAGATTGTTAGAATGTTCTAGTCTACCAAGTTGTAGGCTGCCAAGAGATTCAGACGTTTCTAGGGCTCATGTTTGCCTTCGCCAAAGGTTGACCAGTGCCTTCTCTGATATCAGCCACAGTTGAATCTGTGTTATCTGGCAGTTTTTCAGAATTAGGCTCTGTGTCTTTGACTCTACCTTCTCTTTTCTATTTGGTTCCAGTGTGGGAGTTTGGAAATTGGTCAGTAGTTGAATAGCAATAGCAATATCAGTTGGTGATGATTTCATGTCTTGCTCAGAGATGGTGGCACTGGAATGGAGACATCACTTAAATGCATGACATCTGCCCCGTGATTGAGAAACGTTCTTGCATTCGTCCTGCCGGTCATTGTTTCTGAATGTGGTGATTTCCCCTGATTTATTGGCAGTTAAACTGTATTTGCAACCACGGTTTTTAAAATATCAAATGCAGACTAAGGCAGGTGGTAAGGAGTTGGCGTTAAAATGGAAAAGGTTACAATTTGTGTTGAATTAGCAAAGTCCCTTAGGTTGGTTGGAAACATTAAGATCTATAATGGTGATTTCAAGACGTTTTAATTTGAAATTCACAATACATTATAGATGTTTTGTCTATTTATAGAATTAGAATAGTTCTTTTCATCTGTTCATGGTATTGAATGCAATTTTAATTAAAATGCACTGGACGTTATAAAGTGGAAAAGTCATAATTGGTTACTTTGCACTTTATTTGGACTGTTTGTCTTTATGAATCTATGGTAAAGTTTTTTGAAAATATCTCCCTTATTTATGGGCTTATTATTTATTTATGGGCTTATTACGCGCCGGCATCACACCCGAAGGTGTATCTCCGCGCGGTGCTGTGAGGTGAACAGGTCATCAATCAATGGTTTCTTATCAATGGTTTCTTATCAATGGTTTCTTTTCTTTCGATGAAGGCATACATGAATTCTGGCAAATCACGACTTTCTGTTTTATAGTAATTTCCTGCATCCGAAAGAAAAAACAAAGAGAACCAAATTTGGAACTTTGGAATGTTACAAGTATTTATTTCTTCGCAGAAGAGCTGACCCTTTTATATGTTTGAAAGAGTGGCATACACATTTATACTCAAAAACGTCATTTAATTGCCAAGTTAGCTCGTCGTCTCCACTTTTGCTGATGAAATTACATGCAATATAACTGATGAAGTTGCATATTAGAAAAATGTTTAAAATTCTACATTGCATAATTGATGATATGGAGTGTTACTTCATTGATGAGAAAGTGTATTATAACGGTCATGGTGGGCAACTTTTGGATCAAGCCTGCTGGGAACCTTCTCACTGTGCAAGTACAAGCACAAGGAGACCACAGTGGCCAGAGCATCTAACAGTTTTGAGTCTACTGTCTGTGTCCAGGGCTAGCATCCGAGTCCTTTAGCCCTTCTTTTTATGGGCCATTTGAAAATGGGAATGTGATGCAGGTAGAGTGAGAAGCAGTTCTGTAGCTTTAAAGCGTGCACATTGAGGGACCTTCAGTGAAGCTTTGAATGTGATCATCAGTGGCATTTTGGGGTAGGCAGCTGAAAAGATATTTCTGGCAGGTCCATTAACTAGGGACAGTGCTTTGAAGTGAGGTTTGTTTTTTGTTTTGTTGAGTCAGTGTAGGCAAGGCTGAGGTAATGTGTTCGATCATCTCTTGCAAAAAATTAGCATATGTCTGAGGTCTCTTGTTTCTGTAGTGTCTTAGCAGGGAGAACAGAGTAGATGCCACTTTGTACATTCATGCTTCATGTTGCAGATTTTGTTTCTGTTTATCTATACTGTTAAGGCTTTTTCTGATGGTTTTGTGATTAAGATCGGGTCATTTGGACACCTTAATTCCCTGAGAAAAGTGATTTTTGATTTGAGTGATACATTTAAAAGCCTTCGACCTCCCTACCTTCCCTGACCGTTCTCTAACCATTTTGATGTACAGAAGAGTTTGGTTCTTTTGTAGAAGTGTAAATTGTATGCTAACCGGCCAAATAATTTCATTTATTTTGTTGCGTTTGGAGTTGCTTTGTACTCTGTTACATTGCCTCTTCCATCTAACACTCCGAGAAGTCTGATAGCTTTCTAAACGGAGGTAGAAAAGCCTTCAATAAGTATAAGAATCGTGGAAAGGTATTTGTTCACGTTCAATAAAATTTGGTTAGTAGGTGTTTAAAATAGTCTAATAAGATATCCATCGCTGTGTTTGTCTCCATGTTCTGTTGTTGCATTTTAGGCAGTGCTTGAAGGGGACTGGGTCCTATTGGCACTGAGTACTGGCAGAACAAAATAAGCATTGGTGAAACCAGTAGGTCTTCCTTGGATTTTGAGTCCTGACTAAAACATGAAAAAAGCCTGCTGCAGTGGAAAAGCAAAACAAAAAGCAATTGATTTCTGCACTGGATCTGTAAGATAAATAATTGTGTGATTATTCAACATCCTTTGAGAAGTAGAATAGTTCCCCATGCTTTGCAATAAAAGCTGTCCATATGGGCGGCATAATAAACCAAACTGTCGCTAGCAGGAGGTGAGAGTAACCTCCTAAATGGCAATAAGTCTTGCAGAAACTTGTGCTGTGAAGACAGACTTAAACATTGGATGTTACAGCTCCCTAGCATGGCCCTTTTTTTTTTTTTTTTGCTGCAGCAGTCGCTCAGTAATAAAAATCTGGATACTATATAAACAAGCATTTACAATGCAACGGTTTCGCCTTTGGAAAAGTTTGAGCTATTGGCATTGTAAATGACAAAATTTGTATTTATGTGTTGGTTTTGAAAACAGATAAATGAATGGCATTGTCATTTATATTGCTAATAGCTCTAACTTTTCCAAAGGCGAAACCGTTGCATTGTAAATGCTTGTTTTAAAGTTCTAAACAATCTTTCCACAAAGCCATCTGTGTGAGGGGCATTGCGTGTCCCTCAATCCTCAAGTAGTTAATTAGGAAAACTCAAATTATAAAAACTGGACAGTTAATGAGAACATCTTATGGGCATAGCTTCTGTAAATAGATTGCCATAGTGTATTAAAAGCACTTACACTGTCAGAACTCAAGTCATTCCTCTTCTCTCACTTGATTGACACCCATAACAAAACGACTGTTACAAAACTTAATTTTTTTATGTTATTTCATAAAATCCAATGTAAAATGCTAGAATGTGCTATTTGATTACACTTAAACCAGTCTTTCATGTTTTTTCAATTTGTATTTATAAAAAGGAAAGAAGTCTGAATCCATTGATAACCCCCTAACATATATGCTTCAACAAACACTTCCAAAACACGGAATAGTCAATCAATTTCAAGGCTTTATTCGATTATTAAAAACAATCACAAAAGCATACAATATATAAAACACAGGCTACAGACATTTCAGTAGAAAAAGAAAAAAAACAGCTCATCAATAATGGGATTAAAGGGATTAAAACACCAGGCTTTTCCTATGTGAAACAGCTTTAAGTAAAAAAGTAGCAGTACAAAAGCAAATATCCATGGTATCAAGTGCAAATAACAGTTTCAATGCTTGGGCTGTAGTATACACAGAATATTTCTTAAAAACAGGTCTGAGATAATAACGACGAAGGTGCATATAAAAAGGGCAAATAAGCATAAAGTGCAAAGTGCTTTGCCTAGTTAGGCCATCACAGGGGCAGGGAGATTGGCTATGAATTTTCATCTCTGGAAAAGCCACTAAGTTATGTACAATACCAAGTCTCAGCCTCGTGAGAACAAACTGGTGCGATTGCTTGGTAATAGATTTAAGGTACATAGGCATGCCCCTGTCTTCCAACATATTAGAATAATAAAATACATGAGTTGACATGAGGCTGCATTTAGCCCTGCGTGAGTTAGATTTGGTCCCTATAAAGAAATTTTTAAGTTCCTTTTTTGGTACAGTAACAGCACTATGGGGGTCATTAACAATATCGAGGTTAAAGATTTCACTAAAGGAAGATGAAACATAATTTAACCAGGGAATCTTGTGGGCGTTGTCCAAATGGAGACAATCTAAAATAATCCGCCTGGTAAAATCAGGCTCATCTTTAACCCAGATTGACCTCCAGACCATTAAAGGTCTCATTCCCATTAGGTCTGTAAGATGGTTCATGCCCACCTCGCTATGGCACAGTTCATTAGATGCCGAGGAGGGTAAACAAAGGAGTCTTTTAAGGAACCGGTTCTCAGTGACTTGCAGTTCCCTGTGGTTACAATAGCCCCATATACCAGAACCATATAGAGCAATGGATACACATCTATGCCTATAGATATTTAACATGTCTGGTATGCGGCGACTACCTAGCTTAGATGCAAAGCGGAATACTCCAGAGGAGCTTTTGCCCATCCTAGCATTCACGTTTAAAATCTCGGGTGCCCAAGTCCCTCTGTTATTGAATGTTACTCCAAGGTAACAGAATCTGTCCACCACCTCAATTTTGTGATTATTAAAATGAAACGGCTTGGAAAGTTTCATCCGTTTGCCACAGGCCATAATGTAAGTCTTGGAGTTGTTAATTTTCAGTTTTCTCCCCTTAATGAAGTCATAAAAATAGTTCATTAAATTTTGGAGCCCGTTTGGAGTACGCGAGAGTAAAACCGTATCGTCGGCATATAGCAGGACTGGCACAGGATAACCACCAACCTGCGGAGAGTCAGCCTGTACCCTCTTCAATTCGGACTCCATAGAATTTATAACACGGAATAGTCAAAACATGGTGCAAACTAATAATATCAACTCTTATGCTGTACATTGATGTGCAAAGTAAATTGATCCAGTACTTAAACGCTTTCCAGGTGGATAGTAGAGATTACCTGTTTTAGTACGCGCATTTCCTGGGGCCCTTCTCTCCTGGTGTTAAGACATGTCCCCTTTATGTTTTATTCCACATTTATTGGTTCAAGCCATTGATTTCTTTTTCTTCAGTTGTACCCAAGGGATCCTCAAATTTGTAAAAAAGAATTCTATTCGTTATTTAGTTATGAAATTGGTGTGTCTTTTACAGCATTTAACAGTAACTTCGACCTCTATTTATAAAATGAAATGTCAACAGTCTGATTTTCAATGTAAACTTGTAGTTTATTTTTGCACTCCCCCATTACTGTTTTGAAGTGCTAAATTAGTACTGTAACTGGACATGGCATTTAAACACAACCTTTTGTCAGGTGATGTTTAATTCCTAAATACAGATTGTTGGACTTGGCCCTTTTGGCAGGTTCACCGCTAAAGTTTTTGCTTTTAAATGTGACCTGGTGTTAGTTGTTTTTGGCTTCTGCGCACTTTAACACTGTGTCCCAGTGTAAAGTGCGTGCGCACTCTGAGTGCCTGTTGTGAGATTGGCCTGCCCTCCCATAGGAATGCATGGGGAAGGTGTGTGTCCATGGTAGTTTCTGATGTGTGGGGAGTGCAGAAGCGAGTTTGGTACGTGTGAACTCGTGAGATTAAATGCTGCGCGACGGTGTGCGCAGATTTAATGTGTCTGGTGTGGAAGTGCCACTTCTAGAAGTTGGCATGTCTGTGATGTAAATGTGAATGGACTGTCTGGCTTGTGATTGGCTGGAGCTGGCTGGTGTGCCTGGCTCCAGGAGTCACTATGGGTCTGCCCCGGTGGTGAATGGAGATATCTGCATGTTGATGGGAGGGAGGAGTACACCTGGGACCTGAATAATAATAATAATAATCCACATTTGTATAGCGCACAATCACCCGTTAGGGTCTCTAGGCGCTGGGGGCCATCGGGAAGATTAAGCAAGCTATTGCCCAGAGTTGCATGGTGCTGGGCTAACCTGCCGCCGGAGCCGGGGATCGAACCTTGATCCCCAGCGTTCAGCGTCAGTCGCCCTGGCCGCGGCGCCACACCTGGGCCTTCCCTCCACAATGCTGGCTCCGCCCCCTGTGGTGCGTCTGATGTCCCTAGCCTGTCCTGTGAATGGGGAAAGGGGCTGAGCACAACAAAGTGCTCAATACCCAGTTGTAACTGGTTCTCCCCCTGCCCTACAGCTCCAAACAAAGGAAAGATGTATATAAAAAGGGGCTGTGACCCCATGCAAAAGGTTCTCACTGATCCTATCTCGAGGGGGGGCCTGGCGCTACTGCTGGGCGCCAGGAGGTACCGCCACTTTGGACTGCCTCCCTGCCTGGAGGGTCCTGTGAGCTGGCCCCTGGGCCCAGCCTCTGCCCCCTGCCTCCCTTCCAATACTTTTCTGGGACTCTTTGTTCTACAAGCGCCTGGGAAGCACTAAAATCTTCATTTCCAAAGGAGCGCTTTATTTTGTGGTGCCTGAAGATCATTGTGCTGTCTTGATGGGCAGCGCTTTTGATTCCCCCGCAATTGTGCTCATTTTGATACCCGGAGCGGGGGCCCACCCCGCCAGGGACGTTGTGCTTATTTTAATCCCCCTAGCGGGTGCCCAACCCGCCAGGGACATGGTATTAACCATGGGAGCCTACCCCGTATTGCGCCCACACAAAGAATCACCGCCGCCGGCCCGAGATCGAAATATTACTTAGAGGGCCGGTATTTCTTCCCCTGCGGCCTCCGATTGCCAGGAGTGCTGCCGTGGTGTGGATGGTGCTCATCGCGCCGTGGTCAGCCTGCCCGAGGCTGGGTCCGGGAGCCGGGAGGATCCGCCTTTCAGACTGGCCAGAGGGTTGCCCAGCAACCAGGTCTCTCGTGGCCATTCCCCCTGAGAGAGGAGGCAGGAAGTCCCGCCCCCGCAGCCGCAGAACGAGGAGAAGTGAAACCGGAAGCTGAGAGGGTCGGAGAGGCAGGTCTCCCGCAGCCGCGGTGTGAGACCTGCGTGTGGCTCCCAGAAGTGTGATAGCGCCCCGCGGTGCCAAAGACCAAGACCAGAGGGCGGGACCCGCCAGAGGGAGCCCAGAGGAGACTTCGCCCCACGCCAGATGGACCCGGTGAGTAGGGGCTGCGTCTGGAGGCGAGGCACATTGTCGGTGCCCGTTGAGGTTGGCTAGAGGAGTCCGGGGCACCTTTCTGCATTGCTGCAGCTGCGCCGCATGGTCGCGGGCAGTTGCAGCTGTTCTTCCACTTCAGGGGCAGTCTCCAGTAAGGGAGACGAGGTCAGGACCGCATCTGCCTCCCCATGCGTGGCCAGGGTCGCTGCTGCCCCGGAGGGCCCACGGTCGTTGATGGACATTTGTTTTCCAGAGTCTCCCGAGTGGGGCTCCCAGGGGCAGTTGTGCCCGTTCTCCCTGGTTTTGAGCGGTCCCGCAGGGCAGCGGACCGCTCCAACATTTGAGGACCATTTGTTTTGAAGTCCCAAGGAGGACTTGGAGGCACATCTTTCATCAAAGTCCCAAGGCGGACTTGGGGGCATATTTCCTTTAAGAGCACCCGTGGCTCCAACGTTTGGGGGCGCATTTTATTTTATAGGGGCCCCAGAGGAGAACCAGGAGGTACGCTGGTGCCAGGCTCAGTTTCCCCAGCTGCCCAGCACTAGTGGGCAGCTGCACCGTTTAGGTGGTACCCTGCGCATTGCTGTATTTGCACTGGTAGCCCTGACATTGCTGGACAAAGGGCGTTTGAGCCCCTGAGACGCCAAGTTGGCCTGGGGACAGTTTTTATGTGTTGTGCCCTCGCTTAGGGTACCTGGTTCTTCCTAATGTGTGTGTTTGCGTAATATACAATGCTTTTATGCCTGTCCTATACCCCTAAATGTGTTTATGATTAGGAGGTTGTTCTTACCTAGTATGGTTATGCTAGTAAATTTATGTTTCCCTGCGTGATCTATGCCTAAAGTGATTAGTATTGCGTAGTGTGTTATGCCTGTTTATACCTCTAAATGTGTTTCATGCTTAGGAGGTTGCTTTGCCTAGTATAGTTTATGCTAGTGAGTTTATGGTTCCCTGTGTGATCTATGCCTAAGGTGATTAGTATTGCGTAGTGTGTACCTACTTTTTACCAGTGGTTACTGGTTGTGTCCTACCATTGTGATTTTGTGCTACAATTATTCTATGTTCTAGAAGTGCTATTTCTACTAAGTGCTGATTCTGACAGTGGCCCAAGTGGCCCTGTCATGTGTATATAATCCCCTGTAAATACTGCCCAGTGCCAGTTGGCACAGTGTAATTGTGTGATTATGATCTAATGTGTTTATGGTAATACAAAGGCTATTTTTATATATAACCTTGTGTGGAGTTCCTTTTTGTGGTGTGCCTAGTGTGTTGCTGCTGTGTGTGTGTGTTGCGCAAACGCTTTACACCTTGCCTCCGGGATAAGCCTGACGGCTCATGCCAAGCTACCAAGGGGGTGAGCAGGGGTTATCTTTGGCATGTAACTCCCTTGCCCTGACTAGAGTGGTGTTTTCTGCCTGGCTTTGGCGCAAGCCTTAGCCAACCAGCAATCCCATTTATAACACAGATGCAGATATGAAGCGATATGCTTCCCATTTCAGTAAGGTGAATGCTAATTTAAATGGGGTTTAGGGGTAGCTATGGGCTATGAATTGTGCTCAGTTCTTAACACTACAAGAATGGTGGACCACTTCCTAAGAACTGGGCACACTACGAATTATATGAAGTGGGTGGTCATGGAACAGAATACACATACTGAGTTGATTGACAAACGAATATGGGCTATGAACACTGTTTTCAGAAATCACGTTGGGAAGGCACCACATTAGTGGAGACTGCCTTCTCTGTTCGGCTCAACCCAGCCATAAGACAACCAATCAGGAGGCAGAGCCGCGCTGTGACAGCAATGCTAAAAAAGGCAACTTACTCTGATTGGATAAGCAGAGGTCTGTGTAACACATAACCAATTAGGAGGCAAGACCTCTTAGACCTCGAGATTGATGCCGACATGGGGGCAGATCCAAGCAATCACATGGCATACGAGACACCTAGTCCTTGACATTGCAGCGTCTTTATAGCAACACTTACATGAGGCAACCTAATTTTAATTTGGCCATCAGACGCTGCATTAGCATATAACCAATTGGAGAGCAAGACCCCTTCAGGCCAATATAATGACTGGGACATGGAGTTGCCACAAAGCCCACGGCACAAGAGACACGTACGGCTCAGAATGCTGATGCTATGATGTCCAATCAGCTGCTCTGCTCAGACGTCCACTGGAACCACAGCCGATTGGCCACACACAGTACTTAACAGAGTTATCAGCCATTTACAGAAATATCCGGGACTCTCTGTTGTGTTTCTTTGTGGAGAGATACATTTAAAAAAAAGTTAGGGATGGATATGGAAAAACCAGATATCACACTTAAAACATACCAGGGCGAACCTATTGAACTTATGGGTTTCAGGAAACTAACTTTTACATTTAAGGAGAGAGAAACTAGTAGCAAATTGTATGTCGCTACCACTGGCCCTTTGTGCTTGGAAGGAAGGACCAAGGTAAACTAGGCATTACACTTAACCCGAACAGCTTAGAACCGGTACTAGTTATGCAAAAGGACAAAATGCAAAGTAGCAACAGGATTTACAAGTTCACAAACCCGTTGAAATGCCCGAATATGCACCATTAAGCTGATTCCGGAGTACTACTTTACACTCTCAAGAAGGAGCGCGAGGTGAATTAGAGGGTGAAATGCCTTGATGGAAGTAAGTTCAACCAAGTACCCTTGGACGGCTCTGACTCATCCTAATGTTTAGATACTAAGGGGCACTTGCATCAAAGTTTTATGTTGTGAATACCATATAGCGAATTTTTAGAAATCGCTTTTTGGTAATTGCAAAATGCAATGCATCAAAACAAAGAGCAAATAGTGATTCTCTAATTGCGATTCCTTAAGAATCGCAAAGGCAATTAGGGAATCGCAATTTGCAATTACGACTACATTCTTTCGTATGGGCCGCAAGGCCCATAGGTGAAAATGGTCTTGCATTGCCAAAATTGCGATTACCTAATTTGTTATCGCCAATTAGGTAATGCAAAGGCAAGGGTGCTGGGGCCCTAAGGACCTCCTGAGGCGCCCCTAAAATAAAATGTGCACATGTAAGGCACACACATGACCGTAGGGCATGTGTGTGCCACATGACTATTTGAAAAATGCGGTTTTGTGCATTTTCAAAGTATGCACATGGTTAACATCAATTTGAAGGTGATATTAATTAGCGTTTCCTAAATGTACAATTTGCATTTAGGAAAGGCTTCTTGCATGTGCATTAGGGATTTGCAAATTGCGATTCCCTATTTGCATTCGCAATTTAGGGAATCTCCAAAAATTGTGAATACCTAAATTGTGAATTAAAAAAACTGTTATGTATTGGAAACGGTCATTTTGCGATCACAAACGGACGATTTTTGCGAATCGCACTGTTTGCGATTGCAAAATTGCTTGATGCATATGCCTCTAAACTTCTACAGTGTGACGACAGAGTCTACCCCCTCGGAGCAACCCATGTTGTGAAGAATTCCTACACAACCATAGGTCAAGATACCTTTTTAATATTTGTGTACATGAGTGTGACTCAAGCTTGACACTTATCTGCCATCACTATCACCTTGAGGCACAGTTTGCCAAATATCCATGGCATGATTTGAAATGCGGTGGGTTACTATTATAAGACGCTGGAAGTTCCAGTACTTTTGGAACATAGTGTACAATCTTTGTGCCCCATTTGTGGTATGCCACCGTTCTGTGATAATGTTTGTAATTTGCTACCTATATAACCATGTTGTCGCTCTCATCCTCATTATAGTGCAGAACTTGTCGCAACACATGACCACTTCTCTGTAAGTTTTAAAATCAAGTTTACTTTGCATGTCTTACCATGCATACAATTCCTTTTTCAGTCCTGACGAAAGCCATATTGACCCACGGGACACTGAGTAAGGATGGCTGAAACATGTTGACCATGATTGCGGGTCCAGGAGACCACCACAATCTCATAGGTATCCATCACAGTTTTTAAAAACTTGCCCATGAGAAAATGTGACACCGATCTTAGAGAGATCTATGGAGCTGCAGCAGGAAGATGTCCCTTCCTGTTCAGAGTTAATAGTTGAGTGAAACCTCCTAGGTAGGGCTGTCTGCTGTAAATGAGAATAGAGGCTGGGGAGGATATGGATTCCTGCAGTGATGTTGTATGAGAGATATACTTCTCTCCACTCAGAGTGACATAGAGGGACAGAACACTAGAATGTTATTTATTCCTTACAGTGATACTGTAAGCTAAAATAATACCAGTTCCGTGAGATGTTATGTTTTTGGCATTGACACATTCAGCTCCAAGCAATAGTAGTGCTGACTATACAATGATATAATGAAATGACATAGAAGACAAAGAAACGGCTTGGGTGTTCTGTGCTTCTTTCAGAGTATTGCACTGTCCATGCGTCTCACTGTGATATGCTTCACATAGTCCGAAAGCGATGTTGTTTCATTCAGTGAAGTATAGTGCTCATATACTGTGGTTCACTCACAGCCTCAGCACCAGTTCGAAGTGTTTGATCTGCACACTTGCGTGTGAAAGTCCAGGTCACACTGATAGAGGAATTGCAGTCGTGTTTCAAGACAAAGGCACAATGACTATAAATTCAAATCAATAAAATAATGTCTATTAAATATGATTAGTACTTATGAAACAATACTGACACAAATATGTACACATAGTATCAAAAATATGTTAATGAAATGGGGGTTACAATATCTGAACTAAGAATCAGTTATTGCAAATCTACTGACTGCTTCCATGCAACATTTAACCGCTCAGAGTCACTCAGCTTTTAATTAATCTGGGAAGGAGCACGCTTACTGAAGGCACAATTTTCCAAAAAGTGGGCTGGTCCCTTCGGGTCTCAAAAAGACAGAACTTCCTTTCTCCTTGGTGTATATTTCTAAACATCAGAAGCAAATACCCAGTTGCTGGTCCCTTCTAGGTTGCTGACTAGTTCACTAAAGGGTTGTGGTGATTTCATGAAAGCACTGCCCTAGGTGGCCATCTTAGCTTACACTTTTATAAATGAGAGCTCTTTCCAATCCAAGGAACAACCCCAACCACTCAGCACTTTGGGCGAAGCACCCTCCTGTGAGGACTTCGCCTCTTTCTTTATCCAAAAAACCAACAACATAAAGAACGATCTCCTCATTGACGTAAGTCTTTACCCCAAACCCCACTGCACAGCACCCACGGAACCAAAAAACAATGCTACATGGTCATCCTTTGTCACCTATTCGGAAGAAGAAATTGGTAGACTGCTCAGCACTGTGAAATCAGCCAATCACCTCACAGATCCCCTTCCTGCAAACGCTGTCAAAGACCTTACCCCGGGGGGGCGTGGCCAGCAGCCGACGATGGCGGCAGCTTAGAGGGCAAGCTCCGGAGTTAAAGCGGCCTCTTTGTTAATCCGGCTATTAATCCGTCTCAGATCTGTCACAGACGGACAGGTGCTGAAGCCCGGGACCGGGCGGCGCAATCGGGGATCGGCGGATTCCTGATCCGAAGGCGAGAAGTGAAGTTGGTGCACTGACCGGCAAGGCCGCTGAAGAGATCGTGAGCCGGGGAGATGATTGAGGCGGCGGGCGGACAGGAAGTGCGGCGATCCGGGAGAGGCTGTACCGGAAGTATCCGCTCGGGTCCGAGGACCCGTACTGTCAAGGTGTTCCCAGTCGGGGCCGCCGCCGGAGACACAGCCGGACGAGAAGGGACCACTTGTGGGGCTCGCCTGACCCACCCGGCTGAATCGCGACAGCAGAGGTGTCCTGGTCGCCGCGAGGGTCGCGGGCGCCGTCTTGCCGGAGGTCGGGGTTGAGACCCGGGGACCCGGAGGACCTGAAGGCGGAGTGAGCCGCGGTGTGGACCGGACACTGCTCTGGCCCGCGAGGGCTGCACACCGGTACGTGGCCCCGCCGGAGAGAGGAGGGGCAGAGGAGAGAAGGCTTGCCGGGGGCGGGGGGGCGCGAGGGAGAAGAGACTCGCGCTGCTGCCCGAAAAATTCTGGCGCCTGACCGCAGCGCGCTGCCCTTCGGACCTGGACCTGGTATACTGGAGCCCCGCAGCTCGTTAGGTCCGAGGGAGCGCAGCTGTGCCTTTCATCTGGCTAACAGGAATCGCACCGCGCTTGGCATTACATGGGCTGTGGTGCACCCCTCAGCATAGCGTGAGTGCACATGGTGACGTCGCAGCGCTACATGTGGAGGCACACTTAGATCTGCCGAGTCTACCCCCCACGTTGTGGTTTCTGAGTGATGGGGGCGAACTGACCTGCATAACCCGGAGGGCTCACCGTTTCTTGTCGCCCTGCTCTAGTGGGGGCATCACCCACCTTTGGCTCGACGGAACTGTGACTGTGCTGGGACGACACACACCACTCCAGAGTGATCTACGTGGGGGTGATCTCCCTTTCGCCTGCGGGTCTGAGGGGATTCTGTCCGCCGAGACCGTTCCCAGAATGCCAGGCCGGAGGTCGCTACAAAAATGGCCGGGAAGGGGTCGAAAGGTGCAGCCGCACAGGCCCGGTTGGAAAGATATGCCTATGACAGGGCCCCCTCCTCTTCGCCGGATGCAAAATCGTTGCAGGGCAAGACGGTGGAGTCGGCGGGGGGCAAGAAGGCGACCATAGACGACGTCATGAAGGCCCTGGCGCAGGTGCAGATGACGGTGGGCACGATATCGACCGATATCACACTACTGAGGGCGGATCTCCATAAAATTTCTGAAAAGGTGCAATCGATGGAAGTTGTCACTAAATCTTTGGTGGATGATGTTTCGGAGCTGCAAATTAACATGGAGCGGATCGCGAAAGAGAACAAGGACTTACGTGATAAGCTGGACGATCAGAAGGGACGCTCCAGGCGGAATAACATTCGTATTATTGGGGTTCCGGAGTCGGAGGGAACGGGAGCCATGGACCTCTACGTCGAGGAGCTGATTAAACAACAATTGCGACCGAAGGGTCTCTCGGACTTTTTCTCTGTGGAGAGGGCGCACAGGGTGCCGGGAGGCCGCCCGAAACAAGGAGCGAACCCACGGCCGGTCATAGCGCGCCTCTTCAATTTTAGAGACAGGGATGCGATCTTACAGGCGGCGCGGAAGTCTCCACCGGTTCGCATCCACAACTCCACGCTGGCATTTTTTCCGGACTATACGGCGGAGGTGGCGCGGAGGAGAAGGACCTTTTTTGAGGTGAAAAAAGAACTCAGGGCCAGAGAACTACCTTACTCAATGCTCTTTCCAGCCAAGCTCAGGGTGGTGGCGGACAATAAAACGTGGTTTTTCGACACTCCGGAATTGGCACAGGATTGGCTGGAGGGTTGGAGAACAGCAGCGAGGCCGCGTCGACCCAACCGGCCGACCGGACACAGACATGGAGAGGCTCACCGGGGCTCCCAAACGTCAGGAGAAGAAACAAGTCAGCGCTCACCTTTGCACGGAATTCAGGAAGCGGACGATGAGGCAGTAGAATGATCTCAACCAACTGCAATTAGGAATCACTTGTACCGCTGCCCGGGCGTGCCGCCCTGGACACTGGGCGGAGGGCCTCCGTGAATGAGGAGGGAGGCCGCTGACTCCGGAGGGTCCTTCACCCCAGCGCGCAAGTACTATGTTTTGGGGGGGGTTCAGGCACTCTGCTGAGTTGGGGGGGGCGGGCAGTTTGGAGTCCGTTAAGCAGGGGGGCAGGGAGGGGGGGCGTTGGGAGAGGGGGGGGTTTGCGTCTTGAGTATTGCAAAGTTGGTATGGATAAGATGTATATGGCTAGTCTGCACCACATAGCAGGATTTAGGTACAACGATCGAGCTCAGGCATGGCTACACAATACTGCATCCACGCACAGCACCTATGGCACACACAACGCGGTCTGAGATGGGGGGGGAGGGTCAGGAGATGAAGCGGGTGGCACCATTGAGCGTTATGTCCTGGAATGTACGGGGCTTAGGGGACAGGATCAAGCGGGGACTGGTTTTACAAAGTATTAGGAGGTTTAATGCGGCCTTGGTCCTATTGCAAGAGACACACTTAACGGGCACAACTACGCGAGCCTTGGATAGGAAGGGATACAGTATGATCGCCCATTCTGAATTCACGAAGGGGTCCCGTGGCACAGGAATCCTCATGCACCGTTCCTCAGGGTTCATTGTCCGCTCCACAAAAACAGACACACAGGGACGCTTTGCAGCTGCACATGGTCAGTGGGAAGGGAGGCCGCTGAACGTGGTCTCGGTCTATGTTCCACCGGCGCTGCATGCAGTAGCTCTCCCTGACTTGGGGCGGTTTCTGTTGGATTTACCGGAGGGAGATCTTGTTCTGGGGGGGATTTCAACACTGTGGCACACAGCGCACATGATAGATGTCCGATACGTACTCAATCACCTGGGCCCTCACGCCTACATGGTTTCCTAGAGGCACAGGGTTTGGTGGACCTATGGAGACACTTACACCCAGAGGACAGGCAGTACACTTACCACTCGGCGGTCCATGACAGTCTGTCACGGATTGACTACTTTTTGACTCTGGGACACGGCCTCCTCACTATCGAGGACGTACAAATTAGACCCAGGGGTATTTCGGACCACTCTCCACTGACACTGACTCTCTCCAATCCTGAAAGGACGAGGAGACGTATCTTCCCGATATACCCGGGCTACCTTCAAGTACCACAGATATCCAAAACACTGAAAGAAGGGACTAGGTCATACTTTAGCGAAAATGAGGGGACGGTTGAGTCTCCTTCAATTCTATGGGAGGCGTACAAAACGGTCCTTCGAGGGTTAGCTATTTCAGCGATTGCACGACACAAACACACACAAAAACAGGAACTTTTAGGCCTCGAAAACAAATTGGACGTGGCCACCAGAGATCATGAGAATGATCCGACGTCGACTACACGACATGCACTCCAACTATGCCAGCGGAGTCACTATAATCATGTGCGAAGAGGGGTGGTGCACGCAATAACGTCCACGCAACAAAGGTTGTATGATGTGGGCGATAAGGCAGGTAGACTCCTAGCCTGGTTAGATAGGAAGAGGGAGGGACAGAGGGCCATTTTACATCTGAAAGACCATGCGGGTATGTTGCAGTCCCACCCTTCACAGATAGTTGAGCTACTAGCGGACCATTTTCAGGCGGTATACTCCCCCGATACTGAGGTGACTCGTGAGATGGCAGCGACGTCCCTTGTGGACGTACCCACTCGCGTCTTGTCACAGACCAGCGTCGACGACCTAGAAGGGGACATAACTGCTGATGAGATTCAAATAGCTATAACAGCATTACACCCAGGGAAGGCTGCAGGACCTAACGGTATTCCGATAGAATGGTACAAGGTGATGTCGGAACAGCTCTCTACGCCCTTGTGTAACATGTTTCGGGATAGCCTGGAGCGGGGTCAGCTGCCACCCGATCAGCGTGCGGCGACTATAGTGACAATCCCAAAACCCGGCAAGCCGCCGGAAGAGTGCGGCTCATACCGCCCAATCTCCCTCCTCAACGCCGAGAACAAAATCTTAGCTAAAGTACTGGCGAATAGGTTACAGCCGCATTTGGTGCATTTAATACACCCGGACCAGTCAGGCTTTATGCCACATAGGAGCACGGCACTGAACCTCAGGCGACTGCATGGGTGCTGGCACGGGCTCCACTGTTGACGGAACAGGCGGCGATCCTCTCACTGGACGCCAAAATGGCATTTGACATGGTGGAGTGGCAATACCTTTTCGCAGTTTTGGAACATATGGGTTTTGGCCCGAAATTCATATCTTGGATTAAGCTATTATACCAAAACCCGACGGCACGAGTGACGGCAAATGGGCGTATCTCCAGAGAGATATTGTTGGGGAGGGGTACGAGGCAGGGTTGCCCGCTCTCGCCGCTGCTGTTCGCTTTGGTCCTAGAGCCCTTACCACTGTCATTAGGACTACTCGGCTGTTGAGGGGTGTGCGATGGGGGGAGGACTGGGAAGACAGAGTCTCCTTATACGCAGATGACATGTTAATTTACCTGATGGATCTACCAACGGGGATACCTGCGTTGCTGGCAGTGTGTGAGAGACACGGGCTGGCCTCGGGTTACAAAATAAACTGGGCGAAATCAGTGCTCTATATGATACACGGCGCGCCACCGGCACTACCCATTGACTGTCCGTTGTTGGTGAGCGATGTTTCTTTCAAGTATCTGGGGATCCATATTACGCGAAGCCACGATACCTTTCTAGAAATGAACTTACAGCCATTGTTAAGGAGACTAAGAACGGACGTGGGGCACTGGAAGACTCTCCCCCTGACCTTGCTAGGCAGGGCGGCGTTGTTTAAAATGATGGCGCTGCCCCGCTTTCTTTACGTCCTAGAAAACACCCCGGTGGCGGTCCCGCCACCGTTCTTCAAGCGAGTCTCGGCACTGCTGTCAAACCTCATATGGGGAGACAAACCGGCGAGAGTAGCACATCTAAAATTGGTCAGGGATTGGTATAGTGGGGGGATCGCTCTCCCCAATCTGGAACTGTACTACTGGGCGGCACACCTTAAGGTGATCAACCAATGGATACATGGACCGAATGATGACCCGGCCTTCCTGGCGGATAGGCAGCAATTAGGCACTGCCACCCTTTTAGCTCCGCTTTATAATAAGGGGATGATTAGGAAACTGAGAGGCCCCACTAAGCATACCGTAGCACTATGGCATAGAGCCCAAACGCGAATGAAATGGGGAGGGGTGATTACGTGCATGACGCCCTTATGGGACTCCAAAGTCTTTGGCAATCTGAGGAGTAGCAAGGGCTTTGACCAGTGGGACGCCATAGGAATTTCCACGGTTGGGGACTTGTGGACAAGGGAGGGAGTGGTACCATTTGAGACCCTCAGGGTACAATACGAAATGAGAGTTACGGAGACGTACCGTTACATTCAGGTCCGACACGCATTGCTGGCGGCGCTGGAGCCTGGGAGGACGGTCCCGGAGTCGGCACCGTTAGAGGATCGGCTTCTGACAGACTTTATGGAAAGTAAGGCCACCTCCCTCACTTATCGTAAATTAATCAATAATATGCCAGACCCGCTGCGAAAACTGAAAGTCACCTGGGAGGAGGAGCTGGGCGAACTGAATGAGGAGGAGTGGAATGCCGCGTTAGCGTCACCCAGGGAGGCGGGCATATCGACAAGATTTCGGTTGGTGCAGTTTAAAATACTGCACCGAGTCTATTATACACGTGTTCTGCAACATAAGATTCACAGAGCTGATCACCCACACTGTCTGAGACAATGCGTAACACTGGGTACACTATTTCACACTTTGTGGGAATGCCCTGAAATCATGGTTTATTGGCGGAGAATAACACGCACAATGGCTCAGGTATCACAGGTCCCCATCACACTTGATCCCAAAATTTGCCTGTTAAATATATGGGGCCCGACCGACCTGGCGACATATGGGAGGCAATGGGTAATAGTAGGCATGATGCTGGCGAAGAGAGATATTGCGCAGAAATGGGGGGCACGGGAAACACCTACCCTAACGCAATGGTGTAGAAATATGGACTTGGCGATGATAACGGAGAGAGCGGTGTATCAACAAAGGTGTAGCCCACGTAAATGGAATAAAATTTGGCTCCCATGGAACGCTTATAGGGGTGATATTTGTGAGCCTTTGCCGGAAGGTGAAGACATAGATAGCGAGGGGGAGGACGAAGACCTGGAGTGAGGGGGGGGAAATCGAGAGGGATGAAAATCGGTGTGGGCCTGCGATATACTGCAGTGTGATATTGAAAAGACCACAGATCGAATGGACCGCATTGTGTTGCTTCATAATGGAAAGTAGACAGTATTTTTAGGGAGGATGCATATGATGGTCACTGCCGTATAACCAATCATTTTTATTTCAATTAATCGTTAATGTATTTCAATAAAAAGTTGCAATGTCGAAGTATTGTGGCTGAATGTTGAGGCCACACATACGAATGTGTATACATGTGACCGAGTTTTTCAATATGCAACAATAAAAATATAAAAAAAAAAAAAAAAAAAAAAAAGACCTTACCCCGTCGCTCCTCCCACTCTGGACTAAAATTATCAACAGTTCACTTCAACAAGGGACCATCCCCGACTCCCTCAAAGTTGGACAAGTCACACCTCTACTAAAGAAACCTACAGCCGACCCCTCTGATCTAAATAATTACCGTCCCATTACCAATATTCCGACTCTTGCCAAATTGTTGGAAAAATGCGCACAAATACAACTGACTAAACACATTAATCAGTTTGATCTACTCAACCCTCATCAATCAGGCTTCAAAGCAGATCACAGTACAGAAACTGCTATGACTCACATAATTGACGACGCCCTTCAAATCCTAGATCAAAACGATACCTGCCTCCTCATCCTTCTTGATCTCTCTTCTGCATTCGACACCGTCAAACATGAGAATTTACTCGATCTATTAAACACAAGAATGGGTATATCTGGAACCGTGCTCAAGTGGTTCACGTCCTTTCTACACAACAGATCGCAGAAATTCAAGAGTAACAACTTGATGTCTTCGCCAATACCTGTATCGCTAGGCGTCCCACAAGGATCCTCCCTATCCCCAACTTTGTTTAACCTAGTTATGGAACCTCTCGCCTCCTTGCTACAAGCATCCAATGTTCACTTCCACATGTACGCCGATGACACCCAACTTTATCTCAAATTACAATCACCCAAAGACATTATGCTCTTGAATTCAACGATCAGAAGCACCCAATCCTGGCTGGCCGCTAATCATCTCCAACTCAATGCACTTAAAACAGAGTTCCTCTTGATCTCACCTCCCGCGAAGATCACTACCGCTCAAATTTGGCTTAAATACCTAACGGCACTCAATGTTCATCCCACCATCGTGGACTCGGCAAAATCTTTAGGCATAACACTTGACACCAACCTCAACATGCAGGAACACATCAACAAAGCAACTAAGGGTGCGAACTACCAGATCAATACCTTAAGGAAACTCAAACCCTTCCTTCCAGCCAAAGATTTCCAAACTGCGGTACAAGCACTAGTCATCCCTCGAATAGATTACGGCAGCATCGCCCTCTGCGGTCTGCCCCTAACTACTACGGCACCCATAAGAGCTTCTCTAAACGCCGCAGCGAGACTCATCACTGGATCAAAAAAACACTCACACATTTCCCCTGACCTGAAAGCCCTGAACTGGCTGCCTTTGGAAGCCAGAATACATCTGAAAATCGCCTGCATGACGCACAAGGCTGTCCACCTGAGCTCACCCGGATACCTCGCTCAGAAGCTGACGATTTCCGGAGGCTCCAGAAACACTAGAGGCACAAACAATCTCTTGCTAAAGCCCCAAAGATTCCGCAAGGAAAAAACCTATAAACGCCCCTTCTCAGGAATGGCACCCAGGATCTGGAACTCACTCCCCCCTGAAACCAGGCTCATCTCCTCTACCATACTTTTTAAGAAAGAAGTAAAAGCTATCCTCATGGCTAAATACACTTGAATTATTACTGGGGATGATATTTACAGACGCTGTACCATTCAGTTCTACTGATCTTTTTGCATTTTTGTATGACTCGTGTTATTGACCTACCTGATTGTTTACGCTACCACTTATTTGTACTTGTATCATTATTGATGTATCTGCCTGACTATGCTCCCGCATGTACCTTCCCCACCCCAATTGTTAGTTACTCACATGTTGTACCCTTCGTCTGTAAAGCGCTCTGATATCTGCAAAGATCTTGTTCGCGCTATATAAAACTTTCAAAATAAAAATAAATGGCCTCCACTATTAAAATACCTTTAGAGGTAGGAGACCTGAGTCCATTTTAGACCACTTACGCTTGCACTGCACACACACAGGCATTGTAGCACACCCTGGAAGCATTTAGCAAACAGCGTGGGAACCCAATGATGAAGCATGCCACCAACTAGGTTGGTGAGTGAGGGTTCTTTGAAAAAACCCTATGGTTGCCCCCTCACCGGGTCTTGAGTTGGAGACCGCTTAAGAGTCAGGGTTATGTAGTTAGCGGGCTCGTTCTTTTTATTGTTTTGTCGATTTAGTTCAGGTAAGACGGACAAGTTCCGTTCTTTCTCGTTCTTGTTTTTATTATGTAGCTACACTGCACCACTTGACACTTTCTAATAGAACATTTTCCAGACCCAGGCTCACATCTGGAGGATATTCATTAATATAGTGAGAAATCAGCGGGAAGAAATGTTAATCAAAGCAAACACTGCTGCAACTGACATTGGTTAATTGAATGGTCACACAATTTCAACACCCTTCACGAATAACTCTGCGGAGGCAATCTATGATATAAAACGTAATCGAGATTAGATTGGACAGTAGCATGACCACATGCTCTTACGGAGCACCAACATGCGACGATTGATCGATGAACCTCTCATGGAAATCCTCTATTAGGAAAATGTGCAATTGTATATTAGTTTTGTTCTTGTGAAACTTGATTTATTTTCGTGGAAACCATATCTGGGTGTGATGTTTGGATTTCCAACATTTCTTTCAACTAGCAGAATGGTTCTTATAGGTTTATTGCTGACATGAAATTTCTTTGGTTGTAATGATTTATAGAGGAACTGAGTGTCACAATTCTGGACAGCAGGGAATTCATTTTTCAAGGTAGATCTAGGTTTTACATCAGCATTTCATTGGTGATCAAACACACCACGCAAAAAAAGATTCACGCTCCTCCTGGTATTTTCTACTCATGAAGATCAAAATAATCGTCGTGTTGTTGCAACTAGCACAGATATTTTTCTACAAAACAAAACATTCTTCAGTAGGAGTGTCTTTGTTTTTATTGTACTCCTGTTTGTCATCTGGGATGTTGATCAATGGTTTAACCTGTGAGTCCTGTTCCAGGAGTGTAGGATATTTTAACACATATTCAGGGAGCCCATGTGATGTGAAATAATATTTACTAAAGACTAAAGAGATTTATAAAAGGCATACATAAGTAAAGCGATAGCTAGTGGTGTCATGAGTTATGATAGAGCTTGCGGGTAACACATATTAGTGGACCCCATAACCCAGGATGTTTATCAAGCCTGGAAGCCTAATGAAAGATGAGAAGATCTGTCAGAACTCAAACCTGTGACTTAGACGTTTAGTACAGAAATCTGCTGCAGGCATATTTACTTGGAAACTGCCTGTACCAATTGCACACAAATAGTGTGCTTAGAAACATGTAGAACACCAGAATTAACTTATAGGTGTGGTGTGTGTGTGTTTGAGCATATATATATATATCTTTTTTCTGGTATGGGATTAAACTGAGACATTGCCCTGGTCTCATCGCTGGCACCCACTGGATTGAGCTCCTGCTGCAACAGGACAATTTGTTTGGTTTTATATATATATATATATATATATATATATATATATATATATATATATATATATATATATATATATATATATATATATATATATATATTCAATAAGAACAAAAGTTATTACGCGCTCTCAGAAGTCAGGATTTCACACAGTGTCGGTTTATTGCTGTTACGCGTTTCGGAAGTCCTTGCTCCCTTGCTCACACAACAATACCACAGCCTTCCACCAGTTACATACACAAAGTGTAATGGCCATCGAAACAGGACTGCACAATTCCGTTTTGGCAGACATCTTGAAGTGTGTTAAAGTTAAACAATTTCATTTCTCTTGATGCCATATTTTTAAGCAACTCTTATTTTTTAACATAATGTACATTAAGTCATTATTATCATTCTTTCGCCACAGTGGCGTAATGTGCTGTTCTGTTAAGTAACCCCTATTTCTTTCGCCAAGTGGCTATATAAGGGTCAATTGTCTCTGGAGGTTGCTGTTAAAAACATTAAGTGAAAAAAACGTGAACTAAAGTGAATAAATTGTAACGTTACAAAGTGACGTGATCTCTTATTCTATCTTGTTACTGATTCTTCCAGGTGACAGGTTCAATTGCTCGTGAAGTGCACGTGATATCTACTCTGAGCTCCCTGATGTCACCTGTTAGAGTAAAACAAACATGAAATTACAATAGAATTCCTCTTCATAGATAAAAACATATTTACAATTACAAGCATTGACCAATAAATGAAGAACATTAAGACATATTAACCCTTAATTACTTCAATAACTGATGAGATCATATTAGAACTAGTCATTATGAACTGCTCTTTTCAGATTTAGGGATCATACAGATGTACTACTAGCTTCTCATGATCATTATGACCATTAGGCTGTCTCGTTTCTAATTCAAGGATCCACTTGGATTCCTTCTTTCGCAATTGTAGCTCTCTGTTGCCCCCTCTCGGGTTCTGGTTCACCTGTTCTATTGCAAAATACGTTAATAAATTGCAATTCGAATTGTGGTGTTGGGCAAAATGTCTCGCGACAGGGTACTGTGGGTCCCTGTTCGTGATAGCCCTTAGGTGCTGCATCACTCTATTCTTTACCATCACCGTCGTGCTCCCCACATATCTTTTTTGGCATGGACACTCAAGTACATATACTACATGTGTTGAGCTACATGTCAAAAATTGACCGATGGTTTTCTTTTTATTCGTTCCATGAGGGATCTTAAACTCTTTTCTCATCGAGCTATATCTACAAGCTTTACAATGTCCACACGGGAAGAAACCCTCAAGGTTATGCTGGTTCCTATCTCTGTATTCCGTGATATCTCCCCTTGTGATCAAGTCCCTGAAACTACGACTTTTTCTGTATGTTATTGCTGGTTTTACACTCAGTTTGGGTCCAACAATAGGGTCACATTTCAAAATATTCCAATTTTTTAAAATTATTTTCTTCACATATTGTGACCCCTTATTGTACGTGAGGATTACTCTAGTGGTTTCATTCTCATTTTCTTCCAATTTCTTCGGTATTAGTGTCTTTTCTCTTGTGACGCTTTCCATTTTCGATAAGGCCCTATCCATAACCCAATTGGGATAACCTCTTTCTCTGAATCTCTGTATCATGTTGTTACTCTCTTGCTTGTACTCATCAGTATTGGAGCAATTTCTCCTTGCTCTTAGCAATTCCCCATAAGGGATACTCCATTTCAGAGTGTCTGGGTGACTACTAAGAGCATGGAGGACACTATTACCCGCAGTTTCCTTCCAGAACAATCTTGTTGTCAGTCGATCTCCTTCTGCTCTCACCTCAACATCTAGATACTCAACCTTATGTCTGTCCTTACAGTGAGTCAACTTAATGTTATAGTTTTTAACATTAAGTTGTTCCACAAATTCTTCAGCTTCTACATCATTGCCACTCCACACCACAAACAGGTCATCTATATATCTTAGCCAAACTTTGGCTTTTTTGAAAGCCTGCCTGTATCGGGGATCTGTTTTAATTTCTTCTTCCCATTTCCCAAGGAACAAATTCGCGAAACTCGGTGCGAAATTTGTACCCATACATGTCCCTGTGGTCTGTTTGTATAACTCACCATTAAACATGAACACATTATTTTCTAGGCATATTCTAATCATATCACCAATCATTTTTGTGTGCTCCAGATACATTATGTTACGCTCTTTTAAATAATACATGCATGCATCAATTCCCTGTTTGTGGTCAATTATGGTGTACAATGCATTCACATCCATTGTCATCAGTAAGTATTCTGGTTTCCACTGTATGTCATTAATTTTGTTCAGGAAGTCCTGAGTATCTTTTACATATGACGGGAGCTTTCCTACATATTCCTGCAGAAAATGTTCGACATATTTGGAGACATTTTCATAGACACTACCTATAGATGACACTATAGGTCTCCCTGGCGGTACTAGTGGGTTCTTGTGGATTTTAGGCAGGAAATAAATTATCGGCAATTTTGGGTAGTCTTTCTTCAGAAACACATATTCCTCCCACGATAATAGACCCTCCTCCTGCCATTTGACTAAATTTGACCACATTGTCAAGATGTTATCTCTGTATACTCCCCCATTAGTCCTACAGTAGAATGTTTTGTTTTCCAACTGTCTCATAGCCTCCTCAATGTACATAGTTCTGTCTTGTACGACCACATTACCCCCTTTATCTACTGGACGTATTATGATGGAGGAATCAGTCGCTAGGGATTCAATTGCTTTTCTTTGTTTGAAATTCAGATTAAAGCCTCCTTCCTTTTCTCTAGAGTGGTGTTTATATTTCAATAGTGACTTGGTTATAACGTCATGAAAGGTATCAACATTGTCATGAGGGAGATTGGGAAAAAATACTGATTTAGGTTTAAAACTCGTCAAGGCAGCTCTACCTGTGGTTATATCCCATGTCTCTATTTCCTCATTACTACTGGATATGTTCATACCATCTCCTTCCCTAAGTAGACTGTGTGCTACTTGGATAGCATTGGCATCCCCTACATTTAGAGAAGGCTGACTAGGGGCTATAAATTCATGCACAGCAGAAGTTCTAGTGTCTGATCTTAATGCATGCCACTTCGCCAGTTTCAGCTTTCTTATAAAGCGAAACATGTCTATTATGGTGTCACTATAGTTAAATATCTCTGTTGGACAGAACGAGAGTCCCAGGCTTAAAATGTTCTTTCCTGTATTCGTTAGTTCTCTACTTAATAGATTTACTATTGTTTTATTTACCATATCTTTGTTTTCCATTATTGATTGCGTTTCTTGTAGCCCCCGAATCTGGTTCCCATTGGCTCGCGTTCCACTCCTTTTGCTTTTCCTTTGTTTCCTCCTTTGTCTCCGCTGCTTGCTTCGTCCGATCCTCTTCCTGCTCCTCTTGCTTTTCCCCGTGGTCTCCCCCTGGTACCTCTTCCTCTCTGTGTGAAAAAAATAATTTCAAAAAATTGGAATATTTTGAAATGTGACCCTATTGTTGGACCCAAACTGAGTGTAAAACCAGCAATAACTTACAGAAAAAGTCGTAGTTTGAGGGACTTGATCACAAGGGGAGATATCACGGAATACAGAGATAGGAACCAGCATAACCTTGAGGGTTTCTTCCCGTGTGGACATTGTAAAGCTTGTAGATATAGCTCGATGAGAAAAGAGTTTAAGATCCCTCATGGAACGAATAAAAAGAAAACCATCGGTCAATTTTTGACATGTAGCTCAACACATGTAGTATATGTACTTGAGTGTCCATGCCAAAAAAGATATGTGGGGAGCACGACGGTGATGGTAAAGAATAGAGTGATGCAGCACCTAAGGGCTATCACGAACAGGGACCCACAGTACCCTGTCGCGAGACATTTTGCCCAACACCACAATTCGAATTGCAATTTATTAACGTATTTTGCAATAGAACAGGTGAACCAGAACCCGAGAGGGGGCAACAGAGAGCTACAATTGCGAAAGAAGGAATCCAAGTGGATCCTTGAATTAGAAACGAGACAGCCTAATGGTCATAATGATCATGAGGAGCTAGTAGTACATCTGTATGATCCCTAAATCTGAAAAGAGCAGTTCATAATGACTAGTTCTAATATGATCTCATCAGTTATTGGAGTAATTAAGGGTTAATATGTCTTAATGTTCTTCATTTATTGGTCAATGCTTGTAATTGTAAATATGTTTTTATCTATGAAGAGGCATTCTACTGTAATTTCATGTTTGTTTTACTCTAACAGGTGACATCAGGGAGCTCAGAGTAGATATCACGTTGTAGGCGTGGGGTTAGGGACGACCGGGACACCAGGTACAGGGTTCAAGGATGGTTTTATTTTTAGGGTTCTTTTAGGATAGGACATAAGAGTTCTTCTATTCCTGAAGGTCAGTCTCTCTCGTGTGAAAGCGCTGTGGTCCGTGGCGACGGTCTTTTCTCCCTTCCTGTTCTGTTGGAGGATTCTTCACACCGGATTCAGTCGTCTCCGTGTCATGAAAGAGAACCAAAAAGAGGGATGCCGTTAGTGCCGAGTCCTCTATATGCGGTGCACCAGGGGGGCCCGGGGGAAGTGTGGGAGAACCCTGTGAAACTTATTCGGAGTATTTACAGTGCTCTGTGACTAACGGGTATGGCAAGGGAGACGGAGGGGAAGGTCAACCGAATGGAGTTTGACGACAAAGGGAAGAGACACACAGGGGTATTTACAACTACTCGGTAGCGCTCCTTCTCCCCACCCAGGCTGCCCAACGCCGCCGTACCTGTGACAGCCACACTCCTCCCTCGGGAGTGTGGCACGGCGGTTCACGGGGTCGTTGGCCTCCTGGCTCTCCTCTGGTCACTTTTCCTCCGTCCCTTCCGCGTTGTTCCTCCGGACACTCGTTCGCCTCTTCTCCTCTGCCTCTCCGTTCACGCCTCTCACTTCCGCTCGCTTCCGCCTTCTCCTCCTGGGTGCGTACACACCCCGTGTACATGACTTCCTGCCTTTTGCTCAATCCGCTGTCGCCGACGTCACTCGGGCAGTGTCTTCGTTCTCGTTTGCATACGCCCACTTAAAGGCGCCGCTTTCTTCTCCTTCGGTGTGTGGGTCGTCTTCCCACTCGCCGGTCTGTGAATAAGGGTGAGATGTGCTTTCAGAGGTACAAGGGTCCCACCATTCCTTCTTGCTAGACCCTACTTCGTTACACCCCACCCCCCCTGGTTTCTCCCGATCGGGGAGAACGGGCATCCTGGAGAGGAAATCAGCATTCCCGTTGTTCTGTCCTTTTCGGTGTACGACCGTGAAGGCAAACGGTTGCAAGAAGAGAAACCAACGCAATATCCTGGCGTTGTGGGCACGATTCCTCTGCATCCACTGCAGCGGTGCGTGGTCTGAATACAGAGTAAAGGCCTTTCCCTCCAGATAGTACCTCAGTTTGTCTATCGCCCATCGGATGGCGAGGCACTCCTTCTCTACTCTCGGGTATTTCTGCTCACGTGGTTGGAGTTTCCTACTGACATAGAGCAAGGGATGTTCGTCCCCGTCCTCTCCTTCTTGCGACAATACAGCCCCTATGCCTGAATCGGATGCATCTGTTGCAAGAAAAAAAGGTTTCTCGAAGTTCGGAGCTATGAGGACCGGACTCGTGGTCAGAGACCTTTTCAAGGTCTGGAAGGCTTCCAGGGCCTCCATGGAGGGAGGACGAGGAAGGGTGTTACGGACGTTTTTCTTTAGTAGGTCTGTGAGGGGGCTGGACAGGTCTGCATAGTTCTGTATAAAACGTCTGCAATACCCTATGAGGCCCAGAAACGCCCTCAGCTCTTTTTTTGTGGATGGAAATGGCGTATGGGTTATGGCCTTGACTTTTTCCTCCTGAGGGGCTATCACTCCTTCCCCTAGCATGAACCCCAGATACTTGACTTTTGGAAACGCGGCTCTTGATTTTCTCGCGTTTACATGGAGTCCTGCTGCCTGTAGGGCAGTTAGTACTCTATCGAGGTGCCCCAGATGTTCGCTCCATGTGGTGCTAAAAACGACAATGTCATCAAGATACACCGAGCTGTATCGGGAGTGAGGAGCCAAAACAGTGTTCATCAACCGTTGGAAAGTGGCCGGGGCTCCGTGTAACCCAAAAAAGAGAACATTGAATTCGTATAGGCCGTCTTCTGTAGCAAAGGCAGTCTTGTGTCTATCCTCCTCCCTCAACGGAACCTGCCAATACCCCTTGGTCAGGTCCAGTGTAGTGATATAACGTGCCTCTCCTATCCGTTCTATGAGCTCGTCCACCCTTGGTATAGGAAAGGCATCGAATGAGGACACGGCGTTCAATGCGCGAAAGTCCATGCAAAATCGGGTCGACCCGTCGGGTTTAGGGACCAGGACAATCGGGGACGCCCAGTTGCTCTTTGAAGGCCTTATTACGCCTAGCTTCAACATTTCCCGTACTTCTTTCTGCACGTCTGCCCTTTTTGCCGCTGGGATGCGGTATGCCCTCTGCTTTACAACCTGTCCTTCCTTGGTGCGGATACTGTGTTCCGCTAAAGGGGTGCATCCCGGGGTGTCTGAAAAGATCGGAGAAAAGGGTTCTAATGTTTCATACAGCTCCTTTCTTTCAATCTGGGTCAGCTCGGTATTCACCGGTAGGTGCTCCAAGGTGGATTCCGAGCCACCAGTGGGTAGGGCAAGATTGGCTTGTCGAGGAGGATGTCCTAACCATTTCTTAAGGAGATTGATATGGTACGTTTGTCTCCTTGTCGGTGTCATTTGCAACCGGTAGGTCGTGTGCCCAATGGTTTCTATCACTTTATAGGGCCCTTTCCACTCGCTCCGGAACTTGTGGGTGGAGGAGGGAAGCATCACCAGGGCCCAATCCCCTATTGTCAAGGTTCTCCTTTTCTTTCCCTTATCATAGTTCCTTTTTTGGGCTATTTGGGATTTTTCTAAGTTTGAGTACGCCAAATCCCTTAGCTTCCCTAGTCTTGATCTTAACTGCTGAGTGTACTCCAGCAGGGACCTCTGTTCGGCGGCCTCCTCCTTCTCCCAGGCTTCCCTGGTGATCTCCAAAAGAGACCGTGGTTGTCGCCCGTACAGCAGCTCGAAAGGGGAGAACCCCAGACTGCTCTGTACCTGTGCTCTCACCACGTAGAGGGCCAGAGGCAACATTCTGTCCCAGTCCTTATTTTCTGTGGTTAACAATTTCTTGAAGGTTGTTTTTAGCGTCCGGTTGTACCTCTCTACGAGGCCATCCGTTTGTGGATGGTACGCGGACGTGCGTATGTGGTGGAGGTCAAGCATCTTACAGACTTCTCCCATCATCCGAGACACGAAAGGAGTTCCCTGATCCGTTAAGATCTCTCTTGGAAACCCCACCCTTGAGAACAGCTCTATCAGTTTGTCTGCTACGTTCTTTGTGGTGGGTGCACTAAGGGCGAAAGCCTCGGGGAACCGCGTATTGTAATCCAATACCACTAGGGCGTACGTATGTCCTCTTGATGTGCGGGGTAAGGGACCGATCAGGTCCATCCCAACTCTCTCCCACGGGTTGCCAATTATGGGAAGAGGCTGCAGGGGCACTGCTGGTGGTCGGGTTAAATTCTTCTTTTGGCATACCTCACATTGCATACAATATGACTCTGCCTCCTTGTAAATGCCTGGCCAAAAAAACAGGCTCAGTATATTCTGCGTCGTTTTCTCCGCCCCACTGTGCCCCGCGGTTAGGTGCGTGTGGGCGTAGAAAAGGATCTGCTCCCTAAAGTCCTGGGGAACCACTAGCTGGGCTGGTTCACCGGCTTTGCCTTCTCGATATAGGAGGTCATTGTTTATGCTAAATCTGGGGTATCTCTGGGTGGTGCTGTTCTGGGAGATGTGGGCCGCCTCCCACGCGTTCATGAGGGAGGGATCGTTGATCTCCGCGAACTTGAAACCCCTGTCTAACACCCAGGGTTCGATAGCCAGGTAATCCCCTGTAGGGAGGCCTTTCAGTTCCCTTTTGAACATTGCCAAGAAATCCGGGTTGTCCACCCCAATGATTAATTCCTCCGGTAACGTCCTAACTACTCCTACTTTGACGGAACATGGTTTCCTGCCTATGGGGTGTAAGGTGATACGTGCCATCGGGTATGGTCTAACGTCCCCTTGTACACATCGTATGTGTACAGTACCCTCGAGGCCTACCTGGCTGGGGTGTAATAGTCGTTCCTGGACTACTGACTGCCTACAACCTGAATCCAGTAAGGCTTTCACTAGGTTTTTATTCACACGTACCCTCACATAGAATGATGGACCCATCTCAGCTGTGTACATCACGGCTTTCGGGATGTAGCCGACCTCCATAGGTTCTTCAGGGGTTCTTCGTTGTGGGCACATCCGGGCTATGTAGCCCCACTCTCCGCATTCGAAGCACTGGGGTCCTTTTGGGATGGGAACTTCCGGTTTGTAGGGCCGGGGCTTGAAGGGCTCGGGAGCTGTCTTCTTTTTCTCGACTTTCGTAGGGGTGGGCGTACCTTTGCTCCCTTTCTCTGTATCCCAAGGAAAAGTACGAGGGGCTGCCCTGGTGTAGTTGGCTGCCATTTCTATGGCTTGGGCTGCAGTCAGCCCAGGGTGTTGTCTCAGCCATCTCTGGGTCCCATAAGGCAGGACCTCCATGAATTGCTCAAGTATGATGCTGGTCATCACTTCTTCCTTGCTTCTGCTGTCTGGACGAAGCCACTTCTCTGCGGCCATCTTTACTCGTAGATACATGGTCTTGGGGTTTTCTCCCGCTATACCCTTCTCTCTTCTGAAGCGGAGTCTGTATGCTTCAGCGTCCATCCCTAAGTGATCTAATATCACCCCTTTAATGTCTGCATAGGATGATGTACCGGATTGGTTTGCTACCTGGTAGGCGGTTTGGGCTTTACCGGTCAGTAGAGGGGCCAAGAAGAAGGGCCATTTGTCTTCTGGCCAACCACAGGCCCTGGCTGCCCGTTCAAAATTTACTAGGAAAGCGTCGGGGTCTTCTCCCACCACATACTTCTGTAGAGCCACCCCCGAGGGATGGGGTCCGAACGGTCTTCTGTCCGATAGGGATGAAGTGCTTGGAGCCTGTGCCACCTTTTGTAGGGTGTCCAACTGCTGTGACATGGAGGCACGGAACAAGTCCCGATCCGCGTCGGCTGTGCTGATCTGTTGGCTTACCGCCCATTCCAATTTCTGTTGTCCCTCTATTAGGGTCTGTATTACCTGTTCCATGGCTATGGTCGCTTCTGAGGGAGGGGATCCCACTTCTGACACCAGTGTAGGCGTGGGGTTAGGGACGACCGGGACACCAGGTACAGGGTTCAAGGATGGTTTTATTTTTAGGGTTCTTTTAGGATAGGACATAAGAGTTCTTCTATTCCTGAAGGTCAGTCTCTCTCGTGCGAAAGCGCTGGGGTCCGTGGCGACGGTCTTTTCTCCCTTCCTGTTCTGTTGGAGGATTCTTCACACCGGATTCAGTCGTCTCCGTGTCATGAAAGAGAACCAACAAGAGGGATGCCGTTAGTGCCGAGTCCTCTATATGCGGTGCACCAGGGGGGCCCGGGGGAAGTGTGGGAGAACCCTGTGAAACTTATTCGGAGTATTTACAGTGCTCTGTGACTAACGGGTATGGCAAGGGAGACGGAGGGGAAGGTCAACAGAATGGAGTTTGACGACAAAGGGAAGAGACACACAGGGGTATTTACAACTACTCGGTAGCACTCCTTCTCCCCACCCAGGCTGTCCAACGCCGCCGTACCTGTGACAGCCACACTCCTCCCTCGGGAGTGTGGCACGGCGGTTCACGGGGTCGTTGGCCTCCTGGCTCTCCTCTGGTCACTTTTCCTCCGTCCCTTCCGCGTTGTTCCTCCGGACACTCGTTCGCCTCTTCTCCTCTGCCTCTCCGTTCACGCCTCTCACTTCCGCTCGCTTCCGCCTTCTCCTCCTGGGTGCGTACACACCCCGTGTACATGACTTCCTGCCTTTTGCTCAATCCGCTGTCGCTGACGTCACTCGGGGCAGTGTCTTCGTTCTCGTTTGCATACGCCCACTTAAAGGCGCCGCTTTCTTCTCCTTCGGTGTGTGGGTCGTCTTCCCACTCGCCGGTCTGTGAATAAGGGTGAGATGTGCTTTCAGAGGTGCAAGGGTCCCACCATTCCTTCTTGCTAGACCCTACTTCGTTACACACGTGCACTTCACGAGCAATTGAACCTGTCACCTGGAAGAATCAGTAACAAGATAGAATAAGAGATCACGTCACTTTGTAACGTTACAATTTATTCACTCTAGTTCACGTTTTTTTCACTTAATGTTTTTAACAGCAACCTCCAGAGACAATTGACCCTTATATAGCCACTTGGCGAAAGAAATAGGGGTAACGTAACAGAACAGCACATTACGCCACTGTGGCGAAAGAATGATAATAATGACTTAATGTACATTATGTTAAAAAATAAGAGTTGCTTAAAAATATGGCATCAAGAGAAATGAAATTGTTTAACTTTAACACACTTCAAGATGTCTGCCAAAACGGAATTGTGCAGTCCTGTTTCGATGGCCATTACACTTTGTGTATGTAACTGGTGGAAGGCTGTGGTATTGTTGTGTGAGCAAGGGAGCAAGGACTTCCGAAACGCGTAACAGCAATAAACCGACACTGTGTGAAATCCTGACTTCTGAGAGCGCGTAATAACTTTTGTTCTTATTGAATACATATTTCTGGCAGGGCTCTGCCAGTTTCTACGCGCCACCAGACCACGGGCGGTTCCCCTTCAAATGAGCCGTAAGAAATGAAGCATATATATATATATATATATATATATATATACATATATATATATACATATATATATATATATATATATATGTATATATATATATATATATGTATATATATATATATATATGTGTATATATATATATGTATATATATATATATATATATATATATATATATATATATATATATATATATATATATATACACATTCATTCTTATTTTGTACCTTGAAAGTCACCAAGTAGCAATTTTTGTTTGCGCCTTACAAATAAACAGAGGGGGAGATTTACAAAAATGTTGCGCAAAGCAGCGTAGCCCCCCACAATGCTGCCCGGCGTTGCACGACAGGGAGGGAGCAGGGGAGCACCATATCTTCAAAGACATGGCTCTCTCCTCCCCTTTCCCTTCCACCGGCGCTGATTACAGCTGCCGTGCGCCATGCACACACCTTAGCGCCGCAGCTCTAGGGTTTGTGCATGAGTCTAGCATAGGTTTTGTACAGGAAGGGTACCCTTCCTGTACAAAATGTTATGCTCGACACAAGGGAAAGCTTTTCCGACTTTGTATGCGTGCTGCACAGTGCAACACGCATGCAAAGTTGGAAAAGGAAGGAGAGATTAAAGCATTTTTCCTTCCTTTCGCCTAGTTGAAAAGGGCGCAGTTTTCTCACGCTAAACCCAATCCAATGTTCTTACAAAATTGGGTTTAGCGTGAGAAACCTTGGGTGGTTGCATGGAAACGCCCATGCATCACCCTTAGTACGCCCCCATGGCGCAAAGTAACGCGAAGCAGCGCGATGCACTGCTTCACATTACTTTTACTCTATTTCCAGTGTAGAACAAGTTTGGCGCTGCAAAGTAAATTACAAAAAAATGTAAAAGAACACAGCGCAAAAGCTTAATAAATCCCCCCAGAGTGTGCTGCAGTGAAATCGTCCAATCTTCCGAACTAACCTCTCCCATTTTGTATTCCATTTCCTCCAATTATCCTGCCCACTAATGTGCGAATCTATGAATATATGTATGTTACAAAGAAATGCGCTATCTGTAGGACAGTGCACACATCCTTTCATGCAGTATTACCTTTTACAGAGAGAGTCACCTTTCCTGCCCATCCCAACCAAAACAGACACATTGCCAAAGCCAATAGGTCTAGTGTTGGCTACCAGCCTTTTGGCTTTGCCAATGTTTTCTTTGCTTGGTCCATGCTTTTATAAAACGTTATATTTGGGTGAGCAGCCGGGCCTTAGCCAGTATTTAAAAAACATTGACAAAGGGCAAAAATGTTTTTTAGTCTCAAAAAAGGACACGTTACCATAGTAGCCCTGGCACTTTTGTTTGTGTCTGGCGGCTGTTGAATTATCGGGTTGTGTCTTGTTCCAATCCCCTCTGTGCCAAAAAAAACCAACCTGTGAGTCTTGTGAAGCAGGACATCATATGTAGCAGACTTGACTCCTTTAAAAATGCCTTCTCTCTGGGCAGGGGGCGTGGCCATCGGGTGACGACGGGAAGAACACCAAAGTGAAAAGGGGTCGCTTTGTAAGAGGTCGGCATCCTCAATACCGAAGAGAAGGGACCTTGGACGCTTCGCTGGAGAGATGTCCAGACAAACCCTGAGGAAGAGGGAACGAGCGGCTGCAGGCCTGGAGTTGGAACCGGCCCCACCTTCACCGTCAAGAAGGACAGCCTGCAGAAACCTGCCAGTGTGGAGGCCACTGCCGCCAATGAAGAAAGATACCGCCGTCGAAGATAGACGCCGCCAGTCAGATGCACATTCCAACCACACTCCACAATTCAACTAAACATAATTTTCGCTTCAACCTATATAATTATACTTCACACAACATATTTACACTCAGCTCCAAAACACATAATTACCCTCCACAAAATACAACTCTGCAATATACTGCATATTTTCACTCCGCACAATTATACATCACACCATGCCACATAATTCCACACGTCACACAATTCCACAATTCATCCCCAGACGATTCGTCACACAACATAATTACACTCCACATAATACCACTCAGCACCACATAATTAACCTCCACATAATTATGCTCTACTCGATATTGCATAAGTACACTCCACATAAATCCAGTCTATGCCACGTAGCAACATTACACATAACTACACTTCACACCATGCCTCATAATACCACTCAACATAATTTTCCCTCAACAACGCACACTTCCAAGTCACACAATTCAACTCTACACAGTTCCATTCCCCACCACATAATTCAACAACAAGCTACATAATTCAAACCAACAACACAATTACACAACACACCACATACATGCAATCTACACCACAAAATTCCACATCATGCTACAATATTTAACAGCACACCACATAAGTAAATTCCACTACATACCACTCCACAACACAAAATACCAATCCAGATAATCTCACTCAAAGACACACAATCCCACTCCATGACACACAATCCCACTCCACATAATTCCATTACACTCAATACCACATAATTACTATCCACATAATTACACTGCACACCATGCCACATTATTTCACTACACAGATCCAATCCACACAACACAATTCCACAACAATTCCAATCCAAACCACATATGTCCACTTGACACCACACTCATTCACTCCACTCCAAACAGAAAACACATAGGTAAAATGCATTGTCCTTTACAACGTCAATAGCTCTAACTCTCACAAATGCGATACCAATTGCATTGCAAATGCTTGTTTACCTTCCAGTGCGTCCCAACAGATCCTGTTCCTGGAGCTGCAAACCTTCTCCTGCCCCAGTCAGCATTGTGCTGTCTTGTCCCTTCTCAGAGGAGCACTGCCCTGTGGAGAATGCTCTTTCTGAGGGCCCCCACCCCCATCCTTTTTCCGGGCCTGGCTCTGACTGAAGAGAAACAATGTAAGTGGGTACTTTGTTTCTCTTCAGTCCACGGTCAACGCAAGGAGCTCAGAGCAGGCTGTACACTGCAGCTGCATTAGAGCAAGACACACACAGCTCTCTACAGATGAACTGAGGGGGCCCCCTTCAAGTACTGAAGACTGGGACCCCTCCTGCACAGCGGGGGCTGCGAGGGTGTTTATTACGCCCCTGCCTTACAACCTCTACACATAATAGAGAAATCCTTTGACTGAGTAGGGATGGACTTAATAGGTCCCCTTTCCCGGTCCGCAAGAGGGCATCAATATGTTTTAGTAATGGTGGACTACTCTACCAGATATCCAGAAGCTATTCCATTACGGTCAACCACCTTGAAAGTCATCGCCAAAACATTTAACTGAGGTGTTCTCCCGCATGGGGTTCCCCAGATCAAGGGCCTCCGCTTGTCTCTGGTCTGATGAAACAGGAGTGTCGTCAACTCAACATCAAGCTTCTGACCACCTCAGTATATCATCCACAGGCAGTTGGTCTAGTCGAGAGATACAACAGAACCCTAAAGCTAACCCTTAAGAAAATGTTGTATGGAGATGGTAGAGACTAGGACCGGTTGCTACCATTAGCATTATTTGCCCTCTCAGACTCCATGTTGGTAGATGACCCAGGACCCTGTTAGAAATCACTAAAGAAGCCTGGGAGAAGGGCAGCGGGAAAGAAGCAGGGGATCTCTTAGAATATACTTTCCAATTAAAATCACTGATAGGCAAACTAAGAGAGCTCATGCACCTCAACCTAGAGAAATTGCAGGAAAATCAAAAACATTTTGTGATAGAGGGAAAAATGGCGGGAATACAATTTCGATGACTGGGTCTTAGTTAAGTTGCCAACCTCCCCGTCAAAAATGAAAAAGACTGGCAGGGACCCTACAAAATTGCAAATAAAATAGGAAGAGTTTCCTATAGGTTACAGATGGCCAAACACTGCCAGTCGGTGTCCCACATTAGTCTTTTAAAAAAGTGGCTGGGACCACTCCCTCATTCCGTTCAGGTGGGTGCCCTTCAGGGGTATCCTATGATGAAGCGTGTCACCCTAGGGTGAGTGAGGGTTCTCGTCTGAACATAAGCAGAGCTCCTCATTTTCCTCTGCATCTCTTTACCCCGTACATAGTGTGAGTTGATACCCTTCCAGGGACCCATGGTTCCACTCTAGACAGCACTTATTTGAGTGAGGATCTTTACAGTCAGGAAAGAAGGCAGTTACAGCAAACCTTACAGGCCTTCTCGAATACTTTTTCTGACAACCCTGGATGAACTAACCTGGGCATGCAGTATATAAACACAGAGGAGGGTGTGGTGGTGAAGCAACCAACGTATTGGGTCCCTGAATCTCAGAGACTAGCCCTACCGAAGGAGGTGAAGCAAATGTTAGACATGGGGGTTATCGTTCCAACCACCACCAACTGGTGTTCTCCCACTGTTCACTTACCAAAACCAGTTGGGAGCCTTAGGTTCTGTATAGACTTTAGGTCTGTAAACAAAGTCTCAAAACAGGTTAGTTATCCCTTACCCAGAGTGGACGAGCTGGTGGAGAAGTTAGGTGTAGCACGGTGTATCACCACAATACATTTAACAAAAGACCATTGGCAGGTACCTTTAAATCCACAAGATCAAGGGGAAAACCACTTTTCCGTGATGGTTTATACCATTTTACCGTCCTTCCTTTTGGACTTTGCAGGGCTCTGGACACTTTTCAAAGACTTATGAATACCGTATTACAACAACATCACGCTTATTCATCTGCCTATTTAGACAACATTGCCATCTATAGCAAAATCTGGGAAGGTCACTTGAGTCATCAAAAAGCCTTATTGTCTGAATTACAGAAAGATCTGCTGCACATTAATCAAAGAAGTCCAAATTCGCTTGCAGTAAGGTGAAGTATCTGGGCTATTTTTTGGGTAAAGGACTGATAGAACCCCAAATAGAGAAGGTCAGAGCCATTGCAGAGACCCTTCCCTAAGAACAAAAGAGATGTGCGTGCCTTCCTGGGGTTACTGGGATATTAGAGAAGGTTTATTCCCCAGTGCTCTCAGCTAGCCGCATCTCTTACCGATCTCAAAAAAAACAGCCCTTCCACCTGTTTTAAGAACCCATCTTCTGCTGTGTTAGAGGCCTTTCAACATCTTAAAGTACCAGTGTTGCAGTCACCCTATTTCCTGAAACCTTTTATCCTTCAGACTGATGCTGCCTTTGTTGGCATCGGGGCTGTTCTATCACAAAAAGATGAGCAAGGTCAGGAGAGACCCATAGTTTACCTAAGTAGAAAACTCTTCCAGAGAGAGATGAAGTATCCTGTCATCGAAAAGGAGTGTTTGGCAATCAAATTGGCATAGAAAAACTCCATTATTACCTAGATCGTAGGTTCTTTCGTCTCTGTACCAAGCATGCTCCCCTCATGTGGCTCAGTTGGAACAGGGGTAATGATCCCAGGTTGCTTTGCTGGTTTTTGTCTTTGCAACCCTACCAATTTGAGGTCCTATCATAGGAAGGGTGTAGATCAGGAAATACGGACTTCCTCTCTCGACATCCCATCTTCCCCGAACAGTAACATTTAACGGGGGAATTACCAGGGGGTTTGTCTTGTTCCCCTCCCCTCTGGGTTGGAAAAATCCAAACTGAGCCTTGTGAAGCAGGACACCGTATGTAGCAGACATGGCACGCCCTCAAGATACCTCTTGCACATATTTAGTCTTTTTTTTAGCAAAAACCGAGGTGATTGTTTGGGCAAAGGTCACAAGCACAAAATATCTTCCCTCACAATACAGGACACGTGATGTGTCGTTTAGGGTTCCGAACTGAAATACCACATTTACAGACCTGCCCTTTGCGTTTCTTTTACCAAGGGGAAGCCGTTGGACGGCACCAAAGAAGAGAACCCCTTTAAAGAAAGCATAACCAAGTTGCAAATTAGGACTTTGAGAAGATACCCTTGGGTTTATACAATCAACCATAAACTAAAATAAAACCGCAGGCTGAAGACTCTTGGCCTTTTTCCCCAAGAATGTGGATGTGTGTTATAATCTAGTAAGTGATTAATGCATCCTCTCTGTTGTTGCCCTTTGCCTTTGCTGCTCAGTCTATGTGATGTCATCAGAATGTTGAGTATTTTTGAGTGGAAGAAAGAATCAGTTGGTGTGGAAGGGCTGAGCAGCAAGGAGGCTGCTCCTGGTGGGGCCTAATATGTATCTATCTTGTTTACTGTAACCAACTAACAAGGAAGTAACTTGATGAATAAATCTAGTATCCTATTCTACATCACTCGGCCTACGTATCATTCTTCCTTACAACAATGTGCTCATTGTGAAAGGGCAGAATGCCCTTACTCACAGGGATGGTAGTTAGTGGCTGAAGGGGGCTGACCCAGTACACTGTGCTGCAGTTAATTGAATACAAATGTGAATGACACGACAACAGACCGATGGATGGAGAGGGCTTCTTGAAACCCTTCCTTTAAGTAAAATCAAAAAGTCAGAGCTAGCGTAAGACCTGATAAAAAAGGACACAACTGGCTCCTGGAAAGCACTCCTAATTCTGAGGCTGAAATATCAAGGGATGGAAAGACCTAATTATCGTCATTTTATTGTGAGCCAATAATCTCAGCTTGTCAGCTGAAGTGGGGCATCGCCTAGAGCGGTGTCTAGGTCAAAGCAGCACGTGCCCTGTGTGGCAGCTGGCGATATCCTCGGTCCGATTATCAGGTGTTAACATGCTGTGGCGCAGCACAATAATCTCCATGTTTCCGGGTCAAACAACAGTGGCAGCCTTGTTGTTAGGTGGCTACAAAGCCTATTCTGACGGTATAAAACCCTGAGGTTATGTGCCATGAACTCCCTGCCCACTGGATGACTCACTCTACATTCCATGCATCTCTCGAAACCTGCTAAGGCAAACATGGGACTAGGAGTCAAATGTTACACCCAGGTGCAATAATAATTGAGATAGCCCCAGAGTACGAATGAGCTCGAGACATTTTCGGTTTCAGGGACTCCAAGGGAGTCTATACTTTATATTAGGAGTGAAGACATGAATAGCGCGAGCTTGGCTGTAAAGAACAAGCATTTGCAATGCAATAGGTCTCGCATTTGCGAGAGTTTGAGTTATCAGCATTGTAAATGACAATGTTTTTATTTATGTGTTTTGAAAATGTGCAAGCAGTGTTTATAGTCCTTGCTTACGAGAAGCAAGGCAGGCAGTAACTGCGCCTCTTTTACTGCCAGCCTTGCTTCTATAAGTACAAAGTGCGTATTTACACACCGTTTGCAAGTTTTCAAAACACATAAATAAAAAGCATTGTCATTTATAATGCCAATAGCTCAAACTCTCGCAAATGCAAGACCTATTGCATTGCAAATGCTTGGTTTTATATGTGACCACCAGCTGCAAATAGAAGCCTTCAGCTCTGCTTCGTAGGGAGGACCACACACCCTAATTAGAGATCTCTGTTTAGTGGGGATCTCTGTACCTACAGTGCATGTACCAAGTGCTCTGCGAGTATAGATAATTTTTTTTTAGACCACTCGGTAATCATTTTTGGTTTTTCAAACAAACTGATAAAAAGCAAAGACCTGAAATGCAAGGAGTTTTCCTTCTGTGTGTCAAATCCCTAGCGTGTGTTCTCTCTATGGGTACGTCTTTTTTTTCTTCTTTTTTTCAGTAAAAGTAGCCCTGTTCTAAAGCTGGTGGGCCTCTATCACTGCAAACTAGTGGTCCTTGCTAGATAGTCAACCAGGTACTAGACTTCTGGCAGAGGAGCTCATGCTCTGCTGTTAAAAAGCCCAGCGGTTCCCCATTTCCAAATGTTGGAGGAACCACAAGTGTGGAAGGGCCCGTGTATGGCAGTGCTCTCTCCCCACCAATCTTTAACTGACTCCCAGGTCTGTGCACTGTACAAGGAACCCATCAACCTCGAAGTGGTGCTGGAACAATTTTGAGAGTGTGGGTGCTGCCCATCGACGCCACCTTACTTGGGAGCCTTGAATGTACTGTCCACGCTGGTGATGCATATTTTGAGATAGTTGTGCTTTACTTTGTAAATCAAGCACGTCTTTCTTTACAGTTGTTTTGGAAACGCGCTAGAATATTGTGGCCTTCTTCATCCACATGCACCCCAGCAACACGATCACTAGTTGCAATGGCAAGATACTCCAACTTTTCAATCAGACAAAGGAATAGGAAACAGCACTCCATGTTAAAATAATTAATACCACTTTGGCGCACAAAGTTGCCTGCTGCCATGAAAAAGTTTGAACTTAAAGGCACGGTAAATGCTCCTAGGCTAATAAAGGCCTCGTCATTGTTATTTCTCCATTACATCTCCATCAAGGACACATAGGGAGTAGCTGCACCCTCCGCACAACTGCTTCCAGTGCCCCTGCACGCATGTACTTCCCATACAACACGTGCTGTGTACTGATAACTATTCCACATGCAGCAGACGCAGCACGCACTGTAAATGCAGAGCAAAGCAAGAAGCACAGAGAAGGTACCTTTCAAATATTTATATTTCGGTGAACATGTCTAAGTAGCCAAAGGGGGAATCCAGGAGGTAAAATTCGGCGTCTTTGTACACTGCTCTAAACACAAAAAAAACAGAATTAGATTAGTTGTGATAGACTTCCGTAACAGCAGAGTTCTTTTGCACACGTGATCATAACGAGAAGCTTCAGCACTCGCTCATGTTTGAGTAACTAGGACAGAATGTGTTTTTTGTGGTAACAATTCCTCCCCCCTTGGACACTGGGTCAGCGAGGCGCTGCATGAAGTAATTTGTCTGCTGATACCCTTGTCTGGCCAGCACCATACGACGGCGGTGCGCCCGAGCGTGCGATAGTGAAATTTATGTTTGGCGGGAGGTGTCTTATCTCAGAGGAAGGCCCTCGTTTTTCAGCAGCTGACTGCCCGGTCACAATCATAGTATTAGATCATACATTGCATTTTAGTGCTGATTATCTACTGCACATCGGTCGCAGTGTAATCTCATGCTGCCATGAGCAGCATGCTGGCCTTGCACACACAATAATAGAATAAACAAGCCAACAGTTACCCTACATAACGCGGAGCCCAGCTGTATGTGGGCAGATCCGCAATAGAAGGGGCCTGATGAAGGTAGGGAGGGAGTGAGGAACAGGGAAAGCGTACACGGGCTCATATGCTGTCCACGCACACACATCTCGATGGAGACAGGGAGGGAACGAGCAAGAGGGAAAGCGAAAGCGTCCACCGGTGGGAGCGAAGCAAAAGCGCGCGTTGTGGTACTGCTGCAAGCCTTATGCGTGCACATCGGCTGTCTGGGCCGAAGCGCAAACAGACGCCGTGAGCGTGCACATCGCCTGTCAAAGGGGAAAAGTGCACATCTCCTGTCCCCCTTCCAAAGTCAAGTCAACGACAATAGATCTCGGTAGCGAGCAGCTTCGCTGCATCGCTAGGCGAGACCTAAAAAGGAACCCTGCTCACAGCAATGGCAAGGAAGGGATACACCGGGCTTGTGTACTTCGAGAGAGGAGGGCAGTTTCCGCACTGCCGCGGGTTGGAGCTTGAGTTCCTTTATTGATCATTGCCCCCTTAGGCACACCTTGTCTGACAGGTTCTGAAATGTGACCTTGAGGATGCAAGTGATGACCTGGGCCGAACAGGCTTTTTGTGCCACCGGGCACTTCCCCAGTAGGCTGGAGCCCTTGGGGGCTGGTTTGGAAAGCCCAGGGCCTCTGCTGCTGCCTCTGTCACTTTACCAAGCTCCCCGAGGTTAACTACAGCAGGCGAGTGGTGAGGGGGAGAGAGAGAGAGAGAGAGAGAGAGAGAGAGAGAGAGAGAGAGAGAGAGAGAGAGAGAAAGAAAGAGTAAAGAGAACAGAGAGAGGAGAAAAGTAGTAGTACTAAGTGTACTGGCAGTGATAGTACTAACAGTACTAATAGTGAAAGCGGAACAATTAGCATCAATAGAGACAGTAGTCATACTCGTGGCATGCGACTATTTAGGGAAAACAGACAACAGGGACAGAACGAAAGAGAGAGAGGTAAAAATGGAGAGTTGGAAGGGGATCAAGCGGGCGAAAGAGAGAAATGTGGAGTGGATGGGAAAGAATACATAGGTGGTAAAGCAGAGGGGAAATACACAACGGTGAGCACAACGTTGAGAGGCTGGGGAGAAGCAAATTGGGTCCTAGGGGAAAGGGTTACATCAGGAAGACAGCTGGAAAACACACAGTCCCATGGAATGCTTAACTCAAAAGAAAAAATAGTGCTTCAAAAGCAAGCTCTGGAAGCATAAAAGTCAGACGGTCAAAAGAGACAGGAAAGAAGTTATGCTGCATGGAAGGAACAAACAAAAGATTGACAAGCTGGGATACAAATAAAAAGCAGGTAAATGAGAGTAACAGGAAAGCCAAGCAATGGGTGGGCTGCAAGCCCTTTTTATTCTTGGTAAGCGGCACAGTCTTGTAACAGACAGTGCATGCACTGCGTAGTCGGCGAGACCTAAATTACACATTATTTATTCATAACAGCCAAAAAATAAAGTGGAATAGTAAGAGCATTAGAAAATTCTAAATCATCAAAAGAGTTACAACGTCCAGCAGTTACACGGTCAGGGAGGGACACTCCAAACACACCCGTAGGAAATAGTGCGAGCCTTGGCAGACCACTTCGAAGCAGTCTACACCCCAGATAGGGAGGTGACGGGAGAGGCAGCTCGAGCCTCTCTCGGCCACATAGCCATACGCTCGTTGCCATCGGAGGCGGCCACGGAACTAGAAGGGGATATCACGGCCGAGGAATCCAACTAGCAATCCATGCGGTGCAATCAGGGAAGGCACTGGGCCCCAACGGCATCCCAATCGAATGGTATAAAAGTAGGGCTGAAACGCTTAGTGAGCCCCTATTAGCCATGTATAATGAAAGCCTGCTGAAGGCCGAACTCCCATTAGACCAACGGACAGCGACTATTGTTGCGATCCCGAAACCCGGGAAACCACAGGAGGACTGTGCGTCATACCGCCCGATTTCGCTTCTTAATGCAGAAGCTAAAATTTTGGCAAAACTGTTAGCCAATAGGTTAATCTCCCACCTCCCGCAACTGATCCATCCTGACCAATCGGGCTGTATGCCCCATAGGAACACTGCCCTCAACCTACGATGTGTTCACGGTGTACTGGCCAAAGCGCCCTCGCAGTCGGAACCAGCGGCCATATTATCACTTGATGCGAAAATGGCCTTCGATATGGTGGAGTGGCAGTACCTCTTTGAGACCCTATCCTGCATGGGGTTTGGCCCTAAATTCATAGCATGGGTTCAACTACTGTATACCAACCCCGTTGCCCAGGTCACAGCAAACGGGCATCTTTCCCGTATGTTTCCGCTGGCTCGGGGCACCCGTCAGGGCTGTCCCCTGTCGCCATTATTATTCGCGATCGTCTTAGAACCCCTGGCGACATTAATACGTGCCACACCCCTGTTGAAGGGGATCACCTGGGTGGAGGGCTGGGAAGATCGTCTCTCACTATATGCTGATGACATGCTGGTGTACTTGACGGATCCGGAGAATGGCATACCGGAGCTCTTGGCTCTCTGCGACACGCAGGGGAAGACCTCAGGCTATACCATAAATTGGACGAAATCAGTGTTATACGTGCTTCGGGGGCCGGCTCCCGCTCTGGGTACTGAATGCCCTTTACGATTGGCTGGGACTTCATTTAAGTACCTGGGTATTCATGTCACGAGGGACCCAATGGTCTTCTTTGAAATGAATCTGCAACCACCCTTGGAGCGTCTGAAACAAGATGTAAGCATTGGGCAACATTACCCTTGACGCTGCTGGGCAGAGCGGCACTATATAAAATGATGGCGCTACCAAGGTTCTTGTATGCTCTTGATAATACACCGTACCCGGTACCACTAGATATTTCAGGCAGGTGTCAGCGCTGGTATCCAATCTGCTATGGAGCAATCGCCCTGCACGTATTGCACACGCTAAACTGAATAAGAGTTGGTACGAAGGGGGGATTGTACTACCGAACTTGCAATTCTACTATTGGGCGACGCAATTAAAGACGATTAATCAATGGATACACGCACCCCAAGATGACCCTGCATATAGGGCGGACAGGGCTCAACTGGGAACTAACAGTTTGCTAGCAGCCCTATATGACAAAAGATTGGCCATGACGATGGTGGGGCCCACAAGACATTCGGCTACGCTATGGCATGCAGCGCAGGCTAAATTAGGGTGGAAAGGAAAAATCACCAAACTAACCCCACTATGGGACACCAAAGCCTTAGGCCGATTGAGACGTAGTAAGGGCTTCACACGCTGGGACAACATTGGCATCTCCACGGTAGGAGACCTATGGGACAAGGGAACGGTGGTTCCATTTACCCAACTGCAACAACAGGGCGACGGAATCATATAGATACGTACAAATCAGGCATGCCTTATTGACAGCAATACCAACAGACACTGACGTCCCGGAGGCTTCGCCCCTTGAGAACCGCCTCCTCACGGACTACATGCAGCAGCGAGCCACATCCCTTACATACCGGAAGTTGATCAACAACTTACCAGACCCTACCCTGCAACTAAGAGAGAAATGGGGAACTGAGATAGGGGAGTTGGACGATTCGGAGTGGAACGAGGCGCTGGCTTCTCCAAAGGAGGTGGGCATCTCGGCAAAGTTCCGTTTAGTGCAGCTCAAAATCCTACACCGGGTGTACTACACGAGAGTCATCCTTCACAAAATCCATCTGGCCCAACACCCCTACTGTCTTCGCGGGTGCGGTGAGGAGGGAACATTTCTACACACTATATGGGAGTGCCCCCACATTGCCGAGTTCTGGAGACAAGTAATGCGTACCATCTCCTAGGCGTTGGAATTGTCCCTAGTGCCTGAACCACGTAATTGCCTACTGAACATGTGGGAAACGAATGACCTTACTAGACACGGCCAGATCTGGGCAACAGTGGGCATGTTGATAGCGAAGAGAGACATAGCTCAAAAATGGGGCGCAGCAGAACCTCCCACGTTAGCACAATGGTGCAGGAATATGGATGGGGTGATGATTACTGAATGGGCGGTATATGCAGGAAGGGCGAGCCCACGTAGGTGGAATAAGATCTGGACTAACTGGAATGTGTTCAGGGGAGAGATATGTGAGCCACTGCAAGAAGACGAAATGTCTGACTCAGAGGGGGAGGATGTCGAGGAGTAAGGGTGTAAAGGTCAGGGGAGATAGTTACAGGGCACAAAGCTACAATCGGAGAACGTGAACTCTCTCTTTGAATACATACTATAGGCGCAACCTGACTGTCCAAACCAGTGCAGTACTCTGATTGAAATGTAAACTAAAATGTACGATTCCAACCAGATTTGGCACTTATTGAAATTATGCTCTAATATAATATATGCTCCACGGTGTACCAGTGCGATCGAACGTATAACGTGCCCTAATTGACGTGATTGCTACATTGTATGTTTTATGAGTTGTTTTTTCTTAATAAAATGTTTAAAAAAAAAAAAAAAGAGTTACAACGATCCAACAAAACTCATTTAAATTGAGTAAAAAAATTACTAATCTACTGGTCAGTTGAAAATAAAGACTAGTTTAGCAAGTGGAAATGGCCTCTGACAAGTTTCTGATACTTGTTATTTTAAAAATCAGTCTTAAACAATATATTCTTCCAATAACCGTACAAATGCACAGTATGGGCTCCATTTATGTGGCCCCTTGCACCGCCGAACATCACTTTTTGCAACGTTCTGTGGCGCAAGAGCCTGCTCCATATTTACGGGGCATCACTAAGCCTCTTTTTTGGGCTTAATGCTGTCTTGTAAATATCGTTCCCTTTAACGCAGTTTTCTGCATTAAAGGGGCGTGGAATGGGTGTTGCTGGGGGCGTTCCCAGTAACATCCATGTGCTTTTTGACACTGCCCCGGATTTCAGAGAAACTCTAAGTCTGAGGCATCGCCAAAAACGTAAGCCTCCCCAGGGGAGGCATAAGTCTTCAATGCAATCAGTTTCCACATGCTGGTTGCAGCACAAGCATCCATCATCAGATTGCTCATGCGCTGAACATTGGAAAGTCAAATTGCATAACAGTGCATAGCTGGAATGAAATTGGAAATTAAATAGCGTATATGTTGTTTCTATTCCCGCATTTTGATAGCAATGTTTTCTTGAAACCCCTCCAGTGGCTTAAAAAAAATCACCCTTTAAGCACCTACAATAGTAGATGACAGCTCTTCGTGTGCTCCTAGTTAGTGCTTGTTTGCTCAGCTTGTCACCGATATTGTGTTGAATAATACACAGTGCAAGTATGTAGGGATAATTTTAAAATACTGCTGACACAGGAGAAGAGTAGAACATGTTTATTCACAGAGATCCTCTAGCACCAACTAACAGGATTCTCTCAACATTCTAAGGTGAGCTTCACATGAGAGTTCTAAAGAATGGTAGATACCAACTGGGTAGAAAAGAGAGGGGTGGACAAGGAGGGAGAAATGGAGGAGGGCAGGAGGGGGAATTATAATAACATATTACAACACATCTCCCTTGCAAAGGGAAAACAAAAGGAGAAGGGGGTAGCTTGCAATAATGTTGGAACAAAGCATAGGTGATTTAAGATACAGAAAAAGATGTGGTTACATTTCATAATCAGCATGCCAACTGGGCAGATGACGAATACTGATATCCTTGGATGCTCTGAAGTTGGGAAGGAATTCTTCTGATCCTTCGATCTTGCCAAATTCAGGAGTGCACACTTTGGAGCAACTTGCAACATTGTCAATGCTCCAAGTGCTTCCATCTTCTAATAACACAGAGTTGTTATTAACACGCTTAATTCTCAAAGGTTTGGAGAAAACAGAAACTTTAGAACAATTAACATTTGGTCTTTTGATAACAACCCACTGACCAACATGCCACTCTCTGTTGCTTGTCCCCCATTTTTGATAGTACCTGGATTTGTAATTTGTTTGATGACTCTTGACCTTATCAAAGACTGTCGTTCTGTCTACCCAAACAGGACATTCACCATTGAGCCAGTTAGGGGTCAATTTTGAGCCAGGATTCCTTCCTTTGAGAGAAGTGAAAGGGGGTACCCCGGAAACACTATTGGGAGTAGTGTGGTATGACCTAAACATCTTTGTTACATCATCATCAACAGAGTCCTTGGAGACCAAAGCCAATTGGATGGTATCCTTTATCATCAAGGGGGGGTTTTAAGTGAGTGATGGACAAAGTTCTCAAAAACGGTTTCATTTCTTCAGAAGTAAATTGAACCCCATTGTCGGTAACTAACGTGTTAGGAATACCTTCTTTGGAAAATGTGTCTTTAAAGAACTCAATAAGTGCTGAAGTGGTGATTGTTGTGACAGATTTAGCGCAGATCCAGTGAGAGTGATAGTCAATTAATACAAGCATGAATCTGTGAGAGGAATTAAGCAAATTGAGGGTGCCAATGATGTCACGTCCTAACTTGTCCCATGGCCTGGAGGGAACAGGAATGGGAAGGAGGGGGGCCTTGTGAGTGATTTTATTTGTATCACTGGACAGCAGGCCAAACAATCCTTCACAACTTTCTCTGTCATAGAGTCCATATTGGGAAATTAGTCATCGTTTCTGATCTTACTTTTTGTCAAACTCCTGCCGGGGTGACCCTCATAGATAATTTGTCCTTTACAATCCAAAAATGTCTAAGATTCTCAGGAACTTCTTTGAGGTTCTTGGGCCACCCTTTACCAATGAATTATTTGAGAGATGATAGGGTGTTGTCATCCTGTGCACATTTCTCCCTCCCATTTTTACTGATGGCAGGAATGTCAATGGAAACAATTGCATAAGCAGAGGGTTTAGTGTAGGAATCTTCAAAATCAATGAATAGTCTACACAAACAATCTGCACCCTGATTCTTCTCACCTGGTACAAATATCATATTATAATTAAAACCTTGTAGACCCAACACCCATTTAGAGATGCGGGGGTGGCCTTCTTGATGCATTTGGTGGAGAACAAAGGCAGTAAGGGTTAATGATCTGTTCTTATGGTGCATGGGATACCCCATATAATTTTTTTAATGATTGCTAAGTGTTCTAGATGCAACAGCTTTTACTTTCTCTTTCCTTTCAACAGTTTGTGTGAGTGATACACCTAATCCTCTCATGCTAGCATCTGTGGTTAAGGTGGTCTTAGCATTGGGATTAAACATGCTCAAAAGAGGTGCTTCTGTGATGGCTTGCCTAATGTGTGAGAACTCATTCTGACAATCAGCGCTCCATTCAAAAGGGGTACCCTTCTTTAATAAGGACCTGAGGGAATGTAAACAATCAGCAACGTTTTTTTTTTAGACATGTATTCAATTAAGTCTAGGAATGATTTAAGTTCTTCCTTGTTGGAAGGTGCTGGTGCTAATTTAACTGCATCCACAAGACTGGTTTTGGGACCTATTCCTTCACTTGTAATGGTATGACCAAGATACACTACAGATTCCACCCCAATTTTGCATTTCTCTATCTGTGTGGTAAACCTAGCTCTGCTCGATTTCCTCAAAACCTCTTCAAGGACTCTATTGTGCTCTTCTTTGGATTCGCCTTACATAAGTAGGTCGTCTTGAAAACATAATACTTTATCAGTGCCCTGCAATATGTGTTGCATGATACGCTGGAACACTGCCGCGGCGGATGCCAATCCAAAGGGCATTCTACAAAATTGGTAGGCTCCGAATGGGGTTATGAAAGACGTGAGAGCTCTGGAATCTGGATGGAGAGCTACCTGGTGGTAATCAACGAAAGATCCAGAACGCTAAAGTACTTTGCTCCCTGTATGACGCTGAGCATCTCATTGATATTAGGGCGGGGATGTCTGTCCACCCAAATATTAGCTTTTTGATCTCTTAGATCGACACACAACCTGATTTTCTTCCCCCTCCTCCTTGGATGCCTTAACAATGGGGGCAAGCCATTTGGAGCTCTCAATCTTCTCACTTATTCCATTGGTCTCCAACTTGTCCAATTCTTTTTTCAAAGGGTCCTGTACTAGCAACGGAACAGACCTGGCTTTATGGACTACAGGTTTGTACTGATCTTTCAATTTAATCTTCTGGAGGTAACCTTTATGTAAGCCTAATTTGTTGGGGAACACTTCAGGAAATTTCTCGTGAATGTCATTACCAGTCACTGATTTGTCTACAAGATAGACCGGTTCTGGAGCATTGGGATCTAACTTAATCCCTAAATCTTTTTGGTGTTTCCACCCTAGCAGATTTGAACCATTTTTGTTATGTACACATTCCCAATGGTAGATCCGTTCTTGAAACTAATCTGCATAACCAGGATTCCAACCAATGGTATGGGATCATTGTTGTAACCACCAGGATTTATGTCAGGAGGCAGAAAAGTGTCGCTCTTGTTCTTAAAATTATCTGTAAAATACGATTTATTAATCAAAGTATACGGGAAGCATGAATCTGCAAAAACTGTAAAAGGGACTTAATTTAAAAGTATATTGCATGTGGGATCATTGTTGTTCTAGAATCCTAGATTATCTGCAATTTGCAAAATGATATCTTCCCTATGAATCTCCTCACAATTGACCAAGTGTGTGACATTACCCTTCATGTCTCTGCAAACTTTGGAAAAGTGCCCACGTTTATAGCACCTCCTGCATATTACTCCTCTGGCAGGACACTAGATATTATTGGCTAAATGGTTTGGGTTGCCACACCTGAAACATTTAAACTTTGTAGTTTCGTTTTTTAGCTTAAGATTCTCAGTAGCAACAGGCTTGTTTTTATCTTCTCTCCCTGATACCTTAAGCACATTTTTATCAATTACTTGCTTGACATCAACAGTGTGTCTCATTTCACTCATACAAAAAGCAGTATGTTCTATGCTCTTTGCGATGTCTATGGCTTGTTTAAGATCAGGTACATCAGCTAATAACTTTTCTTGGATTTTATAATCACTGGTACACCTCACCAGCTGATCCCTAATTTCAGTCAATGTACTAAAATCTCATGTTTCAGCTCGACCATTTAGAACTGCTATGTAGTTAATTAATTTCTCATTTTTTCCTTGAGATCTAGAAAAACACGTATGGTGTTCCAAAACTACATTTAATTTTTCTCCAAACTGAATTTCCAATTTCTTAAGGGTGTTGTAATAAACATTCAGTGGAGTATCATCCATGGCATCCTCAATGATACTTTGATTTTCCTCAGCAAGATCAGGAAGATCATCATAAATTTCTCTGGCATGTTTACCTAGATTATGTAAAAGAATATGTTGTTTCCGCACATTGGAAAATCTGTCACCTCCTATAGCTATTAAATAGGACTCGAAGAGATTAACCCATTTTTTCCAGGGAATGAGTGGCTCACTCTCATCATTCAAGAAAGAAGGAGGTTGAGACATAGGAACGGAAGCTTTTGATACTGAAGCAGAAGAAAATACAAAAAACAAGAAGAAGGAGGGGAAAAAAGAAAAGGAGAGATAATAGTAAGGTAAAGACTGAGGGAGAAGAAGAACATTACAGTACTATAACCTAAGAGAATGTTGATAAAAAATACTACCATGTAATACACAAGGCTAGTACCAATAAAAGCGTAAGATGGAGAATGAAGCAAAAGTGAAAAAATATTCTAACAATAAAAGTCAAAAGCAAAACGAGGGCAAAGTTGTGTACTTGAAAAATGACGCAAAGTGGTAGTAATAGCAGTCAAAGTAAACTCTTTACTGCAACTCATCCTCTGTATTGACAACTCCTCCCATGCACAGGATGTAGCACAAAACATTCTCAGATTTACAGAGAATTGGATGACAGCAAATTCACTAAAAATCAACCTGGATAAGACAGTAAGTCCTTGTTATCCCTACCAAAAGCACCTCCTGCAATGACCATTTTTGGCCTCAAGAGCTAGGTGCCCCGCCCCTTCCTGTGCCGGTCGTGAAAAGCCTTGGCATAAAAGTAGACTCCAAGCTCTCCATGGTCAACCAGGTCACCTCAGTGGTTGGTGCTTGCACAGGCCTGATGTGGCAGTTGCGGAGACTTGTCCCCTTTCTTTCTACTACCTCACTACAGATGATAGTGTCAACACAATTATCTCGAGGATGGACTATGGTAATGCCTTATATATTGTCCTTCCGCAGAAACTTATTAACAGACTACAGGTGGTATTGAATGACGCTGCCAGGCTGATTTTTAGGCTTCCAAGAAGGTCTCACGCCACCCCGTTGCTGTGCAAGTTGCACTGGCTCTCCATTAGGCAGAGAGCAATATTCAAGGGCCTCTGCAATGCCAACAAAGCAATCTATGGCCAAGCTCCAACCTACATTAAAGAACGCCTTGAGACCTATGTCTCAGGCCATACATTGCGGTCCTCCGAGGCCTGCCGTCTGTCCCTTCCACGGTACAATACCAAATCTAAAGGGGGCAGAGCGTTCTCCGTCCTACTCCCACAGCTATGGAACCAGTTACCTGAACATCTCCGAAAGGAACACACTCTCCTCTTGTTCAGAAAGCAGCTCAAAACGCTTCTGTTCAGAGAGGCCGTGAATGAGGTCTAGTTCCCTATGCATGCACTGTTCATGTCACCTTTTAGTAGTTTTTGGCCACTCTCCTCTAAGCGCTAAGAGACCTGCTGGTGATTAGGCGCTATATAAACGCCAGTTAACATTAACATTAACATTGTGAGGATGGTCTTGGAGCTCTCGTAGACTACCTCACAGCTACTAGAAACAGCAGCGAGATTGACACCATGATGTTGGAGGGCACACCACAAGAAGGATGTGCTCTGCTCCCATTGCCATTCTAATGATTTTTCCTTAATAGGATCCGTTTTGTTGTAATGTATTCCTTCTCTCTCTCTCCCGCCCTCCCCTCTCCCACCACGTGGGCACCCGTACCTCTGCGCGTGCCACTAATGTTATGACGTATCAGCTGGAGTTCTAGAACGCCAATTGAAAGCCTGTCAGTTGAGGATTGAGTTGGCGTCAAAACGCTGTGGTCACTACGTTGTCCACTGCGTACCTGATGTGCTGTTACTACATGAAGAATAAATCTTATTTTGGAACCACCCATATGCATATTCTTCATTAGACGTTTAGACTCCCTTCTAGAAAATTGGTGTTAAGTGGGGTGATGGACTAGGAATGCTCCAGCACACCCACTTTATTTTTTTTCTTTTTAGATTCATATAGCGCTGGCTAGAACCAGAGGTATCAGATAGGTTTACATGTTTTTTATAACACACTTTATTATTTTTTTTCCTTTTCTTTGTTCGGTAAAATAGAATGAATACAGCCATGCATAGAAAAATTATCAGTGCATTACAGATAGTATCATGAATCATACATCAATCGATCATTGAGTAATGTCTATCCGTTGACAACATACACCCACGGCACAGGTTGTACTTCATGTATAGTTTGACAAGAGTATCCAATATAATGAGATCATATATAAATGGTTGTATAATAACACAACATTCCAACTTTATTGCCCCCCACACCCCTTACTGACTCAACCCCATATAAGACAGATAGCTGTTGGGTCCACCCTGGTTTCCATTTAGTATCCACATAGATATATACATGCCGCAGAGTGCAGCCAACCATGTTTTATATGTGTGTCGTTCTGGGGTCAATAATAATGTGGGAAGTGGAGGCAAGCATAACTGCAATACTATGCATCGTCTACTCTGGAAACTATCGTAGATTCCAGGGCTTTAAATGCTTCCAATAATAGGTCCCATTCCATTGATATCAGGGTCTTACGTAGACCTCAGAACTCCTCCCGCCTGATGGCAGCACTTTCTGCACCTCCCCAACGTACCACCTCACTATGCCAGGTGTAGACTAATGGGCCATCACTGATTTCCACCGCATAGTGATGGCACGTTTGGCAATAAGTACAGTCGGGTCAATAAAACGGGTTTGCACCTTCTGTGATTTGGGGCGGCGTTGTAGGCCAAGTACGCATCCATCAACTGACTGCTCTATAGGGACACCGGTTGTGGTTGTTAGACTCCGGATCATCTCCATCCAGAATTCAGCCAGTTTGGGGCATGCCCATAGCATATGCATAATGTCAGCGTTTTCTAGCCTGCATCTGTGTCCAGAAACATATGTTGTTATCGGTGCGGTGTGAGGTATGCCCTATGTAATATCATAAATTGTATGAATTTAAACTTGGCTTTGCGAGACACCTTCTTGGGTTACTCCAGCAATGTGATCCACTCCCTGTCTGTTATATCCTTCCCCAGATCTTCAGACTATTTGGTACGGATGTCAGCGAGAGAGATCCCAGCCTGCGCCCTAACGGCGCGATATAACCACCTAGTGAGGGGACATTCCATATCAATGAGAAGTGCCTGCGTTAACTCCTGTGTTTGCGGTTCTTCTCTAGTTGGGGCCCATTGCTTCTTAACATAAGCAAGGATCGCAGTGTGTCATAAATAGGTTGCCCGAAACCCCATTTTCTCTGTTGAAGTTCTCACGATCCATGAGGGTACTATTGTTAAAGAGCACACCCACCGCAGCAACACCCCCTCAACCCAACAGCGTATAGTATGGTAGTAATTAAGCCTGTGAATGTAGGGATACCCAGTAGTGGTATATTGTTAGCATATGGGACATTCCTGTGTGTGTACTTTAGTGCCCTATACCAGTACATAAGTGTGGTGCGTAATAGTGTCGGTGCATTTTGTGGGATTTTTCAGTGGGGTAGTACCAGGGTGTGTAGGACTCCACGATTTATGTCACAGGCTGTGTACCCCACTTCCTGTAAATTGCGTCCTGCCAACCAATATGCCAGTCACTGTAGCTGACTTGCGTAGAAATAAACGTGGAAATTAGGCGCTCCAAATCCACCCCTTTCTGTCCCTAGTTGTAGTTTGGCGATGCTCACCCTGCGACGGCCTGTCCCCCAAACCAGGTCAGAGAGTAAGGTATTATCAGATAGCTTTACATGTTTTGCGACTAGGTTTACTCAAAGTACATGTGGGGATCCAAATGGGACAGGACAGTCTGATGAAGTAAAGCAGATATAGAAAATGCAGAATAAAGGTAGTGTTAAATAGTAAAAAAGTATTGAGGCCTGGTTACAAAACGAAAATGGCTGAAAGGAATTAGAAATCTCCTTACTGCCCCCCCCCTCCCATCCCCCAAAAAAGTAATAAAGTTGTTTGGAAAAGGAATAATGAGCTCCTCACTTGGATGTCAGTGGGTTGCTTTTAAGATCATTAATAACAATGGAGGTCATTTCCTCACAATGAGCCCCTGACAGCCAGCTCTTGGAACCCAACCTTACCTAAACCTTTGGTCAACCATTAGTAACGCAGGCTCTTCACCAAGCTTTTGTGTAAAACTGCCTGGTAGATCTGTCTAGACTACATAAGGTTTGTATGTGAACTAGAGAGAAAACCAGGTTAATGAAGCATGCGCCTTAATATTTTACCCCTCCCCCCTCCTGTCTTCCTCTCCTTACCTCTGTTCATGTTTGGTATTTCTTATTATACAGGAGATTCAAATGATGTTGTGTTTCTTTGAGCTGAATGTATCTATTGAATCCAGTTCAGACAAATTAAAGTACTGTTATGATTAGCAATGTACCCAAAAATAGGCCCGGGTAGTCACCTAACCTTTCTCCTACATTTACCCTGCCATTGTACTACATAACAGGTTTGTGCTGACCTTTTACCTAGTTAGGTGCTGCATAAATGTTGTGTGGTTTTCTCCGAAAATTAGCCTAATTTATTATGCATGAGGATTCTCAGAATCACAGCAGGGCTACCATATTCTGCACCATAACTATGTATAAGGGTCATCCCTATCGTCATCCTCTGCCTATATGACACAGCAAGGTAGAATCACTGAGGGTACCTTTTGGGTATATAAGCAACATGTGTTTCCTGGGGCAGGCAGAGAAAAAAGACTTCCATGCTGACAGGAGACGCTGAGGTCCCTGCACGCAGTATGCCAGCACGCAGTGGTCGGACATCCCTCGCGGGGTGTCCAACTAGAGGTCAAGACGGGGTCCTTCATTTTCTCACTTCAGGTAATGGGGTTGGCTTTATCCTAGGGGCATTCTTGGCTATACACCTACATACATGCTAGGTACACTTAGGTACATCTAGTTAGGGTTAGCATCGTAGAAGTAAGTTTTATTAATGTAATGTATCTATTTACCTGCATATATCTCTTGTTTTAGCACTATGGTAGAATTCTACAATCTGTTCACTCTATTGGTGCTTATAATCATTTATGTCTGTTTCTGTCTTATGGTTGTTGCAGCACACATATTTTACACTAGAATGAAACTGGTTCAATAAATGCTTATTGAAAACGTCCCCATCGTTTATTCTGTGTATCTCTCCGAGACAAAGTGAGCACAAGTGACTGAGCAAAAAGTACTGTACTGTTTCCACAATCCTTGAGGTGTCAGGGTTGTCATGTTCGATAGTTGCCAGAAACTATTTTCTCCTTGGTAAGAGGAGTTTATAGTGGCACTATGAGCTAGCTGGTATACAGAAGATATACGGTGGGGGTGTCTGGAATCAGTCTGGACACCAATCCCATAGATAATGTTGTCTAAACGCACAGATCCTAAATAGAATTTTAGGAACTATAGGACAGTATCCTTGTGTCTACAACATGCACATTCTTCTAGATATACTGAAGGCACTGTTTAGATTGTACCCTTTCTAAACCTGAATTGTTCTCATATATTCAATGATAATCCACATTGTTATAATTAAAGTATGTAAACCAATAACATTTCTTGTGTAATCTGCAAATCCTATCCTTTGATTGTATTGTCATATTATCTGATTGTATACTGTTAAAAAATACATTTTCTCTTAAATTAATAAACACCTTTAAAATGGATTTTACTAATTTTTCAAAACTTTATTGGTGAGTTTGCTTTTTTCTAATTTGGAATTTCCTAACTGCTTTTTTACATTGATCACATATTTCCCCATACCCCCTATTTCCCATGCCATGTCCCTTCTTATTCCTCCGACCACAATTTTGCTGTTCCACCTGTTTTCTTACTTTTCTATTTTTTCTGTCCATGGGAGGTAGGAGCTGAGATGTAGATTAGTGGTCATTCCTCTTTCTATTTTTCTATGTAGATTTAGTCTCCTCATTTCTTCTTCACACCCCCATCCTCCTTCATATACCTTAGTACCTTATTTTTCTTATTTTGCTCTTTAGTTGAAGATGAGACACCTACAAGCCCCACATCTCTTCCACACTCTTTTTTTCAATGAAATACCCCACCCCTGCACAGCTCTCACAAAGTGCCGTGCATATCGTTTTTGGTTTTGTCCCCCTTTTTCTCCCCTCCAACTTGCTTATTAAACATTTCCGTACCCTCAGCCTTTCTCACTTTATTTTAGTTTTTGCTCTTCTTCCATTCATCTTCTTTCTTCCCTCTTCCACTTTAGCTTTGTGTTAAAAATGTAAAAATGTTATTGCTAACTTAAGCATTTTATTTTTAACTACATTCATGGCTACCATATTTTAAATTTCTGCACACTTCTAATTGTTTGTTGGCGATTTGTAGGTTGTTTCAAGGAAGATTTTATAAAACGGTTTCCTCTTCTAGGCCAGATGTGTAAAGATTTTGTACTCTTTTACAAGGTTTTGCCATGTCATTCATTCTAGATGCTTTTTTTTTATCATTTTGATTTTTTGAGATATTTGTTTCACAAAAACGCTATTCTCCATTTTGTATTTTTTCCTAATCCTCATGGTACACCATAGAATGGCAGATTGTAGAAGTTAGTTCTTTATTCACTTTTTAGTTAAATGTAAGAATTAGTTTTACAATGAAAGTCACAGTTCTTTCAACAAATCTCTGTGATATTAGTATATTCTTAAGGGAAAGTGGACGCTCTCGAAACCTCAATCCTCATTAACTAAGTATTATGATGAAGAAAAATGAGGATCTAATAGCCCGGTACTTACCAGTTTTCTTCATTACTTTGAGTCCTGGTCTTTCTTGTCGCAGTGTTGCATATGAACACCTTCTTCTTCACTGGTCTTAGGAGTTGTGTTGATAAGTCTTTGCCTTGGACTTTGTTCAGTCATGAGCCTATTTCTTGATTTCAAATGGAAAAGAGAGTGCTTGCATTGCAGTGCATAAGGGACTATTTTATATCTTGAAAGTAGTCTGAATGATCACACATTAAAATCTTTATCTGGTCAATGCACAGGACACAGAAAGCAATCGGGTTTTCTTTTCATAGAAGGAGGATTTTGTAATGTTTTAGGCTTGACTCAAAAAGCAAGCCATGCCTATTGGCTTTGCCATTTCTCACTACTATAACTTAGTAATGGTTCAAGAGATCATTCATCACCAATGAACTCTGCACCATAGCCAGATATATTGTCCAATTAACCTTTAATCTAATATTACATCATTGTCGCTGTAGATCACAACATCTGAAAATATATTCAGTTGGTACCACCGGACTATGGATGTTCAGGACATCATTATTTCATTTGTGTTATGGGCTAGCGTGGATTTCACAAATTAGTAGTCTTTAGTGTGCAAAACAAATTGTATGCAAAGGTGCATGGTAAGTGTTTGAACAACCTTACCTTTTACATTGTGGAACAAGTTACTTACAGATGTCCTTACAACGCTAGTCTCCATTTTGAGTTTTCTCCAAATCCTCAAGGTAAACTACAAGATGGCATATTGTAGAAGTTAGCCCTTTATTCAATTTGAAGTTAATTGTAAGAATTAGTTTTACAATGAAATTCACAGTTATTGCAGCTAATCTCTCTGAGATTAATATGTTCTTCAGGGAAAGTGGACGCTCTCGAAACCTGCTTAATCAATCATCATTAACTAAGTATTAGGATGAAAAGAAAAAGAACAAAGATCTAATAGCTCCGTTAGTTACTAGTAATCTCTATTACTCTGAGCCCTGGTCTGCACAGTGCTGCATGAGAACATCTGGTTACACCACGTTACTGTACAGATGTGCTTACACCCATCAGGGAGAGGGGATTTGTAGCTGTGTAAACAAGGGTGAGGGCAGTGTCCAATTATCATGTTACACTCAATCAGAAACTGGAACAAGCATTTGCAATGCAACAGGTCTCGCTTTTGTGAGAGTTTAAGTTATTAGCATTGTAAATTAACCAAACATAAACAAAACATAAATAAAATGCATTTTCATTTGCAATGCCAATAGCTCAAACTCGCGTAAATGTGAGACCTATTGCATTGAAAATGCTTGTTTATTTTGGTGCCTGGGCCTATTTTCTGTCCCAGTCCCATCCGGCTTTAGACTCTGAAATTGCACTAAAAACAGGCGCTCAGCTCTGAGCCAACGGGCACGGTCCTGAAACGGGCCCTTACATATTCATTGTACACAGCCGCATCTTATGAATTGATCTCACTGGTCTGCTGTACAGTATCAGGCCTTGCACAGTTGTAGATGCAAAACGAAACACTGGGCTAGGATTGCACTCCAGCGCTCTCAGCTGTTCTGCATATATCATGCCACTTCTCTGTTATCTTTAAACCAGAGCCTGACACGTGAGGGGGGAGCGTTCATTTGCTGCCTGTGCAGATAGAGCACAGACTTGGGGCTCTTCGTGCACGGAATATCTCAGCATTTCATGCCCATGCTGTGCAGATTTCTACAGGAGTTATTAGGTTTGGTTCTAATGCTTTAGTGTTTTCTGATCATGTCCGTCAATTACACAAAATACCAGGGGTAGCGGGAGTGATATTGGGTAACATTTGGTTCCGGATGACATCATGTGGTTGGCCCTGTGCCCCATCCTGAGTACCAGTGGTTGAAGCCGGCTGGAACCTCCAGGCTTTCAACCCTGGCACAGCAAACAAAACGGCATCTATTTCCTCCTCTGGCGGTTCTCACGATGCCACTTCTGCCACCCTTGTTGCCACTTGAAAAGCCGCCTCTGGCCGCTACACCATTTGAGATTATATTTTGATTGATGTACTCTGCAGGAAAAACGAGCGTTGGCAAAGCTGATAGGCCTCACATTTGCGACCCATTGGCTTGGGTTGGTGCTGTACTGGGGTTTTCCTCTGATGGGCAGTCTGTTGTGGTGAATTGGTGCTGTATTCTGACTGTGCACAGTGGGTGGCTGCTAGACTGTAGGTCTGCACTGTAGCAGTGCCTCTAGTGTATGCCCTGCATAGGTGAGTGGTCGCTGTACTATGACTCTGTCTCTGATGGGAGCTATGCAGGGGTGAGTGGGCCCTATACTGTGGCTCGGTTTCTGATGGGTGCTCCGCAGAGATTACTTGGTGTTGTACTGTGGTTCTCTGCTGTGGCGCTCTCTCTGGTGGGGAGTTTGTGTGGGTGCCGTACTGTGGTTCTGTCTCTGATGGAGGCTCTGTGGGGGTGAGTACAGGCTGTAAAGTGGCTGTCTCTGGTGGGTGCTCTGCGGGGGTGAGTGGGTGCTGTACCTTTGCACTGTACAGTGTTGTAGTGTAGTTCCTATATTCCCAATAGGCTCTGCGCATTGGAATAATATAAACAGCAGTGTAGACGTAGGACTGAGGTCGACTAGGTCTCTACTGACTATATTAGACTTTCTCGAGTAAACAAGGAGGAGTTTAACTTCCCTGGATAGACAAGAAGGGATTAGCTTCTGACAACCATATAACATGACAACTTTGCTCCCTCAGAATAAAGAGTGTATCTCTAGAGTCGTGTGAAAACAATAGACAATTATTTCACTCAGTCAATCGTGCGTACTTAGTTCCACCAGAGTGCAGAGAAATAGAGAGACGGGCGTTTTCAATAAAAGGTGTTATTTATTGAGCAGTCTTCTTTCTCATGCAAGAGAAATGAATTGCCACAATTGCAATACTTATCATGAAGTAAAGTGCGTACAGTAAAAGGAGTATTATGAAATAATACTGTAAAAGCATTGATGTGGTTTCTTAGCCATATGATACTTTAAAATGGGTAAATATATACATACATAAAAACATTGACTAACGTACTCAACTGGTGCTTCTAATCTACGCCTACCCCGGTGTACCTGACCTAAGCCTAATACGTGGGAAGGAGTAAGTAAGTTGCAGTTTAAGTTAAGTGGATTTTGCCAAGGATCTGAATCAAGAATTCTCTTAAGGGTTTAGTCAGCTCCTTACCTTGGTTCTTAGAATGAAGGAGGTCTTGTATCTCTCTCTCAGGACTCGATATCCCAGCAACCCGCAAGGGTGACTGGAAACACCGGAGCTGGATTTTCTCGGCTGGAGAAAAAGACAGCGTCTTCCTCAGTGCGTCAAAGGGGAGGGGCGGCTTCCTTCGGCTCCTCGCATCAGCTGGGCTTTCGGGCAAGTAGCTAGCCGCTCTGCTCCAAACCACCGTGTGTTTGCTTAAGGCAACGTTGGTATATTTATACCTGAAAGGTGCCGGGTTTGACGTAAGGTTGGACATAAGACGTCACCAAGAACTAACAGTTCTTTCTGACTCTAGGAGTTCTTGTGCAAATCAAAACAAGAGCAGGGGGATTTCCCGGGCTGCTGGAGGCTTGGTTTGTTTATTCTTATTGTTATTGTTATTTTAGATTTGTATCGCGCCCAATCACCTACAGGTCTCTAGGCGCACGGAAATCGGTGGTAAGAACAATAACTTGGCAATCACAGAATAAAAGGCATCCACTGGCCTATATAGCACTCATGATTCTTCTGAACAGCAGTGTTTTTAGCACCTTTCTAAACCGTAGGAGGTTCCCTTCCCTGCGCAGCGTCTCAGGTAGCGTGTTCCATAACTGGGGGACTAACACAGAGAAGGCTCTCCCTCCCTTGGTTACAAGTTTGTACCGGGGACAGACCAATAACTGAGAATCTGAGGATCTAAGAATTCTCATTGGACTGTACACCACCAAGCGATCTTTAATGTAGGCGGGTGCCAGACCGTAGATTGCCTTGTGAGCTGTGCACAGATTCTTAAATTCCACTCGCTCTTTGATAGGGAGCCAGTGCAGGCTCTGTAACAGGGGAGATGCTTTAGTTCGTCTTGGGAGCCTGAAAATGAGTCGTGCAGCGTCGTTCATGACGACCTGTAGCCTACTGGTCAGGGTTTTCGGCAGGCCGAGATAGAGAGCATTACCGTAATCTATCCTTGATATAACAGTGGCTGCTACGATTGAGCGCATCATGGATTGAGAAAGGACGGGAGCTAGCTTCCGTAGCTGTCGGATGATATTAGTGCAGCTTCCCACCACAGAAGAGATCTGACTGGCCATTGATAGATCACAGTCCAGTTTGATCCCCAAGCTCTTTACATTCAAGCTAGGTTTTGGAGCCGGGCCTAACTCCGCGGGCCAGTAGAGGTCACACCATGGTGAGGTGGTAGATGGAATCACCAATACCTCGGTCTTATCTGGATTGATTTTCAAAAGATTTTCCGTCATCCATTGTACAGTGTACCTCAAGATATTCTGGGCTTGGAGTTGTGCGGCGCTTGTGTTCTCGACACTCAGCAACAGCTGCGTGTCGTCCGCATAGTTAAATACTCTACAGCCATTGCTTGCCAAGGAAGCAATCAGAGGTTGCAGGTAGAGATTGAATAGAAGTGGGGACAGGGCCGAGCCCTGAGGCACCCCACATTCTAAAGTCCCCACCTCGGATGTTTCGTCCCCCAGTTGTATCCTTTGGGTCCTTCCCAAGAGGAAGGATTGCAACCATCTGAAGGCCAGGCCTTTGATCCCGAAGTCACTCAATCTATCCAGAAGCAGGGCATGGCTGAGGGTATCGAACGCCGCTGAAAGATCTAACAAAATCAGGGCGCTCGGTTTCTTACAGTCAGCCATGCCTCTCAATTCATCCAGCACCGAGAGCATCACTAGCTCGGTGCTGTGATGAGCTCGGAACCCTGCCTGTCGTTCATGAAGTAGATGGTGAGACTCTAGGTACATGGACAAGGATTTTAATACATGCTGTTCCAGTATTTTTGAGAGGAATGGAAACTGAAAGATAGGCCTGTAGTTCTTTAGCACTGCGGGGTCTGCGCCCGATTTCTTCAGTAGAGGTCTTACACGTGCTTCCTTAAGTTCAGCTGGTAGATACCCTGTTTCCAAGGATCTGTTGAGGAGGGAGATGATACATTCCTCCAGTAAGGGGCGAGCTACCCGAAAGACACTGGGTGGACACGGGTCTGCTGGGGAGCCGGATTTGATTCTACCCATCAACTGCTCCAGACTCAATATATCAATCTCTGGAAACAGTGTGATAGTACAGTCAGACGGTTTATGAGGGGCTATAGGTATAGCCATCCCATTTGCCATGCCACTCTTTATTTCCTGGATAATGGTTCTCACTTTCTCCAAGAAGTATCCCTGGAAGATGTTGCAGTTTATGGGAGACTGGGAGCTTTCGGGTTTTTTGCTCAGCTCCGACAAAATCTTAAAGGTCTCTTTCTGGACATTAGCTGCCTTACTTAGGCGGGACTCATAATATTCTGCTTTAGCTAGAGCAATAGACTTTTTATATAGGTGAAGAGAGTTTCCGTAGAGGTTCCTAGCTGTGTCCTGCTTGGTTTTTCTCCATCCTCTTTCCAACGCTCTAAGCTTCCTTTTATGGTCCCTCAATGATGGCGTAAACCATGGAGCCCCTTTACCAGGTCCCTTTATTATCTGTGTTCTTATTGGTGTTATCTGATCAATAGCCTGAGTCAGGCTCCGCGTCAAATCCGCGTATTCCCGGTCCAGACTACGTCCCGGGCCCAAAGACTGATCCATTGGCGAGAGCACCTTGGTCAGGGTTATCAAATCAACCTCTGCCCATTTACGGGTTCTCCTAACTTCCGGCGATAAGTTATTTATGTGGCCGTTAATGCGTACCTCGCAGGATACTAAATGATGGTCAGACCATATGCATGGGGCAACGTCTTTAAGGGCCGCATTTGGGTCTGTGGTCCACACGAGGTCAAGAACATGACCTTTGATGTGTGTGGGAACCTCCACAAGTTGTTTGAAGCTTAGAGCTGACATCATGGTGTCCAATTGGCACATAGGCAGGTCCCAATAGGACTTATCCCAATGTAGATTAAAGTCTCCTGTTACTAAGATTTTCGTATATCGGGTACATAAGTCCGACATAATGGGACCAAAAAGATCATAGAAAAGTGGGGTTGAGTTAGGTGGGCGATAAACTGATAGCACCACCCAGCAAGAGTTATTCAAGGTGACCTTTACCCCAAGTAAATCAGCTAGATCGACTGTCTCTGATAGCAGTCTTTCCACTAGCAGAGCCTTTTTAAAAAGGACCGCTACCCCTCCCCCCGTGCACCTCCTGGGCGGTTATGCCATATAGCATCATAGCCGCTAGGGAGAGCGGCAATGATTTCAGGCATCGAGTTCTCGCCCATCCAAGTCTCTGAAAGGGTCAATATATCTATATCGTTGTCCTGAAGCAGATTGTAAACTTCCACATGGTGGCAGTGGAGCGAGCGGGTATTTAGGCTAGCTATTTTCAGTGTAGAACACAGCCCTGAGAGGGTCCCATTATGGGGGAGAGATATTGCGTACTTCCTAAGTTTCATCAGGGTTACATGATCCAGGCGTAGCTCACCTTTATCCAAATTACGCAACTCCTCCGAGGAGTAGGTACGCCGTTGCCCAGAAGTCCCCGCCCCCGGGCCCGTCCGTGCGCGGACGGGCGCAGACGGGCTGGACTCTAGCGTGACTCCGGCGATGCTCTGGCGAGCCCGCCGCGCGTGCCCGCTGCGCGTCAGCATGACTGGCTTAAGTACCGGTCTAGCGTCCTTGTGATGACTAGACCGCTCCAATCCTTAGCCCTCACTCAAGATGTCCGCCGTTCTGATGGTGTGGTGCAATTTCAAAGGGGAAAGGGACCCGCTCCAAACGCGGTGATCTCACAATATTATGTGCAGGTATGCGGCAGGTGAATAATGAATTAAAAGCAAGGTACAATATAAAAATCAATTCCGAACCAAAAAGACAAAACGGGAGTTTTAAAACAAGCTGTGATGCTCCTGGTGAGCGCGCTACGCTCTACGATAGAACAGAGCCTCTCTATGTTGCCAAATAGCCAAATGGCAGTTTCCAAGTGTTCGGCCGCCTAATTTACCTGGCTTAAGTACCGGTCTAGCGTCCTTGTGACGACTAGACCGCTCCAATCCTTAGCCCTCACTCAAGATGTCCGCCGTTCTGACGGTGTGGTGCAATTTCAAAGGGGAAAGGGACCCGCTCCAAACGCGGTGATCTCACAATATTATGTGCAGGTATGCGGCAGGTGAATAATGAAACGCGTTAAAGAACGCGTTGTACTTTCTAGGAGTCTAGAGGAGTAGCCATGCCGTATTTGGACTGCATGGGCTATTACTAAATATGGATATGATTCTTATGCCTTTATAAGGATATTATTTATTATAGCCATATAAGGGCATAAATCGGGAATATCGAATTAGGGTCCTAGATAGAAACACAACACCCACTCCACGAATTAATGTCCATCATTACTAAAAACTAAGCAATATTAAACATAACGATGCATGTGTGTTTTCCAACCCACCCCAAAATACATCAATTGCATTTGAAATGGTATATGGGAAATACACGAAAATGAGTATTGGTACTGTACGCTTTTGAAGCAGTGTTATCATTCAGTTATATGCATATATATATCAGCTGAATGAATTGCGAAAATTACACATGAAATGGCTCTGAATACAGAAAAGAAGGTCGAGACCATTCCATCACATATTTATACAAATGCTGTACATGTGCTAGAGGCTGTGGTAAAATAGTGTCTCTAGAGTTCCTAAAATAGAAGCTCTGTTCTCTAAGAATAGTTCTACTTTAAGCAGAATACTTTGTGCCAGAAAAAAGGGTAAATATTTTGGAAGTGGAAAAAAATTATTTAGCTCTCAAGGGAAAATTAGTTCCAATTCTTTGCAATAGCTGTGTTTATCAAAACTGAAGGCCGAATTCAGAGTTCAGGGAACGCTGTGTGCTCGTTGTTTTTAAAAGTTATTCTTTTTGTTCCGGGGAGAACATCATTTCAGACAGACTCGCAAAAAATTGGTCTACAACATCAGGTGAAAGTTCGACCAAGTTCGAAAATGCTGAAATTGTGCATATGTGAGAATGATTGCTATCATCGATGTCAGGATCAGCAATGCTCACAGAAGGTTGTACCTGTTTGGTGCTGCTTTCCTCTCGTACTTCACCGCCACCTACTCGTAGTGGTGAAGTCTCAACGAATGCCGTCATCAGAATAGGTAGCCGCTGGGGACAACACGATGCATGAGTCGTTACCGGACCTAGCAAAGTATCGATATCCATTGGTACTGCTGATGGTAGTGTAAGACAGATGTCTAACACGCATTCTTCTCCACATAGCAGACATCGAAGCACAGGTAAGATGCAATCTTGCCAGATGGGTCTGAATGAAAGAAACCAGGTTGCACTTAGATCTCTTAGCCGGGCTAATCAGAGGACTTTAGTGATGCGGTCCCGGTAGCGTATAGCTAGGATCGTTTCTCCCATCGTTGCTGGAGTCTTGTCTGTGGCTTGGCTTGCCATATCGGAGCAGAAGGATCAAAAATAAAATTCCTGCTACGAGTCCCAAAAGTAAAGGCAGACCGCCGAAGACAGAATGGACAAAATTCGGAAAAATGCCCAGAACTGTTTCAAAGGGTGTTAACAGTCCTGAAAAAAATTGTCTTAAATACATGTGCGATGCCACTGGTATCAGACATGTTTAAAATTTGGCTTAACATTTCTACGAAATGTACGGGGCAATTTGTTGATAATAGGGAATGTATCTCTGCTGCTGTCCTTGCAACTTGAAGATCATACGTCTCTTTGGACGAGGTTAAAGGCACAGTTGTTTGTAAAAGAATGGATTTCATTCTGCTTAAAGTATCAATTCGAATAGAAGAGATATTCAAATTAGGCCATATTGCCGCCTCCATGTCTGGATTGCTGTTTGGATACAATACTTGCATACAGCAAGTGACCATGGAACTAACGCTCACGAGATAGGCTTTTCCTGGCACCATACCACAACAGCTGTGGTCACTTGTTAGAACGTAGCTGCCGTTGGAAAGCGGTCTAAAAAATGGCTCTATCTGTGCTGCAGGAGTGCCGTGCAGGTGACATGAAAGGTTATTTGAAGACCCTTCGCAGGCTCCATGCAAGTTAATACCATGACACAGAGAAATACCTCTTTTTTCCATTCACTATAACATTTGTGTGTATAAGGTAATTTCCATGTTGACTTGATGTATCCTTTACCCAACCTTTCATGCAGGCCTGCTGGTATATATTTTTGGCAATACTTAAACTGGAAAGTTGTTATTGGGATTGTAATCGTTCCATGTATTATCCATTCAATGGCAGGTCTCTCTGACATTGTCAATGGTAATCTCTCGTTTTTCAATGCTCAGAATCGTATAGGCTGCTCCTTTTTGTGCCAAACTGATTTGTTTATCAGTAAGGTTAAAGATAGAGAATAATGACGTTGTGTTGATTAAACGCCATGGCACGTAGCCTGAACGCAGATTTTGCAACGTCCAGCCAAGCTGTACAATAGAACGTAATTGGGACTGACCATGTTGAAACATTAGCAAGTCCTGCTCTATTATATCAATAGCAGATGATACAATGCTGTCCAGTGAATATATTCTGGAGGACAGAGTCGTTAACCCATTGTCCACTACAGAAAGTGATTTTTCCAAATTAATACGATCAATTTCTCGTATTTTTTCAGCTGTTTCAATTTGTGTTACTTTCCAAGCCTCGTAAGCAGCGTATATACCGGCGTATATGAAACGTTTTTGACGCTGTTTGCGCGGTCCCAGTATGAAATCACGCAAGTCAGCACCGTCTTTAAGTAAAGTCAAGTGTTGCTTAATTTTAGCCAGTGTGGATTTCTGTAGCCACTCAAGGCATAGTTTCCCTACACTGTATGTTGTAACTATCCCCGGATGTTGTCTCTGGGAGTATCTAGGGTCTGGCCTGGTCTGTTTAAACCCCTGTATTTTGTTCAGGAATCTATCTTGACAGTTATTTGTGTCTGTGGGCCAGATCAACCATTTTTTCCAATCAGGATTTGTTCTGTTTTGGTGTAAAATATGGGATACGTCTATCTCCGCATCTGTAGTGTATTACTATCAGGTATGGGCTTCGGAATAGACGTTTTATTTAAGTCTTTTATCTTGGCTAGACCAAGACAGGTTGTTTGCTGAATGGTGTCATTCAGGAATATTAATTGTTCTGGGATCATGCAGGCTCTAAATAATGCTTCTAAACCTTGGACCTGCCATTCTTTTGTACCCCAGATGGTTTTTGTTTCAATGTTGTTTTTCCAGAATTCAAAACCAAATGTAGTCATTTTTTCATAACATTTTTCAGAATAAATCAGTTTAGTATTTGTCAACATTGTTTTCATTCCGGTCTTATTTAACATTTTAAAATAAAACGTTTCTGCATCACTTGTGTTAAACCCTGAGAAGTATGGGAATTTCTCATAAAATGTTTTCGAGCTGCCTTTAGGCGGTGTTGCACAATGTTCCCATTGATTATAATTTAAAACATTTCTAGGTTGAGCAGATTTATGCAAATAGTGATAAGTGGAGAAGCGTGGCTCAGTGGTTAGAGTGGTTAGAGGCGGCAGACCCGGAAGCTGAGATCGGCCATGGACCAGGGTTCGATTCCCTGCCTCGGCGGGTCTCGGGCTCAAAAATTCCACGGACTCGACAATTCTCGCTCTGGTGCCTACTCGACTCACGGGGTCATACTCTGCGACTCTGGGCAATAGCTTGCTTAATCTCCACTACGGCCCCTCGCGGCGGGATGCCTGGCTTTCACCTTGTGGATACCCTGCCGGGGTATCTCACAGGGGAATACCAGGACGGGTTCCCTAAGCAAGCGCCTTGATACCTTCCGGTGACACGTGCGCTATATAAGTCGCAATACATTTACATTTACCAAAATGATTATAACAATATAACTCGTCATAATTTGATGAACCCTGCAAGTAATCATGTTCTGTGAATTTAGCTGACATTACTAAATCTGACATCATATTATTAATATTTTTAAAGTCCCAATCATCAGAGAAAGTACCTGGTTTTACAAAGTCAGTTAATGAAACCTTGAACTGGTGTGGATATTTCAAGAGCTCAATCGGGCCATAAATTTCATAATCCGTTTTGTCCCATGCTACCCCACCGGGTATTGGATTAGCTGTGATGTTCACTCGTGACAGTTCTCTTTTTGTGATGTGAGAGGATGTGTGAGGCTTTAGGACCAAGTTGATGTTCTGACTTGCTGTGTCCATTGTAGTATATGTTCCATCAATGAATTTTCCCAAACATAGAACCATGATGAGCCAAAGCAGGAGGAAAAGTACACCTAATACAATCCAAAATTCAATCCATGGAGAAATCAAGTATGCTTCTTTGAGTTGATGAAAGAGTTCAGTTACTTTGTCTTTGAAAGTTTTTGTTGCTGGCGTTTCTTCATGCTCGCTTGGATCTTCAGAAAAGTCATCGAAATTGATGAAGTAGCCAGATGCAGTTCTGTCAATTGTTGGAAGTGCTTCCGGATTTTCATTTGCTTTTGGATTTTTCTTTGTTTCACTAGCATAGTCTGAAGCTACATCGTTGTAGACTGGTGTTTCTTGACGAACTGTTGTAATTTGGGTTTCAAGAGGCACAAGTTCCATGGCTTTGTTGCATAGTCCTTTATTATCCACTGCAGGTTTATCAAATGTGATTAGTCTCTCAGTTTGAACCTCTTGGATTGTAGCAAAATTTGGTCTTCTGCTATTTCTTGGGAGTCCACTTGGCCTACTACTTATTATTGGCCACATGATTGTGGTTTTACCAGGTCGATGGATACAACTCGGTTTTCCTTTTTACCAGCAAGGGGTAGTAGTATAACTGATCTTGTTCCGCTGACAGCTAAGACAGGTACTGTTTTTCTGTAAGAAGGCCCAAATTCCTTCTTCACCTCAATCTTTTCTCTGACTAGATCCCCAATCTTTGGAATCCAGACAGGTCTTGCTGGGACAGGTGGTTTTTCTTCAGTGGTCGTTGGCTTTAGCTTTAGATTACTGAGACTTCTTCTTGTTTCATTTAAGTCCTGTAAAACAGCCAAACGGTCTTTGATATCAAAAGGTTTTTCTTCTACCACTGAAGTGTGACTATCTAAGTCCTGGATATGCATTCTAGTACCAAACAATAGTTCGTAGGGAGTGAAACCTTTTAGAGAATTTCTTGGCAGATTGTTAAGACTATGTTGGACACTTGTTAAATGTTTGACCCACCCATCACCCGAACCTAATACCCTTGCCGTTATAGATTGCTTTATGTCACGGTTTTTTCTTTGCACTACCGCATTTCCCTCAGGATGGAATGGAGAAGAGTACCGCAATGCAATGCCCATGCTGGTCATGGCCTCTTTGTAAGCTCGAGAGCTAAACGCAGGACACTGGTCAGAATGTAGCATGCCAATTGCGTATATGCCGATAAAGACTCGCAAATCTTTTATAACAGTTCTGTCGTCAGCCGACCGCTGGGGCCACATCCAAATGAATCTTGTGCAGGAATCCACTGTGACCATGATATATTTATAGTTGCCGTCCCTTTGTAAGGGACCACAGTGGTCCAGGTAAACACACGCTAATGGTTTATCTGAGATTAGAAGGGGCGTCTGTGCTGGTAGTTTCACTGTTGATACTTTCATTCTTTGGCATATTTCACATTCTAGAACATAGTTCCTAGTTTGTTTTCTCATGCGCGGCCACCAATATCGCTGTTTTAATAACGATATTGTGGCTGAGACACCAGCGTGTGCAGAAGCGAGCCCTTCGTGTGCCGCTAAAATTAGCCCTAATCTGTGTTCCATGTTTGGAATTGCCCTATCCCCCACTCCAGGGATTCCAGCAAAAGGAACATTATTCGCATCAGTTATGTATGAGTACTTTACTGGAAAGCCTTTCGGGAGTGTTTTTCTATCATCTTTTACTAACGCACTGACAGCTGGCATTATATCGCTGTCTATTTTTGTTTTTGACCGGGTGATGGCAGCTACGGAAGCCGTTTGCACAGCTGCCTTCGCGGCCTCATCAGCCAATGAATTTCCCGCAACGTGAACGCCATCACGTTGATGACTCTGTATGTATCACGTGAGTCATTTGTAGTTCTTTCTGTAAAAGAACTACTTGTTCCCAAAGCGTTTTATGCTTGATTGTGCCACCTTTTGCATCTTTGAAGCAGTTTTGAACCCAGTTCTGCAAGTATTCATTATAAGACTGGACGCAATAATATGAATCGCATACTATTAGTGTGGGGAATTCGCGATCGGTGTTTTCAAGCGCCATCTTAAATGCTAGTAGTTCAGCTCGCTGAGCTGTACAATCTCCTAGAGGTTGGGTTTTAGTGACCAGTGGTCTAAATTTTCCTTCGTGCCAACGACCTTTAACAATCGCGCACGCAGCACTGTAAGCTTGTTTACCCCCAACTGCGGGTTGTGCTGATTCGTCTGTATATATTATACAGCCGTAATGTTCTAGAGGCAGGATTTCGGTCGGCAGAGAACATTCATATTCATATTGGAGAAATTCTTGTGTTTTTAAATTAGGATCAAATTCGTATATTACGTCTGTTGCAGCAAGAGAATTAACCCATTGTATCCATCTCGGATATAGTGCTTTAGCAATTGGAATGCTTGCTTTTGTTACTGCTTCTAGGGCAGGTACTGGTGTAACGATTATTATTCGTTTACCTTGTGCTAGGGCTCTTTCTTTTGCTACAGCAGATTGAACCGCAGTTAGAATTTTTTCAGTAGAACTGAATTTCATTTCAGCTTGTGTGTACAAATGTGATTTGTAAGCTATTGGTACCGTTTCTCCCTCATTAGAGGTTAGGTACGTGAATCCGCATCTTCTTGGGATGACTCGCATTACAAGGTTGCGTATGTTTTCGCGAGTTTGCAATTTAGTTTTAGATAACATGTCTGTTTGCAATGATCTTAAAATTTCTGTGCGTTTCTGAGTCCAATTTATTGTTTTGAAATCAGGTTTTATTAATTCATAGAGAGGTTTAAGTCTTTCTGCATAATTTAGAATGTATGTTCTTACGAAATTCAGGAAACCTAGTATTGATTGTAAGTTCTTCCGCGTTTTAGGTGCTTGGAGTACAGCACACTTCTCTAAGAAGTTGTCTGCTAGGCTTTTGCCTTTACTTGATAATTCATATCCTAAAAATAGGACAGTTAGATGGGCAATTCGTGACTTTTTAAAGTTGAATTTGTAACCCTCAGCTGAAAACCCAAGTATTATGGTGTTCACTCTTTTCAAGTGTGTCTCCAGGTCATCATCTGTGAGATAGATGTCATCGACAAAAGATAATGCCTCATCATCATACAGTTGTAGTAACTGTTACTCTTGCTGAGAATAATTCTGGGCTATTCTTGAATCCCTGTGGGAGTCGACAGAAGTGTTTTTGCGACCCCATTATTGAGAAAGCGGTCAAATACCTGCTTTCAGGTGCAATGTTTTGACAAAAGAATCCATTAGAGATGTCTAATGTCGTTTTATATTTTTTGCGCACGATGTTATTCATTAGTGCCGCACTGTATGAGTTTTGCACTGCAAATGTTTTGCAGCAGGAGTTTAGGTGTCTGTGGTCCAGAATTAGACGATATGAATCGTCGGGCTTGGAGACAGGAAACAAAGGATTGTTCATTTGTGAGGTGCATGTTTCAATCACCCCCTGATATTCAAGTTGATCTAAGATCTCCCTGACTTGCTTTTTAGCTTATTGCTTAACTGGGTACTGCCTTTGTGCAGTGGGTTGATTTTTTAACTGGATTTTATGGTGAGGAGAATCCTCATCCCATCCTACATGATTTTTATATAATGCAGGAGCTTGGGCCACTGCCCATTTTCTTGCTAATGTGTATTTTTTATGAATTGGAATATGATTTGAGAAGGCAGGCATAATCATTTCTTCACCATGAGGGCACTCCCTGACAAACTCTGGTGGCCAGTATTTCTCAGCTAACAGGATGTATGTCATAGCCTTTCGAAAGGTTATCCCAAAAGAGACCCCTTACTTTCCTAGTCTTGTCCCCCTCTATACATAATGTTATTTTGTATAATTTATGGGGTTTGCTAACTCTGGTGTCTGCAGTTTCCACTTGAATGTATTCATTCGTGTCCACTGTCTCCAGAAGATTCATCAAGATCTTGCGAGCTATGGTCACTTCTGCTGCGCTGTCTTGCATTGTCTGGGCCCACTCTCCGTTTTTCAGTTGTGTCCTCAGTATTCTCGGCATGTTTTATTATTTTAATACTAGCTACCTTCTTTCTTGGAAATTGTAATTTTTTACTTTGATGAGCAGGTTGCTTGTCTTTGGACTTGACGTGCTCTTCCTTGTGTTCTGACCGTCCTCTTCTTTCCGATTTCTGTGAGGAAGTCTGAAAAGATCGAGAGGGACGTGTATCAATATCTTTATCTGTCAGGTTTTCTCAATTTATCCCTATCTCTTAGGTTGTATCTTTTCTCAGAGGTCTCCCTCTGGGGAGTCTTGCCACCTCGTTCTGGAGATCTATCTCTCCGTTGAAGAGACCTTCCTCTGGACTGGAATCGTTTTTCTTTGTGAGTGGATTGTTTATTTCCATCCCAACTCTTTTTTGGAGTGTTTAGATTATTTTTAATAAATGTTTTTTCAGGATTTTCAGTTAGTTGGGGTTTTACTGGTTTCCCACCCAAACTATCTCTTCCTAGTTCCTTATAGGATTTTTCTATGATTCTGGCAAGTTCAAATGGTTGTTCTGCTATATCTGTTTCTTTCAATTTCTGGTGGATCGCCACAGATGCTGCTTCTCCTTTTATGTTGGCTAATAATATAGCTGAGACCTGCTTGAAGTCTTTCAGTAATTTCATACCCAGAGTTAAAGCAGGTTCTGGACCGTATTCATTTTGAATCTGTCTTAGTACGTCTGGTATTAACCGCCATGGACGGAACACCATGTGTTTTTGTGTATATCGAAGCAAAGACTGTGCCCCAAGTGTCACAGTCCTCCACATGTGGTGCGATCCCCATTGGAAGACAGATAGTCAGAATTCTGTGTTTCTCAGTAGGTGTAGTATCAGGAAATACTGCCTCTATTTGATTGATTTTTTGTGCTAACCAGAATGGAATTTGTACCCGTTTTGCGGGTATTTTGCCAATGGCTGATTGTATATTCTGTGGTGTGATTTTATTTGTGTTCCCCTGGTGAGGGGTGGTCTGTGGAATTATTATTGCTGGTTGGACTGATGAAGTCCGCATGACATATTGGACCAATCGTCTATGTATTTTAATGAGTTGTTTTAGCTGAGGTAATAGTTCCCGGTCTGACATTTTTTCAATGTCGGGATGTGGTGTGTAGCTGGCTAGAACCGGCCACGTGGCTCCTGGTCTACCTAGTGGACCGAGCCTGCTGATGTGATTTTGATGTTTTAGGGCGCCATTAAACCAGAGCAGGTGCTCTTGGTAAGTTAGTGGGATTACAACGTCCTCGAAAGGAGTGTATTCATCCGGAGGTTCCCCTATTTTGTAATAGTGGAATTCGTGTGTCACAGCATGTGCTGCTGGAAAATGTATCCATGAATAGAATACCTCTGTCTGCCGATATTCATGGGCCTCTACCACGAATATTACTGTACCACCTCGTGATGATACTCCATTTTCTATAAGTTTTTTAGTTATAGTTTTTCTTTCATTTACCGGAATGATTATAGCATTCGGGTCATTTTCTTGGAGACCTGTGTCACCCGCTAGGAGTTGAGCTGCTAATCTAGTTTCCTCCCTTTCGTCTTCACTTTCCGTCATTTTTACTAACAGAAAGTTTTTGTTGCAGATCAAGTTTCAAGGGAAAGAAAGATTAGGTGCACAATATTTTGGAACACTGTATCCTTCAACGTTGACTAAACCAAAAACTATACATAGGAATCTCTTCCTACTAAGTTCCGGCGGATTTGAACCTTTTACGCACTCCAGACGTCTTTTGGAGTATTTACGGGAAAAAGGGGTCTGTGTGAAAAAGCACGACTGAGTTACTCTAATGTCTTGCGTTAGATTATCGCCTTACCAAACGTTGGGCGCCATGTAGTGTAGTTCCTATATTCCCAATAGGCTCTGCGCATTGGAATAATATAAACAGCAGTGTAGACGTAGGACTGAGGTCGACTAGGTCTCTACTGACTATATTAGACTTAATTAGTTGTCCAGCTAGCTCAGAGGTCACTAGAAACTTTCTCGAGTGAAAAAGGAGGAGTTTCACTTCCCTGGATAGACAAGAAGGGATTAGCTTCTGACAACCATATAACATGACAACTTTGCTCCCTCAGAATAAAGAGTGTATCTCTAGAGTCGTGTGAAAACAATAGACAATTATTTCACTCAGTCAATCGTGCGTACTTAGTTCCACCAGAGTGCAGAGAAATAGAGAGACGGGCGTTTTCAATAAAAGGTGTTATTTATTGAGCAGTCTTCTTTCTCATGCAAGATAAATGAATTGCCACAATTGCAATACTTATCATGAAGTAAAGTGCGTACAGTAAAAGGAGTATTATGAAATAATACTGTAAAAGCATTGATATGGTTTCTTAGCCATATGATACTTTAAAATGGATAAAATAGATACACACATAAAAACATTGACTAACGTACTCAACTGGTGCTTCTAATCTACACCTACCCCGGTGTACCTGACCTAAGCCTAATATGTGGGAAGGAGTAAGTAAGTTGCAGTTTAAGTTAAGTTGATTTTGCCAAGGATCTGAATCAAGAATTCTCTTAAGGGTTTAGTCAGCTCCGTACCTTGGTTCTTAGAATGAAGGAGGTCTTGTATCTCTCTCTCAGGACTCGATATCCCAGCAACCCGCAAGGGTGACTGGAAACACCGGAGCTGGATTTTCTCGGCTGGAGAAAAAGACAGCGTCTTCCTCAGTGCGTCAAAGGGGAGGGGCGGCTTCCTTCAGCTCCTCGCATCAGCTGGGCTTCCGGGCAAGTAGATAGCCGCTCTGCTCCAAACCACCGAGTGTTTGCTTAAGGCAATGTTGGTATATTTATACCTGAAAGGTGCCGGGTTTGACGTAAGGTTAGACATAAGACGTCACCAAGAACTAACAGTTCTTTCTGACTCTAGGAGTTCTTGTGCAAATCAAAGCAAGAGCAGGGGGATTTCCCGGGCTGCTGGAGGCTTGGTTTGTTTAAAGAACGCGTTGTACTTTCTAGGAGTCTAGAGGAGTAGCCATGCCGTATTTGGACTGCATGGGCTATTACTAAATAAGGATATGATTCTTATGCCTTTATAAGGATATTATTTATTATAGCCATATAAGGGCATACATCGGGAATATCGAATTAGGGTCCTAGATAGAAACAAAACAGTGTCTTTTCTGGTGGTGGATGCTTTGCAGGAGTGAGTGGGTGCTGCACTGTGGCGGTCCCGGGTGTGCTCTCTGCAGGGGTGAGTGGGCGCTGTACTGTGGCTGTCTCGGATGGGCGCTCCACACGGGTGAGTGGTCACTGTACTTTAGCACTAAACTATGGCTCTTCCAGTGATAGACGCTCTGCAGGGGTGAGTGGGTGATGTACTGTGACCCTGTCTCTGTTGGGTGCTCTGCAGCGGGTGAGTGAGCGCTCTACATTGGCTCTGTACTGTGGCTCTGTTTTTGGTGGGCACTTAGCGTGGGTGAGCATGAGTTGTACTTTGGCACTGTTCTGTGTCTCTTCCAGTGATGGATGCTCTGCAGAGGTGAGTAGGAGCAGTACAGGTGAGTGGGCGCTGTACTGTGGCTGTCTCTGGTGGGCGCTGCCCAGGGGTGAGTGGTCACTGTACTGTGGCTCTGTTCTGTGTCTCTTCCAGTGATGGACGCTCTGCAGGGGTGAGTAGGCGCTGTACGGGTGAGTGGGCGCTGTGCTGTGGCTGTCTCTGGTGGGCGCTCTGCAGGGTGAGTGGGCGCTGTACTGTGGCTGTCTCGGGTGGGCGCTGCCCAGGGGTAAGTGGTCACTGTACTGTGGCTATGTACTGTGCTGCTTATGGTGATGGAAGCTTTGCAGGGGTGAGTGGGCACAGTACGGGTGAGTGGGGGCTGTACTGTGGCTGTCTCGGGTGGGCGCTGCCCAGGGGTGAGTGGTCACTGTACTGTGGCTGTGTCTCTCCCAGTGATGGACCTCTGCAGGTGTGAGCAGGATGGCAGGGGTGCAGCCAGCGCCTGCCTGCTGGTGCTCCGTGTGACCTCCAGCGCATGTGTGCTCTTGGGCATGGCCGGCCTGCTCCTCCTTTCTAGGGCAGCATCCACGGCCCTGGACCCCAGCTGTGCTTTAAACATCACTATGTCATGGGCGAATTAATTAGGAGACCTGATCCTTGGAGCAGTTATGCAGTTTGCAGTTTGGAAGCCGCTGTACCCGCAGTGTTCCTAATTTTAAAAGTAAGCCCGTCCTACTTGATTATCAGAGGTGAGTCTATTTCCTTTACGTATCTGTAATTCGTTGATATCAGGGTCTGTTTGTAGGCTTCATAAAAATGTTCGGTCTTCATATAGCGCTGTAATGTCTTCTTGTGGTCACTTGGCGCTTTCTCATGGAGGCTCTGTGTGTGTGAGAGTCTGACTGATGAGGGACGTTCAGGATGAGCAGTGGACTGGGGGAACCTAAGGCCAGGAACCCTCTCAGTCACAGCGGGCGGGGGCTGGGGGGCCCATAGCTCTCTCAGTTAGAGCTGGGGGGGCCCCACACCTGCCTCAGTTAGAGCGGGCGGGGGGGCCATAGCTCTCTCACGCAGATGCACATGAGCTGAATGCTGCAGATGGAGACACGTTTCAGCCAGAGCATTGGGGAGACTGGATTGTAGAATGCGCACTTGGGGGTTGGTGGCACTATATTCTATATTTTCTTCAGAAAAACAAACTCTTCTACAGCGCCCCCTATACCCCCCTCCCAGATGGAGAGGGCTGGCAGCGGGTCGCTTCCTAGGGTTGGTGCAGCTTGGAGCTGGCCAGACACCTTTCCAGGGCAGTTTGGGATCCGTCCTCTTCAGCCCTGCAGTCAACTCCGGCTCTTCCGGCCCTCTCACCTCTCGGCACTGCTGAAAATGGAAACAAGCGCTCGAAGCGCTCACCATAACGGACAGTTTCCTCTCTTTCTGCCGTCCCACTTGGATGGGCTCGGCCAGACTTCCTGCTGACGTAAAAGGATTATTATCTTCTTTATGGGGCCATCTGTTTGGACCCGTAAAGAAGATAACAAACCTTTTACGCCAGCAGTAAGTCAGGGGAGGCCGCCTAAGTGGGACGGCTGTAAAAGAGAAAACTGTACATCATGAACACCTCTTTCCCAATGGCTGGCCACCGTTTAGCATCAACGGGGATGCCAGCCAATGGGAAAGAGGGGCGGGGCTTAAAGCCCATATCTGAAACCCCTCTAAAATATTAAATATTGTGAGCTCGACTGCGCATGTGCGCAGCTGACGCCAGCTCGACCTAAAAATGAAGGAACAGAAGATGGAGTTCATTAGACTCCAAATAAACCTAAGATATAACATTTTATAAGGTATGCCGAAAAGTCATGCTACACTGAATGCATGCTCTAAGTAATATGTTCAGCATAATATAGAACTATGTTTTTTTTCAGGTTGCCCGATTTCACCTTCGATGTTTTTTTAATTTTGTTTATTAAAAGCTTTATTAAGATGAAATAGAAATGTACAGAATAATCCATTACTTTAAAATGTAAACTCAAGTTATGAATTCAAATACGTAGCGAAAAAGGCAACAATAAACACTATCTAAACATTTTGCAAGAAGTTGTACAATAGACTTATTGTGATAATAGCATGTCTTTAAAAAAATATATATTTTAAATGTTACTTTGAAGCGTGGTTGCATTTTGCAGAGGTCATTTGACTGCCCTTTGCTGAGCTTGGCACAGGCGAGTATTTGCAAGATGTAAAATGTAACTGGAATGGCACAGTAGCCCAGTCGTGCTTCTGGCGGCAGGGGGTGACATTGCTTGGATGCATTGTGTTTTTCTGCGTCTAAAGCATATGGCGGGGCAGCAGGTCAAGTGGTACCTGATGGAGGGCGGGCCTCGGGTCTTTACAGAAATTATATGCAGTAGCGGCTCCTCGAGGGAGTGCGTCGAGGCGGGGAGGGGAAGGGTGGGGTTAGTAAACTCCAGAATTAGGCCGAACGGAGTTGAGTAAAGAAATAAATAAATAAAACTAATTACATTGTGCGCGCTGCAACACCAAATCGACTATGCCGTGCGCAATGTCATTTGTTTTATTTATTTATTTCTTTACTCAACTCCATTCGGCCCAATTCGGAGTTTACTACCCCCACCCTATCCCTCCCCCACCCTGCCACACGGCCCCACAGCACTCCCTCAAGGAGTGGCTACTGCTCATATGGGCTTCGATGAGTCGGGCAGAGGGGTAACCTGAACCAGCAGGAAATAGTTAAAAAGTAAGTGTGAAGGCTAGTGTTAGGGGGCCATTCTAAAGGCGCTGTGTCGGCATTACCACATGCGCACCATGTGCTCTGCGCCAGACTTTCTTGAGTACCATCAGTGCTTGAAATTAAAAATAGAAATGCAGCTACCCTGTACCAGAGCACCAGCTTGTTTATGAGAAGTGCCGGTACTATCCAATTAAAAGTATTATGTCTCTCTTGAGAAGTGCGGGTACTCTCCCTCTCAAAAAAAAAAAAAGCACTCCACAGGGCCGGCCCATTTAAAGCTCAGTACCAGACAGGAACGGCCCATTTAAAGTGCTAGGTACCATGAATGAAGCAGGGTGAGACAGACATAGCTGGTATGAGAGCCCAGTGCATTCCAGCCCAACAAGGTAGCCAAGGAGGTTAATCCAGTAGCTGCAGGCGAGGTTACAGAGCACAGTCTAAGGGGAATAGCACAGTGGATAATGTGCCTGCTGTGGAGATCTGTATTTTAACTGCAGATGTCAATACACATTGCTCTGCAAGAAAAAAGGTGTAAACTGCTTACTAAATTTTGAATTAGCAATAGGATAGCTCGAGTTTAAGAGACACGCTGCAGCAAATCCTTTGTCAGAGATGCAGGTCACATTCTAATCTAATTTTGGTAGGGGTAGTAAGCGCTTTATAAATGTAATTACAATACAATAATAGTCCCCCTTCGTAACAAACAGGTTCAAGTGCAGTTCAATGCCTCAACTTAGAAGTGAAACAAGACACTGTGCCAAGAGTTCCACGATAGTCTTTCTTCACAAATAGACAGCGGGGTACCTTTCTTAAAATGTAGCATAGTTTTTCCAAATAAGGAGTGTGATGACGATGACTTAGAGCTTACTAATCTGACCGTTAGTAAACAGAAACCGTGCATATTATAGCTGAGGTGCTCTTTAATGCCAGGGATACTTCCTCATCATTTTGTCAGCCCAAAACCTTGCTCTGTTGGCTTAAAATCACTAAACATATTCAACAAAGGAACCTCCACGCTGGAGTGGCACCTTGCCTCAAAATCCCAATGTACAAGAAAAAACCATGGGTGGCAAATCCTTCCCTGTTCGAGCAGCCAAACTATGGAACTCTTAACCCACAAACATAAGATCCATGGATAACAACCTTATCTTCAGAAACTATTCAAGAATTGGCCCCTTTCCCACATAAACACCATACGCAAACAAAAATATACAGCATATTCCTTGGTGTATAAGCATTTATTTGTACTGTAGATATTTACCTATATATGTATATTGCCTTGTATAAACATTTATAATTGTTATAAAAAATATATTCATTAGTTCTGTTTGACAATTGTACATATTACTGACAGCTACATTATTTTATGTTTTTAACATGTATATAAGTGACTGTATAAATAACTAACTCGTTTATCATAACTATTTATCGACAATTGCTTTACTATTGAATCAAATTTCTTTTTAATTATTTAAAATACAACAACACTTGAAAGCCAGAGTTTATTAAATGCATCTTTAATCTACATATACTACCTACCTTATACATATGTATACCTTCCAGGTACTCATGTATCTATATATTTATTACTTTGCTTATAAATCCGCATTACCAATGCACTGCCTTATTTCTCTTCCAATACTGCTGTCAATATATCCTCTGCCTCTACATTCTGACTCATCTCAAACCTCACTCTACTACTCTTTCGAATACACTACCCTATTTCTCACCCTATACCTCTATCAATATATCCTCTACTTCCAATCTCTCATTCATCTCAAACCCTATACCACTACTATGATCTCCAAAATAACTCTTTCTTAGACTTTTCCCTACTTGCTTCATCTCATACCTCTTTTACTATTCCGATCCCCAAAAAACAAGCCTTTCTAAACCCTTCCCTTTGACTCTTCCCCCTCCACCTCCCTTTTACTTATCCCAAGCCTCCTCCTACTGCTATGACCTCCAAAAACATCCAAATAACAGACTACGATGTCCACCACTCAAATTAATTTCTTATTTCATTATACTATTTCACCACTAATGCTTTATCGGTTCCATAGTAGCGTGCTACTCGCCGAAAAAGCGCTTTGGCGCCTCGTCAGAGGTAGTAAGCACTATATAAATGCAATTACAATACAATCTTTGAGAAATCAAACAAGCTGTTTTTAATTTGACCAGGTGAGGCCTTTGAAAAGCATTTTTGGGGTCGAGGGCCTATTTATAGTCATCAGAATGTTACCCCATAACACAGAGAAAGGCAGAATTGGGGGATGAAAGAGGAAGAGAAAAAAGGGGGAAGAGCCAAGAAAAAATCGGGGTAGACAAAATCTTACCCAGTGAGATTAAGAGACAGGGAGTTTCTGTCTCCACTCATCCATACCACCGAAGTGTAAATAGCGATTGTGTTTGTGTGTGTGAGACAGAGAGAATTAAATGAATACTTACACAGTCCTGGCGGCCACACTCGTTTCCTCAGTGGCTCCTTTCTAAATCTCTTCCATCATTTATAGAGATATTACTGTTTACAAGGGGCATCTGCGTTCCCCTATTCTATGCTAACTTTGGACTATTAGCAAGGGGGAGTAGGCGTTGAGCCAGAGATGATGTGGAGTCCTATGCTGCCATCCAGTGGTAGCATTGTGGAACTTTAGTCTTCTCGCAACTAGGTATTACAGCAGTTTTATCGCTAATTAGTAAATAGTCTGCGAAAACCCTCGCTATCTCCTCGCCAGTATAATGTCTATTCCTCCGGGAGTCACAATATCTCCACCACCCAATTTCTTTCCCTGTCCCTCTTTTCCAACCAGGCAATCATTGTGTTGGCCTAATCCCCCAACTTGTATATTAGTCTTTGTGTGGCTACTGCGGCCGCCCTGGCGTTGCTCGCAAGATCCCTTATTTCCTGTCATTTAATATCGAGACGGCGGGAAAATGGTGGGCCAGCCCTCCCTCCCTCTTGCTATGCTGATTTGTTTTGTTACATGATAAGTTTTCGCAGACTATTACGAAGCAATCAAAACATCCAGCCCCGTCAGATCAGAAATGGACTGTTGAGAATTATTAGCCGAGATGAGGCTCCCAGTACTGCTGGACAAGGACAGGGAATACATTGAGAAAGATATTACAATTGAAGAGATAACAGGAGCCATACAGGACTTGCTGGATGGGAAGGCCCCAGGGCCAAAAGGGCTGCTTGTGGAGTTATTTAAGGGCATTGCGAGCGTGCTAGCGCCACATCTCACGGAAATGTTCAACGAGGCCAGGGAAGAAGGCAGTCTGCCACAAGAGCAACGGACAGCTAGCATAGTAGTAATCCCTAAGGAAGGCAAACCACCAGACCAGTGTAGCTCCTACAGGCCCATATCCTTGCTGAATATGGAAGTCAAAATCCTGGCTAAAGTTTCGATGAACCGCCTTTTGGGGCCAATTGCGACTTTGATACATCCTGATCAATCCGGATTCTTGCCTTATCGGAGCACCAGGCTCAATCTCAGATGTCTATATGGGGTGATGCATCTGATAAAATCCAGCCCTGGTACGGAGGTGGCACTACTGTCATTAGACGCACGCATGGCCTTCAACAGTATCGAATGGCACTATCTTATCGCAGTTCTGGAACAATTTGGGTTTGGTCCTCGTTTCCAATCCCTTCCGTTTATGCTCTATGACGCTCCCGCGGCCGCTCGGTGGGCGGGGGGGGGGGGGGGAGGATGGGTGGGGGGGCGTAGAGTAACTCCAAGTCAAAGATATTTTTAAATACCCAAGTATCATCATTACTAGGATAGAAACAGGATTTATGGAAGGAAATCTGCTGCCCCAATTGGAACGCCTGTGGAGTAATGACACCCACTGGGGGACACTGCTGATCTCCCTGATGGGGAGAGCAGATATGTTCAAAATAATGACACTACCGCGTATGCTCTATGTCCTCCAAAATACTCCGTATCAAGTACCAGATGGATACTTCAGGGAAGTGAACAGCGAACTGCGGAAACTACTGTGGGATGGGGGTGGGGCGAGAATTGCACTGACCAAACTTCAGAGAGGGGTAGCAATACCAGATCTTGAAAAATATTACTGGCCGACACAACTAATGATAATTAACGATTGGGTATTCGCGGACAGAAACAACCCCGCATACCGGGTAATGGGGATTAGAGGATATCCAGGAGCGTTATTTCGGAGGACGGAGAGGAAGTGCATGCCACCACACACGAAGACTGGGTTGAAGGTGTGGACGAGAACCAACAAATTCCTCGGTGGGATAATAAATTGACTCAACAAACCCAGCTATGGGACAGTGATATGCTATGGTAGGTGGGCAACCTACAGGGCTTTGGTAAGTGGAAACTGTTAGATACAGCACAACTCAGCGATTTATGGAGGGACCAGGCGATAATTTTGTTCGAAGATCTCCAAAGGGAATAACAGTTGGCAGTCTCAGAAAGATATAGGTGTACGCAGTTGGGACACGCATTGCGGAGGCACATGAGAGAATGGGAACGAATACCTGAATATAGTCCACTAAAGGACCGACTCATACTAGACCCTATCCCAGAAAAGGCATTATCCTGCACGTTCAGGAAGATTATTAATAATTCCTCCAATCCACTAAGGACCTTACAGGAGAGCTGGGAGACTGACATCGGTTTACCAGAAGATGATGACTGGGGAGAGGCTATACGAAGCCCAAGAGAGGTAGCAATCAGGGCAAGATTCCGGTTAAAACAATTAAGAATTCTCCACAGGTCCCTCTCCACTAGCACGATCATGCATAAGATAGGGTGCATCCCTATGGATCATACTTTTTTCCACATTATCTGGGAGTGTCCAGCCATACAACAATTGTGGGAACGGGTGGAACGAGTAATGTTGGGGTGATTGGACAGACATGGAGTCCGGATGGCACATACTGTGTGTACCGGGGGACCAGACATGGCCGAAATATCAGAAAATCTGGCTGTTAGTGGCAGCGATGGTGGCCAAGAGAAACATCACCAGGGCATGGGGGGCTGCCCTCTCCCCGACAGTAGGCCAATGGAAGGCAGATCTTGATTGGTGCTGTTCAGCAGAAAAAAACAATATATGAGAGCAGGGGTTGTCCCAAAAAAATGGGAGAAAGTGTGTAACCAATAAGAGACATACAGAAATCCATGAAAGAGGTTAAGGGTTAGGGTAGGTAGGGAGTTAGAGCAGGGTGGGGACGGTAACCCTAGAATAATGGGGAGGGAGAGTGGAGATCTGTTATGATTACTGCAACAAATCATAGAATTTGATGTAACGGTGACTGTTTATACCTTCAGGCGATCATCAATGTAACATTGTAAGCTGTAACTGACATGTTTAATAAAAAATTAAAAAAAAGGTCAGTATAGCAAATGAAAACAGATAAATTCTACTACTGTAAGCTGAAAACTGCAAGTGTGATTATTAGGGCTCAAAGGGCTTCAGCCCCTCCTCCAGACCCCCCCCCCCCCTCCATCCCTTGTGTCAGCCTGGGCTGAGACAGCTTCCCCACACATACACAGACAGTTCTTGAGTCTTGAGCTTCTGTGGTGTGGCGTCTTATCGCAATCACACCCGACTATTTCACAGGTCTTTAAAAGCCCATTTACTTGATAACGAGGCTGTGTTGTTTTTCACCCATTCCTAAAGCCCCTGCATCTCCACTCCGTCCATTCCTTAAAGTTGCAACTTACTTTTGCTGCCACAGTGTGAGAATGCATTTCCTGAAAAGTAAACTTAGGCTTTGTTTTATTGCAATTTTGTAAAGCTCCAACACCGAAGGTATTGAGACACTTTGCTTGAGCACCAGTTACATTATACAAGGACACATACGTTTTTGAAGGCACAGGGAGATCAAGTGATTTGCCCAGGATCACAAGATGTTGAGCAGGAACTGGGACTTGAAACTTGTTCACTAACTCAAAGCCAGCAGCTCTGGCAGTTATGCCACATCCTTACCACTTTCAAGTCATAGCAATATTTCAAAGTACTAGCAGTCCGTCCCGACCTTGTCCGGGAGCAATCAGGCTTCAGGGCCCCCGCCCACCCAGACATTGTCCGTGGGTCCCCCGGAGTAGCAGCCCGTCCCGACCTTGGCTTCAGGGCCCCCGCCCGCCCCGACATTGTTCGTGGGTCCCCCGGAGCCTTACCTCATCCGCCGCACCTCCCCGCGCTCCTGAGTTCACAAGTCCTCCGCTCCTCGCCGCTCCTCCCCGCCTGTCCGCCGCTCCTCTCCGCTCCTCCCAGCCTGTCCGGAGCTCCTCACCGCTCCTCCCCGCCTGTCCGTCGCTCCTCCCCGCGCTCATGTCCGCCGCTCCTCCTCGCGCTCCTGGACGCCGCTCCTCCCTGCGCTCCTCATATCAGCACGCACGTCGCGGCCGGCGCTACTTCCATGGGACTACTTTTTTTTCTCGTAAATTTTTTAAATAACATATTTTTTTAATATATATAGCCTATGTCCATCTGCACACCATGACAATTACAACGATGTATCGGGTGTGTGGATTGGCGCTGTGGTTCCCGAGTTTACCCGCCTCAAAGGTTCAAAGTTCTTCCTTTATTATAGTAGTATAGATATCAATAGTCTGAAAGTTGGTTGCTGGACCCACAGATTATTTATTTCCTCCACCCTCCATCCTTGATGGATGCCATAATACAAATTATATCTGAGACACCACTCGCTACCATGGATAACAAATATGCTGAGTTTCTCAAAGTGTCTGACCTGCATTGAGACAATGAACCCACCATTCTCAATGCTCACCATGCGTCACTACGATCACACTGTATTTCTAACAATCACCATGCACTCATGCCATTCACCCAACACTTATCCTGCATCCACAGGAGCACATGCCAGCACTCACATGACACTCCACTCGCCTGTCACTCTCACCCTGCATTCTCACCACTCACCCTGCCCACACAGCGATCACACTGTACGTACACCACTCACCATGCACTCATGCCGTTCACCCTGCACTCACGATACTCCACTCACCTGTCACTCTTACAGCTCAACCTGCAGTCTCACCACTCACCTCTGCACTTTCACCCACACCCAAACTCAAATGGGCACATCCCCCACCCTGAACTAACATCACTCAACCTGCACTCATTCCTCTCACCCTACTTTCACACGGGCATATCACTCATCCTGCACTTACATACGCACTCCGGTCACTCACACAGCTCCCCCATCACTCGTATGGGCTCACCACTCACAACACTCACGCAGGCTCAACACTCATCCTGAAGGCTCAACACTCATCCTGAACTCCCACCACTCACCCTGCACTCCCTTCTCTCACCCTGCACTCAGGTACACTGCTCAGCCTGCATTCACACAGGCACTCCATGCACCCATCACTCACGCAGCTCACTCTTTTTGCACACAGGCACAAGTCTGCCAGAACTCACAGGGATACATCACTCACCCTGCACTAACTTCTCTCACCATGTGCTCACTATCACAGCTCACCCTTCGCTCTTGCCGCTCACCCTGCACTCACACAAGCATACTGGTCCCCCAGTATGCACACAGGCACACAACCCACTCTGCATTTAAACTGCTTACACACACCCTGAACTCACTCCGCTCACTCTGTATGCACTCCTCTCATCCGGCACTCACATGGGCCCTTCTCTCACCTTGCACTCATGTAGCTCACCCTGCCCTCATATCAGCACACCTTTCACCCTGCACTTGCAAAACTCACTCACGCTTCATTCACTCACACTGTTCACAATCACCCAACATTTATATGAGCTCACCTCTTATGCTGCACACATTACAAGCATTGGCAAAGCCCCTTGCTAGAGTGCATGAAAAAGCAAGACATACTCTTTCACAGGCAAGACCTAAAAATTACCCAACTGTCATAAATATACAAATTTCTACAAGGCACCTGGAAAGTATCTTTTTTTTCAGAAAACTAGGGGCCTCATTTACAGAAAAATTGTGTTGCGCCATAAGCCATTTTGCTGAGCTGCATCATAGTAAAAGCACAGGGCTACGTCATATGTACAACAATACGATGCATCTGAGTGCTTTCCCCTGCGCTGTCGCACAATTGGCTGCCATGTGCTAGTGCAGGTACCCATGCGTGTTGTTGCAACAGTGCCTGTGTTCTGGGGATGATTTGTTTTGTGCAGGAAGGGACACCTTCCTGCACAAAAACAGTAATTGATGGCATTTTTCTCTTTTTACGCGTGCTGCAGAATGCAGCAGGCATACAAAGAGGAAACAACAATGAGAAATAAAAGTATTTCTCCTCGTTCTGCCACTCCTACACCTCCTCTGGGGAGGCGTATGATTCGGACACATTCCCAGCTTTACAAAACATTGTAAATCTGGGAATGCATCAGATTCCGTGGGTGTCACGTGGGAAACCCACAGCAACAACCATGGAACGCCCCTTTCACACAGAGTTGTGCGTGAATAAAGCCCATATTTAAAAGGCCATGAAAAGTCTCGCAGGGTTACTTTGCTTGGCCTTGTAAAAAGGAGCAGGCACACTGCACCACCGTGTGCACTGGTGACACAATGGTCTTATAAATAAGGCCCTAGATACCTGGTCAGTCCAATCTGTAACTACGTGGCCGGTGCGAGAGGGGAGAGGGATGGCAAAAGGAGGGAGATCAGGGCTGAGGCTTTGGGGGATGGTGAGAGATGGAGGATCAGTCTGAAGCTGTAGTGATAAGCAGGGAGCAAGTGTTTATTTGGTATAGGAGGAAAAAGCAGGCATATGCTGCAAAAATGGGAAGCAGGCACACGAGGTTAAGGGTGAGGCAATATGACCGAGGCTGTGAAGTGGTGATGGAATAGAGTGGGAACTTAGGTCAACAGTGCATTGCAGCTGGCGAAATAACACTGTCTCCAGAGTTAATTTGTAATCATTCACTTGAGCTCCCTTGGCCTGCAGATGGAGCTGGTGTTTTTGCTGCTGCTGAAGCCACAGCGTAGATCAGTGTCGAACCTGTTGGCCTGCATAATGTTAGTGATCTGTGGCGGCAGGTACCACAGTGGAGAACAGTCTGAGGCTGAGCACACCATCACCAGCTTCTCTAGGACACTTGGGCTCACATTTCAACAATATTTCAGTGGCTGGGGCTCTTGAAAGCACACCAAAGATTTGGCTCTGCATGGAAACACAGGCACCAGCATTGAGATTTTCTGTTTATGCTACACAGCGTGATCAAAGGGTAGCAAGTTATGCTATAGCATTGGTCCAATGGCCCCTTTGACCTGTCACTGTGGTGGGCAGTCCATTTTAGCAAGCTTCAGTATTTTAGAGGACACTTGAATTAAAAAATCTGCACATGACCGGGCATTTTTACACATTCACAACTTCACTGCATAGCTTTTGATTAGTTCAAAAAGATTAGACCAAAAATCACAAAGTGAAACTTGTTTATAAACTTTTTGCATAGTTGCCCATTGTACTGTGTGACACCTACAGCCATTCCTGGTTTTCCTTCACCACAGTGCTTCACTATGGAGTGTGTTTTTTTTACATTGTATGTTGGGTCTGAAAATCCCAAGAGGCAAAGTGGTACTGGATAAAAAAAACATGTTTGCCAAAGCAGTCAAGCATTTCATAAGATCAATTGGATGCTGTGATATTAATCTTTTAAAGAGTGGATTAGTTGGTTTCCAATAGAGTTACTACTTAAAAAAATACACATCACAGCACTATACAAGTATCTTCATTTTTCTAGACTACTGCATGGAGTTATAACATTGGTTGCCATGACATAACTCATTATCCAGAAGCAGTGCAGTTTTTTTTAACCCTCTCAGTTTTATTCAAAATCCTAGTTGCCATTTCTTTCCTCTTATGCATCTATTGCCAATAATCTTACACAGTTCCTATATGTACCCATTGTGTCTTGGACTGTAATTGAAATCTTAGTAAGTGAATGACAGTGACTCAAAGGAGCTAAGTAGTGCACAGTTGTCTTGTCGGACAATGCATTAGAATTATGAGTAGGTAACAGAGAAAGCGGACTGAAGCCAAGCTACGTGATGCCTACCTTGCTTCAGAGGAACCTATCCTATGTCCAGTAGAGATGACCTGTGACCTGAAGAGTAGACCGTGGTCAAGAGACCTAAACATGAGACAGGGAATCTAAACAGGTGAAGGCGAAGATGGGCCTCTAGATGACAGACCCACTGAAAGACTGCACAAGTAAAAGGATCCTCTAACCACAGTAACCGAAGTGGCAGTACCATAGGAAATCATGATGCCTTGGCAATACAGTCTAAGGCCTCTGGACTTTCCCTTGCTGTGTGCCTGGCACACCTGCATTACTTCAAACCTCCTAATGATTTTAGACTCCCTCCATCCCGCTCCAATGCTCAATCATAATTCCAACAGTGCTGCACAGTTCACTAGAAAACAAATATGAAAGCAACCACCAGTTACTCACCTTAGCCTCCTGACCACACAGGACTTCAGTAAAGCTGCAAAAGCTTGTAGACCAGCACCATCACTGGTAGAAATATGTCCTGCTCATATATGCAAGACTATCCTCATTAATAGCTCTAAAACTGATCTAGCCAGAACTATCAACAACTCCATGAATAAAGGTCTCTTCTAAAACGAACTCTCTAAAAACAAAGAGGCTTTCAAACAAGGTCTCCTTCTAACTTCCAGACAATAACAAACTGTTTATAGGCAAATAGGTTGAAAGCTTAGTGTCAAGACAAATATTTACATTCATTGAAGAACGTAACCTTCTTTTAGATTACCAAAACAGATTCTGGTATGGCTGTGGCACGAAAGCAGCACTGGCTCCCCCACGGGTTGATTTAAACACTGGAATGGATTCAAATGGAGAACTGGCACGCCTATTACTTGAGCTCTTCCTTGCCCTTAGATTCTGTCTGTCTCTCCAGGGACTAGGAATTGGACACATTTTCTTAAAAAATAACTTTGTATCTGTAGTTAGCTAGGCCTCTGCCATTGAGAATGGCACCTCTGCCCATAATACTCCCTAGAAATCTACTTTTCTGCCAGCTGGTCGACAACCACCTGGTGTATTCCCACTGAATGTGGCTCAATAGGTTTACATACATCGGAACTGTTCTATGTGGCATGCTAACAATAACTATTGTACCCCAACTTTACATGTGGTAACCCACAAAGCAGCGCTTAATTCATAAAATCATAAAGGCCGGGCCCAAGGTTTTGCAAAGCATCCTGTGCACGGCAACTTTAAATGTCAGGAGAGCGGAATACCAACACTGCCAAGGCTTGATTCTACTGTATGCCACTTTCATCTACCACCAGAAACTCCCTGCCCCATTATCTCACTCTTGCAGGTTCTTTATAGGTCGACGGACCTATAAGCTGCGCAAAGCGCAGCTTCCGGTCCGGAGATCTTATGTTTTGGAGTAGGGCAGTTTAAACCCGCCTCTCTGCTCCGTTCGCTTCCATTGGCTGGCTTCCTAAATGGAGGCCAGCCATTGGAAGAGAAGGGAGTCACTCCAAACAAGCCCCGTCTCTTTTGGATTCGGGGACGTACGTTTTGCTGTTCTTTAGCTCGTGACGTCGTCCGTCACTCAGGACAGCAAAACACGCCCCCGAATCCGAAATTTTCGTAAGCTTTGTGGCCGCCATTTTGGTTCCCCTGTTGAGGAGTCTGCATCTCTGCTTTCCTTTACTCCCCAGTCAGTCGGGGCTCCGGTGCAGTTCGGGGTCATATTTCCGCACCCCTGGCTCACGTCGGTCCCCCGCAATCCCCCTTCCAAGTTCCCTTCTGCTGCCCTTACCTCTGCGGCTCGAGTGTGTCTTCCCTCCCGAGAGCATGCACGGCAAGAAGCACTAGCCTGCAGCGCCGCCATTTCAGCGTGTGATGGACTGCATAGTCTTTGCGCCGGAAGTCAGAATGGCGAGGTGTCTAAGATGTTCGTCTACCCTGAACCGGTGCCGCAGCAGAACACCCCTGGCAGAGGCCCAAAGGAAAACGTGAGCAGTGTTTTACTACGCACTTTAAAAAAAAAATCAATTTTCTAATAAACTAACAACACTAACAACTACGAGTCCCAAAATGCAAGTGAAAAACCTGTCATTGACGGAGTTGTTTGGAAAACTCGAGAGCAAGTGACAATTGTTTTATTCCTTCTTTTCTTTCCGTTTCAAGGAGGTTTGGTATACATGGTTTTGTAGTCTTCTTCAAGATTCCGGAAGAATTTCTAGCCTAGAAGACACCCGATTTAAACTTTACAGTTTGTCAGTGGGTGCTGCATAAAATTCGGTATGGGCGCCGGCTTTGGATGTGCCGTTGCAGACCGCACTACCCTGGTGGTTATTAACCGCAGAATCTTTTGTGTTTTCTATTATTCGTAATTTCGGCATTTTGTGACTCTTGTAATAATTGACTCCTCTCTGTTTGCCATTTGGCAAGTAAGGTTTCTGATCTTTCAACATCTTAATACGCAAATTGTAGCATGACTGGTGTTCCCACGTTGAAGCTGTATTTCTGGACCCAAACAACCATACTGAGTATGCAGACAGATTTCACACGTTTACTAACATTCTTGTATGTTCAGTCTAGTTGTTTGCTGACCCTTTGGCAAGAACTCCTGGAAATAGACTTTTCCCCAAGTATTTAAGTACTGTATTTTGAGTAATAAATTATTCTGCCCTGGTGTGTATTTCTGTACCTCTTTCAGAGGAAATGGGACTTCCATCAGACCATGTGGTTGTGCTGGAACTCTTCGAATTTAAGGGTTATCTATGGGCGGTTCTAGACTAGAGCTTTCGGGGCGAGCGGGCTAACACGTCAGCCAATGGAGGTGGGGTTAACACTTAAAGAAAGGGTGTGGAGCAATCCTTAGATGCAATACTAGAAAGAATAGTGATACAATGTTTAAACCCAATATGATTACAACAAACATGTTTGTACCACTCCCCCATGCTTCCACAGCACCACTCCCCCCAGGATTCCACAGCACCACCACTCTATTCTTCCACAGCACCATCCATCCATCGCACCACCACTCCATCCTTCCACAGCACCACCGCGCCATCCTACCTCTGTGTGTGGCTCTGTGTGTACGTGGCTGTGTGTGTGTGTGTGTGTGGGGGTGGGTGGTGGGTGGTGGGTGGTGGGTGGTGGTGGTGGTGGTGGTGGTGGTGGTGGTGGTGGTTGGTGGTGGTTGGTGGGTGGGTGGGTGGGTGGGTGGGTGGGTGTGTGTGTGTGTGTGTGTGTGTGTGTCTCTCTCTCTATATATATATATATATATATGTGTGTGTGTGTGTGTGTGTTTATTCTTTATGGGGTGGGTAGAAGCTTCCCTACTCTTTAGTTGGCAGTTGTTCTGGTTAAAAGACGGTATACCTCCTAGTGAGCTGCTGCTTGTGACGGGATGGACCCCTGTCCTCCCTCGCTTGCTGACAGGACTCTGAAGCACTATAAGGCTCAGTCACTGAATAAATAGTCGGTGACTGCAGTTGAGCTTGCTCTACGTTTCCCAGCCACCTTCATGCTCGTGGTTGTTGAGAGTTTGTGTTTGCAGTTCATACTTGATGTGGTTGCACCCCCTCACAGTTTTAACATTCCTCCAGCTGCAATAAACAGTAGTGGACTTTTTTTTTTTCTTTTGCCTTTCACGCGGACTGTTACATTTTCACATGTGACTGCAATTATTTAATACACTGGTGCTTGTTACTTGCAGGGAGATAACTCTCGAGGGTGGGCAGGGACGAAAAGGATTTGTTTTGAAACTTTTAGCATTCTGCCCCATAGGAATCAGTGGGCGCATTGTTTGGCCCTCTGTGTGTGTGGGGCTCTGTGTGGCTCTGTGTGTGTGAGGGTGGCTCTGTGTGTGTGAGGGTAACTGTGTGTGTGTGTGTGTGTGTGTGGCTTTCTGTGTGTGTGGCTCTGTGCCCGCAAATATTCTCTACTACTCTCTATTGCTCACCTATTGCCATTGTAAATGACAATACCATTTATTTATGTTTTAAAAAAAAAAAAATTTCATGAGCAATGCCAATAGCTCTACCTTTAATAATGCCGAGACCATTGCATTGTAAATGCTGGTTTATTTTTGCTTTCTCGTTTTGTGACCATTTTTCCATCTTTCTCTTTCGCCTTTCCTCCTTCTGTGTTTTTCTCTCTCTTGTTCTGGAGCAAAGTCTGATGAGGAAAAATTAGGTCAGGACCCCAAAAATGTGTGCAAGTGGACTCCACCTGCAACCACCGGCTCAGATTAGGCACTGCCATCAAGCCTAATATTTTGAGACCTGTACCTAAGGGCAGCTTCACCCATGAATATTTTGCAACTTAAATTGTCCCTTCAGTCGTTTATGGGGCACAAGCATATTTCTGGACTTTCAATTATAAATATTTCACATGCACATTGTCCTGCACAGAAGAAATCAGGGAATTAGCAAAAAAAAAAAAAGGGTGTTGCCTTGAAACACCATTGTGAAAACATGTCTTATGTGCTTTGGATTCAACTTTATAGAAGCTGTTTTTAATTGTCAGTGGACTCAATCTGTTTTTCAAAGATCACTGTGAGTAGCTAAGGAACAGTATAATCTGTTTTAAAAAATCACTGAGAAGCTTAAGAACAGTGTCAAATCTACAAAAACATGCTTGTTACAATATCAAGTTTGTTCAATATGTTTAGGTTTAACTCTTTTTTATTTGAAATCTGCACCTGGAAGGCAAACCATTCAGAGTAGACCATACAACTTCGGCTGTAATAATATGCGTGAGAAAAGGAAGGAAAAGCATGATAAATCATTAGAACAGTCCAGTATCCTTCCGATCTGTCGCTGCGTTGATCTGCAAGGAAAGGTGCTTCGTGCCCTCCAGGTGAAAACCCCCTTTCTCCCCCCCTCCAACATCCCCAAACCCCTTCCCCGTCCCTCCCCGTCCAGTGCTCAAATCGTTCTCCCCTTGTGTCTCCCCATCAGTCCTCAGTTCGGAGCCCCCTCGTTTCCCCAGAGTTAGGCCTCGCCCTCCGGTCCCGTGAGACGTAACAGGCGGAGATATCGTGGGCATGTGAGTTCCCTGAATTCGGTGATCAGTAAGGCGCGAAATGGTTGCCAAAGCTTGCAAAATTGATCTTTATCTCCGGCTAGAGTGAGGGACATCTTCTCCATCCCCAACACCCCCCATAGTCGATGGAGCCAGCCCGTTGTGGAGGGAATCGTAGCAGTGCGCCAGTGTATCAGGATGTTTTGGATTGCTGGGCCTAGGGCGATAGCCATTTGACGTCCTCTTCGCGAGCGTAGGGGGTACGTTAATGGGTTAGGGAGCCCCAGTATGATGTAGGCGGGGAAGCGGGGCAATTCGGTGTGGAAATGAGTATTTACGTCATCGATCACTTGCGTCCAGTGTGGTTGTATTAGGGGGCAGTCCCACAAGATGTGCATTAATGTGCCCAACTGGCCGCAACCCCTCCAGCAGTTCTTGTCTTTGCTGCGGTCCATTTCATGAACGCGTTCTGGTGTATAGTACCAATATGTGGTCACCTTAGTCAGGGTCTCTGTAAGTCCTGAGTGATATGCCGAGTGACGTGCTCTGTAGGATATTTGGCTCCATTCTTTGTGGCTCAGGGCCCTGCCTAGCTCCCTCTCCCAACGTTCCCTTCGTGGGTTGTAGAGATGGGTTGAGTGCGGTTGGAGGAATTTATAAAGGTCTGATATGAGTTTGGTATCCGAGGTGCGAGTCAGTAACCATCTCTCATATGGCCGGAAAGGACGATCGGCTGTTTCCCTCACCTGTGGCTGTAGAGCCCAGTGGCGAACCTGAAGGTAACGCATGCGCTCCGTTTCGGGAAAGTTGTATTCTTGTCGGAAGAGGGGGAAGGGGAGTACACCCTCCGGGCCATAGATGTGATAGAGGCAGCGACATCCCGCCGACCGCCAGTGTGCGTAAGCCCCCCCTGCCATACCCGGGGTGAAGTCTAGGTTGTCGGCCAGGGGTGTAAGCGGTGAGGGAAAGGTAGTAAGATCGTGTATTGTGTTAGAGGCATCCCACGTTTGCAGCGGGACCCGTGTGACGAAGGATGCGTATAGGTTAAGCGGACGGGCTGCTCTGCGAAGGAATGGGATTTCCTGAAGTGGACGTCCTGCTATTGCCTGATCCTGGAATAGCCAGGGTTTTTCGGACTCCCACCTGCTCCATTCTACCAAATAGCGCAGTTGCGCCGCTTGGAAATATTTGCGGAGGTCTGGTATTCCCAGCCCCCCCTCCTCGGGGGCCAGAGTGGTCAGGGCCTTTCGCATCCTTGGCTTCCGGCCCTGCCAAATAAAACGGGCTAGATCCGTCTGCATTTGTCGGAGCCAACCCACTGGCGGCTGGAGCGGCAGTGCCCGGAAGAGGTACAGAATTTGAGGTAAGATTGTCATTTTGACCGCCGCGATTCTGCCCAGCCATGAGAAGGGAAGGCTTTTCCATCGACCCAATTCGTCACGTACTTTCTTTTGAAGCGTGGCGTAATTGACCGCTGTCATCGCTGGGAGTGTGGAGGTCAGCTGGATCCCAAGGTATGGCACCGCATTCGACGCCCACTGGAGGGGGAGGGTGGTCTTCAAGTAGTCCCTGGTGGTGGGTTTTAGGGAAAGGTCAAGGGCCACTGCCGCAAAATTCTCCAGTTCCGCCAAGCTCGCGGGGAGGGCCGTCCGCGGGTTGTCAAGTGTGAGCAAGACATCGTCCGCATAGAGGCTAATAGTATGTGTGTAGCCACCGAATTTTATCCCCGTCACCGCGTTGTTTTGACGGATCCTCTGGGCTAGTGGCTCCATATAAAGGGCAAAGAGCAGAGGCGATAGTGGGCAACCCTGCCTCGTGCCTCTTTCAATAGGAAAGCTCCGGGAGCTGTGGCCGTTAACTCGGACCATTGCTGTTGGAAATTTATAGCAATTAAAGATGAAGGTGCAGAATTTTCCCCCAATGCCAAGTTTCTTCAGGACCGACTCTAGATATGGCTAATGGACCCGGTCGAATGCCTTTTCGGCGTCAACTGCTAGTAGCATACGTTCTCCCGGAGTTCGGGAAGATTTCTCTATAAGGTGAGTAACTCTCTTGGTGTGATCAACCGTTTGGCGGTCCGGTATGAATCCCGCTTGGTCTGGGTCTATGAGGCCCGGTAGGAGGGGACCTAGTCGCGCTGCTAAAATGTTTGTGTATAATTTGAGGTCGACGTTGAGCAGCGAGATAGGCCGGTACGAGCTGCATTTGGCTTTGTCTTTCCCCGGTTTGGGGATGACTGAGAGAGACGCCCGCAGGAGGTCCTGGGGAATGGCACCAGGCTCCGAGAAGGTGTTGAATAGACGGGTGAGAATCGGAGCTAGGGTAGTGCAAAAGGTCTTATAGAAGAGGCTTGTGAAACCGTCAGCCACGGGGCCTTCCCCGGTTTAAGTTTAGCTATGGCCGAGATCACTTCCTCTATGCGGATGTCTCTATCAAGATCCTCCGCCTGTGAGGGCTCCAAGGAGGGGAGCACCACCGTGTCTAGATACTCGGCCGCCGCTTGTCCATCAAGGCTGTCGCCGGCATAGAGAGTGGTGTAGAAATCTCGGAATGTGTCCGCAATCTCTGCATCTTCTGTGATTGTAGTTCCGTCAGTGCGGGCGAGCTCTTTCACCGTGTGTTGGTGACGCAAAACACGGAGTCTGCTTGCCAGCAGCCTACCGCACCTGTCCCCTCCCGTGTAATATGCATGTCTAAGCCGTAAGGCTGCATATTCCGCCCGACCCATGTCTAGCGCAGACAGGAGGTGCCTGGCCGTTTTAAGCTGTCTCCAAATCTGGGGAGCGCCTGTCCGCTGGTGAATGCGTTCTAATTCCTGCACTCTTTGGGTAAGTTCGTCTCGCTTGAGCTGCCTATCTTTGTTCTCCTCTGTGGAGAGGGCTATGAATTCTCCACGAAGCACAGCTTTCATGGCTGCCCATTGCGTCGCCTGCGTTGTGTCGCCGTTGGCATTATGTAGTTGATAGTCGTGGATTGCGTCCTGGATGTGTTTCACTACCTCTTTTCTGTGTAATAAAGTGTCGTGAAGGCGCCACACCCTGAGGGGATTAGTGGTAGGCGGTAACGCAAGAGTGGTAGTAACAGAGAGCACCCCTATCTCTGTCGTGGTGGCTAGTGTACAGACCGGGCCTGAGGCCAGGAGGTGATCTAATCTGGCGTATGTCTTGTGTGCGTTAGAGTAATAAGAATATTCTCTATCATTTGGGTGAGTGCGGCGCCAAAGGTCATGAAGATCCAGCTCGGTTAGCCGGTCTGTGCAGCTGGTGGAGAAAGTCCCAGCCTGGGGAGTGCGCTGCGCTGACCTATCTAAAACTGTGTCGAACACCATATTAAAGTCCCCTCCCAGTATGATGTGTCTGTCCGGCGTGACTGTAATGTCGGTGAGGGCCGAGTGCAGGAAGCGTTCCTGGCCTTCGTTGGGACTGTAAATGGACCCGATTGTGAACAATAGGCCACCCAGAGCGAAGCGGTATGCTAGCAGCCTTCCTTTCTGTTCTGCGCATTTGTGTAAGACTTTACCTTTAAACTTCTGTGCTACTAAGATTGCCACTCCAGCGGTCTCATTGGGGCCAGAAGAAAAAAGCTGAGTGGGGAATTTGAGACCGCAGGCAATGGCAATCACGTGCTATCAGGTGTGTTTCTTGCAGGAGGCAGATGTCTGCCTGAGTGTTCTCCAGGAGAGACAGAATGGCGCGCCTCTTGACAGGACTATTGAGACCCCGGACATTCAGAGTCAGAATCTTAAGGGTTGTAGGTGGCATGGTATCTGTGGGACTTGAACTGGCTGGCGTGAGCATCTAACGGGAAGCGGGACAGTCAGAATTTTAAGGGTTGTAGGTGGCATGGTGTCCGTGGGACTCGCACTGGCTGGCTTGGACATCTAACGGGGTGCGGGACGTCGGGGTCGGACCAAGACCCTTGTGTACAGAACTGAGCACTGGACAACCCCCCCAACCCCTCCCCCATCCCTCTCCCTGAGCCAACCCACCTCCCCTCCCCACTCCCCCCCACACAACCGCCCCAACCCCAACAAAGTCCCTCCCAACTCCCGTGTCCCCCCCCAACCCTCCCCAATGCAATCCCCAAAAGGAATACTACTCATAGTCTCGGGCCTACTGGTGAGTAGCGCAGGTCCGTAGGAAGTCTCTGTAGAGGGTAACGTGGCAGCGGCCGAGTCGACGGCTCCCCGGCCCTTCCCCCCAGAAAAAGGCTATAGTGTGAAAACATACCCCTGGATAATATAGTCTTACAGTTTAGTCGCTGTGTTATCTGCCACTTCTTGTACTGCCGCCTCCCGCTCCTGAGCAACTGTGGTAGGGTCCGGTTTCGGTATGGACCTCGGGGATCTTCTCCGCCTTACTGTCTGCCAACCTTCGCCTGGTCGTCGCAGGGGACCATCCTGCGATCTGCCTGGGGATGCTTCTCTGCATCCTGCTTCGTTTTTGCATGTCGATGCCTAGCAGTGCACAGGTGTCGCGGAGTGACTTGAGTTGGTGTAGTGATCCTTTCCATCTAAAGATGAGCCGAAACGGGTGTCCCCAGGAATATGGTATCCCATTGTCCCTCAGAAAGTTTGTTGCAATCCGAAAAGATTTGCGCTTCTGCAGGGTGATGGCGGAGAGGTCTTGAAAAAGGGCTATCGGATCCCCCCGGAAGGAAAGTGGTTGTTTCGATCGGGCTTCCCTCAGTATACGTTCTTTCAAGGAGAAGTCCGGGAGGAAGGCCAGAATGTCCGGGGGGGGGGGGGGGGGGCCGGAGCTCTTCGAGCCATACCGACTCTGTGTGCGCGGTCAATTTGTATATCAAACTCCACAGATTCCCCCAAGATCTCCCGGAACAGCTCCTGCAGATATTCGACCACACTGTTCCCTTTGGATTTCAACGGGACCCCTCGGACCCGTACGTTGTTCCGCCGAGAGCGGTTTTCAAGGTCCTCCGAGTGTGCCTGCAGGTCCACTTGCTGATCTTGAAGACGGAGGATCTCCTGTTGCAGCCGTTCAACCTCCATGCTGTGGGATTGGTCTGCTTCTTCCACCGATGCCACACGTTCACCAAGGCCGTCTAAATCACGACGCAGCTCCCGCTGTTCTCCCGCCAGCTCCTGCTTCAGGGCCTGGAAGTCGTCTCTCAAGGTGTTAAAGAGGGAAGCTAAGAAGGCTTTGGTTATGGGAGCCGTCTTGTCGTCTTGTCCTTGGGGGCTGGCTGGCGTCCTCGGGGGCGTCGACGCCTGGGTTTTTTCCACTTTTGGCGCTCCTTTGTGGAGTAGGTCCACTATGTTGCGAGTTCCCTTGCGTCCTGCGTGTGCCATGCTGCCGACGTGTGGAGTCCTGTGTGTTCAGGCAGGAGGGCGCAGGTGGTACTGTAGCGGAGTCGGCGCGTAGTCCCGCTTGGCCGGGGTGCCGCCTCGCGGTGGGTCGGATTCAGGCCGGCCGGCAGGAGATGGATGTGATGGTGAGGGGTGGGCGGGTGAGGCGTGTTAGTTCGTCTAGGTGAAGGTGGAAGCGTTATTCCACAGTTGGCGTCGTCGATGGGCAACTCGCCACGGGCTGGTGCTGTGGGTTGAGGAGTGCCAGTCAGGGTCCGCCATGTCTCTTCCTGTAGGGCCGAGGTATGTGGGCCCCTCCTCCGGGTCTGGGACTCCCATGGCCAGTCTTCCACAATGGGAGCTCTTGGTCGGATCACCCCTGGGGGGCCCCTGTGTAGTCAGTGATCGAGGGGTGCCTCTCTTCAGGGGGTCGTTGGCGTCTGCTCCTTAGCCTCTCTTAGGCTATAAAATGGTGCCCAGTCTCTGGTTGTGTGATGCCTCCACGATGCAGGCCCCAAGGGGGGGTCTCGGGCCCCAGCCCCCTGTCACAGGGCAAGCAGGTCCGGGGCCCCCTCCGCCGTTCCCCCGGGGGACGTTGCTGTGCTGTAGTGTGCGGGGCGCCCGGGTCCCCGATGGTACAGGTCCTCCCCGCCTCTGTCTGCTGGGTCGCGACCGTGGCCCTCTCTAGGTAGAGGCCCGGCCCGTCACCCACGCTGCCTCTCACCCCGCTCACCTCTGCTCTGGCTTAGTCTCGGAGCGGCGGGTGGAGCTGCTGCGTCCTACGCCGGGGGCCCGATGCTTCCCTCAGGGCCTCGCGAGTGCTCGGGGTGCGGGAGATACTTCACGGCTCCAGACGCCTCCCCGACTAGGCCCCAAGCCGGGGGCTCAAGTGTTCCAACAGTCCGTCCAGGCGCGGGCCGATCTTCCCTCCGCCTGTCTCCGTCGGAGGTCCGCAGCGCGGGCCTCGGTCGGTCGCTCGTCGCCTCAGGGGTGACGGGGGTCGGCGTCCGTCTCCCCGACTGTTCTGCCTCGGGTCCTACGGCCCTGTATTCACTCTGGGCGACGAGCGCCCGCGGCCGCCATTCTCGGGAGGTGTTCCCAGGCTCCGGGAGGCTGCGCCATCCCGGTTTTCAACGGAGAGGCGCCGGGACCGGGCGTTTCGGTCCGGGCTGGGGAATTATTGTAGTTTGGGGGGCAAATCACTTGGTTATGAAGGTGCTATGGGGTTCAGGGCCGGAGAGCCACGCAGGAGCTCGTCCGCTCAATCCGCCATCTTGGCCACGCCCCGTTCAATATGTTTAAATTGCAGTTAGTCACGTGTTATTATCATATTGGCTATGAGGATATCTCGTACTACCCTTCTGGAAATTCTTGTCCTGCCCCATGGTTGGAAGTATAAGCCCCCCTCCCCCCCAGAAATTTGGCTCTAGTTGCGCCCCTGCTGCTAGGTCATATGGCTTCAGTCAGTAAGCTGTGCAACTGGCAGCCAGCAAAGAAAGCTAGCGATCATACTATTCAGCTGACATTAAGGAACAGCTTTGCAGGGTGACTATTGGTTTGTTGTAGGAAGTCAAAAATACGACAACAATTCTAAGCTTAGATAAAAAAAAGAACACCCCGCTGTAGAGTCGAGACGAGGCTTTGGGCTATTCAAGTCACATCAAAATAGAAGGTTGGGTGTTGCACTCCTTAGCCCTCTACTGCTCTAGGGCATTGAAGATCACGTGCTAGGAGAACATGATTTGATCCTACTAAACAACATGTTGGGAGTTGAGTCCTAAATCCCATAACTGCACCTTAATTTGGTCAGATGCCAAGGCAGACTCACCAAGTAACGACTCCAAAAATGGTGCTCGCCCATCCTGAACCTTGCCAGAGCATCACCATCCACAGGAGTGGCTCGGAGAACTCCCCACGACAGACAGTTTCTGGTGTTATTCTCAAAAATGATTCTTGTGATTGCAACGTCGATATCCATCCTCCTACTCAAAGCACTCTAAGGCAACTTGTAGCCGCACAATGCGCTTTACAAGTAAATACACTATATTAATAAATCAGGCACTTTAGGTTTAACATGAAAGTCAAAGACAGAACAACAGGCTTTAGGTAGGCCAAACTATGAGGTGGCATTTTGGAAGCTCCTCGCCTGAGACGTGCACTGAACAGTGTCTTTTGTGTTATTAGAGTTGTCAAGACTGGTTATGTTATACCTGGCATCATCCAACTGCTAGAACGTCTCTAAGAGATAAATACAGGATAGCAGGCTTTGCCCCTGCTGCATCGGAGGAATATTCATTCTGAAAGGTGTGAGGCTAGAATTAGGCTAATACCATAGCTTGTGGTGTAGATCTACAGTTTTAAGAACACCAACACTTCAAACGCCAGACAACATCAGTGCAATGAAACGCCCTAAAAGCAGTCAAGTACTTCCATACTGAACAGTCACATTGCTCGTTTCAACCTGCTGAACCAATTTCAATCTGGTTTCAGAGCAGGTCACAGCACAGAAACAGCCATGACACATATATTAGACGACTCTCTAAAAATCCTTGACCAAAATGAAGCCTGTCTTCTAATCCTACTCGACCTGTCATCAGCTTTTGACACCGTCAAACACGACAACCTGCTGAATCTCCTGAAACACAGAATGGGTTTGTCTGGAATTGTATTTAACTGGTTCGCCTCTTTCCTCCAAAATAGATCCCAAAGATTCAAGGTCAACCAATCCCTGTCCACCCCCTCGTCTGTCACGCTAGGAGTCCCACAAGGCTCCTCCCTCTCTCCCACCCTATTCAACCTTTTCATGGAACCACTCACTGATCTTCTCAGCCACTCCAAGATACACTTCCACATGTATGCTGACGACACCCAATTAAACATCAAAATCCACTCTCTGGAAGACATCAAATCACTCAACACCACACTACAAAAAACCCAAATTTGGCTGGCCGAAAACCACTTGAAACTCAACTCCCTCAAAACTGAATTCCTTGTAATCGCTCCCCCTAACAAAACTCACACTATCATAGACTGGATGAAGCACCTAACAGCTCTCAATGGACAACCGCTCATAGTCGACTCAGCAAAATCTCTAGGGGTTACGCTGGACAGCAACCTAAATATGCAGAGACAGATCAGCATCTCAACAAAAGGAGCCAACTTCCACCTAAAGACTTTGCGAAAACCGAAACCCTATCTGCCCGCCTTCGATCTCAAACAAGCAGTTCAAGCCCTAGTTATCCCACGCCTGGAATATGTAGCAGTAACCTTATGCGGACTCCCTAGGTCATCGACAGCTCCGCTAAGAACCTCGATAAACTCAGCGGCGAGACTCATCACAGGTTCTAAGAGAAACACCCACATATCCCCAGACCTGAGAGCCCTCAACTGGCTACCGTTTGAAGCCAGAATTCATTTAAAAATAGCTTGTAGGACTCACAAGGCCTTCTACCACAAGGCCCCACACTACCTAGCCCAGAAATTGGTGCTCTCGGCGGGCAGCAGAGCTTCCAGGAGCGCCAAGACTCTGCTACTACAACCTCAACGATTTGCCAAGAAAAAAACATATAACCGATCCTTCTCTGGTTTGGCTCCGAGGATATGGAACGCTTTGCCCACTGAAACCAGAATGAACCCTTCCTCTACCGCCTTCAAAAGAGAAGTGAAAGCGATCCTCATGGCTCAATTCACGTGAACTCTATGTCTACTCATTGCACTGTATTACCTGCTTCTCTTCGTTCATACTCGTCCTTCTGGTTATCTTAGTTGTTTTGCTCTAGCTAAGCAACTTCCTCTCTTGATCTAGACGGATGTATAACTTACCTATTTTGTGTTATCCTATATCATAATATATCGTATATTTACTCTACTTGCCCTGTAAAGCGCTCTGATACTCGCAAGAGTCTGGTTCGCGCTATATAAAACTTTCAAAATAAAAATAGTGTGATGACATCACGTCCAAGTCAGCCATGGCTGGAAGAGCTATGCCACAATCACTCAAGTCACACTACACCCGTTTACTGATGTCATGGTCCAATGGTAACATCACCGGGTGCTTTAGAAAATTGGTGGCTAGATTAGGCACATTTCTCATTTTCTGCTCATACTCCAGCAGTATTTGATACCTTTACTGTATTAGCAGGACACCGTGTGAGTACACAATATAATTCTCTTCCTGCCTTAGGAGGGTGCTTCATGTCCAGGCTCTTTAACACTAGTATGCTGAATCTGTAATCTCTGATATTTCATGATAACCTTACAATCTAGCGCCAATCAAATATTCTTGATTTTGATATGCTTGGCACTCCAAAAGCGTTTGAACTGTATCCTCGTTTGGAAACATGTTGGCTGTAAAACAACAGAGAAATCAAGCACAAGGTTTGAGTATGTGTCTTTGCTGTCACCATGACATATCATGGTGACAGCAAAGACAAATACTCAAACTTGCATCATACCCATGAAGTGGGCACAAAATATTGGCTTAGCATTTCTCATTGCCTTTTACAGGTAGGAGATGGTCTTTTCTCATCAGAAAGCATGCACTATAAAATCTTAAATACCTGCACTTAGTATTTTCCATTTCTGGCTCAACCCTCCTACTAACGTTAATGCTCTACTCTCCTGAATATAGCTTCAAATACCTGATATCTTCTGTCCTTCCAGCAGGTCAGCTCCCCCTCCCTCCCTCCATACTTATCAGCCTTCATTTGTGAGCACACAGCAACATGTATTTGGAGAGGAGGAACATAGGCCTCCATGTTGACACTGTGGAGTAGGTGGGCTCTATTTGATAATAAGTAGGCTAGTGCCATTACTGTGTTCTGTTGCTCCCCCGTCCGCAGTAAAATTCACTTTTATTTCTGCTGTGTTCCAACTGATATAGCATATCAAATACTCTCTGAATACTTTCTGTGACATTGTTGGAATGACCCGCACTTAGCAGTCAATAGTCCATGTATGGGTATAACTGAATTGCTTCAATCAGTAGGTGTGCTGCCATCCTTACTGCAGATTTTATCCAAAAGTGCAATACCTTGAACTGGTAAAGAAAGACATTCATGACAAACCTGAAAAAAGTATGACACACTGGATGCATGGGAATGTGAAACGAAGCATCGTTATTGACTATTATACAGGCCTTGAATAATCTACTCGCTATAGCAAGCCAGGTTTTATCTAGGCGAGCTATTTGGATGGCCTACTTGCCCATTCTGGCAAGAAAACTTGAACTGGCAAACAACATGTGTTCTGTTCATTTAAAAAGTGGATGAGCAATAAAGATGCCTTTAAATCTTGTTTTTATCTTGTCACGTGATGTGTTCAAAGACAGAGGTTAAATGTCAGCTTATGTCTTCTTACAAATTGCTGCTTGTTTTATCCTGGAAATCGGTGTTAACTCTGACTGCAAACCTAGAGGATTTTCTTAAGTGAACTGTCTGACAATCGTGCTATGGAACTGGAAGTGCAAAACGAAAAAGCTGTAGGATTTCAGTTTTTTCCCCAACACAGCATATAAATAACTTGTAAATGAACAGTACATACATTTCAAAATATACATGATGTGAGGCAAGCACTTTTTTGTAATTCAGAAGTGTGATGGAGAAAAAGCTTTTATTAGGATCAAAATAAAATCAGAGCACTTTACTTATTGAAGTGCAAATGATAAATATATGCTGAATCTCGATTTCCAGAAATCATTTGTAAGCCATATCGTTTTATCAGCAAAACTGAAAACCAGTAGGACATTTTGTGGTCATTTCAATGGGAAACATGCGGTCTGTACATGACAATGTGCTACCACACCATGCTTTCGTAATAAATGCATTTAAAGTGAGAGTTTTCAAACATGAATTCCGAAACATATTTCTACCTAAAACCTGATAACGATGCGGTCAGTGAACTAAAAGGGAAGCAGGGTTTATGAATAGATTCTCATTATACATGCAGCAAAAATAGTTTTTTTGTACTGCAGACATGCTTAGCTCAAATATTTGAAGATGTTCTCATATGTGATAATGAGAAAAGGATGGTTCAGTGATATAAAATATTTGCCCAGGATCACAAACTTTGAGACCAATTTAGGGTCAAGATAATACCAACAGGGTCGGGTAGACTGCTCAGGTGTGTACACCTGCAGGTCTGATAATATTTTAGGATGTTTCGAGGCCTGCCAGAGCCAAATAATCATTCTCCTCCAGTAGTGGAATACCTTCTTGGAGAGTTCAAGTGAAGTCCTATTTTGTCATCAGAAAGTACACTCCTGTATCATGTTTGGAAAGTGGTCAAATTTTACATACTTAAGTAGTAGTTCCTGAACTTCCTGTTGCAAGACTTGTATATGATCGGTTTTGTAATGCAACTTCGTTGGTTTTATTGTGGAGTGGTGCCCTTATGATCTATATGCAATATCTAAATGTTATTATCCACGTTTTTCTACACAGGCATTTATTTTGCCCAATACTGGAATGATGTGCGGTTGCATGGAATGAGAATGGCACTTAATGGCAGGTAGGTTCAGGTTTAGAAACAAAAATCACTCATATTTCCCCTTCCTCTAAAGCTTAGCCTGTTTTTTGTGATTTGCCACCATGCCTGCTAATAAAAGGGTCTCTGAGTGGATGCTTTTCCAGGCAATGTTTTATAGAGACGCCTACTCTGTACTCTCTGTCAAACAAAGCTCCTCTGGGAAAGGAAAAAAAAATCTACCGTTGCTATTGCTTTTGCTGTCTTCTTTGCTTTTTCAGTGTTGCACTGACATTCCATGGTTACATGTCTCTGGATTTAAGACTTTAGTGCAGGCACATCGATCAACACTCCTTCTATAGGAGAACATTTATTTGGACCTAAAGTCGATGAACGGTTGGAACACATGAAAAAGCAGATGTATCTGACAATTTCAAGTTTTAAATACAATGATGCCAAAATATTTCCTACCACATTATGATGAAGGTACGCACATACCGGTCAGGTAAGAGGAACAGGGCCCTTCTTTGACCAGCAGAGAACACCAAATGATTATGAACATTTGACATCCACAATTGGCACGTCAGCAATACAAGAATGCTTTAATTCATTGTCAGCATTTTTAAGAAAATTAATTTAGGTTTTAATAGAAAACTGCACACAATATGTAACACTTACAACGTTATCGAGGTTAACATCTCAATCAACGGTTTGTGCAGCGAAGGCAAACCCTTGAATGGTAGCTGTCTTAAAAGTATTACATGCATGGGCTTTGAACGCCATTAATAGAACAGACCACAGCACTAGAACCAGCCACAGTACTGGCACTATTAACAGAGGTCGAGGCACGATCTACTGGAAGATTCACAATCAGCAGTTGAACACACTAGGCCATGCTCAGGCACTGTGAGTCTCTACATCATTGCATAGGCACACATTTACAGTTTGACAAGCATTGTTAAACATGTCCTTGCTCTTCCCTTCATTATTTTCAATATTCTTCAGAAGGCTAAAGCTGGAATTAGTCAGTGGTGGTTTTTAATCATTCACAAGGTCCCAGAACACTCCACTGACAATCAATTGACTAACCCTGTGTCACAATTGGATTCTCCCCCCTAAAATCCACGTAATTCCCCTATACTCCTGTCCTTGCTCCCTTTGACTTTTATTGTTCCACTATCAACTTGCTTCACACGACTCGTACCATAATATGGTTTGTGTTCCAAAAGCCTCTCCGCCCAAGGCGTGCGCCATTTTCCCCCACCTCACATCTTGTATTGTTCCCATCCCCACATTGTGATTCCATTGCAAATGGTATCCACCCTTCAGAAAGGATACCCTCTTCCTTAGCACCTCCACTCACATTACTCTTTTCGGGTCAATCTTCTCGAGGTGAACAAGAGGTTTCAGCTGCTCTGCGAAGTTACGCATCTCATCTGAGAGGACATCTTGTCCAGCTGGGGCCACCACACTCACTTCCACCAGATAAGAGAGGGACAGTGCCTCAATGCTGTCTGTGCTCCCTGGATTTAGCAAGCGAAAGATCTTGTACACTACAAGCTTCATGCTGCCCCGCCGGAAGATATGCCCCTGGGCCACAAATTCATGATCCAGGCGGAAGCCCATCTCCAGCAAGAACTCTGTCAAGTTGTCTGATGTGGCAATGTCCACACAGTTGCGCACCAGTGCATGCCGGCTCTTGTCCCCCATCTCAGGCTGACCCAGATAGCGGAGGTGCCAGGGCATACTGGGTTTATCCATGGAGCGCCTTGCCCGCAGAACAAAAGGACTGCCCTGCTGGCCCTTAAGCAGAAAAACCATTTCATGGTCTTGGAAAGTTTCAGGCTCCATGTTGTCACAGAGGCCGCGAAGTCGGTGCAGGAGGCTCTCAAGGCTCTGATCCAAGACGCTTCCTGATGGAACAGAAATGACAATCCACTTTATTAAAGTATATTCACATTCATATTGAAATGTTTTTTTCCACAGAAAAGATTACGCTTTCTCTTAAAAGCGAGTGGCTTGAGTGGGTGTGTTTCTTAACATCTTTCACTGAAGCCGTTATAAGCCAGAGAACCACTAATAGTCTAGCGGCAAAGTGGTAGGATGCAGAGTTCTACATTACACTTACCTGCTTAACCAAAATTATGCAATCATATAAAAATCACTGTGTAACAATGCATCAATTGCCTCAAATACACTAATTGGAAGAGCTCAGAAGTAGTATGAAAACCACTAATAAGTGCTACTCAACATTTTTCGAAAAAGGTAGTGTTTCTGTAATCCTTTCTAGTTATTAAATCATGCATACAAAAGGATTATTTAGTTATCAGTGACAGTGCTTAAATTTAATAAAATGACTCATCGTTACAGGCTGGAGACACAATTTACTCTTTCCATTTCTACTCCCAAAGACTCCATTTATGCTCAACGGTTCAGCACCTCAGAAGCCCAGAACTACATTAGGCATATTCAGAGATAGAATAAATATCTAAATCAAGACAGAGCAACAGCACACAGAGCCCACGAGGTCCTCACAATCCTTTCATTTTCTGCCTTGTTTTCATACAAGGAACCAGTATGGCCTCAAACTTCAGGGTGATTTCTCAGGGTTTCAGTCTTGGGCTACATCTTTAAATGTGTTCAGTGTTATGGTGTCCCCAACCTCTGTTGGGAGTCTATCCTAAATGCTTTTACCCATTTCCATAAGCCACCAGCTCCAGCCTTTTATAGTGGCCTTTAATTATAGGTGCCAGCATCTTTCAATAAATGCAATCTTTTTGCTATGGTTATCTTCTTTTTCGACCTTTAAGACGTCTATCTAACTCGCCCTCCACTCCCCCCCCCATCACTCTGAAACATGCAAACCTTAGATGGGCAGGAGTCATAAAAATATGCAGGAAAATTACCACAGTCGGCCAAATTAAGGTTTATATACTTGGCAAGCAGTAGAGGATCCATGAGCCACACTCTTGTGGACGATGATTGTAGGAGAGCAAGGGTATCGCTTACCTTGTAGTAAATATTCCATCATGTTAATGGCACCTCCAGATACTGGCATCGAACTTACAGGGGGGGCCTCCATAGTGTATATGCCTGAAACAGAAAAGGAAAAACAGCGTAATAAATTTTAAGCAGAATAAAAAAAAATCATCTCTATAATTATGATGGATAATAGATCAATATTTATTGAAGTATGGATTACATTTACCTAACTGTGCCCTACCCCTTTAACCTGTAGTAAACTATTCCATTATCAACATACACCTCGGGTATTAAATTCCAAAAGATAAAGACCAGAGATCTTTACAATGTAACTAGAGATGGAAGATCCCAGTTCCTTCCACGTTCTCTTTCTGGGAAAATATAATAGTGTCTCTAGTTCATTAGGGACAATTAAATCTGGTTGTCAAACACCACCTATCACATCCCAGCATCTGCAAGACCTTTTAAAAGTCGAGCCATTCACCCACTGATTGAATGATAAGTCCACACGCAAAAGACCTTTACAGGTGACCAGAAAAAATTACAAAAATATTGTCAGGAGTGGTTTAAGGCCACTCAGAAGCACATGTATCCCTGGCCAAAGGAACGGACATTTGATGACAAAATATTCGAGCACATTGTTACACAACTTAAGTAATATGCAGGAACTGAATTTCAGAAGCGAGAAGCCACCTTAGCTATATGGTGAGTTTTTTTTAATGAGAAATCTAAGGGCTCCTTAAATGTTGATTCCACTAGTACCCAGTCAGCTCCCCACCTCCCTATGATTCAATGAGTACTTCCCCTAAGGTACATGGTATTTATCCACTGACACAGCTACAGGAAGCTGCAGTAGGATTTGAGAATCATGAAGTTGAGACCCCTTTACAATCCCCTAAGGCAGTGGTTCCCAAACTGTGCGCCGCGGCACCCTGGTGCGCCAGTAAAACCAGCCAAGGGCGCCACGGTCGCAGTTGCTGAGAAAAATCCATTAGGAATGAAATTGGGCGTCTGCATTGCTCCTGGCGCCCACTAGGTGGTGCACTTGCTGCCTCTTAGCTCCATGAATAATTTGTAACTCCGCTCTGCAGCTGTAGTTCTGGGTCTTTTTAGGTCGAGCTATTATATAGCTCTGACATATTGTAGGGGAAACAACACTCTTGAACAAGCGGATTCCTCCCAATGCATGTGATCTATTGAAGCGTGACGCTTCCCCAGCGCGCGCTTGGCCTCACTTCTCATTCACACCCCATATGCTCATTCCCTCCCACTCGCTCGATCCCCTGCTCCCCCGCCCCCCCACCCAACATTTGTCTCTCTTACACCACCAGAGATCAAAGGCTGCTGCTCCCGCACCCCCCCCCCCCACAGCAATGCAGAGAGCATGTTTGATTTACTCTTCATGCTTAATGTATACTTTACTGCGAGATGCAACTCTTTCACGGCCGCACAGCATTACTATTACTGATTTAGTTTGTTTTCACTCGTGTATTCTTTTGGGACTGGTGGGTCATTTATTGTTGCAAATAGCAACATCTAGCTAGACCCGCCCTCTCCCTCAGACTCGCGCTTCTCCCGTCAGCCACTGTAACTTCCAGGAAGTTTGAGAGAAGTTTACACCTAGGCAAGCTCAGACAATGTAGTCTGCCTGCTCCCCAAAGCACAGAGAAGCCCGCTGCCTCTTACCGCAGAGCCTTTCATGTCTATGTAAGTTTCAGGGGCTTTGAATCTCGCATTCGTAGTAGTATTTGAGAACATGTGGGCAATGAGGAGCGTGGGGGGATAGTGACAACCGCCCCACTCACCCAGATAGACAAAATTTTATTATAGGGGGGGGGTGAAGACACCCTGGTATATTAAGCACGGGCTCATTTTGCCTTATTGGAAACCCTCTCATGAAACGCTGGAAACAGCGCAACAAAACCAAAAAAAATAATGTTCACAAGTTGGAACATTTTCTGTTATACTTTTCACATTTTAAAATTTCTTAGGAACGGCACCCCAGTTCTCTGTTAATCGCTCTTTTAGCATTTGTTCTCTCTTTCATGTGACCAAACCTCGCTCACTTTCCTGTCTCTCATTGTTCACTCTCACCTTCCGACTTTCTATATCTTTCTGCATGTCTGTCTTCCTCTTTTGTCACCATCCTTTATCTTAACCTTACACTCTATGTACCGCCTTCTTTCTTTCTCGCTTCCGTTCTGTCTCCTCTTTCACACACACTCTTTCTGTGTCCTTCCAGCACTTTATCCGTGTCCTACGACGTTCTCCGCCCGCCAGTTCCAGGTTGTAGTAGTAGCAGGCACAGCCACTGATGACTAAAGTGCACGTAGGACCCCCGTGTCCATCAACCCCCTCACCCCAACCTGACCTCTAAGCTAAGCACATCCGTCACTCTTTGTTGTAAATACTCAATTCTAGCCTTCTACCCAAGTTGGCTGGGTGAAGAAGTATACGTGTGTATGTGTGTGCTGGGGTAAGAGGTCTAACTGAGCCTCCCAGACAATCACGAGTACACAATCATAGGTGCACTCGCACACCAACATGGTCTGGCAGGGTTGGTGCCGGTGAGAGACAACCTGAGTGTGATCTGCATGTGTTTCATGGCTTGCTGAGAACTCAGTCCCAGCTCTGTCGCACCCAGGGCTCTCAAACCACCAGTAAAGCACTTCTGGGCCTCCAACACTTTCACAACATTCGAGTGCTTTGGCACCCAGCACTCTCCCGACACCATCACTCCACAACACCTACACTTTCTTGCACTTGACACGCTCACAACAATTGCACTATCCTGGGAGGCTTTCAGCCTGTTAGAATGCCGGGCTATGTCAGCTAAAGAGTGGTAAATACTAACACTGCCAGTAAAACAAGCATTTTTTTAAGTTAAAGCCATTTGCTTTGCTATACAATACCATTAGCAAAGCCAATGGCTTTCACTTAATATAAGGCGAGAACTAGTGCATTTTTAATGCTGTGCCTGGATTGCGATCCATGTTATGCTCTTAAAACACAACCTACATAACATCAACAGGCATTTAGTGAAAGGGGTGAGTCAGGATTCACAGTTGGCGCATCTTGTTGCATTCTCTTTCGTCACCCTCCCGTGGGCTGCCACTTTGGTTGTCACTGACTAAAAAATAAAGTTTGCCAATTAAAGAAGTTATTGTTATCCGAGCAGCACTCTGCATGGCTATTTTGTATGTGTGCTCGGGGTTCACAGAAGCAGTACACCAAGCATAATGTTTGGTTTTATTGGCCATGCATCGTCCGATACCGTGGGCTCAGAGTTAATTTTATTAGAACATAATGAATCTGTTCTCCAACACTGATAAGTCAGTGCCTGGCAGGCGTCCTCGTAGTATTCTGGTGACATTTTTATTTTACAAAGCCACAGCATTGCTCAACGCCACAGCATCGCTCAACGTCACAGAACCGCTCATCGCCACAGAACCGCTCAACGCCACAGAATGCCACAGCACCCCTCAATGCCACAGCTCCACTCAGCACCACTCAGCGCCACAGCACCACTCAGCGCAACAGCACCACTCAGCGCCACAGCACCACTCAGCGCCACAGCACCACTCAGCGCCACAGCACCACTCAGCGCCACAGCACCACTCAGCGCCACAGCACCACTCAGCGCCACAGCACCACTCAGCGCCACAGCGCCACTCAGCGCCACAGCGCCACTCAGCGCCACAGCGCCACAGCGCCACTCAGCGCCACAGCGCCACTCAGCGCCACAGCACCCCTCAACGCAACAGCACCCCTCATCGCCACAGCATCCCTCAACGTCACAGCAGCCCTCAACGTCACAGCATCCCTCAACGTCACAGCATCCCTCAACGTCACAGCATCCCTCAACGCCACAGCATCCCTTAACGCCACAGCATCCCTCGACGTCACAGCATCCATCGACGTCACAGCATCACTCAACGTCACAGCATCACTCAACGTCACAGCATCACTCAACGTCACAGCATTACTCAACGCCACAGCATTACTCAACGCCACAGCATCACTCAGCACTACTCGACGTCACAGCATCACAACGCCACAGCATCACAACGCCACAGCATCACAATGCCACAGAACAACTCAGCACCACTGAATGCCACAGCACCCCTCAACGCAACAGCACCACTCAATGCCACAGCACCACTCAATGCCACAGCACCACTCAATGCCACAGCACCACTCAATGCCACAGCACCACTCAACGCCACAGCATCCCTCAACGCACCAGTATCACTCAACGCACCAGCATCACTCAACGCACCAGCATCACTCAACGCCACAGCATTACTCAACGCAGCAGCATCACTCAACGCTACAGCACAACACCACAGCATCCCTCAACACCACAGCATCCCTCAACACCACAGCATCCCTCAACGCCACAGCCTCCCTCAACGCCACAGCCTCCCTCAACGCCACAGCGTCACTCAATGCCACAGCGTCACTCAACGTCACAGCGTCACTCAACGCCACAGCGTCACTCAACGCCACAGCGTCACTCAACGCCACATCGTCACTCAGCACTACTCAACGCCACAGCATCACAGCATCACAACGCCACAGCATCACTCAGCGCCACAGCATCACTCAGCGCCACAGCATCCCTCAACACCACAGCATCCCTCAACGCAACAGCATCCCTCAATGCCACAGCCTCCCTCAACGCCACAGCATCCCTCAATGCCACAGCATCACTCAACGTCACAGCGTCACTCAACGCCACAGCGTCACTCAGCACTACTCAACGCCACAGCATCACAGCATCACAACGCCACAGCATCACTCAGCGCCACAGCATCACTCAGCGCCACAGCATCACTCAGAGCCACAGCATCACTCAGCGCCACAGCATCACTCAGCGCCACAGCATCACTCAGCGCCACAGCATCACTCAGCGCCACAGCATCACTCAGCGCAACAGCATCACTCAGCGCAACAGCATCACTCAGCGCAACAGCATCACTCAGCGCAACAGCATCACTCAGCGCAACAGCATCACTCAGCGCCACAGCATCACTCAGCGCCACAGCATCACTCAGCCCCACAGCATCACTCAGCCCCACAGCATCACTCAGCCCCACAGCATCACTCAGCCCCACAGCATCACTCAGCCCCACAGCATCACTCAGCCCCACAGCATCACTCAGCGCCACTGAACGCAACAGCACCACTCAATACCACAGTACCACTCAATGCCACAGCACCACTCAATGCCACAGCACCACTCAATGCAACAGCACCACTCAACGCCACAGCACCACTCAACGCCACAGCACCACTCAACGCCACAGCACCACTCAATGCCACAGCCCCACTCAGCGCCACAGCACCACTCAGCGCAACAGCACCCCTCAGCGCCACAGCATCCCTCAACGCAACAGCATCACTCAGCACCACTCAATGCCACAGCACCACTCAACGCCACAGCATGCCTCAACGCCACAGCATCACTCAGCACCACTCAACGCCACAGCATCCATCAACGCCACAGCATCCATCAACGCCACAGCATCCCTCAACACCACAGCACCACTCAACGCCACAGCACCACTCAACGCCACAGCACCACTCAACGCCACAACACCACTCATCGCCACAACACCACTCAACGCCACAGCACCACTCAACGCCACAGCACCACTCAACGCCACAGCACCGCTCAGCGCACAGCATGCCTCAATGCCACAGCATCACTCAACGCCACAGCATCTTGTTGCATTCTCTTTTGTGACCCTCCCGTGGGCTGCCACTTTGGTTGTCACTGACTAAAAATAAAGTTTGCCAATTAAAGAAGTTACTGTTGTCCGAGCAGCACACTGCATAGCTATTTTGTATGTGTGCTCGGGGTTCACAGAAGCAGTACAGCAAGCAGAGGGTGTAAACCTACATAATGTTTGGTTTTATTGGTCATGCATCGTCCGATACTGTGGGCTCTGAGTTAATTTTATTAGAACCTAATTAATCTGTTCTCCAACACTGATAAGTCAGTGCCTGGCAGGCGTCCTCGTAGTCTTCTGGTGACATTTTTATTTTACAACGCCACAGCATCGCTCAACGCCACAGCATCGCTCAGCACCACTCAGCGCCACAGCACCACTCAGCGCCACAGCACCACTCAGCGCCACAGCACCACTCAGCGCCACAGCGCCACTCAGCGCCACAGCGCCACTCAGCGCCACTCAGCGCCACAGCACCACTCAGCGCCACAGCACCACTCAGCGCCACAGCACCACTCAGCGCCACAGCACCACTCAACCCCACAGCACCACTCAACCCCACAGCACCACTCAACCCCACAGCACCACTCAACGCCACAGCACCACTCAACCCCACAGCACCACTCAACGCCACAGCATCACTCAGCGCCACAGAATGACACAGCACCACTGAATGACACAGCACCCCTCAAAGCCTCAGCACCACTCAACGCAACAACACCACTCAACGCAACAACACCACTCAACGCAACAACACCACTCAATGCCACAACACCACTTAATGCCACAACACCACTCAATGCCACTACACCACTCAATGCCACTACACCACTCAATGCCACTACACCACTCAATGCCACTACACCACTCAGCGCACAGCATCCCTCAACGCCACAGCATCACTCAATGCCACAGCATCTTGTTGCATTCTCTTTTGTGACCCTCTCGTGAGCTGCCACTTTGGTTGTCACTGACTAAAAATAAAGTTTGCCAATTAAAGAAGTTACTGTTATCCGAGGAGCACTCTGCATAGCTATTTTGTATGTGTGCTCGGGGTTCACAGAAGCAGTACAGCAAGCAAAGGGTGTAAACCTACATAATGTTTGGTTTTATTGGTCATGCATCGTCCGATACCGTGGGCTCAGAGTTAATTTTATTAGAACCTAATGAATCTGTTCTCCAACACTGATAAGTCAGTGCCTGGCAGGCGTCCTCGTAGTCTTCTGGTGACATTTTTATTTTACAACGCCACAGCATTACTCAACGCCACAGCATTGCTCAACGCCACAGCATCGTTCAAGGCCACAGCATCGTTCAAGGCCACAGCATCGTTCAAGGCCACAGCATCGTTCAAGGCCACAGCATCGTTCAAGGCCACAGCATCGTTCAACGCCACAGCATCACTCAGCACCCCTCAACGCCACGGCACCCCTCAACGCCACGGCACCCCTCAACGCCGCGGCACCCCTCAACGTCGCGGCACCACTCAACGTCGCGGCACCACTCAACGTCGCGGCACCACTCAACGCCGCGGCACCACTCAGCGCCGCGGCACCACTCAGCGCCGCGGCACCACTCAGCGCCGCGGCACCACTCAGCGCCGCGGCACCACTCAGCGCCGCGGCACCACTCAGCGCCGCGGCACCACTCAGCGCCGCGGCACCACTCAGCGCCGCGGCACCACTCAACTCCGCGGCACCACTCAACTCCGCGGCACCACTCAACTCCGCGGCACCACTCAGCGCCGCGGCACCACTCAGCGCCGCGGAACCACTCAGCGCCGCGGCACCACTCAGCGCCGCGGCACCACTCAGCGCCGCGGCACCACTCAGCGCCGCGGCACCACTCAGCGCCGCGGTACCACTCAGCGCCGCGGCACCACTCAGCGCCGCGGCACCACTCAGCGCCGCAGCACCACTCAGCGCCGCAGCACCACTCAGCGCCGCAGCACCACTCAGCCCCGCAGCACCACTCAGCGCCACAGCATCACTCAGCGCCACAGCATCACTCAGCGCCACAGCATCACTCAGCGCCACAGCATCACTCAGCGCCACAGCATCACTCAGCGCCACAGCATCACTCAGCGCCACAGCATCACTCAGCGCAACAGCATCACTCAGCGCCACAGCATCACTCAGCGCCACAGCATCACTCAGCGCCACAGCACCACTCAACGCCACAGCACCACTCAACGCCACAGCACCACTCAGCGCCACAGCACCACTCAGCGCCACTCAGCACCACTCAGCGCCACTCAGCGCCACAGCACCACTCAGCGCCACAGCACCATTCAGCGCCACAGCACAACTCAACGCCACAGCATCACTCAGCACCACAGAATCACTCAGCACCACAGAATCACTCAGCACCACAGAATCACTCAGCACCACTGAATGCCACAGCACCACTGAATGCCACAGCACCACTGAATGACACAGCACCACTGAATGCCACAGCACCACTGAATGCCACAGTACCCCTCAACGCTACAGCATCACTCAACGCCACAGCACCACTCAACGCCACAGCATCACTCAGCGCCACAGCACCACTCAACGCCACAGCACCACTCAACGCCACAGCACCACTCAGCGCAACAGCACCACTCAGCGCAACAGCACCACTCAGTGCCACAGCACCATTCAGCGCCACAGCACAACTCAACGCCACAGCATCACTCAGCACCACAGAATCACTCAGCACCACAGAATCACTCAGCACCACAGAATCACTCAGCACCACTGAATGCCACAGCACCACTGAATGCCACAGCACCACTGAATGCCACAGCACCACTGAATGCCACAGTACCCCTCAACGCTACAGCATCACTCAGCGCCACAGCACCACTCAACGCCACAGCACCACTCAACGCCACAGCACCACTCAGCGCAACAGCACCACTCAGCGCCACAGCACCACTCAGCGCCACAGCACCATTCAGCGCCACAGCACAACTCAACGCCACAGCATCACTCAGCACCACAGAATCACTCAGCACCACAGAATCACTCAGCACCACAGAATCACTCAGCACCACTGAATGCCACAGCACCACTGAATGCCACAGCACCACTGAATGCCACAGTACCCCTCAACGCTACAGCATCACTCAACGCCACAGCACCACTCAACGCCACGGCACCACTCAACGCCACGGCACCACTCAACGCCACGGCACCACTCAACGCCACGGCACCACTCAACGCCACGGCACCACTCAACGCCACGGCACCACTCAACGCCACAGCACCACTCAACGCCACAGCACCACTCAACGCCACAGCACCACTCAACGCCACAGCACCACTCAGCCCCGCAGCACCACTCAGCCCCGCAGCACCACTCAGCCCCGCAGCACCACTCAGCCCCGCAGCACCACTCAGCCCCGCAGCACCACTCAGCCCAGCAGCACCACTCAGCCCCGCAGCACCACTCAGCCCCGCAGCACCACTCAGCCCCGCAGCACCACTCAGCCCCGCAGCATCACTCAGCGCAACAGCATCACTCAGCGCCACAGCATCACTCAGCGCCACAGCATCACTCAGCGCCACAGCATCACTCAGCGCCACAGCATCACTCAGCGCCACAGCATCGCTCAGCGCCACAGCATCGCTCAACGCCACAGCATCGCTCAACGCCACAGCATCGCTCAACGCCACAGCATCGCTCAACGCCACAGCATCACTCAGCACCCCTCAACGCCACAGCACCCCTCAACGCCACGGCACCCCTCAACGCCACGGCACCCCTCAACGCCACGGCACCCCTCAACGCCACGGCACCACTCAACGCCACGGCACCACTCAACGCCACGGCACCACTCAACGCCACGGCACCACTCAACGCCACGGCACCACTCAACGCCACGGCACCACTCAACGACACGGCACCACTCAACGTCACGGCACCACTCAACGTCACGGCACCACTCAACGCCACGGCACCACTCAGCGCCACGGCACCACTCAGCGCCACGGCACCACTCAACGCCACAGCACCACTCAACACCACACCACTCAGCCCCGCAGCACCACTCAGCCCCGCAGCACCACTCAGCCCCGCAGCACCACTCAGCCCCGCAGCACCACTCAGCCCCGCAGCACCACTCAGCCCCGCAGCACCACTCAGCCCCGCAGCACCACTCAGCCCCGCAGCACCACTCAGCCCCGCAGCACCACTCAGCCCCGCAGCACCACTCAGCCCCGCAGCACCACTCAGCCCCGCAGCACCACTCAGCCCCGCAGCACCACTCAGCCCCGCAGCATCACTCAGCGCCCCAGCATCACTCAGCGCCACAGCATCACTCAGCGCCACAGCATCACTCAGCGCCACAGCATCACTCAGCGCCACAGCATCACTCAGCGCCACAGCATCACTCAGCGCCACAGCATCACTCAGCGCCACAGCACCACTCAACGCCACAGCACCACTCAACACCACAGCATCACTCAGCGCCACAGCATCACTCAGCGCCACAGCATCACTCAGCGCCACAGCATCACTCAGCGCCACAGCATCACTCAGCGCCGCAGCATCACTCAACGCCACCGCATCACTCAGAACCAATCAACGCCACAGCACCCCTCAACGCCACAGCACCCCTCAATGCCACAGCACCCCTCAATGCCACAGCACCCCTCAGCGCCACAGCACCACAGCACCACTCAGCGCCACAGCACCACTCAGCGCAACAGCACCACTCAACGCCACAGCACCACTCAACGCCACAGCACCACTCAACGCCACAGCACCACTCAACGCCACAGCATCACTCAACGCCACAGCATCACTCAACGCCACAGAATCACTCAGCGCCACAGAATCACTCAGCGCCACAGAATCACTCAGCACCACAGAATCACTCAGCACCACAGAATCACTCAGCACCACAGAATGCCACAGCACCACTGAATGCCACAGCACCCCTCAACGCCACAGCATCACTCAGCGCCACAGAATGACACAGCACCACTGAATGACACAGCACCCCTCAAAGCCTCAGCACCACTCAACGCAACAACACCACTCAACGCAACAACACCACTCAACGCAACAACACCACTCAACGCAACAACACCACTCAACGCAACAACACCACTCAACGCAACAACACCACTCAATGCCACAACACCACTCAATGCCACAACATCACTCAATGCCACAACACCACTCAATGCCACAACACCACTCAGCGCACAGCATCCCTCAACGCCACAGCAACACTCAACGCCACAGCATCACTCAACGGCACAGCATCACTCAACGGCACAGCATCACTCAACGCCACAGCGTCATTCAATGCCACAGCGTCACTCAACGCCACAGCATCACTCAATGCCACAGCATCACTCAATGCCACAGCATCACTCAATGCCACAGCATCTTGTTGCATTCTCTTTTGTGACCCTCTCGTGAGCTGCCACTTTGGTTGTCACTAACTAAAAATAAAGTTTGCCAATTAAGGAAGTTACTGTTATCCGAGCAGCACTCTGCATAGCTATTTTGTATGTGTGCTCGGGGTTCATAGAAGCAGTACAGCAAGCAGAGGGTGTAAACCTACATAATGTTTGGTTTTATTGGTCATGCATCGTCCGATACCGTGGGCTCAGAGTTAATTTTATTAGAACCTAATGAATCTGTTCTCCAACACTGATAAGTCAGTGCCTGGCAGGCGTTCTCGTAGTCTTCTGGTGACATTTTTATTTTACAACGCCACAGCATCCCTCAACGCCACAGCATCGTTTAAGGCCACAGCATCGTTTAAGGCCACAGCATCGTTCAAGGCTACAGCATCGCACAGCATCGCTCAACGCCACAGCATCGCTCAACGCCACAGCATCGCTCAACGCCACAGCATCACTCAGCACCCCTCAACGCCACAGCACCCCTCAACGCCACGGCACCCCTCAACGCCACGGCACCACTCAACGCCACGGCACCACTCAACGCCACGGCACCACTCAACGCCACGGCACCACTCAACGCCACGGCACCACTCAACGACACGGCACCACTCAACGTCACGGCACCACTCAACGCCACGGCACCACTCAGCGCCACGGCACCACTCAACGCCACGGCACCACTCAGCGCCACGGCACCACTCAACGCCACGGCACCACTCAGCGCCGCGGCACCACTCAGCGCCACAGCACCCCTCAGCGCCACAGCATCCCTCAACGCCACAGCATCACTCAGCACCACTCAACGCAACAGCACCACTCAACGCCACAGCATTACTCAACGCCACAGCATCACTCAACACCACATCACCACTCAACGCCACATCACCACTCAATGCCACAGCATCACTCAACGCCACAGCATTACTCAACCCCACAGCATTACTCAACGCCACAGCATCACTCAATGCCACAGCATCTTGTTGCATTCTCTTTTGTGACCCTCTCGTGAGCTGCCACTTTGGTTGTCACTGACTAAAAATAAAGTTTGCCAATTAAAGAAGTTACTGTTATCCGAGCAGCACTCTGCATAGCTATTTTGTATGTGTGCTCGGGGTTCACAGAAGCAGTACAGCAAGCAGAGGGTGTAAACCTACATAATGTTTGGTTTTATTGGTCATGCATCGTCCGATACCGTGGGCTCAAAGTTAATTTTATTAGAACCTAATGAATCTGTTCTCCAACACTGATAAGTCAGTGCCTGGCAGGCGTTCTCGTAGTCTTCTGGTGACATTTTTATTTTACAACGCCACAGCATCCCTCAACGCCACAGTACCCCTCAACGCCACAGCACCACTCAGCACCACAGCACCACTCAGCACCACAGCACCACTCAGCGCCACAGCACCACTCAGCGCCACAGCACCACTCAGCGCCACAGCACCACTCAACGCCACAGCATCACTCAGCACCACTGAATGCCACAGCACCCCTCAACGCCACAGCATCACTCAACACCACAGCACCACTCAACGCCACAGCACCACTCAACGCCACGGCACCCCTCAACGCCACGGCACCACTCAACGCCACAGCACCACTCAACGCCACAGCACCACTCAACGCCACAGCACCACTCAACGCCACAACACCACTCAACGCCACAACACCACTCAACGCCACAGCACCACTCAACGCCACAGCACCACTCAGCGCACAGCATGCCTCAATGCCACAGCATCACTCAACGCCACAGCATCTTGTTGCATTCTCTTTTGTGACCCTCCCGTGGGCTGCCACTTTGGTTGGATACTGTGGGCTTTGAGTTAATTTTATTAGAACCTAATTAATCTGTTCTCCAACACTGATAAGTCAGTGCCTGGCAGGCGTCCTCGTAGTCTTCTGGTGACATTTTTATTTTACAACGCCACAGCATCGCTCAACGCCACAGCATCGCTCAGCACCACTCAGCGCCACAGCACCACTCAGCGCCACAGCACCACTCAGCGCCACAGCACCACTCAGCGCCACTGCACCACTCAGCGCCACTGACCCACTCAGCGCCACAGCACCACTCAGCGCCACAGCACCACTCAGCGCCACAGCACCACTCAACGCCACAGCACCACTCAACGCCACAGCACCACTCAACGCCACAGCACCACTCAACCCCACAGCACCACTCAACGCCACAGCACCACTCAACCCCACAGCACCACTCAACGCCACAGCACCACTCAACGCCACAGCATCACTCAGCGCCACAGAATGACACAGCACCACTGAATGACACAGCACCCCTCAAAGCCTCAGCACCACTCAACGCAACAACACCACTCAACGCAACAACACCACTCAATGCCACAACACCACTTAATGCCACAACACCACTCAATGCCACAACACCACTCAATGCCACTACACCACTCAATGCCACTACACCACTCAATGCCACTACACCACTCAGCGCACAGCATCCCTCAACGCCACAGCATCACTCAATGCCACAGCATCCTGTGACCCTCTCGTGAGCTGCCACTTTGGTTGTCACTGACTAAAAATAAAGTTTGCCAATTAAAGAAGTTACTGTTATCCGAGGAGCACTCTGCATAGCTATTTTATATGTGTGCTCGGGGTTCACAGAAGCAGTACAGCAAGCAAAGGGTGTAAACCTACATAATGTTTGGTTTTATTGGTCATGCATCGTCCGATACCGTGGGCTCAGAGTTAATTTTATTAGAACCTAATGAATCTGTTCTCCAACACTGATAAGTCAGTGCCTGGCAGGCGTCCTCGTAGTCTTCTGGTGACATTTTTATTTTACAACGCCACAGCATTACTCAACGCCACAGCATTACTCAACGCCACAGCATTGCTCAACGCCACAGCATCGTTTAAGGCCACAGCATCGTTCAAGGCCACAGCATCGTTCAAGGCCACAGCATCGTTCAAGGCCACAGCATCGTTCAAGGCCACAGCATCGTTCAAGGCCACAGCATCGTTCAAGGCCACAGCATCGTTCAAGGCCACAGCATCGTTCAAGGCCACAGCATCGTTCAAGGCCACAGCATCGTTCAAGGCCACAGCATCGTTCAAGGCCACAGCATCGCTCAACGCCACAGCATCGCTCAACGCCACAGCATCGCTCAACGCCACAGCATCACTCAGCACCCCTCAACGTCGCGGCACCCCTCAGCGCCGCGGCACCCCTCAGCGCCGCGGCGCCACTCAGCGCCGCGGCACCACTCAGCGCCGCGGCACCACTCAGCGCCGCGGCACCACTCAGCGCCGCGGCACCACTCAGCGCCGCGGCACCACTCAGCGCCGCGGCACCACTCAGCGCCGCGGCACCACTCAGCGCCGCGGCACCACTCAGCGCCGCGGCACCACTCAGCGCCGCGGCACCACTCAACTCCGCGGCACCACTCAACTCCGCGGCACCACTCAACTCCGCGGCACCACTCAACTCCGCGGCACCACTCAACTCCGCGGCACCACTCAACTCCGCGGCACCACTCAACTCCGCGGCACCACTCAACTCCGCAGCACCACTCAACTCCGCAGCACCACTCAACGCCACAGCACCACTCAACGCCACAGCACCACTCAACGCCACAGCACCACTCAGCGCCACAGCACCACTCAGCGCCACAGCACCACTCAGCGCCACAGCACCACTCAGCGCCACAGCACCATTCAGCGCCACAGCACCACTCAACGCCACAGCATCACTCAGCACCACAGAATCACTCAGCACCACAGAATCACTCAGCACCACAGAATCACTCAGCACCACAGAATCACTCAGCACCACAGAATCACTCAGCACCACTGAATGCCACAGCACCACTGAATGCCACAGCACCACTGAATGCCACAGTACCCCTCAACGCCACAGCATCACTCAACGCCACAGCACCACTCAACACCACAGCACCACTCAACACCACAGCACCACACCACTCAGCCCCGCAGCACCACTCAGCCCCGCAGCACCACTCAGCCCCGCAGCACCACTCAGCCCCGCAGCACCACTCAGCCCCGCAGCACCACTCAGCCCACAGCATCACTCAGCGCCACAGCATCACTCAGCGCCACACAATCACTCAGCGCCACAGCATCACTCAGCGCCACAGCATCACTCAGCGCCACAGCATCACTCAGCGCCACAGCATCACTCAGCGCCACAGCATCACTCAGCGCCACAGCATCACTCAGCGCCACAGCATCACTCAGCGCCACAGCATCACTCAGCGCCACAGCATCACTCAGCGCCACAGCATCACTCAACGCCACAGCATCACTCAACGCCACAGCATCACTTAGCGCCACAGCATCACTCAACGCCACAGCACCACTCAACGCCACAGCATCACTCAGCGCCACAGCATCACTCAGCGCCACAGCATCACTCAGCGCCGCAGCATCACTCAACGCCACCGCATCACTCAGAACCAATCAACGCCACAGCACCCCCTCAACGCCACAGCACCCCTCAATGCCACAGCACCCCTCAGCGCCACAGCACCACAGCACCACTCAGCGCCACAGCACCACTCAACGCCACAGCACCACTCAACGCCACAGCACCACTCAAAGCCACAGCATCACTCAACGCCACAGAATCACTCAGCGCCACAGAATCACTCAGCGCCACAGAATCACTCAGCACCACAGAATCACTCAGCACCACTGAATGCCACAGCACCCCTCAACGCCACAGCATCACTCAACACCACAGCAACACTCAACGCAACAACACCACTCAACGCAACAACACCACTCAACGCAACAACACCACTCAACGCCACACCACTCAACGCCACAACACCACTCAATGCCACAACACCACTCAATGCCACAACACCACTCAATGCCACAACACCACTCAATGCCACAACACCACTCAATGCCACAACACCACTCAGCGCACAGCATCCCTCAACGCCACAGCATCACTCAACGGCACAGCATCACTCAACGGCACAGCATCACTCAACGCCACAGCGTCACTCAGCGCCACAGCATCACTCAACGCCACAGCATCACTCAACGCCACAGCATCACTCAGCACCACTGAATGCCACAGCATCACTCAGCACCACTGAAGGCCACAGCATCACTCAGCACCACTGAAGGCCACAGCATCACTCAGCACCACTGAACACCACAGCATCACTCTGTGCATCCATTCAACAACAACTGGTTCTAATATGTTCTCTTAATGTTTCAAGCTTTATTACAAATGTCACAAAAAGATGTTAATATTTCACTGCTGTTCTTGGATTTTCATCACAATAAAATACAATGAACATAATCTTCCCAAAAGTTATTTACAAAAGTTTAAGCTATTGCAATTATAAATTACAATAACTTTCATTTAAGTATTAATTATTAAAAAAATATTGTTATTTGTAATATTAATACATCTAAGTCGTGTAAACACATATTGCATTACAAATGATATAGGTATCACGTTTGCGAAAGTTAAAACTATTGGCATTGTAAATGACAAAGCTATTAATTTGGCTAATTTCAAAACCAACACATAAATACAATATTTGTCATTTACAATACCAATAGCTCAAACTTTCCTAATGCGAGACCTATTGCATTGCAAATGCTTGTTTTCATTCTCTCTCTGCTGCTGCTGCAGCCTGGGGCCCTGGGGACGCAGGGAGAGGGTGGGAGGGAGGAAGGAAGTCAGCAAGAGTTGTTAAGAGTTCTCCTGCCAATAAACCAGTAACCCTAGCAATTCCACTAGTATTTTAATAAAATATTCAACGTGTGCGGTTTACATTGTTAACTGGTCATATCCAGTTATGAATCCATAATTCAATTTAAATCCCCTTCCAAAATAAGTGGATCACTGAACACTGCTCCTGTAAGAGTTATAGCATAAATCCTGGGGAGGTCTTGAATCGGACTGTAAATGGAATAAACTAAATACGAAGAGTTACAGTTGATGGTAGCCACAAGCTTTGAGTCATTCTGAGTTTACAAATAGAAATGTGAAATGATATCATATGGCTTGCATTATAGTCTAGATGAGATCTTCCTATCCTGGACGACGACGAGCTCTCCTAAAGACGTGCAATGTCTGGATGGTAGGAATTGAGCTTAGCACAGCCTCTGGCTTCTGTGGCCCTCACATTCAAACCCTTTATACGTGGGTGGTCTCATAGTATGCACATAGCAAGTTTTGAATTCCTCCAGTTCCTGTGCTGCCATTTTACCCCAACTTCTGGGCCTCTTCTTCCTCTCCGGCCTCCTTGCCACCACTCCAGTTGAAAAGCTATTCCTCTCACTCTGCTGCTACTTCTGGTGGGAGTTGAGATTGTCTTGCACAACTTGGAACATATCTTGCTACAAAAGACCAAAACCCACAGCTGCCCTTTTTGTGTAATTTTTCTCTGATCCCCTGCTATTTTTGGTTATACATTGTTATGGTCTAATAAGATGGTAGTGAAGGAAAACAGTACTGCATCATAGCATGCTTTGCAGTCTATGGATTGGACTATGGAACCAGCAATGATAGAGGAATGTGTTGTCTTATCCCTTGTCACCACATGACACTCAACCTCATTCCTCTCCGGCCTCTTTGCCACCACTCCAGCTGAAAAGCTATTCCTCTCACTCTGCTGCTACTTCTTGTGGTAGTTGAGATTGTCTTGCACAACTTGGAACATATCTTGCTGTTAAATTTTGTTTCAACCGACGAGTACTAATAGTCTTATTTACATTAGGGAATTCTCACATATTACATCAGATATTACACTGCATGTTCTTTTATTCACTTTGAAAATGTTAGTTGGATAATTATAGAACATCTCTCACTCGCACCTGAATTCCTAACTCCCAATGAGCCCTGATCTGAGTCGGCGCAGCAGAATGTCTTCTGTTAGTTCACGAGGAGAGCAGTGCATGGGTTGGATAGTGAGAGCACTGAGCAGGTGGCAATGAGTATAGGAACTCTAGGGTTTGATGAAGAGGGTCCCCAAATTCAGTTAAATCACCATTTTCTCACTTGTACTTACCTCCAGGGTGCAGAACTTCGTACCATATTTGAATATCCTTTATACTTAGAAATGCGTGTGAATGCAGTCTTTATTTCCCTCTTTTTAAGTAACCATTAATCTTAGTACTGTATGTGTCTGACGCACATGCACTAAATCAGCTATCCAAAGGGACGCTATCACAACTTAGCTATCTTTATAGCACTTAACACAGTTTCTAAGCACTAGCTCTCGCAGTTTGATTTAGTCAGTTGAGCAGGACCTCAAAAGAGAACGATTATAGGAAAATTATTATTTTCAGGGATTAAAATGGAAGTCCTACTGAGGTCAGCCTTACATTCTCCCCCACCAAAAAATAGTAATGTAATGGGGAGCAGCGGCCAACTGCCAATTTGTCAAAGGAGCCGGAGGTCAAAAAAGTTTGGGAACCACTGCCCTAAGGGATCCCTTATATTGGCCCACTAATGTCAAAACCAGGACACACGATATTCCCAGACAGCAAGTAAGGGTGGGTAACACTCAGTTTTCAGGACAATTAGAAGCGCAATTTACACTGCATTTAGAACCAGCTTCTCCCTGGAAGGGTAGAGGTGAAGAGCAGGAGACAGTGACGATCAGTCGTATGTTTCATCAGGCACATTGCATCTAATAAAGAAGAGAGATGCAACAGGAAGAGTAGTTAGGGAGCGAATGTCTACCCCACAACGGAGAGATGCAGATGACGCTGGATGAAATGACTGTGTCGGATCTGCTTGCTGCAAGGGTTCCTGCTTGGCGTTCTCCGTTCCGACTTCACTGCAGCCTCTACTCCTGCCTCACTCGGCATCTGCTTGTCATTTCTGCTCCAGACATGGCCCCGACAAGAAGCACGACTTGGAGGGGAACAACTCGCCAGCAGGCAGATTTAGCGGTGAGTGGGGGAGGGCCTATAAGCAAGAATCCAGAGGGGGTGGGGTCTGAGTCTGCGCTCGATGTCCAGCTGGGAACAGCTGAGAGAGCTGTGGAGGGATTAGCAGGTGGACCGGAGGCTTTAGGAAACGCTGGTGCTGAGCATATTTCAAAATCAAACATGAAGCTTGGTAAGCAGGTAATTCAATACCTCCAGACTAATAGGATACCAGAACTCTCAGATACCGCTATACAGCCCCTTGGAGAAGGCCAACTAGTGGACACTATAATTAATGGCATTGCTAATAAACAACAATGTTGCATTAACTCTCTGCTACAGAGCCCCATTCCTCCTGATCTTTCGCAGCAGTGCTCTTTAACTGAAACTCAGAGCTCAGGAGCGCAGGCAGAGACAGAGGCAGGGGCGAAGGAACAGCGCCTAAGGGGGCAGATGGAGTGGGGAGCTCAGACAATGCCAGCATGGAAGCGTGCAGCATTGAATTGCACAGTGACAAGGACAAGGACAGAAACAATGAGTTCTCCGATGATTCTCGAGGAGCACAGTGTGCTAATATTTCTAAGGAGGACCTATAGGGCTCTGTTCCTCCTGGCATGGGGGCTGGTAATCTAATTACTTCAGATGGCGGCCAGGGGCAACATTTAGGAAACTTACCAAGGGAACAACGGGGGCAAAGAGACGTAAAAAGATGTCTAAATACAGCTGCTGTGGATCCTTTAAAGAAAGATCCTAAAGCCAAACATGCCAAAGACTTAAAGAAAATGATAAATACATCTAACACAGGCAGCGCGAAGGAAAAGAAAATGCAGGCTAAAGAGGATTTGAAGAATAGCCAATGAGGAAATGGGTCCAGGCAAAAGGTGGAATCAAAAAGGTTATTGCTGGACTCTCCGATGTGGGACTCATCGATGTAGGATTAGAAGGTGTGCCCGGCAGTCTAGCGGCAGGTATAGGCATAGTGGGAGTCAAGGCTATGGATTCCCCATCTCCTGAAGGAATGTCAAATCTGATAAAGACACCTGGCGGACAAGGAGGCACGTTGAATCTAATGAACAAGGCGGTGATGAGATCTCTACAGCTGTTACATTCAATCCGGACTCCTCTTCTCATCTGCTTCCCTCTCCATTTATAGGATTGTCCTCAGCATCTCCAATCCTCTATACATCTCACCCAGAAGAAGATCCTCAGTGCAGTAGTACTCAGGGCAATGAAGCAGCTATACTCTCCATGATTCTCTAGGCTCTAAAAGAGCAGAGGGAAGAAACGCGAGAACTTTTTGCCCAAGTTAGAGCGGATAATGGAAACATACAGCAAACACTGAAGGAGGTTACGGAGAAAGTAGGGTCTGTGACGGAAGAAACGACAGAGCTTCAGCAGAGAGTTGCTTGCACGGAAGAGATCTCATCTAGAACTGCTAGCTCTGTCGCACAACATGAGGAACAGCTCAGATATATGCAGCTTAAACTCGAGGACCTCGAAAACAGACAAAGGCGACAGAATCTCAAGTTATTTGGAATTCCTGAAGGTCAGGAGGGGGCGGATCCCAGAGTTTATATAGTCCAGATTATGCAAAAGGCCTTCCCTGATCTGGGAAACTGGGATTGGGATTTCCAGATTCAGCGGGCACATTGACTCCCAATGGTACAACGTCGGCAGGACTCTCAGTATCCAAGGCCATTCTTACTTTATTCCGGCAATTTCCTGCTGCGACAGGCGGTCTCACTAAAGGCTTGCCCCGAAACACCAATAGTGGTTGACTCGGTTTCCATATTCTTCCGATCAGACTTTTGTAAAACTACAATGGACAGGAGATGGCAGCTGAGGCAGCCTATAGATCCATTGAAGGAAATCGGGGCTCAAGTCTTTCTACAGGAGCCAGCTCGTCTGATAGTTATTAGAAAGGGGCAGAGCTACTTTTTATCTTTTAAGTCTGAGGTGTCTGAAATGATGCAGAAATGGCAAAGGGAAGGTGTGGGTCAGAAGTAGAGGCAGCTGTTAAAAAGTCTTTTTCTGTCTGTATTCTCTCTAATGTACACATAATCTGATTATGATGGTGTAAAGCATAGAGGTGCTCCAGCTTGGGAGCCAAGGGGGGGGCGGTTGAATCCTAGATAGCTGCCTTATCAACGGCAGCTGATAGAAGAGGTTGATTCCTCCTTCTGGAAACAGGGTGGGGGGGAGGGATGGGGTCGGGAGTCTAGGGGTGGGGGAGGGTGTATGCGGGAGGCAAAAAAAATATAAAAACCAACATGAAAATAATACAAAATAAGAGGGCGAAAGCTAAGACTCTAAAAAGATTACTCAATAAAAATTAAGCAAGAGGAGTATCTTTTTTAATTAGATGGAGCTAGTGAAATGCTTAGCAAGGAATGTTGCAGGGCTCAATAATAGAAACAAGAGACGGTTGGTAGCAGAAGAATTGCTGATGTATAATCCACAGCTCGTGTTGTCAGAAACGCATATCTCTCATAAAGATCGAGGTCTATTAAATCAGCTGGGATACGAGGTGGTTGTTAGCTCGGACCAAAATACCTCAACTAGAGGGGTCGCTATTCTGAAACATAAACAGTTCCAAGCTACGCTTGTTAAATCATTAACAGATAAAAGTGGTAAATGGACTAAAGTACAGATGAATCTAGAGGGCAGTAAATATGTCTTCTGTTTAATACATGGCTCAAATATTGATGATCCTTTAGTTTTAGATAGATTAACTATGGAATTGCTAAATTGGGAGGGTGATAGGGTGGTAATGGGCGATTTTAATTGCATTATGATTATGAACTATGAGATAGATACCACTAGACGAAACGCTTTTCAAAGGATGAGAAAGACACGGGCTGCGATTAAAGAGCTAGGTCAACTACATGCTATCAGAGACTCCTAGCGGGCATTATACCCGAACATACCGGGCTATACTTATTATTCGGCTGCACATAAGCTATGCTCTCGGATAGACATGGCTTGGGTGTCAGACGAAATTTTAGACTCAAGTATAATGGAGATATGCCCAAGGGTCCCTTCTGACCACAATCCCATTCTCCTGTCATTTAAGGTCTCAGCTGAGAGAAGACGATCTAGGACCTTCTCGTTTCCTAGATACCTTCTTTCAGATGAAATTTTTATAATACACATTAAGAGATACCTGAAAGAATTTTTCGAAATAAATACTGACTCTGCAGCACCCACCGTAGTATGGGATTCATGCAAGGCTAGTATTAGAGGACTTTATAAATAAATAAATACATTCTCCCAACAATATATCTGGAGACAAAATAAGGAGCGAGCGTAAGAAAGAAACAGAAAAGACAAATAAGGATATTCTCATGGTTGAGAATCAACAGGAGGAAGCATTATTAAGGGGTCTCCGAAACGCAGATGCTCTAGGGTATGCATTAATTGACTTAAAATCCACACTAAAAAAGGCATTTAGAAAAAAAAAGTGCAGCCAAACTGAATAAATATCGGGTATCTCAATATGAAAGCGGGGAAAACAATTGTGAAGCTCTTAGCTTTGTCGTCTGCCACATTAAATGCTAAGTCACATATAAAGCTGATTAAAGGGCCTAACAACGTGGTGTACGAACACCCAAATCAGATATTAGGGCAGTTTGCCGACTACTATAAAAAATTATATACACCGGAGGCTCGACCGGAATTGGCTGATATAAATAAATACTTGCAGACACATTTATTGAAAAGCATGGATGCCGAAATATCTGACATTGTCATGTGATATAATGAACGAAGAAGTCAAGCTGGCGATAGCTGCTTTGCCATCGGGTAAAGCATCCGGAGAGGACGCCATTCCTCTAGAACTATACAAGCTCTGTATGGATGTATTACTTCCGCTCTTCACTCAGCTGATCAGATTCATCGGGGCAGGGGGAAATGCTCCGGATTCTTGGAATTTCACTCAGATTGTCTTCTTTCTCAAGAAGAATAAATCTCCAGAGGAATGCGGGTCATATAGACACATATCACTTATAAATACTGATGCAAAAATCTTTGCTAAAATTCTTGCGACTCGCCTTGCCCAGATAATGCCTGAACTGGTGTCTTCTCAACAACACTGATTCATCTCAGGGAGGGACACTACGGCCCATGCGAATATGGCTGTAACAGCATTTGATGTGGCAAAGATAAAGTCAACCCCACTGGGTATGATTTTACTAGATGCTAAAAAAGCTTTCGACTGAGTGGGGTGGGACTTTCTCTGGGCCACATTGACAGCATTTGGCATCAAAGGCAAGTTCCTGCATTTGATTAAACATTTATATCATCATCCTAGCGCTAAACTAGTTTATGCAGGACTACAATCTACTACTTTTCCAATACTTTGTGGCACCCGTCAGGGGTGCCCTTTATCGCCGCTATTATTTGCACTGTCAATAGAACCATTTTTTCTGGCTCTGCAAAGCCAACCTCAGATCATAACCTTTACATGTGGCTCGGATAGCCTTAAAGTCACAGCATACACTGAGGATATTGCAGTATACTCAACTGATGCTAAGGAAGCACTGAAGTGTGTGGTTAAGGAGGCAAAGAGATATGGTGTAATATCGGGCTACAGACTCAACACTAATAAGACTCAAGTTCTACTGAACTATAAATCTTCTGATCCAGTACCTGGAGTCTGTAGCGTGGCTACTTATCTAGGGATTAGAATATCGGCTAAAACAGATAAAATTATCGTATTAAACTACAAGGAACTCTTGAAGGAAACTGCTAAGTTACTTAAGAAATGGCATAAGGTGCCTATAAGTATTAGTGGGCGTATAAACATAATTAAGATGAAAATCCTGCCTAAATTTTTATATTTGTTCCGGTCCATCCCTCTATGACTAAATGCTTCTTTTTTCATACGCCTAGATGGAGTCTGTATTGGTTTTATCTGGGGTTACAAGAAGGCACGCAGAGCTATCGTTCTATTAAAACTTCCATTCAATCAAGGGGGACTGGATTTCCCAGACTTCAAATTGTGTTACTGGGCAGCTTTCTTGGGGCGTCTTCGCAGCTTAATAAATCCTACAAGCAATACCTTTTTTCAGATTTATGCTACGAAAAGATCATAATATGTTTCTCAACCAACGAACCGAATTATTTTAAGCGGGTTAAATTTAAGACTGCACGTGATGTTGAAAACATTTGGCGCTCTATTATGCTTAAATGCAATATATTGTTTTATCATAATAAACTCCCTCTGTGGGGAAACCCGGGCTTACCAGAGATCTTTCAAGACGCAGAGGGCAAGCGATGGGCCAGTTCCTTGGATAAAATACTTAAGGGATTTATATGATTATAATGGGTTTATCTCGTTTGAAAGACTGAATATTTTATATAATTTATCATCATACATGCACTTTAAATATTATCAGATCCAAGATTATTTCATACGTAGTATGAAATTGATAAATGTATCGGAATCTGATATATGGGAATGTCTGTATGTAATAAACGAAAAATCTTTGATTAGCATCGGATATAAAACCTTATGTACCTATAAGAAAGACGACTGTGCTAGATTAGCTGAGCGCTGGAGCCGCTGTATAAGGACACCAGTATCAGCTAATACTATATCACGTGCCCTCATCAGTATCAATAATTCAGTACATTCTTCTAATTTGACGCTGCAGCAGAATAAAACAATCTGCCAACTATACTATACACCTGAAAGGATATCGAAATGGTCATCACATAATTCTTTTAGTGATCGACCTAAATGCCCGAAATGTGATTTAAACGCAGCTGATCTGAAACACATGCTCTTTTCATGTCCTGTACTAGCAGAATTTTGGCAGAAGGTGACTCAAATTATGTCCAGGAAATTCGGGAGGGTGTTTGTGTTCTCAGCAGCAGATGTGCTGATGGGCGGGCAGAATATAGTGACCAGCCAGGCGAATGTAATCACTGTTCTATTGGTATGTGCTAGGCCAACAATCGCCCGGGTCTGGATTTCACGAGTACCTCCATCTGCTTTTGAATGGTGGGGATTGGTTAAAGAAACATATGATATGGAACTAGCATTGGCTAAAATAAGAGGGAATCACGCATTATGCAAACTAAAGAAAGTTTGGGGATTATTGTTTGGAAGAATCTAAGAAATAGTGTGGAATGCTTTGGATTGATTAGCACTGTGTTCCTTTCTCTTTTCCTTCTCTTACCAAGTGTAAGCCAGTAATATTGGTTGTCTATTTCAATTGTATATTTTGTCACTTTTTTATTTCTTCTCAAATATCTTTTGTTTGTTCATGTTGGTAAATAAAAAATATTTAAATTTTTTAAAAAGGAATGACAATGTAGACAGGGCTGTTAGTATGGCACTATGGCCAGTATCCCAAGAAAGAGATGAAGATTTTAGAAGGGCTGAAGATAATGTACCACCTTGGCAGAAGGAGAGTGGAATAGTTTCACCAGAAAGCATTCAAGAATTGGTATCACAAACTGAAGACAGAAGGGATGTGAGGGAAGCGAGGAGAGAAGAATATTGTGATGATCTTTCAGGGCAGATTCATGGAAGTTTTGGGATGATGTCAAATAGGGTAGTCAATACATAGGCATGTAGACAACATGGGTGAAATACTTCGATATGGAGAGACTAGGTGCTCTACTTATGATATTAAAATTCAAGAAAGGCCCCTTATTAATTTTAACCATACAAAGGGAGCGGTGGGATTTCCTAATCGCACCAACACTAGAGGAGGAGAACAGAATATGTTCACGCTAGGAAACCCCATGCACCTGAGCTTGAGTGGTTGCAGTTTCCAGGAACACCTGGCCAGCCAGCCCCCAGGATGGACAGGATTGACACTACATATCAGACCAACAGAGCAGATGAGTGTACCATCAGTTTTGCACAGAACTGATCTCACACCTACTGAGATAGTTGCTGAAGGAGAAAACTGCTGGTACAGTGTTGTACCCTATAAGGGCAATTTAGCAGGATGGACTGAAGGTTTAGCTCCACAGATGAGCACATTACCACTAGAAGGAACCTTTGATCTACATGACATGGTACATGCTAAGGACTGCATTCTTTATGGCGAAGAAGATCTAGACTGGGATTACCCCCAAATGAGGAAATGTTTACAAATATGACAAAAATATGCCAGGCAGCACAACCCTCAACATTCTGTCACTCCCATATATCAGATTCCCCTGATACGCAAGGGACCTGTGGCAACTCATTATGTTCCTTGGCCACAAATGGACAAGGAGTATCATAGAAAGTTATTACCGCCACTTACAGAGGGAACAGGGAAACATATTAGTGCTTTTGAAAAGCAACTGCAGGCATTACCTTGGCAGTAGGGGACAAAAGGTTTACTCAGCTCGCTTATAGGAGATGAGACCAATACTGTTTTCCATAAGCCTGGAGGAATGTTACACTCACTGATACTAGGTATGATGGTTCCCCATTCAACTTCGTTTTTTAAAACTTATTTTTATCTTGGGATACACTTAGCAGCAATAACAGTAAGAGCATATACTTCATATATACAGTACATATTTTTAATTGTCAACATACGACAGTTGTTTGCCCGAGCATGTATTACAGTAAAAAAAAGCTGCACATTCCTATTTTTAGGTAAATAAGTCCATTAAACACATAACCAATAAAAGAGCAAACTGGGCAGCGATGGCAGAGCAGCACTCATTACATATCTTCTAACATCAAGGACCAATGTGATTTTACAGTTATCTCCATCTCGCCTCCTCCTCTAGTGGAACTTTGGTGTACTTGGTAACGACGTACTGAGGCCATGCTCCTGTGTATCCCCTGTAGTGTGTAGTTAAGTGGCATCCTAAGCCATAGGAGGCAGCTTGCCCATCCCATTCACCTTAGTTAGGACAGTAGTTTGGGATAAGTAGAGGAAAATGTATCCTGAAAGGCCAGACATTGGGTCCCTCATGGCTCGATCAATGCAGCTGAATGAGGACCCTGCTCAGTTTCTTAGCAGGATGAAGGAAAACTTGAATCAAGAAGTAGGTCAGGGTTGGGAAGTAACAGGTGGAAATGCTGTGTTGTTTTACAATGTAGTGTTGAAGGGTTTACCCTCTGATGTACTGGATAATCTAGGCAATATAGTGGCATTGGATGCCAAGCCATTGACAGAGATACAGGCACATATAATCCAGTTTTGTAAGAAGCAGCAGGGAAAAGAGAGAAACAAGCAATTTACAGAGAAAGCAGCAGCTAAGTTAATGCAGTGAAAGTTGGCAAAAAAGGAGTAGTGGAAGGAGCTGTAGTACGACTTAGGGATTGGTCCTAGAGACCACCCAAAAATAGTACCCACAACAGCAGGATAGTGTAAGGGCACAAGGAAGTAGCAGGCGAGGAGGTATAGAAAGAGTCAGGATATGTCCCCAAAGGTTGGATCAAACATTTGATTACTGTCACAGATATGGACATTTCTTTAGAGATTACATGACTGAGAGATGGGATGAACAAAATGGAAGGACATGAGTTTACAATCAGCCAGGAAATACAGGAGTGCATCTCAGACAACACCACAAAATGAATAGCAACCAGCAATGCTTCAAGTGTAATGAATGCCGCCACAGCAAAGTTACCAAGCACCCCCAATGGCCATTCCACCCCAAAGTGGACAGGGAGGTGTGATGCCCCCAATTGTCACTCCAGCTTTACTAAAATTAAGAGTCTTACAACTCGGTCGCAGCTCAAGATATCCTCTGGGTACAAACATTTTGATGGCCGATTTTGTAGGGTTGAATATCAGGCCCTAACCTCGGAAGCAGTTCAAGAACCACTTCTATGTTTAATTTTTTTTTCTTCTTTTTTTTTGATTCCCAATCTGGTTTAGCTGAAGATCAGATCCTACCCCCGGCATGTATGCCCTCTAGCCACTTGCTAGTCCCACGTCTGCCCTAACCCACATGTTCCCCCACTCTCCTGGATCTCACGTCTGTTCACTATTGCATATGTTGTGAAGCGCTCCGATACCCATTGGTCTAGCTAGCGCTATACAAAACTACTAAAATAAAAATAAAAAATAAAATTGTGAGAGGAGGAAATCCCTTGCAGACAAATTATGTGAGAGGATATTCACAATGGAGGTGCCCATAGAGTAGTTCAATGTGTCCAGTATTGTTGGTAACACACCGGCCAGATGAGGAACCCACAGTGACAGAAGCCACCAATGACAAGGGGTATGCATTACTAATAGATACAGGAATATTCCGATCTTGTATTAGAGAGGGAGACTACCAAGTTCTATAGATCGATGGACACACAAGGATTATCTGGGGCAGTAATGAGGTTTCCATTTACTAAACAAGTGGTGATGGCAATAGGAGGGAGGTACATTGATGGCCGTTTACAGTTCTCCCCAGCAGCCAACTAATCTATTGGGGAGAGATCTTATGACCACATTAAATATGATTATTCATTTTGAGCCTGAAGGAACTAAGATTTGTTCTACCCCTGGAAATCCACCTTCCAGGATTATGGCTGTTTTATTTTATTTTTTATTTATTTAATAGAGTTTTATATAGCGCTGACAAGACCCAGAGGTATCAGAGCGCTTTACATGAGAATCAACAATGTAACAGAAAAGGTTCAACAATTACACAATAAATCCCAAAAAATAGGCAATACAATTAGGAGAGGAGAGAAAGGTAAGAGAAAATTAGTGGAGAGGGCAGGGGAGGGGAGAGGGGAGGATAAGGGAAGAGACAATAAGGAGAGACGAAAAGAAGTCTGTCTAAAGACCGACAGGGAAGGTGAAGACCAAGGAGGGAATCCACGGCCCATCTCACCTATAGCTACAGGTAGCTCCATCAGGCATCAGACAAAAAAGTTCAGTCTCAGGTGTCGAGATCGCAGAAAAACAGGATGGGGGGGGGGAAACGGCAGAAAGACAAAGGAAAGTCTGCCCAAATACCGGCTGGGTAGGTGACGGTCGAGGCGGAAGTCCCAAAAACCCATCTCCTCTATAGCTATCAGGTAGCTCCACCGGGCTATGGCCAAATAGCTAGGTCTCAATGGGAAACATTTAAATAACATGACGGGCAAAATAAATGGAGCGTAGAGGGGAGGGAACAGGGAAGGTGAGAAAGGGAGGATAGGGTTAGAGACAACAAGGAGAGACGAAATGAAATCTGTCTAAAGGCCGACTGGGTAGGTGACGACCAAGGAGGGAATCCACGGCTCATCTCCTCTATAGCTAAACCAGGTAGCTCCATCGGGCATCAGACAGAATAGTTCAGTCTCAATACATTGAGAGGAGAGAATTAGAGATATAAATAGAGGGACTCCTCTATAGCTATCCGTCAGCTCCTCCGGGCTTTTGCCAAAAAGCTAGGTCTCGATGGGAAACATTTAAAGAACATGGAGGGCAGAATAATGGAGCGTAGAGGGGAGGGTGAGAACGGGAGGAAAGGGGAAGAGACAACAAGGAGAGACAAAAGAAGTCTGTCTAAAGACCGACTGGGTAGGTGACGACCAAGGAGGGAGTCCATGGCCCATCTCCCCTATAGCTAAACTAAGTAGCTCCATCGGGCATCAGACAAAATAGTTCAGTCTCAAATCATTAAGAGAGGAGAGAATGAAAAACGTAAATAGAGGGAGAGACGAAAAGAAGTTTGTCTAGAGGCCGACTGGGTAGGTGACGACCAAGGGGGGAGTCTAAGGCCCATCTCCCCTATAGCTAAACCACCTAGCTCCATCGGGCATCAGTCAAAATAGTTCAGTCTCAAAACATTGAGAGAGGAGAGAAGGAGAGACATAACTAGAAGGAGGATACGTGAAGATATGACAGGACAGATGAAAAAAAGTCTGGCTAAAGACCGACTGGGTAGGTGACGTCCAAGGAGGGAATCCCTGACCTTTCTCCCCTATAGCTAAATCAGGTAGCTCCATCGGGTATCAGACAAAATAGCTAGATCTCAAATGACAAGGGAAAATTAACAGGTAAACAGGGTGGGGACTAATTCCAGGACCAGGTGAGGGCAGAGGTCAGTAACAGGCAAGGGCAGAGGTCAGTAACAGGCAAGGGGAGAGGAGTAGAGCGGGGAGGAAAGAAAGAATTACAGATGTTCTCAAAAGGGGAGGCGCAGTCCTAGACGGGTAGAATACGTCAAAGTTCAGCGGGGGGGACAAAGTCATCTTTAAAGGCCATGATGGGGTCAGGCATCCTTGGACTCTGTTCACAGTTCTGTACGCAGGTCAGATTTCAAGTCCTTGAACATGGACAGTAGATCAGCCTTCGTGATAACCATGGTTGCCCCTTCCGTATCACCTCGCAAAGTTGGGCGCTTGTCTGTAGATGCAAAAAGGTCTGCCAGTTTGCTGGGCGTCTTACTTGTCCCCTTCTTTGGCAGCATAAGGATGAGGCATCACAATGAGGCCTGTTAACAGTAGATTCTACTACTAGAGATCACATCAGCGCTTGAACCACTGATATAGAAGCATTCACTACAGGAGTGTACAATAATAGCAGAGACACCAAGGTTACTAGGAAGAGTGGTCCAGATAAATAGTTTCTTTTCCAGTGACAAGGTCAAGATTCTTGTATACTGAACAATTAACTGATACTGCAAATAGAAGCTTTAGCAATAATACCAACCAATGGAGCACTGATAGCCAGTGATTATAACCGTGTCTTGTGGGCATGTGTTATATTCATTGAGCCAGGTAAATGGTTGGGGAAATACTGGATGATGAACTGTTTGATCACGAGTCCAAGAAAACAATTGTAGTCTTACAGGATGACATTTTTGTTGAGGACAGTATCGGAAGTAAGGACACCCACATCAGGGACAGCTTTTGATTCTGTTAGGGAGGCAGATCTTTCCCCTGTACCAGACGCTTTGTGGACTAAGGGTCTCCATGATATAGGCAGTATTTGTACACTACACCATTTAGAACTACACAAAAGGAAGATGCTATTTTTCCTACCGTGAGACAGTATCCTTTTTCTAAAGAAGCAGATGATGGCATCGCTGCTTCTATACAGGCCTCACTAGAGCAAGGTTTGACTTACCCTGGAGTATCTCCTTGTACCACCCCAATTTATCTGCTAACGAAATCTAAGGGTAATACCTGGCATATGGTTCAAGACCTTCGCTCCCCGAATGATGTAGTAATCCCAGAATTTCCAATTGTTTCCAACCTTTCCACCATTTTGACAAATATTCCTCAGGATGCTAAATTTGTCTTTGTTATAGATTTCAAGAATGCATTTTTATCATCCCTCGCCATCCAGACAGCCATTATTTGTTAGCGTTTTCCTATTGCGGGACTCAGTATTTGTATTTTCGTTTACCTCAAGGGTATTGTGAGTCCCCTAGTGGTTTTCACAGAGTGGTGCAAAATAATATGTCAAACTTTCAGTGTGATAGTACATTATTGCAGTATGTCAAAAAGCAGTATAGGAAAGATACCATGTCTCTTTTGGTTACTCTCCCATTGACAGGATACAAGGTAGAGAGAGAGAGAGAGAGAAAGTTCAGTATTGTCAGGAGGAAGTCCATTACTTAGGACAATTACGGTCAGATTCTGGTCGACAAGTGACTCCTGAGATCACAGCATCTATATGTCAAATGACTGATTCAGAAACTGTTAAGGGAATTCAGAAGTTTCTTGGTCTCTGTAATTATGTGAGACAATGGGTCTTTGATTACAGCACTTTAATAGCCCCTTTGCTGGCTTCTATTAAACATGTGAAAGACAGAAATAATAAGATAATGTGGACAACAGAAATGAGGGAGTCTGTCCAAAAATTGAAGATTGAGATAACAGATGCCCCAGTTTTGGGGACTCCTGACTACACCAGGAGTTCTATCTCTTTTGTCATTGCAATGGTCAAGTGACGACAGCTGTCCTTTTGTAGAAATATTCCTTAGGGCATAACCCATTGTATATTTTAGTGGACAGTTAAATTCAGTGATGAGAGGACATTATCCTTGCAAGCAAGCTCTTGCAGTGCAGAAGAGAATCCCATTGTTACGGGGGCACCTTTTACGCTCTATGTAGAACATACAGTGTTTGCTATCATTTAGAAGGCTAAGACTACTCTAACTACACAGAGTGTGTCAGGATATGAGGTGATAATATCACTGTAAACAAATGGGTAGTGGGATCAGTGGATCACTGTCCCATCCTGTGTTGCACACCTTAATTCCTCTTCCAGAAAAAGAGGTTCCAAACTTGTTTTCAACGTTTCAATTATGCTTTTATTCAGCAAAAGTTTCTTGATTTGCGTTTTTACACAAAATTGTTCATCATTTTTTAGACATTTGTGCGGTTTCTCTTTATATGTTTAAACATATCAACACTGTCCTTTTAAAGCCATCCAATGCATTTCGAGGCTTACCGCCTCTTCGTCAGGGAAAAGGATACTGAAATAAAATAAAATGTAGAATGCAATAAATGTTCAATAATTAATGTAAATCATGGCTGGTGTTGGGGGTTGTTCAGTGTGGGAGAGGAAGGGTTGTGTTTGGAGTCGTGCGTATTTATAGTGGCACCTTAGAAAAATTATCCCGCAACCTGTGTAACGTGGTTTACAAGTATCGACTTTGGGCTTACGTGTGGCTCTGTCGTTAGGACTCGCGTATTCTGAAAATTGCAAAATGCCTATTAGAATATTCTTAAAATTACTCAAGCGGGAAAGCTATCAGAAGCGGTAATGCTCCGTAGAGCTGTCGACTTCCCGTAGGGACTGACCTGTTAGTTCGTGCTTCGGTCTCTAAGCTGGTATCGCGCTTCCGCCATCTTGCGAACCGGGGTCTCAGTGCGAGTTAGGTGCTCGTGTCATGTGATGTTAGTAGCGGTCATGTGATCATAGAAACTAAAGACAGCTTCTGAGTGCGCTTGTTAGTCTGTTGTTCTGTGGCTGGTTAACGGGGTGAATACCGTTTCTAAGGTGTTATATAATATTAACCTGAAGGATGAGGGAAAATTAAAAAGTGGATAAAGTGGTACTGAGGGTTAACAATACATCACATTAAATTTAAAACAGTAGAACATAAATGTGAAGTTCATATTGAGGATGCACAGGGGTCCATTGTCACTCCATTCGTTGGTCCCTTTATATGTTATCATAAATAGCAAGAGAGTTCAATCCTTTCGTTGAGCCCAGATGGTTTCTGGGTAGATAGTCTTTGTATCCATGCATTTTCGCGTTGGAGAAGATATTTTGTGTTATCTCTACCTTCTGCTTTCTCAATAGTTTCCAGTACCATAAATCTCAGTTGAGAAATGTTATGGGAGTGTTCTTGAAAGTGCACGGCCACTGTAGATTTTATGTTCTTTAATCGTATGTTTGATTTGTGTTCGAACAGTCTTGTTTTGATTTTTCTTTCAGTTTTGCCAATGTAGACTTTGCCGCATGGGCATTTTAAAGCGTAAATCAGATTGCTAGAGTCGCATGTGGCGTTCACTTGAATTTTAATTGCATTCCCCCTCGTGGGATGATTGATCACATTTCCTTTCATGACGTTATTACAGTTCCCACAGTTCAAGCATGGTTTAGTACCCATGAATTTGGTGGCTGGTTTCTGTTTGTATTGGACTAGTTCACCGATGTTAGGTGCCCTCGTGGACGCAAACAATGGAGGTTCTTGAAATATCTGGTTGAAATCTGGTTCCAAATTAAGTAATGCCCAGTGTTGGTGTATGATGCTTTTGAACTTCGCACTGGCGGTTGAGTATTTAGACACTGCCACTATACGGTTTTGTTCTTTATCCTGTCTGGGTTTAAGTAGTTTAGATCTTTCAATTGTGTTAATCCTCTCTATGGATTCCTTGATGATTTGAGGAGGGTACCCTCTTTGGTGAAATTTCTCCGCTACTTCTGTGATTCTCAATGTGGTGTTTTGCGGGTCTGATATTATACGCTTGACTCTCGCCATTTGGGAAAATGGGAGATTTTTCCTGAGGTTTGGCTCATGAAAACTTGAAAAATGAAGCATATTATTTCTGTCTGTAGGCTTCGTGAATAAGTCAGTTTCAAATCCTTGAGAGTTCACTGTGACTTTTACATCCAAGAAATTGACGCTTGTGTCCCACAAGTTGAAGATACCAGGTGTCTTGATATTTAAAATAACTATGATAGAGAGTAAACAGCATAAGTTCCATAAGGAATGTTTGAAATCCACTGTCAATTGAAGAGTTTAACAAAGTTTTTTCAATCGCTTCAATGCCCAATGAGTGGGGTATTGATGTATATAAGGACCGTACATCTGCTGTACATAGGATTAAGGTCTCATCCGGATTGATTTCAATACTGTGCAATTTGGAGATGAAGTCAGTGGTGTCCCTTGTGTAGGTCCTCATTGTTTCAAACATTCCTTATGGAACTTATGCTGTTTACTCTCTATCATAGTTATTTTAAATATCAAGACACCTGGTATCTTCAACTTGTGGGCATGGCTATGGGCAACTCGGCAGCACCAGTCTATGCTAATTTGTTCATGCAACAATATGAAGAAGCTCATATTTTCACAAAAAAGGAGTGGACGGACAACCTGAAATTATTCACGAGATATATCGATGATATATTCATCGTATGGAAGAGCAGTAAAGAGATACTATCTAATTTACTAACCGAATTTAATCTGATTGACGAACGAATCCAATTAACTTGGGAAATATCGGACACAAGCGTCAATTTCTTGGATGTAAAAGTCACAGTGAACTCTCAAGGATTTGAAACTGACTTATTCACGAAGCCTACAGACAGAAATAATATGCTTCATTTTTCAAGTTTTCATGAGCCAAACCTCAGGAAAAATCTCCCATTTTCCCAAATGGCGAGAGTCAAGCGTATAATATCAGACCCGCAAAACACCACATTGAGAATCACAGAAGTAGCGGAGAAATTTCACCAAAGAGGGTACCCTCCTCAAATCATCAAGGAATCCATAGAGAGGATTAACACAATTGAAAGATCTAAACTACTTAAACCCAGACAGGATAAAGAACAAAACCGTATAGTGGCAGTGTCTAAATACTCAACCGCCAGTGCGAAGTTCAAAAGCATCATACACCAACACTGGGCATTACTTAATTTGGAACCAGATTTCAACCAGATATTTCAAGAACCTCCATTGTTTGCGTTCACGAGGGCACCTAACATCGGTGAACTAGTCCAATACAAACAGAAACCAGCCACCAAATTCATGGGTACTAAACCATGCTTGAACTGTGGGAACTGTAATAACGTCATGAAAGGAAATGTGATCAATCATCCCACGAGGGGGAATGCAATTAAAATTCAAGTGAACGCCACATGCGACTCTAGCAATCTGATTTACGCTTTAAAATGCCCATGCGGCAAAGTCTACATTGGCAAAACTGAAAGAAAAATCAAAACAAGACTGTTCGAACACAAATCAAACATACGATTAAAGAACATAAAATCTACAGTGGCCGTGCACTTTCAAGAACACTCCCATAACATTTCTCAACTGAGATTTATGGTACTGGAAACTATTGAGAAAGCAGAAGGTAGAGATAACACAAAATATCTTCTCCAACGCGAAAATGCATGGATACAAAGACTATCTACCCAGAAACCATCTGGGCTCAACGAAAGGATTGAACTCTCTTGCTATTTATGATAACATATAAAGGGACCAACGAATGGAGTGACAATGGACCCCTGTGCATCCTCAATATGAACTTCACATTTATGTTCTACTGTTTTAAATTTAATGTGATGTATTGTTAACCCTCAGTACCACTTTATCCACTTTTTAATTTTCCCTCATCCTTCAGGTTAATATTATATAACACCTTAGAAACGGTATTCACCCCGTTAACCAGCCACAGAACAACAGACTAACAAGCGCACTCAGAAGCTGTCTTTAGTTTCTATGATCACATGACCGCTACTAACATCACATGACACGAGCACCTAACTCGCACTGAGACCCCGGTTCGCAAGATGGCGGAAGCGCGATACCAGCTTAGAGACCGAAGCACGAACTAACAGGTCAGTCCCTACGGGAAGTCGACAGCTCTACGGAGCATTACCGCTTCTGATAGCTTTCCCGCTTGAGTAATTTTAAGAATATTCTAATAGGCATTTTGCAATTTTCAGAATACGCGAGTCCTAACGACAGAGCCACACGTAAGCCCAAAGTCGATACTTGTAAACCACGTTACACAGGTTGCGGGATAATTTTTCTAAGGTGCCACTATAAATACGCACGACTCCAAACACAACCCTTCCTCTCCCACACTGAACAACCCCCAACACCAGCCATGATTTACATTAATTATTGAACATTTATTGCATTCTACATTTTATTTTATTTCAGTATCCTTTTCCCTGACGAAGAGGCGGTAAGCCTCGAAATGCATTGGATGGCTTTAAAAGGACAGTGTTGATATGTTTAAACATATAAAGAGAAACCGCACAAATGTCTAAAAAATGATGAACAATTTTGTGTAAAAACGCAAATCAAGAAACTTTTGCTGAATAAAAGCATAATTGAAACGTTGAAAACAAGTTTGGAACCTCTTTTTCTGGAAGAGGAATTAAGGTGTGCAACACAGGATGGGACAGTGATCCACTGATCCCACTACCCATTTGTTTACAGTGTACGCCGTGGGATACGCGACGATACTGTGTTTGCACCCAGAACCACAAATACACAGCTGTACTACATTTGCTGTGCGTCGTGTCAATTTTCCTTTGTGATAATATCACTACCATCCGTGAAGGCTGAGAAGTGTCATACAGTGAATTCTGCGACATTCTTTGCTCATTCTATATTACACTCTGAGGATGATGGGCATGACTGTGCAACGTTTATTCCTAAAGAATATAGTCATGCAACAGAGGATCCTATTCCAGATAGCGAAGTCGATTTTGTTGATGGTTCTACTGTTGACCAAGATACAGGAGAAAGACAGACAGGTGCAGCAGTAGTCTGAGAACATCAGCATGATTTTTAGACACACTCCACATAGTAGAGTAAATAACACTACCAGCACATTATTCTGCACAAGCAGCAGAGTTGATAGCCTTGATAATGGCTGTTAAGCAAGAAGTAGGAAATGTCATCACAATCTATTCAGATTTGGCTTATGTGACTACCACTGTACATTGTAGCATTATGAAATGGAGAAGGAGAGGTTTCCTTAAGTCAGACGGAAGTCCTGTTATGCATAGGAATCTTTTAGAGGCTTTAATAGAGGCACTTGCGTTACCACAGGCAGTGGCAGTTGTGAAATGAGCGGCACACACGAATAGACAGGAGTTTGTGTCATGGGAAAATTAACTAGCAGACTGGGCAGCTAAAGATGCAGCTAGGTGCACCCCACCCCTGTCTGTGTCATCGGGTTCACAACATGTCCCTGTTTTGGTGGCAAAGACTGCCTCGCCATCTGAATCTGACATTACCACAGATAATGTCATGCTTTATTATGCAGAAACAGCAAATTTGCATCTTAGAGAGTTGCAGGAAGCTGCTCCAAGATTAGTTTGTTACCAACTTACATGATATGCTTACCAACTTACCTTCATAACTGTACTGTTTGTCAACAATTCTCCTCAAATCCTACATTGAAGGTGATTCAATTCTACCATACCACGACCTAAATGTCCTTTTAAGGCCCTTCATATTGACTTTGTGGACATGTTAGATAGATGCAACAACTATCGGTACCTTATAGTTATAGTTTGTACTTTTTCTTGATGGATTGAAGCACGACTGTACATCCACTGTGCTGCTAAGTCAGCTGCTATTTTTCTGATTCGTGGGGGGATTCCCTAGTCACCTAGTGGGTAATTCCAGAAGGGATAAGATTTGATAACGGCACGCACTTTGTTAATGCAATCTTCACACATCTCACAACAATACTAGGGATAAAACATAAGTTACCTGCTGATTATTATCCCCAGAGCAATGGCAGCGTTGAAAGCCTAATGGACTGCCAAAGAATAAGAACAACAAGCTAAGTGCCACACTACAAAAGAAGTGGTTGTATTGCTTACCATTTGAACTCTTCTCCTCTAGAAACACACCTAGTTCTGATCATAACCAGACACACCATCAAACTGTGAAGGGAGACTTATAAATGTGCCAATATCGGTCACTAGAAGTAATGTACTTGGAAAAGCACAGCTGACATCTTGAATGATTAAATTCATTTTAATCTCTCTGAATTAACCAAATTTGCAAAGTTAATTTCTAAACAGGTTACCAAGGGAAAGGGGAGTTGACTTTCCAGTTGTGTACACAGGTGGCCAAGTATATGTAAAGACCTTTTCCGGAAGTGGCGAGAGGCCAGGTTCGATGGGCATTTCAATATGACGATGGTAACTTCCACTGCCCTCAATGTAGATGTCAGGAAACCTTGGATACTCCTGTGTCAGACATTCGATTTAAACCTAGCACCACGTCAAAAATCACCAGTGATATAAATGTATCAAGAGGGGGGGAAGAAGATTGTGACCGTAAAAATACCCCCCTCCACCTCTGCCTTTGGACACTGTTCTGCTTTTGGAATTTTTTTTTGATCAACAGAATGAACGTTATGTATATTTGTTTACATTTTCCTATTTTGTATTTTAACACTATCACTTCTACTATTACTTTTTCATAGTAATGAATATTTTAGCTCTACTAGTTACATAACACACCTGCAAAGAGAAGTCTCTATTCATGCTAATGTGTCCCATAATATCCATACCAGATTATTAGATAATATGTGGTATCAGCACGTCAGACATAGCTTCAGAAAGTACTAATGGATCATGTATTGTTTGCTCTTTAATTCCTCATGTCACAGTATCAGATAAGCTACATTAAACTAAAGAAGTACCTCCAAGAACAGCTCCACGACTTTTGCATCTTTACCTGTGTAGGTTTGCTCGAATGCAAGCAACACATGTTAGGGTAGTACAGTTTCTAGTTAATGCCACAAAATAGTACTCTTCAGCGGAGGTTTTATATATACTTACAGAAAGACAGGACATCAAGGATGAGATAGCATGAATGAAGAAAACAGGGCGTCCCAACACTGCAGAATGGATACAAATTGTCTTAGTTTGAACGTTTTTTTGCAGTAACACGCCCGACCACTGAATGTAATAGTTAATTCATAAATCCTTTAACCCCAAATTGGGCTCAAGATTTTGAGTTACTGGATCAGTTTATGCCTATGATCAATGGCATTCTGATATTGAATTTTCCTGTAGAGTCATGTCTTTATGGAATGGCACTGATACTACTCAGGATGCAGTAGGAAAGTGTGTGCCTATATGGGATGATAATGTTGAGCGTTACACTTGGATAGATAGTACACTAAGTCCTCAAACCGTCATGAATTTAACATCTGTTTCTTTATGTTTCAGAGGAAATGGCACCATTAACGTAGGCAGGAATTTCAACTGCAGAGCCACAATAGATAAAGCCGACATGCAGGGGGAGACCTCCAGCCTCTTGGACTATTAAAGTGTGGCAGACTACTGTACTCTTAGTTACCACCAAACGGGAGAGGCCTATGTTGAACAGTCACTTTGCCCGCCCCTGTTTTGGTCATTCCTGGAGATAATCTATCAACACTTCATGAGCAACCCATGAGCCATCCAACAACTTTGTTACGTCATCACCGAAGGAGAAGAACTGCAGAGTATTACGGCTCTTCCACTTGGAATGATGTTCCCCAAGAACACCAGTTGTTTAATGATGCAATTTGGAAGTATTCTGTCATTTGTTCAGGCAAAGGCAACTGCTCGATGGCTACAGATAACTGGATGGGAACTGATGAGATCCATAAATACTACAAAAGATGGATTTGAATGCCATAAAGGAAGAACTGCGTGGCTTGAGAATTATGATAATGCAGCACCTTTATGCACTTGACCTTATGACAGGCGTGGAAAGAGGGCTAGGTACAAAAATTGGGACTGCTTGCTGTATTTATGTCCCAGCAAATGACGCAGACAATGGAATTCTGTCAGAGGCTATACAAACTTTACACAATCCACAAAAGAAAATGGTAGTTTAAGGAGTTGCCCCAGATAATTAGCTTAGTGCGTGGTTTTCTTTACTACCATCCTGGATGTCTGGACTGGTGGGATCCTTGTTGCCAGCTCTTGTGGCCTTGTATTTTATAAATGTAGGTATTCAATTAATTTTAGCATGTTGGGGGAGGATCACTACAAAGGCAGGAGGGATGTTGCCAGTTAGGACACCAACATGAGTAGTGGATGCTCAGGGCAATACATATCATCTAGTGCCAAGTACAGACCCAGGTTTAGAACCAGCAGTGGAAATATCAACTAGAGGGGGAATGTTGGAGAGGAAATGAAACTTGAAGAAACTACGCTACAGCAGTAGCAAACAATATAAAATTATACGTGGTGAAAGAGCAGTGGAGGCCTAAAATCCTTGCTGATGCCAGAAAGAGGAAGAGTTCAGTAGAAAAAAGAGTGCATGACCTTCAATATCTTAGCTAAAGGAAAACCCTGTGTTTGAAAGCTTGTAGGAATTTATGGTCTCAGTTAGAGCACTTATTCTGTTGTCCCAGTAAATTAAAAACATAATTGAAGAATAGGAGCAGAAGATTGAATTAGCCAAAAGTACACAGCGTCTGATACCAAGACTTAAGAGCAGAATGATAAAACATACAAACAAATACATATCCATTCAAAAGAAGCAAATCCAGAACTTGCCAAGCTTTGTAAAAATTATAATGAAGAATGTGTATCAAATAGGTTAAAAGGTTAGGAACACAAGTGACAAGATGTTTTCTGTAACCAATATGTAACTGGGAAGTAACTTATTATTTGACCTTTTGTAACAAGTATTGTTCATGTTGCCATAGAAGTGGCTGCCTGTGTAGTAGCAAATGGATACCAGCTGTTTAACTGTGTGGAGACAGGTACTCTTCCTGTTGTGACAGTAAAGAACTGTGTTTTGCCTTGCCAAGAGGAGTGTCGTCTTTTTCTTTATTTTAGTTACCCCACAACATAGGAGTAATCTCGCGTTGCACCAGGTTACGTTTTCCAGTGATCGGACAGCTCCAAACGAACTAGCCAGTCCCTAAGGCCCTCTGCCGTCTTGTATGCCATTGCCCTGGGCAAAGGGGGGTGGTGGAGAGGGTGGAAGGGTCCAGAAGGACATAAGCAATGCAGTTAAATACCACCCAACAAGAGGTAATCAGTCACCAAACGCTGTTCCTGATTTGGAGCATAACTACTCCTTAACGTGATGTCGTACCCAGCAACCTACCTTTATGCAAGGCAACGCACCTCTTGGTCAATGGTGGAATGGATAAGCTTGAAGGGTATCCCTGTTCTAATCCATCTTAGTGCTCCTCGAGCATAAGAGGAATAGGAGGTAGCATATAGCTGGCCTCGCCATCTACGTTGCAAGATCTCCACCTCAACCCTGGAAAGGTGAGTTTCCTGTTGAATAGCCACCTGTACCACCACCACCACAAATATCTGTGAACATTATGGCGTTTAGAGACTATGCCTATCCCACGGATATTCCAAGACAAAAAGGTTAGTGTAGGACGATTGTCCTGCATCTGAAGTGTGTGTGTGTGTGTGTGTGTGTGTGTGTGTGTGTGTGTGTGTGTGTGTAACCTACCTTTATGCAAGGCAACGCACCTCTTGGTCAATGGTGGAATGGATAAGCTTGAAGGGTATCCCTGTTCTAATCCATCTTAGTGCTCCTCGAGCATAAGAGGAATAGGAGGTAGCATATAGCTGGCCTCGCCATCTACGTCGCAAGATCTCCACCTCAACCCTGGAAAGGTGAGTTTCCTGTTGAATAGCCACCTGTACCACCACCACCACAAATATCTGTGAACATTATGGCGTTTAGAGACTATGCCTATCCCACGGATATTCCAAGACAAAAAGGTTAGTGTAGGACGATTGTCCTGCATCTGAAGTGTGTGTGTGAGTGTGAGTGTGAGTGTGAGAGAGAGAGAGAGAGAGAGAGAGAGAGAGAGAGAGAGAGAGAGAGAGAGAGAGAGAGAGAGAGAGAGAGAGAGAGAGACAGACAATCCTTGTGGGGACTTGGGCATGATAACACACTCACGCTGTGGGGACTTGATTGCACTGTGGGGACCTGAACCCAGGTCCCCACAAGGTAATGTCTTCTAAATGATTAAAAATGACTTCAGGAACATCTGTGTCAATTTTTACAACTTTTGAAAAAATTGCCTTGTGGGGACCTGTGTTTCGTAAAGTGTGTTTATATTTTTGCTCGCTCTGTCCCCGTAGGCAGGAGGTGGTACTGCAGTCCTAAACACACTTTGCATTTAAACACACATTGCTCACCAGAAACAAATACTAGCAGCAGAAAGGAAGCACATTTCAAAGGGAAAGCTCCATAATCCTTTATTTATCCAAATATTCTAAATGTAAATTAACCTTTTCTCTACAAAAAAACATATTTACATGATGCGGCTATTGAATTTAGTCGTTTTGTGTCTGAAAATTGTGGTTTTATGAGCATTTTTAAAATCTATTTGAGTTGGAACACTTCACTATTGCCATGTGATCTTTATCTTCAATTAAGGAATGATGGTGCACTGCACTGTGATATAAAGTAAACGATTCTGATCATGTTTTGCAAATAACTTAAAGGACTATTCAGGCCCAGTGTGCAGAGCCCTTGCCTTTTCTCGCTATGACAAAGTCAATTCACTCCAAGAATGTGACCATCCTTTGGTGGACTAGCTAGCCAGAGTCGACTTCAGTGCTGGTGGTGCCTGGTGCAACAGTCTTTTTTGGTGCCCCCCCCCCCACGACCTCCTACAACCCTTCAAATGTGCCCCTCATCTCTTCATAGCCCCTCTCTCACATGCATTTTTTTTATTGCACCACTGATACTAGTGTAGGTTGTCAGAGTATTATACATCACACACATTATACAGAGACAATGAATCATACAACTCTAAATTAATTTGTAGGAAATGCTACAAAAGACACTAAGGATTATGAGGTGTAGGAATCGCATGTCATCCATTGAGTATATTTTCTGAAGACACACAAACTCAGGATTTAAAACATACCACAGTGGTTGGGATACAATTTTCTAATCCAAATGTACTACTATCCAAACAAAATGTTTGTAGCAATAATAGGATAATGAAAGTGTGGGGGAAAACATAACATTCTACCCTATACCATACAGTTTGCATGCAGTTCTTTGATGAAAGTTCTTTGGTCACTGTGCTATTTAAGATTGTAATTTATGAACTGCAAGTAAGAAAAAATCTCTGCAACAAGAGCAGTTATCCACTGAGCAACTCACATAAAATACAGTCCTTTTGTCTGCATGGTACACTTTCTTTGCTGTAGGCATATTAACTAGGCCTGGGCATAATTTTTATCACGCTAATCAGAGTCATTTTTTTAATTCCTTTTCGGTAGGTACTCTTTGACGTAGAAATACCGATAATAACCCAATTACACCTGCTCGCGTAACTAAGAGTAATTTGGGGAAAAACAATCCTACCAGGAGAACACACTTAGTGAGTGCAAGTGGCTGCTTGAGCTTGCTATTTGTGTTCTGCTGCATTTAGTGCTATTTATCAATGTAAAATGCCTCCTTGCTTCCAAAATGGAATTTAGCGCTAGAAGCTGGGAGTAAGTTGGAGGGAAAATTCAAGTGCAACAGCACATTTAGCGCTACAGCTTAGCACAAAAGGCCTGTTCACGTCCGTTATGGCTGTTTGGGGGGCTTTTGGCAATAAGAAAATAGTGCTAAACACGGGGGAAGGTAAATTTTTTGAATAACCTACCCCAGGTGCACATTTTGCAAGCATGATCGGCTCCTTTCCCTGGCTATTCATGTTCTGTTGCATTTAGCACTATTTCTTAACATAAAAAGATTTCTTATGCTCATTTTTGGACGCAAGGTTGTATTTTTGCCTTATGAAATAGCACTAAACCTAGAATTACTCTTTTTGCGTAATTATGCATAATCTCACAGAATTTTTAGATAATTCCACTTGATTACGCTACACTAATTACGCGAGTTATGCCTACCCCCAATATTACTTAGTAACAACAAGAGAGGGAGGGAGACAAGGACGCTCCTATACCCCCGGGATAATATTAGAAACCAACAAAGGAGCGTCAAACAGTAGTTCAAGGGATGACTACCAGTGAAAGCAACAAGAAGCCATTACACTCTGTTGTTTGAAAGGAAAAAACCTAGTAGGTTTTTTTTGAAGGCCCACGCTCACCGACCTGGTCGGTGACATGCTTCATCATTGGGCCCCACCAGGAATGGCCTAATGCCATCCCGGTGTGCTTCAACGCCAGTGTTACTGCGGAGCTGGTTTAATTGTGCAGTGAAGAATTTAAAATGGTCAATTTGATCGAAAAAATCTTTTACGTAGTTTCGCCAAATGGGCAAATAAAAATGTGAAGGATAACGGACAAAAATTAAAGGTCCACTGTTACCCCAAGTGAAGAAACGGTCATCATGTTTCGGCCTATGTGATAGGGTCTATCAGGCATTCGTCAGGACCAGGTGAATGTGAATATATTTACAGTGCTGTGTGTAAAGCCTCGGTGGTATGGACGCGCTAAGGCCCACCCAACCAAAGGACTGTTATGTTAAAAATACAAACATTTTTGCATTTGATTCCATTAGGATTGGAACCGAGTTTATTAAAAGTGCTCAGTTTCGGCACTTCATAGGTCACGGGAGGGGGGTGATAGCTATTCGGCACACCGCCCTGGAAGCTAGGCACCCGCTTGGTACCTATCGTTTCCTCATTCTGGTTAATGAGGAAAGCGCGTGACCATGTTGACCGTTTCTTCACTTGGGGTAACAGTGGACCTTTATTTTGTGTCCGTTATCCTTCACATTTTTATTTGTTCATTTGGCGAAACTAATAAAAGATTTTTTCGATCAAATTGACCATTTTAAATTCTTCACTGCACAATTATAAAACCAGCTCCGCAGTAACACTGGCGTTGAAGCACACCGGGATGGTATTAGGCCATTCCTGGTGGGGCCCAATGATGAAGCATGTCACCGACCAGGTCGGTGAGCGAGGGCCTTAAAAAAAAAAACTACTAGGTTTTTTCCTTTCAAACAACAGAGTGTAATGGCTTCTTGTTGCTTTCACTGGTAGTCATCCCTTGAGCTAGTGTTTGACGCTCCTTTGTTGGTTTCTAATACCCCCAATATTAACCCTCTGCTCTACTTTCAGATGAATCAAAACTACTATTAGCAAAAACTGTGATCTCTCTCCAGCAGGAAGGTTAATCACCAGAGTTATCTTGACATTTTTTATTGTTGTCTGAAAACTGATGTCCACAAAATGAGCTCTGCAGCAGGTGCTTTTAAGCTCATACCTTATTTATAAACACGGCCCACCCCTGAGCTCAGTGCCAGGTGTGGCTTCACCAGCTGCACCGCTCTAAAGCCGGCCTGTAGATAGCATCCCACCCTCATGCTCTTCATCCCAGAGTGGGGCTTCTTTCATGTTCAAGTGGTATTATCCTGTCTCCGCAATAGCTTAGGTTTCACTAGACTGTATGTACATGGCCAACTGTGCTGTGTCTCTATCACATCCTCTGACTTATAAAAAATAGAAAATTATTTTTTCTGCATTTCAAGCCACTCTTGAAATTTCAGGAGCGCTCAAGGCACACAGCTCTGCATTTCTAGCCCGGTGTCTCACTGCATCCATTAGTGATGAAGGCATCAACAATGGAAAATCTTCTAAGAGTACTGTTCCTATTGCCTGCGTTGACTGAAAAAACACAGTAATCTCTGAGTATTTAAGGGTGTTACTGGTGGTCTTCTGTGGAGCACACACTCCTGACATCTCTTCAGAGAACACCACTTCTACACATGATGGATGCACCATCTACAAACCTCCTGATTCAGTGTAACTGATCCATGATCATTAGGTAGGGCTCCCACCCTTGCTGAAAGCTCAATTGCTCTAGGGTTGCACTCTACATTGCCACATGGATACTTGGTGGTACATGATAAGACACAGCAGACACCATGGAGCTGCGGTGCTGGATGTCAGGCTGGAAAGCTGTTGCATACTTTGTGGCCCCTTGTCCTCTCATCCCTGCATATTAATTACATATACCCTTCACCGTTTGGACAATCAGAAACACTCTCATTTTAAAATCACATCAAGTTAACCCATGGTTTAACCTATTGCCAGGGCTTTAAGTGAGATGTAAAAAACTGGGGGTTCTTTCAAAGGGGCGTAGTCAATGTAATTAAGGGCGTGGCTTAAAACACAAACTAAAAATCTGTGAGTGCCTCCCGACTTGTATTTTGCTGTTCTGATATATGATACAACAAGTAACATCATACCTACAACAAGTCAGAACTATTGGCTTGGTCAATGGTTGTTAAGTGCATAAGATAAATAAGCAGCAACTATAGTTTGTATATAATATTCAAAAAGTTTCCACTTAAAGCCCTGGTGACACCACGACAATGTTGCTGCTCCTGAGACCCATTTCGAGGCCTTAAAAAACTGCCAGTGCTCAGCACCGGTGGGACCCGGCCAACTTCATGCCCTGCCTATTTCTCTTATTTTAATGTGAGCTCTAAGCTGAGAGAAAATACTTTTGCTTTGTTTTATTTGCACAGTGCACTAACATGCCACTTCGATAAGAGGCATGCTCCATAAAAAAGTAATAAATGAATAAATAAATCTAGCAAGGGGTACCGTAATTACTGATGAGTAATGTGCACAGTGTACTCAGTTTTGCACTCAGAACTGGGGGAGGAAGTAACAAACAAAATGTATGTTTACCACTTTACTACACAAACACAAAATCTGCACCATTTGCCAGCAAGTTTCGTGACACATTTTTCCTGATGAAAATCTCGTCTGAAAGAATTATTGGGGTGAGAAATGTGTGCCACAGTTGTAATCCAATACATTGTTTGCGTTAAAAAATGGTTAAGAGTTTACATTGGTATGAAGGAATCAAGAAAAGGACAAAACTTGTTATAATTTATCATTTGCATTTACAATTAATTAATTATTTTAGCTTATATTTTTATTTTGAATGGAGTAATATTGTCCTAAAACTTTTGCACATGTACAAACCTGTGATAAAAGGTGTTTCTCTTTTATTAAGCGCATATCGGGTACTCTTCAAAACTGTCCCTAGCACTGAGTTTAAATTGCAGTGATATTATTACCTGTTTAAAGCATTCTCAACCCTTAAGAGCAAGAATTCAGGAACAGTAATATACGAGTCATTAGATATTTGCTTGCATAATGTTCTAGACTTTTCTGAATTTTCAGCGCTTACTTGAAATGCGTTCTGTATGAAAGCAGAGTCCGTGAAATAAATGATTTGGAAAAAATACCTGTGAACTTTGTGCGCAAGGATGTAAGCAAAACACTTTTACAAGTCTGCTCACTGAAGAATCACTTTACCCAGTTTGAATAGCATTTCCTCTGCCCCTCACAATGATAATCCTGGCGGCCTTGCCTTGAAGAAAGAATAACCTGTAAGGTTTCAGGATGGCTGGGCACAGATATACTGATTCACCTTTAGGCATAACAAAGGGGACATTAGCCCGTCAAGAGCCCAGTGCGCTGGAATCACCTGAACAGGAAAAACTCCCAGACTGGGGGATGGGCCCGGCTGAAAAGACAGCAACTTTGCATGGAAAGGCAACATGAGATGTGACTGACTGGGACACTGAGAGCAGAACGCGGTTTTAGCACCCAGCCTAACTCTTTTAGTGAGTTTGTAAACATTAATAAAGCAAGAAGTGTAATTCAGAACAGCCAGCATAAAGGCATACAGAGGTTTTTTTGTCATTAAAGAATAATTGGGAGAGTATGTCTTGCGTCGCCTCAACATTCTGTTATTCTGGAATATTCACTTAATCCCCAAAAAAAGGGAATGTGATCCTATGCAATGTTACTGGTAATAATGTAAAGCACTCCAAAAGCTTTGGGTTGAGTTTGCGCTATATAAAATTGCATAAGAAGTAATTCCAGACTACAATGTGTTGTGCGTTTCCATACACTGAAAGGGATATAGCTCGTCAGTGCCCTCCAAAGACCTAGCGCTTTCAGGTATTTATTGCTAATTCATACCTCACAGTCAAAGCAATGTGATTGTGAGTTATGTGTAAGCCACCTCTAGCATCCTGTAATCATGGGTGTTTACTCCAGAAGTATGGTACACATTGAAGAAATCAAATGAGAACATTTTAGTTAGAGAAATTGCACTTTTTCCCTGTCACTGATCGCTTTCATTAAGATGGTGTATATATCAAAGTTCCTTTATCAGCTTCAAAACTATCCCTGTGAGATTTCTTGGGGTTACTTTACCATTTCAATTATCTCTTACTTGGATTCCTCTGCAATGGATGTGCATCCACAATCGCAATGAATAAATGTTTTGGATTACTGTACGTCTCTACCTACCCCCTGTCTATGGCAGGCTACTTACAGGGAAGAAAAGCGCACCCGCACTGCTGGCTAAGAGTGGAGTGGCATAGAGTACAGTGGCATACAGTGGAGAGGCACACAGTGCAGTGGCATACTGTGGGATAGCGGAGAGTAGAGTGGCATAGACTGGAGTGGCATAGGGTGGAGTGGTGTAGAGTAGAGTAGTGCAGAGTGTAGTGACAGAGTAGAATAGCATTGAGTGTAGTGGCATAGAGTGAAGCTGCTTGCAGTGTAATAGCGTAGATTGGAGTGGCGTAGATTGGAGGAGCATAGAGTGGACTGCCGTAGACTGGAGTGTCATAGAACAGAGTGTAATAGCGTTCAGCGAATTAGTGTAGAGTTGGGTGGCTTATAGTGGAGTGATGTGGAATGGAGTGGTATAGAGTGTAATACCATAGAGTGGAGTGCAGTGGAGTGGCATATAGTGGAGTAGCGTGGATTGGAATGGCTTAGAGTAGACTAGTGTACAGTGGAGTGGCGTACAGTGGAATGGCATACACTGGACTAGCATACCGTGGAACGGCGTAGAGTGGAGTGGCATACAGTGGAATAGGGTAGAGTGTAGGGGCCAACAATGGAGTGGCATAGACTGGAGTGTTGTAGAATTGAATGGCTTGGAGTGTAATAGTGTGTAATGGAGTAATGCAGAGTGGTGGGGCTTACAGTGAAGTGGGGTACAGTGGACTGGTGTATAGTGGAGTCCCGTAGAGTGGAGTGGCATAGAGTGGGGTGGCACGAAAACATGTGACATTAGAGCTTTATGTAGGATGAAAATGGTGGAGCGTGTGTAGAATGGGCCTGGCCAAAGAGGTCTAACTAGCAATCCTTTCCAAGAGATGTAGCCTATGTAATCAATGCTGGTATGTAAAACATGTGTAGTAGAATCCTGTGCTTCATACAGCATGCAACCTGATCTTTAGTTTGGCGCCTCTTTGTGAGTTTTCGGTTATTGCATCCACACATATCGCACAGCAGCAAACACATGCCTAACACAAGCCAGACCTATTTGCTTTCCCAAGGCATGTTAACAGTATCAGAAAAATTATTAACAATGATATTGGGTTTAAATATTAAAATTGAAAATCTTTCTGGAATTTTGGTTGTGAATTAAACTGAACATTAGTGACAGTGTTGGAAAAAGTATTGATCTTCAGAGTGTCTCATTCACTCCTGTTTCCCTTGCACACCACTTTCCTCTATGGTCTCTCACTTGGTTAGGCACAGACTTCTTCTTGCCACATCTTTCTGACATCATACATCTGCATATTTTACAGGTAATGTCCTTACACTTTTTTTACTCCTTTAATTCTGTCCTTCTGCATGTACTTCATTGTGTCACCTTCCCTTTACCGTGCCTTCTCTCTCACACACACTCTCTCTCTGTTTCCTCTTACCTATAAACATAACATTTTATTCTCATTTGGTACTGTTAACACCACCAAGAAAACCGCATTCAAGGAACGACTGGACAACAACGCACACAACAGCAAGGAACTCTTCAACATCGTGAAAGAGCTCTCCAACCCCAACGCCGGAAACAACGACATCACCCCTTCGCAAGACCTCTGCAACTCCCTTGCCTCCTACTTCCACAACAATATCGCGGACATACACAACAGCTTCAGCACTCAACCGACGCACGCCACGACCGAACCCCCGCCCCCCACATCCACCCTCCGCGCCTGGACCCCGATCAGCACCGAAGACACCGTCCGCACGATGAACTCCATCCACTCCGGATCGCCGACAGACCCCTGCCCTCACCACGTCTTCAACAAGGCCGACACTGTCATCGCACCCCACCTGCGGGACATCATCAACACCTCCTTCGACACCGCCACCTTCCCGGAGAGCTGGAAGCACGCCGAGCTCAGCGCTCTACTTAAGAAACCATCAGCCGACCCCACCGACCTCAAGAACTACCGCCCCATCTCGCTGCTCCCGTTTCCGGCAAAAGTCATCGAGAAGACCATCAACAAGCAACTGGCCGCCTTCCTCGAGACGAACGGCTCCCTCGACCTCTCGCAGTCTGGCTTCCGGGCCAACCACAGCACCGAGACCGCCCTGATCGCAGCCACCGATGACATCTGAGCCCTGCTCGACAACGGAGAAACAGCGGCCCTCATCCTCCTGGACCTCTCCGCGGCCTTCGACACTGTCTGCCACCGCACCCTAGTACAGCGCCTGAGCAACGTCGGAATCCGGGAGAAGGCACTGGAGTGGATCATCTCCTTCCTCGCCGGAAGGACACAGAGAGTCCGCCTCCCCCCGTTCAGATCGGAGGCCACCAAAGTCATCTGCGGCGTTCCTCAAGGCTCCTCGCTCAGCCCAACACTCTTCAACGTCTACATGAGCCCCCTCGCAGCCATCGCACGCCAGCACAACCTCAACATCATCTCCTACGCCGACGACACCCAGCTGATCCTCTCCCTCACCAACGCCACCGCCAGAGCCAACCTGCACGAAGGGATGACAGACGTAGCCAAGTGGATGACGAACAGCCGCCTGAAACTGAACTCGGACAAGACGGAAGTCCTCATCCTGGGATCTTCACCCTCCGCCTGGGACAACTCCTGGTGGCCCCCCGCCCTGGGCAGCGCACCCAAACCCACAGACCACGCACGCAACCTGGGCTTCATCCTGGACTCCTCCCTCTCCATGACCAGACAAGTCAACGCCGTCTCCTCGTCATGCTTCAACATCCAGCGCATGCTACGTAAGATCTTCCGTTGGATCCCCACCGAGACCAGGAAGACGGTCACCCAGGCCCTCGTCACCAGCCGCCTGGACTACGGCAACTCCCTCTACGCCGGAACCACAGCCAAACTCCAGAAAAGACTCCAGTGGATCCAGAACACCTCAGCACGACTCATCCTGGACATCCCCCGCCGCAGCCACATCTCCGGACACCTGAGAGACCTGCACTGGCTCCCGGTCAACAAGAGAATCACCTTCCGGCTCCTCACCCATGCACACAAAGCCCTACACAACCAAGGCCCAGGATACCTCAACAGCCGCCTCAACTTCTACGCTCCCAAACGCCAGCTTCGGTCGACCAGCCACGCCCTCGCCGCCGTCCCCCGCATCGGAAGAGCCACCACAGGAGGAAGGTCCTTCTCCTACCTGGCAGCCAAGACTTGGAACTCCCTTCCGACCCACCTCCGCCTGACCCAAGACCACCTCGCCTTCAGGAAGCAGCTCAAGACCTGGCTGTTCGAGCAGTAGCGGACCCCCTCCCCCCAGCGCCTTGAGACCCTCCGGGTGAGTAGTGCGCTATATAAATGCTTTGATTGATTGATTGATTGAATATTTCAACAGGAGTGTACCTCCTGTACATATTTTCATTCAAACTTATAATTACACTTGTCACATAAGTGACCATCAATCTGTGAGTTGTGCAGAGAGGCCAAGGATTGGTCGAGTATGTAGTCGGAACCATTTAATGTGCAATGTGAGAAACTCTCACTGCATTCATCCTCAACTCCACAGCTCTCAATCATAACCTGTGATGAGCTGCCACCCTCAACCTGTATTCACACAGACACATAAGGCACCTATGTGCATAGTTTGCAGTAGGCAAGAGTACTATGTTGCAAGAAAATAACCTATAAAAACACCCTATCTAGGAAAAGAAAAGACTGTTAGGGAATGTAAACGTGAATTGTAAACAGGGAATGCATCGCTGACATTGATTACTTTTCGGGTTTTATAGTCATTGCCATTAAACCAATAAGTATTATTTTCCTGCCAGATTAAGGACATGAATATAGGGTCTGGTAGGTGCCCATTTCAAAGTCAGTTTTTAATAATTATTTATTTCTGGATGTGAGACTTGTAGAATCTACCCCACCAAAAGCCATTTACACTGTATTACCAAACCACTGACACCCTGGTATGGTGGAGACCTTGATGACAACAATCTCTTCCTTCTTCAATATGGAATACCATGGAAGAAAAACAAATCCACTGATGACTTCATACTCTAAAACCCATTTGCGTAACATCAGCACCACCAGTGGGGTAGCCCAACAAAAGTGGAATGCTATTCAAAACAATTCAAGACCGACCGACCCCCACACTCAGCATGCAAGTGCAACACCATTATCTATTCTTTACTGTAAAATTACAAACGATCTGACAGCACATAGACAGCACTACATCTCACTACTCTTACAGGCACATGCATCAAAGGATTTTGCGTTCGCAAGTGGTGCGAATCGCAAAAATCTGCCGTTTGCGATCGCAAAATCTGCTTTTGGAATGCATGAAGGGTGAAGGCCCTCGCAATTTGAGAATTCGCAAATATTTGCGAATTCTCAAATTGCGATTGCATTTAAGGAATCGCATTTTGCGATTCCTTAAATGCAATGCATGAAACTTAAAAAAATTGCAATTTCGCAATTCGGGGGAGCAATTTACCATGAGGTTGAACCTCATGGTAATTTGCAAAAACTTTGAAAAATGCACTTTTGTGCATTTTTCAAAGTTTCATGTTGTGCACACACATGCCCTTAGGGCATGTGTGTGCACAACATATGTGCACAGATTGATTTCAGGGGTGCAACAGAGTGTCCTTTGGACACCCCTGCACCCTTGAAATCGCATTCTCAATTTGCGATTCGCTAATTGCGAATCGCAAATTGAGAATGTCTTCCCATTCATTCCTATGGGCCTCTAAGCCCATAGGAATGAATGGGGAGGTATTGCTTAATTGTGACTCGCAATTTGCAAGTCGCAATTAAGGAATATTAAGAAATCGCAATTTATTTAGCGATTTCTTGATGCATTGCATTTTGCAATTCCTTAATTGCGATTACTTATTTTTCGCAATTAAGGAATCGCAAAAAGCAATATTGATGCATGTGCCTGTTAGAAACTCCACTTCCCTTTTCTGAACCCAGATCAATTTATTTCCTTTGCCCTTGTACTTCCCTGCGTTGCCACTGTCATATAAAAATACCCACATAAATATACAGTTTTGAAGTTATTAAAAATCGTACCTCACCACAGCTGGTTTCTTTTTGCACTCTATTGTTTTTACGTACTTGTAACTGAAAAAGAACAGCCACAGTTTGCAGAATACAAAGAATAAAACCATAATTTGACAGATTACTGAGAGGTGTGTGTACTGTTTATGCTGAATAAAGCAAGACGTTGCTTTCTATGACCGAATGTGGAGGTGTCAAGCCGGCAGCACTCAATTGGGAACACCAGAAACATTGCACATATAAAATTAAAAGTAAGAGCTAAAGCGCAAACATATAAACTGGTATCCATTAAGCACATTTCAATTACACCACCTCTTTAATGCACATAGTATTTTTAAATAATAGTTTGGGGACATGAAATTAAACATGTTTCCTTTTACTGGGGATTGACATTTTAGGAATGTAAATTTCATTTTATTTCTAAAAGTGTCTAATTGTTGCAAGCCGATTTTTACATGTCAAATATCTCGAGGTGCTGAAATGCCCGTGCTTTTTTCACCAGCCTGAAAAAGAAATTTCCTTTTCCCCTGTCTCTGCTTACAATCGAACAGGTATTGAATGTATTAAATTGTATCCAACGACTGTGGATGAAAGCTTCTTTTTAAGAGAACACCTTCAGTGTCCCATCCCGTGCTGCAGCCCTCCCCCATACTTCTGTTGCCACTTTTGTGGCTCTCTGTTGCTGCGGTGGCTGATCAGGTGTCAGTGCGCTCCGTCCCAGGTTCAACATAACAAAGGGCCGAGAGCTTGACCGCCCCGTCTGCACAGCAGAGAGCCGTCCAAGGGCAGCCCCTGCACCCCAGGCTGTAGCTGCTGGGGGAGGGGCGCCAATGGGTCAGAAGTGTTATGCAAATGTCTGCCCTTCAAATGAAGCATCGTCTGCAGACGATGTTAGCAGATAAGGCGCAGACTTGAATTAACTACATCCTGCTCTTTTGAAAACATTCTCTTAAGTTTACATTTGCAAAACTGCTTCTCATGAGCCATGCATCTCTTTAAACTTTTACTGTGAAAGTGAAGGGCTGACAGGAGGAAGGCCAGGCATACGTGACCGGTTTGCATTCCCTTCTTGCACTCTGCATAGGTCACAAAGCACATAGGCATGAGAGTGGGAATCAGCTGAGACAGCAGGTGCCAGTCCGTGCATCCACATCACTCGTGCAAGCACATTGTGTGTTCAGGTTGCGACGAGGGCCCATACTTCTCGTGGCCTATATTTATATTTTCCAACAGTAAGGGGTGGCGATATAAATGTGACCTCCTCTGCGCTTGTGTTTCCTTTTTGCTGGCGTTCAGGATCTGCATTTCAGATACAGAACTTTTCAATATATCCCTTGCCTGCGGGGTGTCTGTCATTGAAGCAGCTCTGTGCTTCTACTGTCATAGATATCAATCCATTTCACTATAACTTAAATGGGTTTCAATATACACCTGACACACCCTGGGCAAAACGGAAACTCAAACTGTACACACGCACATTTTCTGCAAGACCAATTTCGTTTTGTAAATTTGCACATCCACAAGACCTGCCTAGGCTTTTTGCTCCTTTTTATCAATATAATGTAGTAAAAACTATCATTTTCCATAATGTTCTCCCACTTGTCCTGTGAAACATTCGACAGTACAAAGAAAATTGATTCCTGATTAGAGGTGTTTCATGGGGTTTGTGTTCAAGGACTGTTACATACACAAATACAAATTGTTCTTCTTATCTTTCATTTCCTGAGTAATGTTTTGACTTCAAGCTCTTGCTCCGTTTTAGCAGAATTCTATTGTATGATTACTGATATTCCTTTTTTCACCCGGGATTATTATCATAAGATATATCATAAAGGGACCTGCAGAGCTCCTCAAAGCTACCGGCTTATTGAAAACCATAAACCCCATTCCTGTCTCTCACACCTCTGTATTCACCGCTCTGTTCCATTCCATGATAACAGCACGTTGAGGGTCATCACACACAACTTGTAAACACTTCCCACAAAGTATCCATACAAAGACAACATCCTTCCAGCCACACATTCCATATGGTGTAGAATGCTGCCCATGTAGGTAAGCGCTTCAGCGCCTGCTCAGGGGTAGTTAGTGCTATATAAATATTGCAATACAATACAATGCCCTTCTGTGTGAAAAGACTCATGCCCAGATTTAGCAATATTTGACCCAACGCGGAGCAGCCTACAAAGTTGCTACACTATGTTGCGACAAAGGGAGAGAGAAAAATGAACCATATCTACTAAGATATGCCAAATTTTTTCTTTCCCCATAGCTAGTGCACTTTTGACTGCATTGTGACAAATAACACACCCGTTGCACCATAGTGCAAGGGTATGTGTATTCCCTAAAGGATAGGTTTTGTAACGGAAGGTGAGGAAGCTGGCTCTGTATATACTATACCAAAGTAAGGTATAGTGTGCACAGAGTCCAGGGGAACCTCAATGGTAGGCGGAGGTTAAAGTAGATAGCACCTTACTCTCTTAGTGGTAGTGTGGGCGAGCAGTAAGGCTTTATCAGAGGGTAGTGTTAAGCATTTATTGTACACACTCGGGCAAGAAATGATGTCACCCACTCAAAGACTGAACTCAGACAATTTGTTTGCATCAAAAATATTATTTATTTTATTTCTAGAACCAAGCCAAGCCTGGTGCAGGTAAGTGGAATAATACTTTGCAATATTTATGCAGTAATTTACAGTTGAATGCAGGTTCAAATTCAGTTGGTTGATTTACAGGTAAGTCAATAATCACAATAACTTTTCAGATACTTTGTAGATTATAGTACACATTACTTCTTGGATTACTTTTTAAGTTACTTTTGCTAATCAGTGTGAAATGCCTAGATATCACACTGAGGCATTTCCTAGACAAAAGGTAAGTAATTCACTTTTTTCACCTGTAGTTTTTTCAAGGTTTCATACAAACCAACTCCAGACTTAAAAGAATTTTCAAAGAAAAGCAGTCAATGCAATCCTATGGTAGAAAATGAAGTTATCGGTTTGGAGGTAAGTGCTATTTTGTGAGAGTTGGGTTTCTGGGGTTAGGACCAGGGTTCCCCCAGGGTAGAGGATGTACTCTCAAAGCACCTTCAGTGGCACTAGGGCGGCCCGGTGCAGAGTGCTGAGGTCCAATGTTATCTAATAGTGGATAGGGGGTGTTCATTTGGTGACTGCTGACGAGCAGGTCACAAGGTTGAGGGAGCAAAGCTCCTGGACTTAAGCTCAGGGCAAAAAGGGGGTTCAAGTTAGCACCCAAATTGCACCCACAGCAACACAGGGGCGGCCGGGTGCAAGTATTGGTGATTTGGCATTGGGTGCCTTGTTTTCAAAGGGAGTTGCCGTTTTGGGATTTTGGTTGCAGGCTTGGCCCAGGAAGACTTCCGGGAGGAACCAAAAGCTAAGCAGGTAAGTTGGAGGGCTCAGGGACGTAGATGTACCTCGGGTTCTCATCTCCAGGGCGCAGGGCGGCTGGATGCAGTGGTGTCTTTTGAGGTCAGATTTCACCTTTACCGGGCCGCTCGCGGTTGTGTGGGTCTCCATGCAGAGACTTCAGGCATTGTTGGGGAGTCCTGAGGTGTCAACCCATGGTAGACTTTGGCTCTGGAATGCTGGGAGACCTATCTGGGACCGGAGGGCCACCCGGGTTTGGGTCGTAGGCATTGGGTGCAGTGGTAGTTCCAGGCATAAGGCTTCTTTGTCCTCAGCAGGCTAAGAGTCTGTCTTGGGAGTTTCTTTTGAACAGAGCTGCTTTTCACAGGAGATCCGCTCTTTGTTGAAGGCAGTCAGTCCTCCAAGGGGTTCTGGAGGTTGCTGGCCACAGGACAAGGTGACTTTTGGCACAGGATCTCTGGATACTGCAGGCAGGCTGGTAGGGCTCGGGCCAGGTCAGTTATTTTCTGCAGTCTTCTCTGCTGGGCATCTTCTTTTGTCCTTCTTCAAAGGTTGCGGAAATCTGCCTTCCTGGTTCAGGGCGGCCCCCTAAACACTAGATTTAGGGGGCATTTAAGGGGTCTCAAAGTCAGTAGCCAATGGGCTACTGACCTTAGGGTGACTACACTCTTGGTGTGCTCACCCCACATGGGGGAGTGGGCACAAATCCCTAATTCCGATTGGAGAGTGCCTGCCATCTGCATGATGTCGGGCACTGAAGAGTGAGCTTCACCTTGCCTCCCCCACCTGAGGGGTGGGGTTGGCAGAGGTGGTCACACCTTCTGGGCTGATCTTATTTTTCCTGCCTGTCTTCCCGCCAAAAAGAAGGGGAGACAGGAATGGGTACTGCTCCTGATAGCAGGAGAGGCTGGAGGTCACATTACAAAGGCGACAAGGCCTTTGAAGCTCCCATGCCACAGATTGTTCTTCCTGACCTTGACCCTGCTCTCAGGCAGGTCGCTCCCCACGCCACACAGCACTACCTGTGTGAAGCTGCCCCTGAGCCCGCTGCTGCCGCCTGTTGAAGGTTCTAGGCTGTGAGCTCCTGTGCTTGCTTTGCCCTTGCTCCCTGTTAGCCCACCGTGATTGTGTTCTCTGCTTTAACGTTGGTATTATTGTTTTGGCCTGTATTCTTTCTTTCTGTACTGTAGCTCTGTTATTGTGCCCTTTTTGGTCCTTTGCCCTTTTTTGCCTTCTGTGATGACTTGGACGCAGCTGTCTCACAGGACACACACTGGTTACATAGTTGCTTGCTCCCTGACATCAGTTAAGATATCTAAATATAAGAGAAACAATATTTCTGTCCCCTGGTTCTAAGAAGACATGAGGGCACTCAAACAGAGCTGTAGGAGACAGGAGAAAAGATGGAGATCAGATCACAAGGATAAAGGAAGGGTCAAGTACAAGAAATGCCTGGGTGACTATAAGGCCATGATTTTAAAAGAAAAAGCTTCTTATTACACAAATATGATCGGAGCAGCTAAAAATTCCACTAAGGAACTATTTCAAACTGTCATTAAACTCACAACAGATACAGCAAATGAGCTCACTAACACTAGTCAATACTTCTGCAATATGTTAGCCCACCTTTTCTTACAGAAAGTTAAAGATGTTTTCAATAGAGTCTCAACTTGGCCCACTGTTTCCCACTGTGACATGACCAGCCCAACCTCCACTGGCGTGGGTACTACCTTTAATGCATTTACTCCACTGTCTAGAGATGAGGTCACAAGATTGGTCAATCAACCAGAACTGGATCCCCTCGTCCACCTAGGATTGCCATGCTAGCAGCCGAGACTATTGTGCTCAAATTAATAGACAACTTCCATTTAATGTTCCAATTTCGTTCTTTTCCTACTAGTTGGAAGAAAGCAACAGTGCTTCCATTAATAAAAAAAAAAACCTTACCTCTACCCTCTTGATCCAAACAGTTATCACTCCATCTCATGTCTACCTATGCCATTGAAGATCATTGAGAAAGTGATGAATACTCAACTAGTTGAGTTTATTCAATACCACAACCTATTGGACATAACTGAGTTTGACTTCAGTAGAGGCCAAAGTACAGAGACAGCTCTAATTAAAGCCACTGAAGAGTTCAGGCTGTACCTAGGCAAGGGGGAAGTGTGGCATTGATTCTAATCAATCTGTCCATGGCTTTCGATACTGTTAACCACGGGCTGCTGATGGATCTCGTCGCCAACATCAGAATCAATGGAACAGTCTGGGAACTGCCTAACTCATTTCTCCATGGTCGAGAACAGTCTGTTTGTCAGGTTGAATATGTCTCACTGTCTTACTGTCTTCCTTGCAGGGTTCCACAGAGGTACTCACTCAGCCCCACACTTTTCAATGACTATGTTACCCTTTATATCAACAAAAAGTATCAGAGGGTCAAAGAGAAATAACAAGGATTATCTGAATAACGACTGGGAATTAGTACCACAGGCCAGATTTCAAACCTTTCAGAAAATGATAAGAATAAGCCAAATCTGATCTGTATCACTTTCTTAGAACACTGTTTCTTCTTATTTGATTCACTTTTTTGTGCAGTAGCAGTAGTCGTTCTTGACAAGGTCCTGAAGAAAGCAAGGCCACATGGCCGTCATTTGCTGAAACATGTTGACCACGTTCCACTCCTAGACAGTTTATAAATTTCCTCTGTCTTTGCTATTTTTAAACATTGGCATTGGAAGCTATATCTAATTAAAATAGTTTTCTGCTTCCTAAACCAATTTTAATTACACTCCCCTCTTTTTTTGCTATCACAGCTTTTTTGCACTGCACCTTAGCTAGTTACCCCATGAGCCACACCACTCATTTATATACAACTAATCACTTCTGACAAGAAAGTGACCCCACACTGCCCACAGGAGGGACCCTTTAACATCCACTAGGCCCTTTTCTGTGTGTCATCAGGCAGTTGTTTGTTGTGTGGGTCCCTGGAACCCCAAATGATGAAGGGCGGTTCCGAGTGGTGACTGATGGGTGTTTAAGACCATACACATGTTTGGCTTATTCTTATCATTTTCTGAAAGGTTTGAAATCTGGCCTGTGGTACTAATTCCCAGTCGTTATTCAGATAATCCTTGTTATTTCTCTTTGACCCTCTGATACTTTTTGTTGATATAAAGGTTTGGAAGGACGTGTATCTAGAGCTTGGTCATTAAATTGGTCCTAGGGTCCCCCATAACTGTATGTGTTTGAAGTATGTTACCCTTTAGCCAAGCTAATACAATCTTTTGGTTTCTCTCTTACATCCAACCCCAGCGACACACAAATTGTCATCTCTCTGGCTAACGAGGACTCCTGCACTTGGGCCAGATTCTGTGAGTGTGTGCAGATAGTCACCCTTTGGATGTCTGAGAATTGTTTAAAATTCAATTCTGGAATGACAGAAGTACTGCTCTTTGGAGCCATTCCTCTTTCCGGACTCCCGCCTGTTGGCTACAAGACTTGGGTTCTCTCCCCATTCATGTTAGTAAAACCGCAACTTGGGATTCCTAATCAATTACAAATTGACTTACATTGATCAAGTCAATGCTGTCACTTCTGGAGCTTTCCATACCCTTAGGATACTAAAGAGGATCCTACTTGTATCCCATCTAATCTTCAGAAAACACTAGTTACATTCCTTGTGCTATCCAAGCAAGAATATTGCAACAGTCTCTATAACAATGCTCATCAACATGTACTTAACAAACTTCAAAACCTGTACAATGTGGCTGCCAGTCTCCTGCTGAAAATCCCAAAACACCATTTGGTAGCTAAATCTATTAGGAAACTTGCCTGAAAGCCCATCAGACAAAGACTTAACTTTAAAATACTTTGGATTGCTTATAAAGCACTTCACAGCTTAGGGCCCAACTTTTTTTTAAAAAAAACAGCTTTAAGCGGTATACTCCAACTCGGACCTCAAGGTCCACTTCAGCAAAATTTGCTCTTGTGCCTAGATTTAAACGCTCAGCCTGGGGCGTCTGCTACAAAAGTTTGGAACATGCTTCTTTTACATATCAAAACCATGCCTAATTTACTGATAATCAGGAAAATCCTCAAAACGCAGCTTTTTAGCAAAGGCTAAGTCTCCACTATCTCAGAGTTTTTATTTCACTGCATTTAGAGCCAGCGCCAAGACACCCTTAATTATTCAAGTTGTTTAGATAATTAATTAACATAACACAAGGTATAGAGTTGACTAATAGGCTAGAAGTCATTTCTAAATTTGATGGGTTGTAGTCCTTCAGGATCTTGGAGGTACTGTTCTCTGCCACATTGATGAATGAAGCATTGTATATCAAACTTTAAACCCTTTGTCCACCACATAGGTTCCCCAAGCCCAATTACGGTATGATTTCATTATATGACAGAAAGGAAGAAAGTATGCCAATGTCTCAAGAGAAAAGGTCTCAATCCATTCAACCGCAGGAAACATTGTACATGTTGCTTCTGCACCAGGTGCCACAGTAAACTGCTATTTGCGAAGCTGGCAGCTCTGAGCATTAGTATCAATAGTATAAAAAAGTGATTTCCAACTTCTTACATCAAACATCAAATGTAATCAAGGAAATTATTGATGCGCCATGAGTAGCATGACCACAGAAGGAGAGACATATGACGCTCATAAGTAGGGCCCCCTTTGTTTTATCTCTGGCACGGTTTTGATGGGGGTGGAACTACCATGAAAACCACCACTGCACCACCACCAATTTGGCAGTCCGCTGACCACCAAACTGGTAATCTGGCCCTAAGTATTCACTACAATGATCATCTCCTCGAGCCAAGTGAAGAGATGATCTTGTTTTGGCGTTGACTTTATACAATCGCTGGTGAGTCCTTGTCATGTGTAGGAAAACTTCCATTTCTCATCTTAGCATGAATTCTTGTTTATAACTAACTTTTTTATGTTCTTATAATCAGCATTATTAAAAATATTCATAATTTTACAGGTACTGTTTATGAAGTTTGTAAACAAAGGCCACACATGTGCTTGTCATGTTTGATTACTATGGTTGCCCATTTGGCCTGGTAATGCCTTTTATTACCCTTTGCCAAAATGTGTCCACTGGACCTTTACTTCATTGGTGTGGATCACCCTGCTACATCAGACCAAGTAACTTAGTCCAACAACTATGACTCTTCCTAAGGGAGATTTCTGTGACTTCACCTTCAATAAGCATATGACTTCAACTTGTTTTTGTGTGTGCTAGAAAATTACTAGAAAATTCGATAGATGCAAACAGAAACTTTGTGTCTATCATGTCATTTAAAACGATGGACCTTACACCTCTGGGTTTTAAACATAGCATGAAAAATGTAAAGTAAGAAACTGAGTTTGTTACAAAAAAACGGAGCTACTTTTAATCATCTGTGTGCTGCATGCGTAACATTAGATTTTGAATTATTTTTTGTTATGAATAACACTTTGAGACATATTTCTGTACTCTTTTTTTCTATGCAAAGTCAATGAATGAAATACCCTAATTAATACCCTGATTAATGTCATGGAATTAGATCTAAAAAAGGTAAGGTATATCATTGTAGAGTTGAACACTATATTGAGCTAGATGCAAAATTTCCTCTACACTGCATAAGAAAATGGCCCTGATTACCAGTTTCCAACATTTTCTGTGACATGTTACGTTTTATGATCCCTCAAGTGTTTCTTGACATACATATATTTTGCAACCTTTTTATTCACCACAGTGGGGTGAAAGCTTGTGATTCTGATGGAGAACTGTCAATCATAGCCCCTCTAAAAATCTTAAAGTAATATATTCGGATCAGTGGCACAGTTCTTATATGATTTAATTCATAGTTTGCCAACTGACCACAGCAAGTTTAACTTTACAATTCTGTCTCCAGCCCCCTTCCCTTATTAGAGAGTGAAATGTGAGGAAGACAAGCCTGCAACATACTATTTCCATGGGTGTTGCATGAGTGTTCCCACACAACATGCATTGATTTTGATGTATTTCCAGATTTACCAGAAATGGTAGAGCCGGGAATGCACCAAAAACCTACACCTTCGCAGGTGAGGCGTAACAAGGAGAAATAGGTTTATTTCTTCTAGTTAAATCCTCTTTCTACGTGTGCTGCATTCTGTAGTACACATAGAAAGAGGAAAAAGCCTGAGGGGATTGTTTTAGCAAAGGAAGGTGCCTGCACAACAACAAACCTCAATGCAACGCCGGCAATGGTGCTGACATTAGCGCTAGGCAGCCAAAAAAGTGCCAGTGCAGGGGAAAAGGCAGGAATGCACCTATTGTTATAAAAAAGGTGCATTCCTGCCCATTCCTTGTCACGCAGGGCAGCACAGCAAGGTGACATGCTGTGCTGCAGTGCATGACTTGGTCATAAATATGGCCCTAATATTTTTCAGTTCAATGAGAGGCTGAAGTGCATAAAAAATATGGAAGCTTCATAAAAGTGATTGTTGGGAACAAATGTCATGTTATGAAAGCCCAGTTCGCTAATGCAATCATAGCAGATTTCTGTTTGTGTAACTACCAACAGAACAGAATTCTGATTGGTGCACTGGTGAATAGTGACATTTTTAGTGCTATGAAGTCCCATCCTGTGACTGAAAACACTGAGAATATGTAAGTCATAATTTAAAAATAGTATTACGGTATAAGGTAGGCGGTCTCAAAATGTGATTTAGACCTAATGTGATGCAAACCCAGTGCAAACTGTTGTGGTGGGAATTACTTTTCAACGCAAATCTTGAATTGCATTGGAAAGCTCCCTAAAGTAACAGAAAGTAGTGTTGGGTCAAAATATTGAGCTGGAAATATTGGATGCAGAAATATCAAGAATGAAATATTGTGACAGAGCAATATCGTGATGCAGAAATATAGTTGACAAGAATATCGTTTTTTAGGTTAGTAACATAGGGGTCTATTAGGATGGCGGACAGATGGCCGCCACAGGTCCGGTGGTGGCCACCGCCGGACCGGCTGCAGACATCCGCCCACGAACGCAACCCGGAAAACAACCTGTCCCATTAGCATGGTGGTGACGGCTACGGCGGTGAGATTTTCCGCACCCCACTTTTCCGCCGGTACCAGTCCACACCCCTGCCTAGCGGGCAGAACTGGACCGCCACAATGGTGCCGGTGCAGGGCCAGGCTCCGCCGGCTTGAATATGATGCCGGCGGTAGCCAGCCTTTCCGCGGCGGTGGGACCGCCATGGAGAGGCATGCGGTGAATATCTACGGGGTCCCATTGCGGGCCCCCAATGTGTTGGGGGGGTGTGGGTGCATTGGGGGGTGCCATGTCACTGTACCAGCAGGCACTGTGCAGTGCCTGCCACGCAGGGCAGTGATATGCATGACATGCTGCTTTTCACATCGTATTGGTGCTGCTGCAACCGCCGCAATGTTAATGCCTGCGATCGTACTGCCATGGCCAGATTTCGACTGCGGAGCATGCTAATTGGACCGGCAGTTATGCCGCGGTCCTTGCGGGCGGTCTATTCCCGCTACCGTGGCGGTCAGGCTGATCTTCCGACCGCCATACTAATAGACCCCATAGTTTTCAAGAATATTGTTGCTGTAAATATCGTTTTAAATAATATAGTTGTAAAAATATTGTTTTTTAAATATCTTTCTATATATAATATTTTCAAATATAGATTGTAAAGTTAAGTGATTTCTAATTGTTTATTTAATTATAAGAGTAATTTAAACTCTTGTAGTGCGTAGCTAGGTTTGTAGAGCTTGTAAGGTAGAAGTTATTGAAGTATAATTAAGTAATTAATAATAATAATAATAAATGTATTATCAATATTTAATCGATTAATAATTATCTAAATCATTTACCAAGTTATTTATCAGGTGTAGGTTGCTGGGATTGTAAGGGTGCAGGGTGGGAAGTTAATTAAGTAATAATTAATTAACAGTTTATGAACACTTTATTATTATACAATTGATTATTATTTTGTAATTATGTTTTGTAAGTTATTTGTGCAGGTTGGTGAGTTTGAAGCGAAATAGGGTGGAAAGTTAATTGGTAATTAACAATATAATGAATGAATAATTCTTAATTAAGAACAGATTGATTAATGATTACATACTAAGGTATTAATTAAAATATTATTAGCAATTGATTTTTGCATTAAATGTGGGCTGCTAGGTTTTGTGGGTTATAGTGTGGTAAGTTACTTAAGTAATAAGTAATGGCCAATTTGTTTTTATTGATAATTGATTTTTAAATTGGTTAATAATTATGCTAATTGTTTAATTGTTTTTTTATATTTTTATATTTTTTTGGTAAGTTAATAAAGTTTATATTAAGATCTTTATTACATTATTAGTGTTGTGTTTCATGTATGTTATGTGTCTGAAGTGAACTATTAGCCCTATTGTTGCATAGACTAAAATGAGACAAGTACATTTTACCCCTCCTAAATTCCAACACTTTCCCTACTGCTGCACAGACTGGAATAGTGAATGTTACCTCTCTTAAGTGCAATGATGTTCCTGCTGTTGCACATACTATATTGGGAACAGCGAATTGTACTCCTTGAGAGCCCAACACTTTTTCTTCTGTTGCAAAGACTGGATTGTGGATAGTAAATGTTATCCCTCTGACAACCAATGCTTTCCCTACTGTTGCACAGATTAAATATTTAAATAACAAAAATTATTAAAGAAAACTAAATTTCTCACCCTATTCCCCTTACAAACTTAACATGTTGCTAAATTAGCAATCACTAATTATACTATACAAAATATAAATAAAAAATCTGAAATTAAACCCAAATAATTTAAGAACAATTACTCAATTAAAACATTACATAATAACCATTTCAAGGTCCAGGTTCAAGATGGTTGTCATTGGGTCATTTGAGTGCATGGTCAGTTGGAGAGTGTGCTTGTGGATGATGGCGATGCCTCCTCCTGGTCAGTCGGTGCAGCTTTCACGCAGCGATGCAACACTTTTCATAAATTAGGCTCTTAGTGTTTAAGACTGTATGTATAAAATTCCCACTGCCAAAAACACATTTTTCAACTTTGTGGAGGACTCGTATCTTTAACGTTGGCACATTTTAAGGTTTCTTTTCTCACAAAAAGAGCTAGTGCATGACTATCAAATTGTCCTTCTCTATTGCTGAACAAAGGATTCACCGGCTCCTTTTAGGAAGCCTAGTTTTATACCCCACACACCGAAGTACAACATTTAGGCTCACTACTCAAAAAGATTTTTGTTAACAGTGTGAAAGATTCCTGTAATTAAAGTGCGCACATTTTGAGGTTTTTATTTCCATGAAAAAGAAAGCTGTATGTCAGACAAAGTGACTTTCTCTACTCTTACATTATGAGCATACCAGCTCAGTCCAGGAATACAATGTGTAAGACTCTTGTATATGATTTGCCCTTCAAATAACAACCAAAAAAGCTGAGAAAGTCTCTTGTAGCTGACATGCCGGTTTAAGAATTTCTATTTTACACTCCAAACATAAAAGGCTGAACAAATAGATGTTTCAACTTTGTGAAAGTTTCCCGTGTTTCACTTGGGCACACTTTGAGAATGTGTCTTCCCATACAAAGGCGGATGTACTTAATTTGTTCTACTCTTGCACAAAGGACTGCTAGATCCATTCTGGAAATCCACTTACAGAATTTGTGTTCCTAAACACAGAAAATGTTTGAAGTTTGTTAAACGAGGTGTATGTGCATATAAATATAAATAATCAAGACCTGAGTTGGGGTCGAAACACGTAATGGCGGACTTGCTGGGCACCTAAATAAAGTCACTTAATATTGTACAAGGAACCTTGGGTTCGCTCTTCGTTTTTTTCTACATGAAGCAGCTGTTTTTGGCAAATCCTGTTCATAAATATATACAAGTGGACAAGGCGGTTTTGCCGCCGAAATGCGTCAAGCCCATCGTATGGAATAAACTTTTCTTTGATATATTTATTCCACAGTGTCAGCACCTGATTATGCCCACTTGGGCATAACTCAGGTAGGTGTCATTTGGACTGTGATAGGTACAATAAAGGGGTGATGAAATTAAATTCACATTAAATATAGATACAACATTTATGTTGTTTTAATTACTTAGGTTGCCCACTGGGGCACAATGTAAAGCAAGTAATGAGTATCGGACCGCCTATAAGTCTGCTGATTCCATGCTCAGTGTATTTAGAGGACCATAGGTGGTAAATTGTGAAAATATCGACACTATTGCAGTAATTGGAAACAGTAGCTGTATGGATTTAAACACTTTTCCCGACTCGAGGACATTGATATCTGTTGGCCGAGCGGGTTTGGACGTTGTACTATAGCGTATGCAGCAGACCAAGGTTCGAGTCCCGAGTACTTTTCTAAATATGAGTATTTAAGTTATGGGATGTATTAATCTGTTGTTATCACTTACAATATTTTTCTAATTGTTTTTATCGATCTTTTAGAATAAGAGCTCAAAAAAAATGTGTAAGATGTACAAATGTTTGACCGATGTTTACAACATATGGAAAAGTAAGAGTCTGTTTTTACTGTTTGTGAAAAGAACCCTGCATGTGACATGGGAGTAATGAGTTAAAAATTGCAAATTTTATGTGCAATTTCTGGTGAACAAGCAGGTGAAACGTGTCCAGCATTTCGCTGCAACTGACAGAATAAAAACTATGTTTTAATCAAAGACAAGGCGTTGGCAATCCTTTGTTACGGAGGAGTTGTGATATATATATATATATATATATATATATATATATATACTAGCAGCCCGTCCCGACCTTGTCCGAGAGCAATCCGGCTTCCCCGCCCGTCCCGACATTGTCCAGCAGCCCGGGCCCCCGCCCGCCCCGTCCCCCGCCTGCCCAGACCCCCGCCTGCACCGACATTGTCCGTGGGTCCTCCGGAGCCTTACCTGAGCCGCCACTCCTCCCCCGCGCTCCTCAGTTCACCGCTCCTCGCCGCTCCTCCCGCCTGTCCGCCGGTCCTCACCGCCTGTCCGCCGCTCGTCACCGCTCCTCCACCGCGCCATGTCTGCCGCTCCTGGACGCCGCTCCTCCCCGCGCTCCTGACGTCAGCACGCAGGTCGCGGCCGGCGCTACTTCGAAGGGACTACTTTTTTTTAAAGGTACATTTTTTAAATAACGCATATTTTTATAGTTTATATAGCCTATGTCCATCTGCACACCCTGAGGATTACAATGATGTATCGGGTGTATGGATTGGCGCTGAGGTTCCCGAGTTTACCCGCCTCAAAGGTTCAAAGTTCTTGCTTTATAATAGTAGTATAGATATATATATATATAGACCACAAATCTGCCGACTATAACCTCCAAACGACGATGAAGCATGGCGCGAACACCTCTTCAGGTTGGCAAAAATAGATTTTATTTTCTCAATGAACTGTCACAACGCATTTCGGCTGTCCTCGCAGCCTTGATCACATAGCGGAATGCTGTTTTGCCATTGTTTTTAGTACCACCCATAGTGTCACGTGATCCCCCATGGACATAGTAGACATACTTCAGAAAGTGCCGAGAGCTAAGGTAAATGAATAAATATATATGTATATAAACCTGGGCTTTTGTTTTTAAAACACTTTTAAAGCAATAAAGTTTATAATATATACCAGCCGGTATTATCTTAAAAACCTGCTCAAAATCAGTGTTCAAAATGAATATTTTAGATGAATATCTAAAACGAAGGAGGCTGAGGAGCATTGTTGAATACATTGAATAAACTCTTGCCTGAAGTGCTTACAAGTGGTTTGCCTACAGTCAAATGTTTCATGTTAGTTCTAACAGCATAAATGCATTGTTGACCAATTTTGAATCAATTGATTGCCCCTGTACCGCATTCACATTGGATACTCCCAGCATAAATGCTATATGTCAATTGCCATCATTGTAATCAGTACATTGTATTATTTAGCAATATGTGAATCTTTGCAAAATCACAAAACGACTAACAATTTAGCGATTGGGTTACCTTGTAACAACAATATTGTGATATATTACTGTAGCGAAGTATAGATATAAAAATAATCAAGAACATACTATAGAGTATGCCTTACGAAGTCCTAAGTGAGTGTGGCCAGTCACATATGTTTAATAATAGCATTGAATGCTGCTAATACATGTGTCTGATCTCCAATAAATATATATGCTCCTAAATCACATAATGTTGTAGACTCACAGAGCAAATCAAGGTCATGTATTTGATAAATAGGCTGTAGGCAGGCATATTCTCATAAAATACAACCATGACTGTATGCCGTCATTATACGTTATAAAGCCCTATACATTGTGCAAACTTAGCAATATAAAGTGCAATGTGATTAACTTATTAAAGTGCAGTTGGTGTTTAAAACCAAATACCCATATTTAGTCTTAAAATCACTTCTAAAAAACACTTCTAATAAAACGATATATTTTTGGGTTTTTTTTATAAAAAAAAATCTTTAAAATCAAAATTAGTGATCATTGGATGGTAAATGTATTTAAAATACAAATCATGAGACTGAAGCTAACTAATACGTTAAATCTACACTTTGATAAAAATAGATAAAATAGAAAAACAGCAAAAAACATATAGTTCAGTGCCGGGATAGATAATACTGATGTGGGAAATATAACCTTATTGATTGTACAGGTAATAATGTAGGTCTTCAGTAGTATTGAGGCCATTGGGAGATTTAATATCGAACTTCATTATCATATGTGTTTCCAGTTTCCTCAATTTTAATTCTCTATTGCCTCCCCGAGGAAGTACCAGAATCGCTGCTACCACATAGTTTTTTAAACAGCAGAGGTCGTTATTATGTATTGCCTTAAAGTGGAGTGCTACTGGGTAGTTGTTATCATTGTTAACAATAGCACGCAAATGCTGTAAAATAAGCGTATGTACCGGCAGTTTTGTGCTCCCTATACAAGTTAAACTACAGGTACATGTAAGGACGTATATGGCAAACTCTGTGCGGCAAGTAAAGTGGCCTCTGATTTCTTGTGGCTGTGTGCGGAATGGGACAGTATAATGAGTGGTATTGCTGCCAAATTTGCATGCTCTACATCTACTACATTAAATAAAAAACACTCTTGGGCTTTAGCCAGGTTGTAGTCATAGTTAATTCTGGACTGTTTTTGACCAATTCTGTCCTCATAGATTTAGCTCTCCTAAAGGCCAATGTGGGAGCTGTAGGTAAAATAGCTGCTAGCACACCATCCGTCCGCAAGATGGGCCAATTTTTCTTAATGATTGCTTGGACCTGTCTTTGTTGCTGGCTATAGCTAATAATTAGCCTTGGAGCAGTGCAATCATCCTTACTTGTCTCATTTGTATCTTGTCTTGTGGAACCTTTGTCTAAAATGGAATCTCTTGACCGAAGTACACCTTTTTGGGTGGATGCTTTAAGTAATTTGTCACTCAATCAATCAACTTGTAAAGCGCGCTACTCACCCATGAGGGTCTCAAGGCGCTGAGGGGGGGGTGCTGCTACTGTTCGAAGAGCCATGTCTTGAGGAGCCTTCTGAAGTTGAGCAGGTTTCGGGTCTTCCGCAGATGGGTGGGAAGAGTGTTCCAGGTCTTGGCGGCGAGAAAGGAGAAGGATCTGCCGCCGGATGTTGTTCTTTGGATGCGCGGGACGGCGGCAAGGGCGAGGCTGGCGGAGGGAAGCTGGTGGGCGGGGGTGAAGAAGTTGAGTCTGTATTTCAGGTAGGCTGGTCCAGTGTTGTGAAGTGCTTTGTGTGCATGGGTGAGGAGCTTGAAGGTGATCCACTTGTTGATGGGGAGCCAGTCCAGGTCTCTTAGGTGGGAGGTGATGTGGCTGCGGCGGAGGATCAGTCGGGCGGAGGCGTTTTGGATGCGTTGTAGTCGTCGCAGGTGTGTGGCCGGGATTCCTGCGTAGAGTGCGTTGCCGTAGTCCAGCCTGCTGCTGACGAGGGCTTGGGTTACTGTTTTTGTTGTTTCGGTCAGGATCCACTTGTAGATCCTGTGAAGCAAGTGGAGGGTGTTGTAGCAGGAGGAGGTGATGGCGTTGACCTGCTTCGACATGGAGAGGGAGGAGTCGAGGATGAATCTTAGGTTGAGTGCATGGTCCGTGGGTGTTGGAGCTGCTCCCAGTGTGGTCGGCCACCAGGAGTCGTCCCACGCAGACGGGGTGGGACCTAGGATGAGGACATCCGTCTTGTCCGAGTACAGCTTCAGGCGGCTGCTCCTCATCCACTCAGCGACGGCCTTAATTCCCTCATGGAGGTTGGTTTTGGCGGTGTGTGGGTCCTTGGTTAGGGAGAGGATGAGCTGGGTGTCGTAGGCGTAGGAGATGATGTTCAGGTCATGCTGATGGGCCACTTGTGCAAGGGGGGCCCTGTAGACGTTGAACAGGGTCGGGCTGAGGAATGAGCCCTGAGGTATGCCGCAGATGATTCTTATGACTTCGGATCGGAAGGGCGGGAGGCGGACTCTATGGGTTCTGCCGGAGAGGAAGGACGTGGTCCAGTCCAGGGCCTTCTCCTGGATTCCGGCTTCTTGGAGGCGTGTCCTTAGTGTGTGGTGGCAGACCGCGTCAAAGGCGGCTGACAGGTCCAGAAGGATTAGGGCTGATGTTTCGCCGTTGTCTTGCTGGCGCCTCATGTCGTTTGTGGCAGCGATGAGGGCAGTCTCGGTGCTGTGGTGCGTCTGAATCCGGACTGAGATGGGTCTAGGATGTTGTTGTCCTCCAGGTGGCGGGTCAGCTGCATGTTGGCAATTTTCTCGATGACCTTTGCCGGGAAGGGGAGCAGGGAGATGGGCTGGAAGTTCTTGAGGTCTTTGGGGTCCGCCTTGGGCTTCTTGAGGAGGGCGTTGATTTCGGCGTGCTTCCAGCTTTCCGGGAATGTCGCTGTGTCGAAGGAGATGTTGATGATCTTCCACAGATGGGGTGCGATGGTTGCATCAGCTTTGTTGAAAACGTGGTGTGGGCAGGGGTCTAATGGAGATCCTGAGTGAATGGAGTTCATGACCTTGCGTGTCTCTTCATCGTTGACGTGGGACCAGGAGGTCAGCTGGTTGGTGCAGGTGGCGTTCGGGGTGGGGTCAGTTGCAGTTTGGGCAGATGAGGAGTTGAAGCGGTCGTGGATGTCGGCGATCTTTTGATGGAAGAAGGTTGCCAGTGAGTCGCACAGATTTCAACCTGGGTTTTGTGGATTCCAGAGTGCTTCCCAATCGCCAGTGATGCTGGTTTGAGGGAATGCGGTACAAAAGGGGGTGGTGATGGACGCTTTGTATCGCTTTGTTCGCCCTAAGTGTGGCAGGGTATGCTCAGACGTGAGTCCCTTGCTCACTTGGCCACTGGATTCAAGATAGCCTGGCTGATGAAGATTATGAATCCGAAACCGGTCCCAGGATGCTTTTTTCCGGTCCATGGAAGACATGGCTTGGCAGTTCGGGCTGGACTGTTCCCATGAGGCACAGGGTCAGACTGATTTGCATATAGCCATGTCTGAAATGGGGTGGCTGAGTAGGATAAAGAATGGTGATGGATTAAACCCAGATCAGTTGACTGGGGGTGAGTGTTTGATTTGCTCAAACGCTCCGTCCATCATCCCCTTTTGTATCGCTTTGTTCGCCCTAAGTGTGGCAGGGTATGCTCAGACGTGAGTCCCTTGCTCACTTGGCCACTGGATTCAAGATAGCCTGGCTGATGAGGATTATGAATCCGAAACCGGTCCCAGGATGCTTGTTTCCGGTCCATGGAAGACATGGCTTGGCAGTTCGGGCTGGACTGTTCCCATGAGGCACAGGGTCAGACTGATTTGCATATAGCCATGTCTGAAATGGGGTGGCTGAGTGGGCTAAAGAATGGTGATGGATTAAACCCAGATCAGTTGACTGGGGGTGAGTGTTTGATTTGCTCAAACGCTCCGTCCATCATCCCCTTTTGTATCGGTTTGAGGGAATGCCAACAAACCCCTCTAACAATTGAAAAATCCCACTTCTCACATGAAGAATATACTTTGAGAGAAAGAAGAGCTTTGTGAGGAGAGGATCATTTCATTCTTGAATTATAGAGACAAAAAATATATGGATGTGCAAGTTCTTAAATCGATTTCTCTATTGTAATAATCCTAAAGTGTCAAAACAAATCGGTATGGGGAGTATATTGCAATCAGAAATACAGTTTTATCTTCTTAATGGAGACTAGAGTTGATAAGATGGGGGCTAGAAAACAAAATGAGAACTCAGATACTTGGATTTTTAAGGAAGTGTGAACCTTCCTGGATGAACACAGTTTAAATCAGTTAATGCTGCATTTGAAGTGGGATTCGTAGATATAGGATAATTCCAGTCTATCATGGTGGTGGTTTGAGTACGACTATTATCACATCATATCATCTCATGTGCATATATAAAGTGCACATTCACACCTGAGGGTATCTTGTTGCTGAATTCCATATGTTTTTTGTTATACAAGTAAATAGTACTTATTCTATAGACCTTGGAAGGAATAAAGACTGAGCGGTAGCACCAAGATTCACACATGTGAGAGAGTGGTCAGCACATTTCCCTCTAGTGGATTCATTAATTTAATAAGCCACCAGACTAATACGATCTGTATGGGTTCTTCCACATACCTATCATTACACATATCACTGTGGAGACTTGAATATGACTGTAATCACACATTATCACTGTGGGGACCTAAACATCACTGTAATCGCACAATATCTCTGTGAGGACTTGTACATGACTATAATAATGCACTATCTCTGTGTGCTACCCATGTGCCTCCTATTAATCACAGACTATCTCTGTGGGGACCTGGGCATGTCTCTAATCATACTTCATCTCTGTGGGACCTGGGCATGTCTGTAGTTGCACACATTCTCTTTGGCAACCATGGTAATATTATAGTCACACACCATCTCTGTGGGGACCTCAACATCTCTATAGTCACACACTACCTCTGTGGGGACCTAGGCATGTCTATAATCACACACTATCTCTGTGGGGACCTGGGCATGTCTATAATTACACACTATCTATGTGGGGACCTCGACATATCTATATTCACACACTATCTCTGTGGGGACCTGGGCATGTCTATAATCACACACTATCTCTGTGGGGACCTTAACATCTCTATAATCACACACCATCTCTGTGGGGACCTGGGCATGTCTATAATCACACACTATCTCTGTGGGGACCTCAACATCTCTATAGTCACACACTACCTCTGTGGGGACCTGGGCATGTCTATAATCACACACTATCTCTGTGGGGACCTTAACATCTCTATAATCACACACCATCTCTGTGGGGACCTGGGCATGTCTATAATCACACACTATCTCTGTGGGGACCTCAACATCTCTATAGTCACACACTACCTCTGTGGGGACCTGGGCATGTCTATAATCACACACTATCTCTGTGGGGACCTGGGCATGTCTATAATCACACACTATCTCTGTGGGGACCTGGGCATGTCTATAATCACACACATTCTCTTTCGCAACCATGATAATATTATAGTCACAAACCACCTCTGTGGGGACATTGACACCTCTATAGTCACACACTACCTCCGTGGGGACCTGGGCATGTCTGTAATCACACACTATCTCTATGGGGACCTGGGCATGTGTATAATCACACACCATCTCTGTGGGGACTTGGGCATGTCCATAATCACACCCTATTTCTGTGAGGACTTCGACATCTCTATAATCACACGCTATCTCTGTGGGGACCGCAGCATCTCTATAATCACACACTATCTATGTGGGGAACTGGGCATGTCTATAGTCACACACCATCTCTGTGGGGACTTGAGCATTCCTGTAATTACACAAAAGCTCTGTTTTGGCTTGAACATCATCAGCTTTGCATTCTCTGCATGGGATTTTTTGTGAATACTGATAAGTAGTAAAGTTAGACTTATTTAAGTTTACATTGTTAAAACTGGAAAGTAGAAAAGTTTGATTTTTTGCCTTAGTTTACCATTGTGAATCAGACCCTATTTTAATGAGGACTTAAACACCATCATCTTTATGCACTGTCTCTGTGGGGACTTAAGCATGGCTATATTAACACACTATCTTTGTGGGGGCTTGGAAAAAACTAAAAAACTATAATAAAACACTATCTTTGTGGGGACTTGAACAGCACTATAAAAAAAAAATACCATCTCTGTGGGGACTTGAGCATTCCTGTAATTAAACGCAAGCTCTGCTTCCACTTGAAGCACCAGGGTCTAGACTTATTTGCATATAGCTGTGTATGAACTGGAGTGGTGAAGTGAGCTAAAGAATGATGATGGAGTCAATCCAGATCTGTGACTGGGGGTGAGTAACTAAAAAGTTTCAGCACTCTGTCCATCATCTCCTTGCAAACGCTTTGTTCGACCTGAGTTGGTAGTGTATGCTCAGACGTTGGTCCCTTGCTCACTTTGCAACTGGATTCAAGCTAGCCTATCTGATGAGGGGGTGTTACCCCGAAACCAGTCCCAGGATGCTTGTTTCTGGTCCAGGGAAGACCTCGTTGGACTGTTCCCATGAGGCACTGGGTCAAGACTGATTTGAATATAGCTGGGTCTGAACTGGGGTGACGAATTGAGCTAAAGAACAATAGTGGATTCAACCCAGATTTGCGACTGGGGGTGAGTGACTGAAAAGTTTCAGCACTCCATCCATCATCTCCTTATGTTTGCTTTGACTTGAACATCATCAGCTTCACATTCTCTGTACGAGGCTTTGTGAATATTGAAAAGTAGTTAAGTTTGACTTTGTCTAAGTTTACCTTTGTGAATCTGGCCCGTTTTTAATGAGGACTAAAACACAATCACCTTCATGCACTATCTCTGTGGGGACTTAAACATCGCTATAAAAGCACACTATCTTTGTGGGGACTTGAACAACACTCTAATAACGCACTATCTTTGTGGGGACTTGAACATCACTATAATAACACACCATCTCTGTGGGGACTTGAACATCTCCATGATAACACACTATCCCTGTGGGGACTGCAATATTGCTATAATAACACACTATATCTGTGGGGACTTGAACATCACTATAATAACCACCATCTCTGTGGGGGCTTGAACATCATTAGCTTCACACTCTTTATAATGGGATTTAAGCTTTGAATGTATACACTGTTTCTATGGAGACTTAAAGGCAATGATCTTCACCCAATATCTCTGTGGGGACTTGAACATCTATGTTGGCAAAAATTAAAGCAGCTAATCAAGCTCCGGGTTCCACTTGACCATATTCCTTGGTTCCATATGTTAATTTCTTTATGTGTTAGTACCTTTTTCTCCTAAGATGATTTTAAGCACTAATAAATAGGTTGAATACAGCTTTAAGTGTCTTTCTTTAAGCATGATATGATATTTTCTGGCACATTAACATAATCTGTCTGTAATGTACTCACCTAATATATACAGCAATTCATATATGAATAGATTATAATGTTTGTGTATATTGTTGATAAAATAAACATTTAGCCATGTGCCTTCGACTGTATTCAACCACAAATAGTGTTACGGACTAGGTCCCCACAAGGATGGTAGCACATGTTCAAGTCCCCACAAGGATGGTGCTGTGCGCACGATTAAATAACAATATCTTTGCAAATTTGAAGCAGGATCCTGTATAATGAATTTTTTCTTAACATTTTTCTGTTATTAGTGTATTTTAAAAACATTGGGAAAGGTTAGTCCCCACAAGGCTGGTATTCACACATAGTCCAAGGAAGGAAGGAAGGAAGGAAGGAAGGAAGGAAGGAAGGAAGGAAGGAAGGAAGGAAGGAAGGAAGGAAGGAAGGAAGGAAGGAAGGAAGGAAGGAAGGAAGGAAGGAAGGAAGGAAGGAAGGAAGGAAGGAAGGAAGAAGAGAGAGAGAGAGAGAGAGAGAGAGAGAGAGAGAGAGAGAGAGAGAGAGAGAGAGAGAGAGAGAGAGAGAGAGAGAGAGAGAGAGAGAATATGTGTGTGTATATGTGTGTGTATATATGTGTGTGTATGTGTGTGTGTATATGTGTGTGTGTATATGTATGTGTGTGTGTATGTGTGTGTGTGTCCCACAAGCCTCCCTGGCAACCAAACCTCCCTCTTCAACACACAGTGCAAACCCCGAGACAAACCATAAAACCCCCAACTGTGAACTCCCCCACCCAAGAGCAGCCCAGCAATGGCCAGCTACCAAACATGTAAAGTGAAAGCATTATCAGTAAAACACTACCTCCAGTAACCTGGTAGGAGCCAATCTGGGAGGGGTAGGCCATGCTGTAAAGTTTAAGCCAGTTCCGCACCAGCTCTACACTTACTCATCGTCCGGGCACATGCCCCCACTCACATGCAGCATCCAGAGCACCCATGATCTTGGGCCATAGAAGAAATACAAATAGGCAATACCCCCAAACTTGAACTTCCACCAACCCCATCCAACAATTCAAAAGCACTACAGTGGGCTCACAGCCTCCAGTCAGCCATTTCGCCAGCAAACCAGCATGTCAGATTAGATCATCCACTGATTGAGGAGTCCCCAAAGGCACGTCAGCACCATCCACTAGTGAAGTCCCGGACTCCGAGACCATCGATCTCCTGTCAGACGGGCTACCAGTGTCTAAGCCAGACTCCCTCAGTGCTGCAATTTCAGCCTCAGCCTGAAGTGCGGCGGCCCGCCCATGCTCAATCTGTGAAGGGGAACATTTCTTCAACAACCAGCCCCCTGGGGCCCTCCATGAGCGCTTCCGATGTCTATGTTTAGGTACTCCTGTTTTGGGTAGGGCCACCAGCAATCCCATGCCTTACCTGGATCATCACAGAAGTGAGAAGTCCACTCCAGTATACTTGTGAGTTTGACAGGGAACATCAAAGTATATTGCAAGCCTTGTTCCCCGAGGGCCTTCTTTACTTCCTGGAAGGAGGCACGCTTAGCCTGCACTGCACCCGAGAAGTTGGGGTACACAAATTCTTTACTATTGTCCTCTGTAAACGAGCCCCCTCGTATGCGCCTTCTGAAGTATGACATCTCCGTCTTTATAATTGAGTAACCTAGCCACCACAGGATGGGGTGGACGACTGGGTCAGAGTGGGCAGGCCGGTACTCTGTGGGCACATTCCAAGGCAAAGAAGGGAGTAAGATGATTCAGAGCAACATCTGACTGAAGCCAATGTTTGAGATATGTCACCATATCGACCCCCTTTGTACCTTTAGGAAGTCCAACTACCCGGATATTACTTTGGCAGTTGCGTCCTCCGCATCCTCTGCTCGGTGTTCCAAGTTGCGCACTAGGTGAGTCAAATCCATCATGCGGATAGACAGTGTCCGGTGCTCGAGCTGTAGCACACCCACAAATGTCTCCACTTCCTTAATCCAAACACCCACTTTGCGATGTGCAGCCTGCAGAAGATCTAAGCCCACCGAAACCACACTAATGACTTGCTGGAGGGTATCTTTGGTGTCTGCTAGGGCAGAAAGTATTTTATTGAGGTGGAGGTGTATAGAAGTCAGTTGGGCGCCTGTCCCCTCAGTCTCCACGGGTAGGGGTTGGGAAAGAGCTCCACCTTGCTGGGCTGGGTGCCCGCAATCTTGGCCCTCATCCCCATATATACAGTGTGGCCAAGCTCTTAAAGTTTGAGACTTCCAACCCCAAGTGTGGTCAGGCTGAGCTCAGGTAAGACACAAAAGTCACTTCCATGGGAGGAGAATACCGGAGCCCCTGAGTTCCAGTGAGCATACATTGCACCTGAAGAAAAGTAGCCACTGCACTGTACAAAAGATCAGCTCATCAACACAGAATAGCAGGAAGGCCAAGACGTTGGCACACAGGCAGAGACAGATTAGCAGACAACCGGGCTGAAAAGAGGCTAGCAAAGGATCTGGTTGCGCGATCTGTAAAAGGGTAACACAAGGCCTGAGCTTGGAACAGGTTTGGAGATCTAGGTTTAAAAGCGTTGTATAATTTTACAATGGTAGAACAGTAGACAGAGTGAAACGGGGGAAGGTTAGTTTACAAAGGGCAGAAGGACTATCACAGAAGAAGGAAGACTAGAAAACATAGACAAGGGTAGGAGTGTCACTAGGACAAGGAGTGAGATATTGGAATATAGAATCCAATAGCTAGACACTTTTACACAGTAAATTGATTGGGCAGAGTCGGTAAGCTAGATTTCTAAGAATGTTATCCACCCTTTCGATAGCTATAAGCAGGGTCACTGAAATTTTGTGATTTTGTGGCTTCAGCGTTTTCTACATACTTATGGATTTGTTGCATTGCCACATAATCCATGATGAGCTGTATAACCCTAAGAAATGTGCTTCTAGCTCAAACGGATCAAAAGTTACTAAAATGTTGGTAACGTATGTTGCCGCACAGTGGAAGGCCCATTGCAAAGGTTAAGGGGTAACCTTTCTGTTGCTTATTGGTTTTTTTTTCTGGCTTTTTTTTTTCTTTCTTTTGCCCTCCTCTTAATTAGCCGCCAACCACCATGCGTGTCTTACTCCGAGATACGAGGTGTTTACTGTTGCCCACTCGGTAACACTATTTCTGAAAATTGGTAGTAGATGGGCCTTAAGAAGTATAGGGAATAAGCAGGAGCTGGCCTGCACTTACTCCATCTTGGTATTAATAACCTGTAGGACCAACCATGGTACAAGGGAGGGGGCCTGGTCCTTGGAGTGATATGGCATAATCATAGGATCGGGGAAAAAAAAAACCAAAAAAAAAAAACCCTGGCAACTATTTCCACTGGACCAAAAGGTCCCAAAAAGCCACATTACGAGTACTGCAAGATCTAGTCATATCCATCTTAGATGTTTCATACATGGATGACAGCCAATTTGCGTGTGATGGTGCCGTATTTTCTATCCAGACTTTACATATCTGTCTCCTAGCCAGCAAAACTGCATAAAACAAGAGGGACCTTGCATAGCCGGTTATACTATCATCCCATCCAAAGATAATAAGGGGTAGTGTGATGGACACAGACATGTTTAAGATAGAATCTAGGGTTGCTTTCACTTCATCCCAGAACTGGGCTATGTAAGGGCAGTCCTTGAACATATGCACGTCCGAGGCCTCGATGTAGTTGCACTTATTGCATTTCTTGCCTCGGCTAAATTTAGACAGTTTCAAAGGTGAGAGGTATGCTCGATGTATAGTGAAGAAATGATTACGTCTCAGCCATGCTGGTTTAACAGTTTTGTATAGGAGTTTACAAGATCTTTTCCAAATTTCTATACTTTGGGTACCCACTTCTTCTCCCCACAATTCCTCCGGGAGAGTGAACTCTCCATCAGCCTCCTCTAGCAAATTCCAGTACCACTGTGTCACCTCTTCTTTACCCCCCCCTTGTCGTTCCACCAACTGTTGTTCTATATTACTACTCTCCCCAAATGTTACCCCTGTCCTACCCAAAGCTTTGACCCAACTATCTAATTGTATAAACTTCAATCTAGAAAACTCAGGGCCCAGCTGTTCCCGTAGCTCCTCCCACGACCTCAAGGACTTTCCTGCCAACAGTTCTCCCCATCTTGTTATTCCTCCATCCCTCACCGGAATTGCTAGTCTGTCTTTCAGACATAACGGCAAGCCCGTAGAGTCCCGGATAGGTGCATAGTTTGAGAAATACGGCAGACCTAGTCTTTTCCTTATCTGTAACCAGGCTTTTGCCTGGGACATAAGGATTTTTAACTTGACTTTTTTAAAGTATTTTTGGTCCCCGAATTTAAACACAAATCCGTCGGTTGGTAATGTAGCACCGACCAGCATGGCTTTAAACATTTCTCCAGCAGATGTGTTAGATGGTGATTTTAAAAGCATTCTGGAATGGGACAACTGAAAGGCCCATGCATAATACTGCAAATCCGGCAAGGCCAGCCCCCCCTTTTCCCTCCTCCTCCTCAACTTCTTCCATGCCACTCTCGCCAATTTATATTTCCAAATAAAGAAATTTATCTCTCTCTGGCACTTATCCAAAGTTTTACTGTCAAAGGCCAGAGGAATGGTGTTAAAAATAAATGTAAATTTAGGAAGGATGGACATCTTTATCAGACTCACTCTGCCTAATATAGTTAAGGGAAGATTGGACCAAGATTTTAACAGTTTTCTACACTCATTGTACACTCTCTCTAAGATGACTAGAGTGATGACTTCAACATCTTGAACCACCCGGATACCCAGATATCGCATTGAGTTGGTCACATCCAGCTGTAAGTTGGGGATATTCCATGCCATGATGTCAGTTTTACTAGCATTTATCTCGTACCCCGAGATGCGACCAACCTCTTCAGCCCTTTTAATAACCGCCGGGAATGATGTCTCCGGGTCAGATGTTAAAATAAGAATGTCGTCTGCATAGAGTGCGACCCGCCTCTCCCACTCCCCAAATCTGAATGATGGAATATTTTCATCTCCCCTTAAAATTTCTGCAAATGGTTCGATGTACAAATTGAAGAGGAGGGGAGAGAGCGGGCAGCCATGTCTCGTACCCCTCAAAATTTTAAAAGAGTCTGTCAATGCACCATTAATTAACAACCTTGCTGATGGGGCATTGTACATAAGGGATACGGGACGACAAAAATTCTCACCAAAGTAAAATTTCTTCAGAACTGCAGCTAGATAGGGCCAGTTGACCCTATCAAAGGCTTTAGTCGCGTCTAGGGTGAGTGTAGCCAATGGAAGTGAAAAGGTTGAAGCAATATCTATTGCCCCCACCAAATCGTACGTCAGGTCAGATAGCTGGCGCCCTTTGATGAATCCCCTCTGATCCTCATGTACGATTTCCCCTATTACTGAACCCAATCTAGCTGACATGATGGAAGCAAAGATCTTATAATCGCTGTTCAGTAATGATATCGGACAATAGGACCCACATAAAGTAGGGTCCTTTCCTGGCTTGGGAATCAATACTATGGTCGCCTCACCCCAAGATCTTGGGGGGACTTGCCCCTTCCGTAATATGCCATTGAAGAGGGCAGTCAGGGTAGGGGCGATGACATCTCCCAAGACGCGGTATAGTTCACCTGGTAGCCCGTCAGGATCTGCAGCCTTTCCATGCTTAAGTAGCCTGATAGCTTTCCTAACTTCGGCCTCAGATATATCCATCTCCATAGCTTCACTCTGTATTGATGAGAGAGACGGTAGGGCGATCTGGTCCAACCATGTATCCCTTACCAACTGATCGTCCGGGATATCTTCCCTATATATCCCTTCAAAAAACTCCCTAAAGGCAGTGCCTATCTCCTGATTAGAAATCCTGGCTGCGCTCTCACCTTCAACCTTGATTTCCCTAATGTAATTTTGGGCTTGATCTGCCTTAACCTTCCATGCCAATATGTTGCCCGCTGCCTCACCGAATTCAAAATGGGAGATCTTACTTGCCTCCCATCTCTTCGCGACTCTTTCTTGTAGTATGCTCTCTAATTGATTTTTCAATTCACCCAGATTTTTTTGATCGTCGGGTGATCCAAATGCAGCCCCAAGCCTCTGCTCAATCTTCTTCATTTCCAGCTCAAGATTATTAATCTTCCTTCGATACATACTATGTCGATAGGAGGCTCTGCTTGTTATGCATCCTCTCAGAAATGCTTTCAGAGACTCCCAAACCATATCAAGTGTTGTTGAATCTAAATTTACATCCAGAAATGAAGTTGTTTTGCTCACCAAATGCCTAAATTCTTCTTTTTCTAATACAATAGTGCGATCGAATGACCAAGATGGATGTTTGGTTTGAGCAACCGGTTTGAGAGCAAACGAAAGAGCTGAATGATCTGATAGGTAAGAGGGAAGATAGTCTATCCCAGAAAGGACATTTTTAAGACAATAACTAAATAGCGCGAAGTCGATTCTTGATTTATGTCTGTATTTTAGGTTCCTGTAGGAAACCCCTAATTTATTACCCGCCTTTTCTCTCCATAAGTCTGCCAGACCCAGCTGTGTCATTATTCCTTTAAGGGACTGTCTGGATTTGGAAGGCATGTAGGCTCTAGAGTTAATAGATTTGTCCACTTTTGGGTTAAGTACGATGTTAAAATCCCCGACCCAAATGATTGGAACTTGGGAGGACATCAGATGGTTCCTTATTGTCTCTAAGTAAGACGGATCATCAATATTAGGTCCATAGTATCCGACTAGATCACATACCCAACCGTCAATGGACATATTCACCAATAGCCATCTTCTGCTCTGATCTTCCTTATAATCTAGGATCTGAACCTTTGCTGATTTTTTGCATATTAGGAGTATCCCTCTTATATTGGCATTATGATCGGTGCTGATAAATTTGTCTATCCATCTTTGCCTTTTTAAAATAATATTGGCCTCAGCTTTTAAAAGATGTGATTCCTGGATGACAATGATCTGTGCGGGGAAATCTCGTAAATATTGTAGAATGTGCTCTCTTCTACCCCGCACTCGCAGACCATTGACATTCCATGACAGGAATTGAACAGAGGTCATCGTCTGGTATCAGTCTTCATTCACATTCCTTTCCACCTCGGAATTATTTTATTTTCCCAAAGTTGGCAGTATACCCTACTAGGGCACAAAACAAAACTTGGAAGGCCTGACTCCTGAGGATTTTTTGAGTTTTTTATTCTTATCCCCTCCCCCCCACACCCTCCTCCCCGCCCTTGAAGAACCCACCCATACTTACTCTGACCAGGTGTAAGGCCGGATTTGCGTCTTACAACACCCTTCCCTCCTGCACCGCTAGATCCCCATGGACCCCTCTAGAGCAAACATATGTGATTAGCTTTTTTTTTTTTTTTTTTTTAACTACTATTTTTGCATTTTCTCTTTCTTGTTTTTCACCCTTGAACTCTTTTCTATTTCTTTTATGTGTTACCCCTATTTTTATTTCCTTTTTTAAAAACATTTTTACTCTCTTTTCACTCCCTTCTCACCTACTCGACCTTTATGCTCGGCCCTAGCGTGTTCTAATCGCATTACAAATCACATTACAGGCCAGAACGTTAGATGACATGTGAAGAGGATAATGGTAGCACAATCGACTGATTTATCTTATCTTATCTATAGGTGGAGAGTATGTGGAACAAGACCCTACCCGCTGCAATCGTCCTGTGCTAAACTCGACCCTGAGAGTGACTACTAATGGACTCCAATAATTCATCGGCCTCCAAGGGGGATCTAACGTTATGCATTTTATTATTGTACATAACCCGCAAAAATGCGGGGAACCTCATCTGAACAGTTGCCCCGGCAGACCTGAACTTGTCCTTCCTCTGACCCAGTTCCCACTGTCTATCCAGAGTGGGTTTGGAAAGGTCAGAACGTACTTCGAAAGAGAAATCAGGGCCCTTTAGCGATTTTAATTTTAATGAGAGATTTAAAATCTTTTCTTTCAAAGAGTACGTAAGAAAATTAATCAAAATCTTCCTAGGCTTTGTTCTGCCAGGATTCAAGCGAAAGGGGTCGCGATGAATTAGTTATACGTCTTTGTCTAGCTCCTCAACAGATTCCTCGAGATTAAGGGAGTCCTTCAATATTTTAATTACAAAGGCCTTAAGGTCCCCCCCTTCCTTCCCCTCTGGTATCTTCAGGAGTCGCAGATTATTTCGCCGCGAATAGTTTTCCAAAGATTCGACTCTCTCTTTCATGGCATCTCCTTCCCTCCGTAGGTTTTGGATTTTTAATTCAGCTACTTCCAGGCTTGCCTTCAACACCCCTACGGAGCCCTCAAGTATTTCTGCCCCCTCACTCAACCCATCTACCTTCCTCTCCAACACCTCGCAAGATGCCCGAATGTCATTCTGGTTCGCCTTAGAAAGCAAGAAATCATTTCTAATTTCTTCTCTCATTGATGCTATTGACGCTGCGAGGGCTTCCAAAGCGCTCTCAGTTTTGGTTAACTATTCACTTTTAGCTCCTTTATCAGCTCCCTCCTCTAAGTTGATTGACTTTTCTTGACCTGTTGGGTTTTGCACGTTCGCAACATTATCTTCAGCAGTTATTGCTGGGAGAGGCGGTAACTCTGCCATATCTGGGGCCGATGTAGAAATTTTAGTCTTGCTTTTATCAGTGAAATTGCCAGAAAATGTAGGTGTACTCAGGAGGGATGTGGGTGATTGAGTACTCTTATCTGGGGTTTTGGCAGGTAGCAAGTCCAACACCTGGGGCAGAACTTTGAAGTATGAGCGTAATGAGGGGGTAATCTTACCAGTGACACTAGTAGAGCTTAAGATATTAGGTCCCTTATTTTTTTTGCCTTTAGCCTCAGCCTTACTACGAATTGCCCTTTGGTTGAGCCTAGAGCTTTCTAAGGCTGAGGTGGAGGATTCCGCTGATTCAGCTCCCTCTGTGATAGGGGATTCTGGGTCTTGTAGTTTCCTTCCAGTCTTTTGTTTCTTCCCCCGCTTCCCACCCCCACTCTTGGAGTTTGCTTTCCTGTTAGAGGTTTTATTATCGTTTATTTTAAATGTCTCCACGCCCCCACCAACTTCCTCAAACTCCCCCGTGGGATCCACTGTCACAGCAGAAGTACAACCGGACTTTCTCACCGCCTTTTTAAGTTTCTCCAAACCTCCTTCACCGCCGCTAAAGCAACCAGCTTGCCCCGAGGGAGTCCGCAACCACTGCTGCCCCTCACCCCCACCGCAGCCCAGCTTACCTCCGAGAAGCCCTCGAGCCGAACGACCTCAGCGGAGCTCCACGGCTGCTTTCTGCCACCGGCTCCACCGAGGCAGCGGGCCAAGAGGGAGGGGTCGGGGAACAGTGCCTTCTCCCCAGCACATCCACGAGTCTGCACAAACCGGCACAAGATGGCAGGAAAAAGACAAAGAGGTAGCTGAAGCAGAGCAGATGACGGGAGCCGCCACTAACCGCGCATCAGCACAAACCGTTTACTCGGCTCAAGGGTCCATTCGGCGCTCCAGAAGGGTAGCAGCACCGCGGTGCTTCAGAGGAACGGCGTCTGACGCGCGCGCCGCACTAGTCTGCAGCCGCCATGTTCTTCCTCCTTTCAAGCCTTCCTTTCTGTTGCTTATTGTTGTGTTTAGGTGTTAAACTGGTACTGATGAGATGCATTCACAAACAAGACCTAGACCACCACGGCATTAAATCGTAAACCACTTTATGGTGTACCATCATATGCAAATCATTTGCAAACCACTCCTCTCTTTTAATGAATGAGGTAGGAGGTACATCCAGGTTATGCCCTATTTAAAAACATCTGCCCAGTCCCATGGAAAAGTAGACAACAGTTGTAAGACAAACAAAACACACACTTAAGTGTCAAATTAAGACAGGTAGAAAAAAGTGTGTGTGAGCAAGATGGCGCCTCATGGGCGAACCACCAACGGGAACCTGGCAGGTACTCACCAGGATTGCCCTGCTCTCATCATTGGCACCATCAAGCTCAAAAGAAAGACTTGTGTCCAAAAAACAAACAAAACAGTGCTTGTGAAAGAATGCAGTGTGTGAAAACAGACAAAAACACAAAAATTTGTCAAACATCAAACATATAAAAGCCACACAAACAACACAAAGTTTACCTTTATTCTCTTAATTACGTGTTGGTTGCGGGAAGTTAAAAAAGAGAGGAAGGCTAATACCTATCTAGCCCTGCTCTACTTGCCGACATGTTTCATTGCCAATCCCAATTCAGGCAATTTCTTCAGGGCGTCACAGGTTAGGCCACTGCATTAGGACATACTTTGTCTTCACAACTGAAAGAACAAATAAAAACACACGACCATATGTATGTGTGATTGTCATCCTTCCTTTTTTTGAAAAAACCGAAACAGAAGGCTCCTACTAAAGCCTTCTGTTTGGGTTTTTTCAACTGTTGTCTACTTTTCCATGGGACTGGGCAGATGTTTTTAAATAGGGCATAACATGGATGTACCTCCTACCTCATTCATTAAAAGAGAGGAGTGGTTTGCAAATGATTTGCATATGATGGTACACCATAAAGTGGTTTACGATTTAATGCCGTGGTGGTCTAGGTCTTGTTTGTGAATACATAATTGAGTGGAGGGCGACCTATGACCATTGTTCCCTCTTTGCTCCTTGTTGTTAATTACTGATGAGATGCAACCTTTGCATAGATAGTGTTAAAACATAAAAATTACAAAATAATGAAGCAATACTATCTCCAAATGTACCACATTAAGACACATAATTTGCCTTTTCTTGACACATAATTTAGTCAAACGTGCTGCATAATTTGTTCTTCAGCGGTCGCATAATTACAGTGGCCCTGTCCTTAAGTCTCTTTCATATTGCCATTCGAATCTAACCTGTCCTCTCCTGATTTTTTCACAATCATACAAACCCCCGCCCGAAGGGCATTTCAGATTCCATACTCTTAGGTCAGAGACTCTGTTTTCGTTAACTTTAGGATTCTGATAAAGAACTAGAGTGCTAACTTACCTAGGGAAATGTGGCAGTAATGTGATACATAATGCTGGACAGACTAGCTTTAAAACGGGAAACATCATTCACAACGCAACTTTTACCACGCAGTGCCTTTACGACGCAACTATTACAACACATGTCATTACAACGCATAGCGCTGGGGGGCGGTCTAGGATAGGGAATAGATTTAATTTACTATCCAACACCTTCCCTACTATCCACAGGGACTGGAGTTGGAATAGTAAATTAAACTATTCACTATCCAGCACCCCTAAGCGCTATGCGTTGTAAAGGCATGCGTTGTAAAAACTGCGTTGTAAAGGCATGAGTGGTAAAAGCATGCGTTGTAATGTCATACATCCCTTTAAAACATGTGATCTGGTGGATAGTGTCATCATCGGGTCTTATCACTTGAGTGTCCTGTTCAACAACTATGGTCCTGATAAAAGCTGCGAGATCTGCAAGGGGGCAAATTTGCCAAAACATGTCGACCTGAGTACCAGGTGTTGTGAACTACTAATTTGCCTATATCAACATCAACATCAAATAGCTTTTAAGCATATCCAGTTTTTATGAAAACGTCTCATCATTTTAGACCCATGCTACTGTTGATACACAGACAGTCTCCCTCCTAGTGAAGGATGTAGTATCACTTGAAGAAGAGGACACTCAAGTGTTAAGACCCGATGATGATGATTTCCACCAGATCATGCAAGCAGAGATAAATATACACTGCAGGTTATGAAAGCGTGGTTGAGGGTCTCAAGAACCTGTATGGTTTTTGGTCAATATATGCAGGAAGATAACTGAACCTCTGCTTCCCCCTGCCTCTGTCTCGATTTAAACGATAGCTTTCAAAATGTCTAATATTCCTAGGCAGCAAAGATTCTAATCAAAGCAGGTACCAGGTTCCAGAAATAGGGGCGTCGGTAAAAACATATTCTGTGTGATGTTAGACAATAATCATTCGAATGTAATAACTAGGCAGCTGACAATTGGCCTATGTCGTCTGTGGCAACATTAGCCAAACCTTACTTTTAAATCGACAGCTTCACATGGAAATTACCTGAGCATCAATCTATACAACACTGCAGAACTATTTGTGATGTTCTCTCCTTCACTGCAAAGATAGCTCACCTCTGGGCACATGAACACATACTCATTTGTCCTTGGTAATGGTTAGCCCCCTCCAATGATATGCTTCTTTTATGTCCTCAATCAATATTCTCCCCATATTTTATGGTGTGCTCCGGTTGACTGGAGGACCTACCAATCTGAATGTGAGCTGTGTCTGGAATCCTGGTTTGGGGATTGCGACAATGAGTCGGTGACACAGACAAAGCCATGTGCAGTTTCCAAAGCACAGCAAAACATACTGAACAATGCAGTGCAAGAAAGTTTATGTAAAGAATGCGCGACACCAGGTCACAAAGAGACTTACCTTAAGACCAAATTCTGATTCCTTACTACGTGGTCCTGTTGACTTTTCTGCAGATTTTGCTCGGACGTTTTCGGTGGCAGCCTAGTTACAAACCTTTCAACCTAAGAATAAGAAAGCACTCGATTACAAGTTCTAGTAGGCACTTCTCACTCTAACATGAGTCTCCACTTAACCAGTAAACAATACCAGCCAGCATTAGAAATCCCTAAGAGCATATACACTTCGAAATACAGTTGAAAACTTGGCAATTTCCTAGATAACTGCACCACCCACAACCAGGAAAATGGCCCAGAAAACAGTCTCAACTCAAGCACAATCCTCAGCTTACAACCCACAAATTGCAAACAACTCAATCGGCAAACAGCTTTCAATATACAGGTAAGCTAAGAGGGGCTGACCTATGGTAAGTCATGCCACTATAAAGATATGCACTTCCATAGATAACTGTACTGGCCCAAAATAATACTAAAACCATAATATGCAATGGTCAGCAACAAACTGTAACTTATACGTCTTAAATTCACGTACGATATATCTACTATGAGGGTTGTCCATCGTCAGCACTGTACAGCCAAAACAAAACAGACATCACCAAAAGAACAAGCATGGAATAACGGGAAAGATCAGTCACACGTTGCTGGACAATTTGGAGGACTTTAATATAATCCACCACTGCAGGTCCTAAATATCTATACAATCTGACAGCTTCTTTGCATTTCACAAAGACACTCCGATATGGGATGAAAATTAAAATGTCCATCCCAACAGCACTCTCCAGTTCTCTCTCCCTCCAACCATGCCAACTCAGAACCACAACTATACACAAAATCTCAGAATGGACACACGGTCCAAATGGCATTTTATATGATATATTGCAGACTATCTCATATAAAATACCATAAAGGGGCCAGCCGAGCTGCTCAACAGTACCAGCATACTGAAAATCATAAAACTGTGCATATGTCTCTCACACTTCATCATCCAACACACTGCCACTCCTTGCATCGCATAAAACGATACCTCACTTCGGTGTAATGACGCAGGACATGGAAACACTTCCCACATAGGATCAACACAAAGAAAACATCCTTCCAACCACACACCCTACACGGTGTACCATGCTATTCATGAAGACAACCACTTCAGCGCCCCCTGTAGGTGTTGTAAGCACTATTTAAATGCTGTAATACAATACAGTAAACAAAGCATGCTACCATACAGTTACATTCTCTTCACCGTTTATAGAGCATTTGAGAGATAGTATTGGTAAATTAGAACATACAAATTCAAGCAAAAGGTGATCTGAAAGGATTCCCTTTATAAATAAAACTTCCTGAAGTTCTTGTCCTTGTACATAACATGAGACCCTTTTCAGAATTAACAGACAATAGCAGTTTGAAAAAACACTGGTTTATCGGATTAGTTGCAGCTTGCAATAAACTCACACTAAGTTTCAACTGGTATAAACAGGTTTAAATTGTTAAAACTATCTAACTAAGTAATACGTATTGTTTAACACCATAACGAAGGAGTAAGACCAAGGTGGTCTAGTAGAGATTTAAAGCTGGCAGGTTACAGTTACAAATAGCCAGCAATTTACAACTTTCGATAGTGCCCCCTACATACATGTCCCCTGGCAGTCGAGAGTATGCGCACGCGCATTTCTTTTTCACTATGGCTGTTTGGTCAGAAGACGCAACAGAAGGAGGAAGAGACTTCCCAGTGTACAGTAAACGAAAGCCTGGAGAGTGATTACTGCAGCTCACCACCATCCAAATGGGACTGGAGAGACTCCCAAGAACCACTGGTCCTGAGCAGAATGGGGTTGGGTTAAGGGGTCAGAGAGTCTACTGGGTGACTACAGATGCCCTCCAGTATATTTAAGCTGGTATCCTCGGTCCGTGGCAGTAACTTCATGGGGAATAACTTCACAAGGAAATTACTTTAAGACAGCTGAATTGTTTTCAGTATTGAAAGACCTCAAGATGCATAACCAATAAACTGCTAATCAAGGTAAATTTTCTTTAACTCTGATGGGCCCCATTAAGTCAAGAACATGTGAATGATCACACAAGGCTAATGGAAGTGGGGGCCTTGATATGAAACGCCTCTGCAAATGATGCATGCATTTTACAGGCTGTTTAGTAAGGTGTTATTTAGCAATCTTACCAATACACTTCCAGGCGAGGAAGAAGGACAGACTAATATGGAACTCTTCCCTCCTTCGGGGGACAAACAGCGTTGATGGTGAATGGTTCTTTTCAGGCCTTTTTGAACAGCTTCCAGTTCAGGGAGCTAGGCTGTGAAGCTCCCCTTCTATGCAAGGGCTCTAGTATCTCAATCCACAGCTATGAGGCTTCTTCCTTCAAAGCAGTTTTGGGCAACGCTTTAGCTGTGGGTGACATAATGACTGACACTTTTATTAAAACATCTGGGGCTGGTCTCTATGAAAGGTCTATGAAAAGGTACCAGAGCTTTGAAAAAAAAGTTCTTATGCACTGGTAGTCAGTTCAGTTGCATTCGGTGGTCAGAAACAGACGTATGACGAGGGAGTTTGAGTACCAGTCATGCTGCTGCAATCTGAACTACCTGCAGTCTGCTGATTAAGTATTTAGGTAAACCTTTTTTTATTTTGTTAATATGAACTGCAAGCACAATATTTTCGTATGCAAACAGCACAAGGGTCATGCAGAGAAATCATCACATACGAAAATTGCAACATAAAGTGAATATTATTACACAGCAGTAAGGCTCATAGGTATGTGGCCACACAAATTAGAGTTGAAACATAGGATGCCCAAAAACACACTAGGGCGACAGGAACTGGAATATAAAGGAAAGGTGAATACCTAAAGCATCATGGAGTGTCAAATAAAGAGGAAGTTATACATAGCATGACATGCATCGAAAACCTGAAGACAGCAGTGGAGGGACAATGCAAGTATTTAGGTAAATCTAGATAAAGACTTTTCCTGAATCAATCCTTGATGTTATAAGTGCATGCATCACTATTTTAGGGACCTCTGGTGGAAGAAAGTCAAGCAACTTCTTGAAATTACTTTTTCAATTAAAAACAAGTTCCTGCCACAGAAAGCATTTGCGAGTGAAAAACCAAGACCTCATCTAATTTCAATCCTAAATTCCTTGCTGCCATTTCCCATGGGAGGAGGGTTGGCTAAATCCTCTGGCCACCAGTCAGCGGCAGTGAATGCATTCATTCTTCCAAAAAGTACAAACTCCGCTTAATCTACATTACATTTTAAACGGCTAAGCTGCATTTATTCTATGACTTGAGTTAAGCATTCTCTAAAATGTTGTTCTGTCCCTGCAAAATGTTTGTCAAGGGATAAAATCAATTGGGTGTCATCAACATAAAACAGCAATCTTAACATTTTGACATCTGTGGACCCCTAAATGGGTCACTACCGGAAGTTGGGAACCCCCCGCCTAAGCAATTTCTCTGTTTAGACCCTCAAAACTATAAACCAAAATATATCAACAGTATAAACCAATCAAATAAATAATGAATTCATTTCTGTAATTCACAAGTAAAAAAAATATACAGGAATGTAAATGTAATTTTAATGGGAAGGTTGAAACTTTTCTAAATGTGTTATTATTTGTGAAAGACAAATCGATATGGTAGACTCGGTCATATCACTTCACCTTTTTTGCTCTGGAATCCCCGGGTGTCTCGTTTTCAAAAATGTATAGGTTTGCTAGGTTTCCCTAGGTGCTGGAAGAGTTAGGGTTCAAAATCTACACCTAGGCACTTTGCAAAAAAAGGGTGCGTTTTCACTGTGAAAATGTGGTGTCCACGTTGCATTTTGGCCGTTTCCTGTTGCGGGCACTAGGCCTACCCACACAAGTGAGGTACCATTTTTCTCTGAAGACTTTGGGGAACGCGGGGTGGGTGGAATTTTGTGGATCCATGCAGATTTCAGAACTTTCCACCACAGAAATGGGAGGAAAATGTGTTTTTTTGGATACATTTTTAGGTTTGCAAGGGATTTTGGTTAACAGGACCTGGTGAGAGCCAGTCATGTCACACCATCCTGGATTCCCCTGGGTGTCTAGTTTTCAAATATATACAGGTTTGCTAGGTTTCCCTAGGTGTCGGCAGAGCTAGGGTACAAAATCTACAGCTAGGCACTTTGCAAATAAGCATTTACAATGCAACGGTCTCGCCTTTGCAAAAGTTAGAGCTATTGGCATTGTAAATGACAAAATTGTCATTTATGTGTTAGTTTTGAAAACAGGTAAATAAATGGCATTGTCATTTATAATGCCAAAAGCTTAATCTCTCGCAAATGCCACACACAAACACAAAGACCCACACCCACACACACAGAGCCCCCCCACACACACAAACACAGCCCCCCCCACACACACAGCCCCCCACACACACACAGAGCCCCCCCCACACACAGAGCCCCCCCCACACACAGAGCCCCCCCACACACAGAACCACACACACACACACAGTGCCCCCCCAACACACACACACACACACACACAGAGCAGTTGCATTAAAAATGCTTGTTGTTAAAATAATTGGTTTGAGCCAGTCCTCCCATCTGTAGAGCGGGGCAGGGGCGTGAAGTGCTTTCTTCTGACACATTCTGCTGGTGGAGATCTTTAAGGCAACCATATGCTATTCTGTGCATGCATTGGCCTTAAGAAAACACTAATGACCCAACGATGGCTGGTTTTATAGGACAATCTTGCAGAATCAATTAATTTTGATGGCAGGCTGTTTAATGTTAAACTCACTTTCCCTTATAGTTGGTGCTTTGACATTTATTCAAACCCGCTTCAGTGTGGGAGCTAATAGACGGACACGAGCCTCTTGGGAGCATCGGTACCACTTGCCTTGTACAGAGTCCTCAAGGCACGGGAGCAACAAAAACAGCAAGCATACACGTTTCCTGAGACATCGATGACGTACACATTTCTCTTTTAGCCCCGTCCTTTTCAGACTGGGCTCCCGGACTTGCTGCTGACTTAAAATGTTTCTTAATTCTTTATAGGGCCACCTGGACCCATAAAGAAGATAAGAAAGCTTTTACCACAAACGTAAGGCAAGGTACCCAGTCTGAAAAGGAGAGAAAAGAGAAAGAAGAACGTCACTAGGACCTCTTCTCCAATGGCTGGTCACTGTTTAGGAGGCCAGCCAATGGAGAAGAGGGGCGCGGCTTAACCCTCGCTAGTGAAGTTCACTGTGAAACATAAAATCTCGCGAGCTCGACTGCGCATGTGCGCAGTACGCCACGCGAGACCTAAAAAGGGTCCGTTTTCACTGTGAAATTGTGGTGTGTCCACGTCGGGTTTTGGGCCATTTCCTGTCGCGGGCACTATGCCTACTCACACAAGTGAGGTACCATTTTCTTCGGGAGACTTACGGTAACACAGAATTGTAGAGCAACTGTTATTACCTATTGACTTTTGATGCATTTCTGCCTTCCAAATAAAAGACAATGTTAAAAAAAGAAGTCATTTTGAACAAGCATTTACAATGCAATAGGTCACGCAGCATAAAAGTTTGAGTTATTGGCATTGTGTATGACAATGCGTTGCATAACATTTTTTGCAAACTTTGAATTGTTGAGCAGTGAGAGTGTGTGCAAGAGTATGCTGTTTTTGAAAGCAGTGTGGTAGAGAGTGCAGGAATTTGGGTGACCTGAGCAATGTGGATGATGCACCTCACGCACGGGGCTGACGCAGTTATTATTCACACAGCTCTGATGGTGCACCTTAGGCACGGGCTCACAGCTGTTATTATTCACACAGCTCTGATGATGCACCTCACGCACGGGGCTTACACAGTTTTTATTTACACAGCTCTGATGCACCTTAGGCACGGGCTCACAGCTGTTATTATTCACACAGCTCTGATGATGCACCTTAGGCACGGGCTCACTGCTGTTATTATTCACACAGCTCTGATGATGCACCTCACGCACGGGGCTGACACAGTTATTATTTACACAGCTCTGATGCACCTTAGGCACGGGCTCACAGCTGTTATTATTCACACAGCTCTGATGATGCACCTTAGGCACGGGCTCACAGCTGTTATTATTCACACAGCTCTGATGATGCACCTCATGCACGGGGCTGACGCAGTTATCATTCACACAGCTCTGATGATGCACCTTAGGCACGGGCTCACAGCTGTTATTATTCACAGAGCTCTGATGATGCACCTCACGCACGGGGCTGACACAGTTATTATTTACACAGCTCTGATGCACCTTAGGCACGGGCTCACAGCTGTTATTATTCACACAGCTCGGATGATGCACCTCCGGCACGGGCTCACAGCTGTTATTATTCACACAGCTCTGATGATGCACCTCACGCACGGGGCTGACGCAGTTATTATTCACACAGCTCTGATGATGCACCTCACGCACGGGGCTGACGCAGTTATTATTTACACAGCTCTGATGCACCTTAGGCACGGGCTCACAGCTGTTATTATTCACACAGCTCTGATGATGCACCTTAGGCACGGGGCTGACGCAGTTATCATTCACACAGCTCTGATGCACCTTAGGCACGGACTCACAGTTGTTATTATTCACACAGCTCTGATGATGCACCTCACGCACGAGGCTGACGCAGTTATCATTCACACAGCTCTGATGCACCTTAGGCACGGGCTCACAGCTGTTACAGTGCTTCCTTCTTTTTACTGTGGGCAACCTGGCTTTAATAAATGCAGCGAAGTTTCTCAATGTAAAGACTTTGCTGCATGCTTACTTCGTTTCACTGTCTCAGAAATGTCCCTTTAAGTGGTTAAAAGGCTACCTAAACAAGAGCAAAGAAAATACACCTAAAAAAAAAATGAAGCCCCCCGAAGCCCGCTTACCACTGGTGCTGTGGTGCGCGTGACGAAAACTACCGTGGGGCAGGACTTCCGTTTCCTGCTGGAAGCTCCGCAGGCAGAGTGGCTGGCCAGGAGAGGAGCAGTCAGGAGAGGAGCAATGGTGACGCGGGGCTCCCATGCCCGAGGGAGAGCCCCGCGGTGGCGGCTGAAGTCCGGAGTTTCGCCGATGAAGTGAGTGGGGCTTAGTTGTGGGGGGGGGGGGGTATGGGGAGGGTGTCTGTGTGCGCTCGTGTGTGTGTGTGCGCGCTCTTGTGTGTGTGCGGCGGGGGGTGGTGGTGTGTGTCTCTGTATGTGTGCGCTCGTGTAAGTGCGCTACTGAGTGTTTGTGTGAGTGTGCGCGCGTCTCTGTGTTGGTGTGGGTGTGACTAGCCTGCCGGAATAGGAGCGCGTGGTTGTGCGCGCCACCCGTTTCAGTCACTTTAAAACGATTCCAGTTACTTTTTGGAATGTCACAGTTCTTACTAGCAATGTTCAATCTTCAAACAGTGTTAAATGCCCCTCAAACCACTTTACTGGGCCTCAGGCACTGTTTCTTCTTTTAGGGGGTAACAAGAGGCTCCAAACACGCCCTCCCTAGCTTGCAGGCAAGACCTAAGGCGGGGACGTGCTGTCCGTGAGGACTGAACACCTCTGTGCGCCTCGTATGCCGATCGGGGGACAAACCTACAGAGTCTCACGCATCCCGCGTGAGACGCGTACTCGGGAGCGTACTTGGGAGATGGTACAATTCGAAGTGAGTGTACGAGTCGTACCAGGCAGGTACGACTCGCAGGGCGGTGCGCTTACAGTGCCCGCGCCGCCTGGCGTACGCTCAGTGACCCAGGGCGCAGGCGAGACAGAGAGGCTGTGCGAGTCGTGATGGGGGGGAGACTCGCACAGCGCACACTTCAGGACTTCAGGGGCACAAAGGGCGGTGCAAGCCGTATGCTTAGCGGCGACTCGCACCGTGGCGGCAAACGCGCTTGTGTGTGTATGTGTGCGCGCAGAGCCAGCCGTCCCGCCATGTACACAAAAGCATACCCTCACACGGTGTTAAACTGCCACATCACAGCACCCTAAAAAGTCATGAATATCGACATTTACTACCGCCAGCAAAGCGCCACTTGATTTTAAGCAGACGCTGCTTTTACAACCCAGCAATACAAAAGTAAGCAAAATCTAATTGTAGCCTGCTTAATGGAGCGCGTGTTCATGTGCATGTGCGCGAGGGAGTCACAAAGCCAGCTCGACATAAGTAAGAACAAAACTGAAAGTAAAGGAAACTGAAAGTTGGAAAGGGAAGAAAAAAAACGATGACGTTCAAAGTTCAGTGTGTCTGTAAGCGCGCATTGCAAGGGAATTGTGGCTTGCTGAATGGAGAGCGCGTTCTCGCGCGCGTGGCCCGTTCCAATCGCTTTCTTGGAGAGGAGATGCGCACGGCCAGGTCCTGTCTCCTGGAAAGCTGAGTCGCTGACAATAGGTATCTGGTGAGACAGCGCTTCGCGCTGTAAACGCCACGAGACCTAAAAACGATTCTTGAATGTATCAGAGCACTTTAAATGAGTGCCAGTGTGTTACAGATAGACACATTCATTTTTATTTTTAATTAGGCACAGGGAGATTAGGGGATTTGTCCACAATCACAGGATGTTGAGCGTCCCTGCCGAGACTCATACCCTTTTCCCTAGGTTGGAGGTAGACCGCCCTAGCCGTCAGGCCACATCCCCTCCTTGCCAGCGAGTTACAACTTGGGTTCCTATGGCACAAAGGGCAATCAAGTAGGACGACCACATGCCCCGTATTTCCAATGACAGTCCCAGTTTTCAGAGGTCACTTTTAAATACATGTCTTGGTTTTGGGAAGAAGGACGAGTGAGCATGCACACCAGCATGCAATTGCTGCACACACTCACACTTCTACAGGCATCGCTCTAGTCTGAATTTATTTAGGTAATTAATCTCTTTGAAAACATAGTAGCTGTACTGAATCAGCCTCTTTCAAGCAGCGCAGCAAAAGGTCACCTGCACCCTAGGTTCATGCCCCCATAGGAGGGGAGGAGAGTACTCGGGCAAGGGAGGCGGTCTTGCGAAACTTAAAAGCAAGAGCCACAGCATGCCAATATTCTGACCTCTGATATTTAGTAAATTAAGAATTCTTGTAAAAGATGAGTTCAAAAGAACAAGGAAGTTAAATGTACAGAACAAGCCAGTGCTGGGCAGCGTTACATTGGATGCACTAGCTTTTCACTTTTCAAAGTAGGAAGCATGCTCTCTACATGAAAATAGTTAGGATATATTCTGGCACATCTGTACATTCAGCAGAGCTTTAATCTGCAAATGCAGATTTTTTTCGGTGTTTTAAAATCAGTGCCACATAATGCGGATGTCGACATATAGATTTCTTCTCCGTGGTATCAACTAAACACATATAACTGAATTAAATCATTGTACACTTTTACCACTACTTCTATGCCTGTTTAGTCCCGATTTGTGCTTGGTGCAATCTGGTAGCCCTATCATTAGATCCAGACTTTGAATTTCATGTGGCAGTGCCTCTGCTCAAGTTTCATCACCTACAGGACATCGACGCCTGCATCCTTGAACCATCCAAGACGTATTCCTTTGGATCAACCCTTCCACTCCCTCACAAAAGCCAAATGGACAATGTAACAAAGGCAGCAGTTAAAAAGCACTGAGACCTGATGGTTCAATAATCAGCTGCAGCAGAGAAGCTTTCCACTTTTATAACAATGCTGCTTCCCTTTTATGTATTGAGTGAAGTCCTCAATTTTTATTTTTTTGTATCTGCTACTTGGACGCGCACAGCCACACTATGTCAAAATTGTATTTATGTGATAATGCAGAATAGGAGGGAGAAAGCAGAGGAAATACCAATGATTCCACATTTGGTAGCTCTTTGTTTCTTGCAACCTGATTAATATAAGTATAGAAGGGTAGGAAAAAAGTAGAAGTAGCTTTATTGGTTCGTTTTTATAGGTGGAAGCAAGTAATGTGCAAAGGTCCCTCATACACGGGTTCATACTTCCAAGATACCTACATAGGACAAAATTGTGTTTATATGTAACATATTTTCTTAAAATCTATTCTGTTGAATGAAGGAATGTGCCTTTCCTCGCTTGAGAATGAGTGAATATGGAGAAAGAGGTAGCAGGTTTATAGCCCACTAACTCCTGTGGTCCTACCTTTCAATTGGAAAAATTGTTTTTAAAACGACCATATTCAAATCTATTCATTTTGAAATTCCAATTTGTAGATTTCTAATACTGGTTTCGGCAAAAAAAGTAATATGATTTTGGGCAAACTGGGAATCTGTAAATTCTAATTCCAAATGTTGATAATACAACAGTGAATAGCAGGGTACGGTTTATTAAAGCTGCACCCCATAGCTCACCTGGAGCGCATTCTCAAACCAACCATCTCACTGGGATCAAACGGTTACGTGTGCTTAACTTTTTGATCTTTTGGAAACTTTTCCCACGGTCTTCTTATATAACACCCTCTCCACGGCTGCCCCTCGACACCTATGTGACACTTTCCTTTTTAGTTTGACCGCAGATGAGTAGCAAAAAATCTCAGATTGCTGCCTTATATTCTCACCCCCTTCAAATATAATTTCCAAAGATACTCTCCTTTCGTATTAGCTCCACCAGAAATGGTTCTTTAGAACAGATAATAGGTCATGCATGTGAACGCCGGCAATTCAATTATTTTTCTAATATTAATGGAATTGTATTTAATTTTATGCAATTAAAATTAACCTTGAATGTCAAACACCAATTTTATCATGTTTCCAGAATCCATTATCATCGTATGCCTAAGCAATTTTAATAGACTGCTGCACCCTATTATCACTCTTTCAGCGCAATTAAAATGGGTCTTAGGAGAATAGTTATTGCCTCAATTAATAGTTTCTCTGCGGTCAGAAGCTAAAAAGAGTAGACTCATGGGTCTTCCTGGCATTCGGACCAGTAAGATAAAAGAACGGACTACAACTATAGCTCGCAAGAGGCCACTTTCAGCCACTCCTAGTTTTTAGGTCTCGCCTGTCGATGCGCATGCGCATCGAGCAAGCGAGACTATAGGGGCTCATCAACTCTTTATCTAACTTGCAAGGAATCGTGGCGATTCCTTGCAGTGCCCGTGACTTTTAAGCTCAATGCGCATGTGCATTGAGCTTAAAAGCGCGTGCACAGCCGCCCGCATTCCTCCGACACCTTTGAAGTGAAGCTTAGCTTCACTTCAAAGGCCCGGCTTCTTCACACCCACATGCCGCTCTGCCCCGCTCCGCCCCCTCCCCTGAGTCATCCTGCCTGCCCCTTCCCGCCGTGTCGCATTTCTCCTCCCCCCTCCCCTCTCTTCCCTCCGTCTTGTTTCTTTTGGCGATGTTCTTGTCTTTCCTTCCTTCCTTCTTCCAATCTCCATTTTATTTTCTTCTTTACTGCCTTTCTTGTTTCCATCTTTCCTTGCATCCTTCATTATTTCATTCTTTGTTGCATTTATTTCCTTCTTTACTGCATTTTCTTTTTTCTGCTTGTTTTTTTTTTTTTTACCAGCGGGCAGTCTCTTGCCCTCGGCTGCTTCTATAAAATTGTCCGAGCTTAAATTAGGGCGCGGTCTGCCGGGACGCTTAGCCCTCTCTTTAAGTTTGTCTTAAAAACATTCCACGCTCTGCCTCTGTCACATACTGCCCCCCCGCCCATGCTGTGCGCTAAAAATCAACATTTCTGCCCTTCTCGCGCTGATAGTCTGCCCCATGCTAAGTGTCCCTCTCAACCCAAGTACTCTGCGCGCCACGCTGTCTCCTGCCCACGCTCTGCCTCTCAGTCACATGCTGCCTTCTCCGTTCCCCCAACACCGTCCATGCTGTGCACCACTCTGTCCGCCCCATGGCACGCTCTGCTCCTTTCACATATTGCCTCTGATCCCCCACCCCCGTCCATACTATGTGCCCCTCTGACCCCACATTCTTGCTGCGTCCCACTCTGCCCACGCTCTGCCTCTGTCACATACTGCCCCCGCCCATGCTGTGCGCTAAAAATATGCATTTCTGTCCCTCTCACGCTGCTACTCTGTCCCATGCTATATGTCGCTGTGTTCCCAAGTACGCTGCGCGCCACGCAAAAGTCAGTCTGGCCGTGGGGAATCCTAGCACTTCATCAGCTCTCCATTGATGTGGCCGCTCCTCTCCCCTGCCCCCCCCCATATCATCACACTTCAAAGGAATGCGCTCCGCTCCCCCGCCTCCCCCACAGCAATGCCGAGAGCTTGTTGTTTATAGTCTCCATTTACCACATGTTTATTGTGGCTTTAGTTTAGGGATTACCATAGTAACACGTGTACCCCACTGGGACTTACAGGGTCTGTTGGCCACTCGCTCATTATGGCTCCGTCTAAAATGGATTCCCAGTCATGGTGTTCTAGACTGTGGCTTGAGGGCACCGTGAGCCTTGAGTTTAATTTTGCTTCATCTTAGATTTCCGTAGATATATGTATGCTGCGCTTTGGGTTTGCCTAGCTCTATCTTTAGCTCTTGCGGACTTTGTAGTGTGTTCATGAGGTTGTGCAGTAGAGCATGTAGTGTGTGTCTATGTCTTACGGACTGCTTCGTAGTCCAGCAGAAGGAACATTTGCTCTCCATGCAATGTGCTTATTGTCTATCTATGACAAATTGTGTGCAGATCTGATCGGGCCGATGTTCACAGCTCTGCCGCTGCAGTGTGTTCAGAGAGAGCACATCCAGTCTTCAGGTCTGTAACTAGTGACTAATTCCAGCCTTGGTCGTAGTAGAGAGTATACAAATGTCAAGATCGACTTGCTAGCTGCAATGATGTCTGCCCTGCCACCATTTACTTCGGACCCTCACTCACCCTCACTCACCCTCACAACCCTCTCACCCTAACTCACTCTCACAACCCTCTCACCCTCACTCACTCTCACCCCCTCACTCACCTCACTCACTCTCACCCCCTCACTCACCCCCTCACCTTCACTCACCCCCTCACTCACCCCCTCACCCCCTCACTCACCCCCCTCACCCCCTCACCCCCTCACTCACCCCCTCACCCCCTCACTCACCCCCTCACCCTCACTCACCCTCTCACCCACCCTCTCACCCACCCTCTCACCCACCCCCTCACACGCCCTCACCCCCTCACACCGCCACACCCCCACTCAGAATGCACACCCCCTCACCCTCACACGCCCTCACCCACTCACACCGCCACACTCCCTTAGAATGCACACCCCCTCACCCACCCCCTCACTCCCCCTCACCCCCCTCACCCTCTCCCTCACACCGCCACACCCCCTCAGAACCCTCACTCTCACTCACCCTCACTCACTCACCCCTCACCCTCACTCACTCACCCTCACTCACCCTCACTCACCCTCACAACCCTCTCACCCTCACTCACTCTCACAACCCTCACACCCTCACTCACTCTCACACCCTCACTCACCTGACTCACTCTCACCCCCTCACTCACCCCCTCACCCTCACTCACCCCCTCACTCACCCCCTCCCTCACCCCCTCCCTCACCCCCTCACTCACCCTCACCCACCCTCTCACCCACCCTCTCACCCACCCTCTCACCCACCCTCTCACCCACCCTCTCACACACCCACCCTCTCACCCTTACACACACCCTCACACGCCCTCACCCCGCCACACACCCTCAGAATGCACACCCCCTCACACGCCCTCACCCCCTCACACCGCCACACACCCTCAGAATGCACACCCCTCACCCTCACACACCCCCTCACTCCCCCTCACCCTCACACTCCTCACCCTCTCCCTCACACCGCTACACCCCCTCACACCCCCTCACTCTCACACCCCCTCACTCACACCCCCTCACTCTCACTCCCCCTCACTCTCACTCCCCCTCACTCTCACTCCCCCTCACCCTCACTCCCCCTCACCCCCCCTCACCCACACACCCCCTCACCCTCACACCCCCTCACCCTCACACACCCTCACCCTCCCACCCCCTCACCCACACACCCCCTCACCCACACACCTCCTCACCCACACACCCCCTCACCCACACACCCCCTCACCCTCACACCCCCTCACCCACACACACCCTCACTCACACCCCCTCACCCTCACACCCCCTCACCCTCACACCCTCACACCCCCTCACCCTCACACCCCCACACCCCCTCAGACCCCCTCACCCTCACACCCCCTCACCCTCACACCCCCTCACACACCCTCACACCCCCTCACACACCCTCACACCCCCTCACACACCCTCACACACCCTCACACACCCTCACCCTCCCTCACCCCTGCACGCCTCTCACCCCTGCACGCCTCACACTGCTGCACGCCTCACACTGCTGCACGCCTCACACTGCTGCATGCCTCACACTGCTGCACGCCTCACACTGCTGCACCCCGCACACTGCTGCACGCCGCACAACACCACCATATCACTCTGGGACGGCGCCACATCACTCTGGGACGGCACATCCACCGCCACCACCACATCCACCGCCACATCCACCACATCCACCACCACTACATCCACCACCCCATCCACCACCACCACCACCACCGCATCCACCACCACCACCACATCCACCATCAACACATCCACCGCATCCACCACCACATCCACCATCACCACCACATCCACCACCACATCCACCACCACATCCACATCCACCATGACATCCACCGCCACATTCACCACCGCATCCACCACCGCATCCACCACCACATCCACCACCACATCAACCACACCCACCACCACCACATCCACCACCACATCCACCACCACATCCACCGCATCCACCACCACCACATCCACCACATCCACCACCACATCCACCACCAACACATCCACCACATCCACCACCACATCCCACCACATCCACCGCATCCACCACATCCACCACCACATCCACCACCACATCCACCACCACATCCACCACCACCACATCCACCACCACCACATCCACCGAATCCACCACCACATCCACCACCACATCCACCATCACCTCCACATCCACCGCCACATCCACCGCCACATCCACCACCACATCCACCACCACCACATCCATCACATGCACCACTACCGCATCCACCACACCCACCACCACCACATCCACCACACCCACCACCACCACATCCACCACCACCACATCCACCACATGCACCACCACCGCATCCACCACCACATTATTTACAAAATTAAAAGCCATTGTTATTTGTAATATCAATACATCTAAGTCACGTAAATACAACACACATTGCATTACAAATGCTATAGGTGTCACATTTGCGAAAGTTAAAACTATTGACATTGTAACTGACAAAGCTATTAATTTTACTATTTTCAAAACCAACACATAAATAAAAAAAGTGTCATTTACAATACCAATCACTCAAACTTTCCTAATGCGAGACCTATTGCATTTCCAATGCTTGTTTAACCCATGGGCACTTTGCATTCCGACCCTTATAGTTATACTTCCTCCATGACACCGTCCAGCATGACGAGACCCAATAATACTCTTCTAAATGGGTAACATCACAAAAGCTAAAAGGTGGGCACAAAGATAACATAGTTTGGAAACACTAGGGGTATTAGACTGCAATGGATGGAGGAGTAAAAAAAAACAACAACAACAAAAAAAAACCACAGATCAGGGACCAGTTTTCCCAAACCTTCAACTCTACAACTGGCCTTAATAGTTGCACAAGCTACTATTTGCAACAAGTGTAAAGTGTGCCACATGTATCGGTGCAATACGATTTACTGAACATGTCCACTGCTCAAAGTAATTTCATATTTCCCAATACTAATTCCCCACTAATCCTGTTTGGGTTCCAGAGTAGTGTACTGCCCCCTGAAAGGCAATTCAACACCACATCAGGGGTAGCAAGCGCTAGATAAATGTAAACCCGTTACCTCTTCTATCAGTCCACTATCCTTTTTCAATCCACATACCAAACTCACATGTCCACCCCTCAAATTAATTTCATATCTCCCTATACTAATTCACCACTAATCCTTTTTGGGTTCCAGAGTAGCGTACTACTCGCCGAAAAAAACGCTTCAACGCCTTGTCAGGGTTAGTAAGCACTATATAAATGCAATTACAATTTGTAACACTACAGTCAATACTGTTTATTATGCCAACAGTACCGCAAGCTGGGATTTTGAGTCTATATTTTACATAATGTTTAACGGGGAACCAGTGCTTTAAATGGGCCGGTACTCACCGGTACTTAGTACCGACACGTCTTAGATTTATCGCTCTGAGTACAGGCACTTCTCTACTGCCCTGGAGAATACCGGTACTCGTGAAAGATAGGCTCATTGGCAGTGCTGGTGAGCAGAAGTAGTTTGCGTCTCTAGCAGCCAAGGCACCACTTCTGCAGCACCAATCTGAGCCCCAGCTGAGCTATTCAGCAGGGCTCATTTGAATAATGTCCGGGTGCTCACCATCACGCTGTGCTTGACAGAGCAGGGTCCATTCAGGCCCTGTGCTGTCAATCACATTCACACTATACAGTGCGTTTGTGCAAGCACAGGAATCATGTCATTCCCCTGGCAATGGCAATCAGGCTACGGCCAGTCCGGCCCTGGTGGCAATTAAAAAAGCCATGGTAGGTGAAGAGAAAAGATGGCTTTTATCATACACAAGTCTTTTGCGGGTCTGCTATGTTGGTGTGTATGCCTGTTTTTGTAAGAAAAAAGTGAAAGAAAGAGAATCAAGACACTCTCAGGAGGTATTTTATAGAAAATGTTTGGTACTTTGTTTGTACATGTCTGCTCTGCGTCAAAGATTCATATATAACATAAGGGAGGGTTGGTTGATGAGTGGGTGGGTGAGTGGATGGATGAGTGAACAAGGGTGGATGTATAGATGGCTGGATGGATGAGTGAAAGCATGCATGGGTGGATGATTGGATAAAAGAGCGGATGATGGGTGGATAAGTGAAACTTTGGATGATGAATGAAAGGCAGGGAGGATGGATGAAAGGGTGGTTGAGTGAAAGGATGTATAGAATAAAGTAGTGAAAGGGTTGATGTATGGATGAGCGAAAGGATTGATGGATGAGGGAAAGAGTGGATAAAGAGATGGATGAGGGAAAAGATGAATGGATAGGTTTGGAGATGCATGGATGGGTTTGGATATGAAGGGTGGATAGACGGAATGGTGAAAAATTGAACGATTGATTAAAGACTGAATAGACAATAGAATGTAAAGGTTAAACGCTGCTTTCTGGGCGCCATTGGCACGCCGAGGGAGAGTGTAGCCACGCCCACATTTGTTGGCCACGCCCCCCGCCATCGCATCGCATAAAGCGCGCTGAAAACGAGCGGCGCTTCACTATTGTGCTACTCCTGAGGCGGAATGCCGGGAGTTTTGTTCTGAGCTTCATTTTAACACTTTGTGTATTGCTGTATTTTAAAAAAACTGTAATTTGCACTTGCTCTACTTGCACTCACCCTGACTCCGCAGTGCAGCTGACAACTAGCTGACACTGCCTGTCCCCCACAACGCTGCTTTCTGGGCGCCATTGGCACGCCGAGGGAGAGTGTAGCCACGCCCACATTTGTTGGCCACGCCCCCCGCCATCGCATCGCATAAAGCGCGCTGAAAACGAGCGGCGCTTCACTATTGTGCTACTCCTGAGGCGGAAAGCCGGGAGTTTTGTTCTGAGCTTCATTTTAACACTTTGTGTATTGCTGTATTTTAAAAAAACTGTAATTTGCACTTGCTCTACTTGCACTCACCCTGACTCCGCAGTGCAGCTGACAACTAGCTGACACTGCCTGTCCCCCACAACGCTGCTTTCTGGGCGCCATTGGCACGCCGAGGGAGAGTGTAGCCACGCCCACATTTGTTGGCCACGCCCCCCGCCATCGCATCGCATAAAGCGCGCTGAAAACGAGCGGCGCTTCACTATTGTGCTACTCCTGAGGCGGAAAGCCGGGAGTTTTGTTCTGAGCTTCATTTTAACACTTTGTGTATTGCTGTATTTAAAAAAACTGTAATTTGCACTTGCTCTACTTGCACTCACCCTGACTCCGCAGTGCAGCTGACAACTAGCTGACACTGCCTGTCCCCCACAACGCTGCTTTCTGGGCGCCATTGGCACGCCGAGGGAGAGTGTAGCCACGCCCACATTTGTTGACAACGCCCCCTCCAACGTCATCAGTCGCCACTATAAGCCATGTGTCATCATCGGAAGCGCAGCGGGCGCGCCGGTTGCGCGCCGAAGGCGCGCTAAAGGCAAGCTCGTCTGCGCTCGTCCGCGTCGAGACCGCGACCAGCGCCTCCTCCCATGGCCTAATCGATTCGCAGTCCTCACGCTACACCCGAGACACACTGCTAGAATTACAAGGTTCTGCACCGGAAGGTAAGCTCTCCTTTGAGGACACTGCGTTTCCCCTAACGGACTTCTCCCATAGGGGCCTGATTTCAGGAGGCCTATTGAACGTCCGATCACTACCTAAGCACGCGACGGAGATTAGCCTCCTTATAGAATCACACTACCTTGACGTCCTGTTTCTAACCGAGACTTGGACGCAGGCCGATTGTAATATTGATCTTGCATCCGCCTGTCCACTCAACTTCAATATCCTGCACCTCCCTAGACCTAAAGGCCGTGGGGGCGGAGTTGGTATTATATTCCGTGCCTCCTGGACTGTTGGCACTATAGACATAGACCCAGTGCCTGGGGTCGAGCTCCTTGGTTTGACCATAAACTCCCACTTGGGAGATATTTTCACGGCCATAATTTGCTATCGGCCCCCAGGAGCTTTCTCCCTTTCGCAACAACAAGCACTACTTACAATTTTTACAAACATGGCAACCTCCCATAACAAATTAATTATTGTGGGAGATTTTAATCTCTGGCTTAATGGCAACCTTGACACAGCACTAAATAACCTTTTGGTTTCCTGTGATAGTGTGGGGCTCCACCAACTAATCCAGCAACCAACCCACTCTGCTGGCAATCGACTAGACCTCATTTTCTCGAGTGCAGGCCTAACACAAGTGGGCAACATTTTGCCTATGAGCTGGACTGATCACTCACTCATTAAAATATACATCACCAGTACCACCGTTAACAAGCTTAAAAACTGTCGTCCAGCTGAATTTACATACCGGAACTGGAAAGCTCTAGGAAAGCCCGGCTCTGCCACCCCAGTTTTCAATATAGATGACAGTGTCTCCCCCACTAGCTCGGTGGAAAACAACTTCAGAACCTTCAGTAGCAGGATAACTTCTATCACGGACTCCATCATCCCTTTAAAACGCGGCATTCTTAAAGGGCGAGGATCCGCTCCCTGGTTTACTGATTCTCTGAAAACCCTCAAGTCAGCCTGTAAGCAGGCCGAGAGGAAGTGGAGACATGGCTACTGTGACATTAATAAAACCCTTTGGAAAAACAAACTTATTGAATATAAAGCGGCCATTAGAGTGAGCAAATCGACCTACTATTGCTCCTCAATTGTCAATGCAGCTAACAACTCAAAAAACATTTTTCAGATCTTAGAGAATCTCATACATCCAGACTGTACGAAGAAAACTTTTCCCCCATCCCAGACGCTCTGTGATAATCTCGCAGAGTTCCTTCTGGATAAAATCACGAGAATCATTAACAACCTGGGATTTTCTCAATCCCAATACCCACCTACCTCTCATGCAACCTGCCCCACAAATTACACCGCCAGGCCAGTCGGTCTGCCCAGGGAAAGTCTCCTGGCTCTCCCCCAGATTCCCGAAGTAGATTTTGAAAGACTGGCACTGAGCATTTCCTCTGGGTCCCCCCTTGACCCACTGCCCCCAAAAATCTGGAAGGCTTACGGGCACGAGCTATTCCACACGCTGCGGAGGATTTGTAACCAATCTCTCCGCAGTGGAGTGGTTCCAAACCCCTGGAAGCAAGCGTTGATCACCCCGCTTCTGAAAAAACCATCCCTGAATCCAGAATGCCTCTCCAATTTTCGCCCCATATCGCTTCTGCCCTTTCCAGCGAAAGTGGTGGAGCGATGGGTCAGCACCTGCCTGTCATCTCACCTCGAGCAGAATCACGTTCTGGACGATTTCCAATTTGGATTTCGTCCAGGCCATGGCACCGAAACAGCTGTACTTACGGCCATGGAAGAACTTCGAGTGCGTGCAGACAGGGGCCAGGCGGTGGCCTTGATCCTGTTGGACCTGTCTGCCGCATTCGACACCGTCAACCACGTGATCCTGCTAGAGAGGCTGAGAGCGGCTGGGGTTGATGGCTCAGCCCTGATTTGGTTCCACTCTTTTCTCAGCGACAGGAAACAGGCTGTTTCCCTTCCCCCTTATCAATCTGCCTTCTCCCCAGTCCCTCACGGTGTACCCCAGGGTTCTTCTATCAGCCCGATTCTCTTTAATGTTTATTTACTACCACTGGTCTCTCTCATTAAATCACACAACATAACCACAGTAAACTACGCAGACGACACCCAGCTTATTTTTTCCTGGGAGGGTGAAGACTCTATTACTTTAGAAGCATTCCACGACTGCCTGAGAGATACTGCTGGCTGGTTACACCATAATTCCCTCCAATTTAATTCCTCTAAAACGGAGGTTCTGTTCTGCCCAGCCAGCCGCATACCTCGCCCTCTGCCTGCTGGTTTCTGGCTTCCAGAAAACTCGGACAATCCGTCACCTGTGGCCAGTGTTCGGAATCTGGGCGTCATGCTTAATAACAAGCTGAGCATGGAAACACAGGTTTCGAGAACAGTTGCCACCTGCTCTGCCCTTATGCGATCACTACGCAAAATCCTGCCACTACTTCCACTATCCGCTAGAGCGCAGATAGTCAGGTGTACCATTCTTAGTCGCATTGACTATTGCAATGCTCTCCTGCTTGACTCTCCCTTGGTACTACTGGACCGACTCCATCGTGTCCAATCAGCAGCAGCCAAACTGGCCCTTGGATGGACCAGAAGATCCTCAACCAAGGCTGCTCTAGCCGAGCTGCACTGGCTTCCCTTGAAGCAACGTATTGCCTTCAAGTCTCTTTGCTTGGTCTTTAAGGCATTACATGGGCTAGGACCTATCCCTTTACAACGGATGTTTACCTGGTATACACCAACCAGAGCTCTTCGATCCGCCACCGCTCGACTTGTAACAGTACCCAGATTCAAGAGAGCCAGGATCGGGGGAAGATCATTCCGAGTGGCGGCTGCAAAGCTCTGGAACAGTCTGCCCGCCGACATCCACCATACTTCACAGCTCCTGCCTTTTCGAAAACTAATAAAGACTTGGCTTTTTCCCTAGAGTCCCTCCGTCACTACTAAACAATCTTCTACTATTTCTATCTTAGGAGTAGCCACCCTAGCGCCAGGATGCCTGCCAGGCGACAGCTGCGCTCTATAAATGTTTTAAATAAATAAATAAATAAATAAATGGTGGACATCAGCAAGTAAAGGTTAGCATGGAAGAATGTATGGATAGATTGACGGAAGAGACTTGAAATATCTTCTGGAGAGTGTCAGGATGAGTTGCTTCATTTGCTTGGTGCCATAAGAGCTTTGGCACAATACAATATACTTTTGAGCACACGAGTAGGAAGAAACTGGAAATACCCCCACGTTGCACCAAACAGCAATTAACAGTATGACATTAAGAAGGTGCAACTATTACAAAAAAAAGGAAATGTTAACATATTTCTCTTTCATTTTGTGTTATGAGTTAACCTACTTTGTTTATATAAACACATTTCTCATGTGTTTTGGTATGTGCTGCAACGAATATAGAAGTTGTTAAGTATCATCATGTCTTGACCTTAGCCCCGCCCCCTCACTACACCTCTATCTCATTTTAAGGAGTACCTGCACTTATTTTTTCCCCACTGAAAGCACTGCGGTAACTACGGTCTACATAACGCATCATGAAGCTGGCTAAAAGACATTAAAGTGTCGATTTTAAAAAAAGTGTCTTCCGTGGGATTGCAAGATGCGCGTTCCCTGTTATGACGAGCTCGAGGGTACAGCTCGTGCATGGTTTTGAGCTCGAGGGTAAACCGTGGGGTAGAATGTGCTTGCGTCGTGGGAGGAACGTTGGGGCGGGTCTCCAGGGAAGGGCAGCTGTAGGGAGTCCGTCCTACGAGTGTGAGGGGTTACGAGGCTTGAATACATACACCCGTGGAAACTGATCTGTGCTCAGTGGTGATTTTACACAAGATAACCCACAACCCTTGAGCTTCTGAACCCAACTCTCACTGCCCTCACACACCAAAAGCTGCCCCTTATCTTAAGAATTGCTGGATTCCTCCACTTGGAGCGCTGAGGTTGTCGACATTACCAGACTGCCCCGGGGTCACACAAGACTGATCTGGATTTCCACGGACCTGCTCATGGTGGTGTGCGCGCGCCAGCCTACCACACAGCGTGCTGAGGAATACCACATGCCTGCACCATGACTGTGGTAGGGAATATCGAAGCCTTGCAGGACAATGTTTCATACCACCGTCTCTGTCTACAAGCAGGCATCAGGCCGAACAGGGCTCTTTCATTTTGGCCAGGGGCACTCTTATAAGATGCATCGGAGTGTCGGATGACCTTAACTATTCACCCTGGTACGGGAAACACTTGAGGCACTGTATTGGTGGACCACAGACTCTCATGGACCTCCTCACTTTTCCTACCCGCCATTTTGCTGCTGCTCTCGGCCATTTTTCTCTTGTCCCCGGCATGTCTTCTTGCCCATTCCTTCGTCTTTTACCCTTTTCCCTCGTTTCCCCCTTGATGTTCCTCAAATGTTTCCTCCCTTTTATGCATTGCCTTCTCTCCCTACCCTTGATTCCCTCCCACCCTTCCTTGGTGTTGTGACTTCGTCCCCCCTAAAACCCTACTTAAGGGAACTCTGCCTGAGGATCTCTACTATGTGTGCTTATTTTTGTTTATAGGGATAACTCTTATCACTAGTATTTGCAGTAGATCTTTGTACCATCTACCGTTCCTATGTGACCCTTGAGTATATCCAGTCATATCCCTTCCCTATGTATATAGAGATAACTCTAATCACTAGTATATGCAGTAGACCGTTGTGCTCTCTTCCATTTCTATGTGACTCTTAGAGTATATCCATGTGTATCCCCTCCCTATGTATATAGAGAGAACTCTAATCACTAGTATATGCAGTAGACCGCTGTGCTCTCTTCCATTTCTATGTGACTCCTAGAGTATATACATGTCTATCCCTTCCCTATGTATAAAGAGTAATCACTAGGATATGCAGTAGACCGTTATACCATCTTAGAGTATATCAACGTGTATCGCCTCCTGGTGTGACTTTACATCTTGTACATTTGTAATTTTTTTCCGTGTGTATCCTTTTTGTAACGCATGTAATCCTAAATCCTTATGTTTCTCAACTGGTGCTTATGTAAAGCGCTCTGACACCTTCGGGTAAAGTTCGCGCTAAAGAAAATCTCATAAATAAATAAATAAATAACCCATACATACCGCAACCGAGCTCCCCCCAGAAAAAAATCTCATCACTACAGACACTATGGATGAGGTGTGGGCAGTTCCTGAACACACCCTTACCTCGCGATTCGGTTACTTAAAAATACAATCTCTGCTCTTCCGCTTTCTACACCGGCCAACTTCAATGTATGAAGGACTCACTTCCCGACATTGAGAAGCGCAGGCACGGGAACGAATCAGAAAGCCAGTTCCCAATGATTTAGCAGGAAAAGGGGCGTTCACGCGAAGTCTTAATGACTGTACCGTCTATAAATTGTACGATTAGTAGGAATGACCCGCCCCGGAAAAGACAACTCGACTCACCAAAAGAAATCACCTCCGTTTATGACCCGGAACTAAACGTCCAGCTACTGTGGACCGCCACACCAGGCAACGTGCAGTTTTTGCAGACGTCGATCTCTGCCGCACCGGAAGTGACCGGTTTCCGAGAGGAAATGAGTCAGAGAGTAAACCAAGAGATCGTGCGCGACTCCAGTCCAGACTTGGGCCGAGGACAGCGGTCACTCTTTAGTCAGTATAGTGAAGCGTTTCTTGCGGAAGAGAATCTACAAACTAGTTAATAAATCGCATAGTGCCTGCTGCCAAACGACTCCTTATCAATAGACATCCACGAATCAGGCTTCTTTTATTTTACAAAGCAATGCATTGTATTGTTGGAGTTGTCGTTTTTTTACTCACTTTAATTGAAGCATTGGTGAAACACTCTGATGCTAGCAATGATATGAATAAAGAAAGCCCGGTGGTGGAAATAGGGTTCTAGGAACATGTAGCAATATCATTGTCCTGGTGTCAGTGCCTGTTTAAGGCATCCTGTACTGCGTTGCACAACTTCTCAGCAAAGGCTTGGATAAGTTTGATTCCGTCATCCCAACTCTAAAAGAGCTACATTTTCTAGCAGTGGTGGCTCTCCACAATTGAAACAGGTGCAGCACCGAGGCTAAGATTGCACAGCTCCTGATGCATGCGTGCATTCAAAACCTTTTCAGAAAAGTTGGCACCTGTGGACCTCTTAGAGCATAGTTACTTTGGCTGTGGCTGGGCTGCCACAGATAACAAAGACCTTCTAGTACTTCTCATTATGTAAAACCAAAGACTCAAAACAAACAGCAAGTCTCTTAGAGATAGCACCAGGACTTTCAGGCTGCTAAGTGAATGTTATCAGAACTACCATTATGTACCTATTTTGTGAGAAAGCAAAGCTTGCGCTGTTGCTGCCTGATGTGTGTGTGTCCTGTGACGGGATAGGGCAGCAGCGCCAGCTTATCTTTAGTTGTATGGAGGAGGGAAGCTTGCACAGTTCATGCCCAAGATGTACCAGTTGTATGACAAAGGTGGGATGCCTCTGCTATTGCCCTGTCTTATGAAAAAAGAATTGGCATAGGCAATAGATCTTGGCTTCAAGACCTATTGGCTTTGTGAATATATTTTGCCATGCTGTACAGTATCCTGATGCTGTGCAGCATGGCTAAAGAAGAAAAATTACGCTGTTGGCCATGCCATTTTCCTTGCTTGCAAGGCTGATGGCAACCTGGTTACACTACTTGTCTCTGGAGTGGAAAAGGATTTTTGGAGAGACAGCTGATGGTACCATGTACCAGGAAAATGACTTACCACTGGCTGTCTCTGTAAACAGTCTGAGGCACATACAGCTGACGCAGTAAGAAGCTGAACTGCATTTCTCAGTCAGGGCAAATTAGGAAGTAAAACGTGTTCACGTTAGTAGGATAACGTAGGTGCCTGAAGACTGATTCTTGGATGTGCTTTGTCTCTATAAATGAGTTTGGGAGTAGTAATATGGGGAGTGGAGGGATGTGAGTGGGAAAAAAGCTCATAGGAGAAATCAGAAAAACACTAGCACTACGTCAGTTCAGTTCAACTTTATTCGGATACAATAGTACCCATAAAAGCACAAATCATTAATACATCACAAACATTCCATACAAGTGTTAAAATTCATATATCTAAAGTGCATAGTGCAAAGAACAGAAACCATAATTTTTGCATAAAAACAATTAAATGAATTCCCAAATTATATCACAAATACTCAGGGATCAATTTTAAAGAAAGTGCTAATGCGGAAAATCAGTTCAAAGAACAAATCCATCATTTTTGCATAAAAACAGAACACTTCCCAGATTATATCACAAATACTCAGGAATCCATCATAGACCTACGGGTTCTGATCGCAATTTTAAGGAAAGTGCTAGTGCGAAAAATCAGTTCAAAATCATCTAAAGCTAATATACGCTGATATGCTACATCCAGAGTAATTGGTCTTCTCTTTTTAAAATATGCGTGAAGAAACTGCTTAGAGTATTTAAAATAATGTTTACAAAAGAATAAAAAGTGTATAATAGATTGCTCAATCCTCTCGTCACAAGGGCACCAAGTTTTGATTAAAATTTGGGCTATGGGGGCGTGGCTAAGCCGGCGATCATGGCGGACGCAGCTTGAGTGAGCTCCGTCCCGCCGATTCATTATCCTTGCTGAATCCTGCGTCGCCCTGACCAACCTGCACCCAGACTCGAGTGGCATAGGGCGGCTCCTGAGGGGATCCCTCGACAGCGATTTTGGCATTCTGGCGGCCCGGAATCGGTGACATACGGCGGCTGGAAGCCTGGCCGGAGGTGAGGCCTGCATCAGATGCCGCAGCCGGGACCTCCATTGCTGTGTGGTCCGACCGGAAGTGGCGGAGAGCCGGGAGGCGCCGGCCGGAAGTGCTGCGGAGCGGCGGAGAAGACTGGACCGACCCTGCGGGCACTCGGACATCCGGGGCAGAGACAGACACAGCGGCTGGAGTGGAGAGCAGCCGGAGCCCGGACGGAGGTCGAGGTGGGGGTAAGGAGCAGCCTAACGGGGGAAGGGACGTGTCTGGCCCTTCCGGCGGCAGACTCGAGCCGCGGGGCACAGTACTGCTAAATCGGTGGGAGGGCGGCCGCTCTGCCGGCTCTCCTGCCTGTTCTCCCCCCCCTCCCCTCATTTGAAGTGCGCCCTTACCGGGCACCGGCACCAGACTCTGCCGGCACCAGACACGTGGAGTGCTCTCGGCGGTTGCTTCGGACCGCGGTGAGGGGCGAGGGCTGAGAGGACCCCCCCCCCCAGACTATTACAGATCACCGGACCGGCCGGCGACCCCTGGGGACAGCTCAACTCTGACGCCGGAGAGCGCGGCGCGGGCCCCCTCATTGACCGCGTGGTCTAATAGCGTGGTGCAGCACCTCCCCGTCCCCTAACGGGGTGGTAGCCAGCAGTTACTTCGGGGGCGCGCTGCGCTCGGATGCCGACGGGGCCACGATTTACTTGGGCGGCCTCGGTGACACTCGCCGCCCGTGATCACCCATCCAGTCGGGGGTGCCCCTAGATCATCGATCCCCCACGCTTGGGGTCACCACTCCACCAGCGTCATGACGAGAGGGGGCAATAGCGGAAATGCCCCCAAACAGGGCCAGATGGACAAGTTTGCGGGGCCCAATGGGGGTGCTGGGGCATCTGGAGGCCCCCAAGGCGCCGGGCCGGACAATGCGGCATTGATGGCGGCGATCACACAATCGAGGGACATGCTCGACGCGAAGATCGGAGCGGTCGGAGCCGATGTGACCTTGCTCAGACAGGATCTGCGCAATGCGGTGGCGCGTATCACGGAAACGGAATCCCGAATCACTGAAGTCGAGGACGACGTGGTGCATCTTAAAAAGAGGGTTGCTGCCATGGAAGGGATTCAGAAGGGACTGGCGTTGCGGGTGGAGGATGCGGAAGGGAGGGCCAGAAGGAACAACCTGCGCTTCATAGGCTTCCCGGAGGACTGCGAGAAAGGAAATATGGAGGCCTTCCTGACCCAATGGCTGGAGGGATGGCTCCCCCCGGACTCCCTGTCGCGCTGTTTTGTGGTAGAGAGGGCACATCGGGCGCTTCTCCCCAAACCGCCCACTGGGGCTCGCCCACGCTCGGTGATAGCCAAACTGCTCAACTATCATGATAGGGATGTTATCTTACGGCAGGCCCGCGCCCAGGACCCATTGATGTTTGAGAATCATAAGATCCTTGTGTTTCCGGATTACACAAAATTGGTTCAGCAGCAGAGGCAGTCCTTCACCGCAGCAAAAGCACGGCTGCGTGAGCTCAAGATTCCTTATGCTCTACTATTCCCGGCTCGCCTGCGTGTGGTCTTCCAATCTCGCACTCAGTTTTTCAACTCCCCGGAAGAAGTGTTCGAGTGGACGGACGAGTCAGTGCGAGTCAAGGTGAACACCCCCCCTCGGAGGGGCTCGGACTCGTCGACCGCCGAAAGACCCCCGAGACCGCCCAGACGATCTCGCAGCAAGAGTAACTGGAGGTCGCGCTCCCAGAAGCGCCCACCTCCAAGTGATGACACGGCGGAAACCCCGGAGGAAACAGAACCTTCTCCCTCGAAATCCTGAGACCCCCACGTTTACACTGGTGCTAGCTATGGTATTGATGGGTTGGTGAAACGCCTTGCTGGTGGGAGCGGGCTGCTCCCCTTAGACATGCCACGTACTGATTGACTCATGATTCCTTATTCAGGGGTGGACGGTTGGTCGGGAGACGCTCGTGCGAGAGCGGGCCTACTCCCGGAGTTCATTCCCGCGACTTGGGTGGGAAGTAGTTGGACACTTTGTGGGTAGTTGGGTGGGATCCATTGGTGCGGTGGGTCTTGGGCCTCCCGTTGGAGGGCTGAGATTGCCCGCACCGCGACAGGTACTTCAATGTTGCTGAGGTATGGGGTGGGGGGCTGGAGGGGGGGTTGTTGGTATGGTTTGCGGCTGGGGAAGGTTTACAGGGGAGGGGGCGGGGGTTTGGGGGTTCCGGGGATGGTGGGGAGGGAAGTTGGGGAGGGCTTTAGCACGGTGTACATGGGGACCTGGAGGCGATTGAGCATGTGTGTGTGGCCTCAGTGGCCTGATGATTTTGGAATCTGGAAGATTGATGGCGGCTGAAGAACTGGGATCGAGCCCCCCGCTAGCCTCGATGCGAATATTGAGCTGGAATGTGCGAGGGATGCTCGACAAAATTAAACGCAGTGCAGTTCTACGTCTGGGGAAGACTGAAAGGGCGGATGTATTGCTCCTTCAGGAGACACACCTCTTAGGCACCAAAGTTCTTAGTCTACGCAGATACGGGTATGATCAGGTGTTCCATGCTGGCTTTGCAAGAGGGTCCAGGGGAGTTGCAATTCTTATACATCGTAGGGTCTCATACACACATGAAACACAATGGCTGGATGTGCATGGTCGATATGTCTTCGTTAAAGGAAGTTTGGGGAGTGAGCCAGTGGTTTTCGGTAGTGTGTATGCTCCACCCCCACTCCAAGATGCCCTGATTGAACGGCTGTTCGAGGTATGGACGAATGTTCCGCACGTACTGACAGTAGTGGGTGGTGATTGGAACGATGTGATGGATGGGAGACTGGACCGCTGTAAGCCTGGGGGCGGCCAATTGTCGGATGCCACCACGAGGTTGAGTAGGATGGTGCGGGGGATGGGATGGGTTGACACTTGGCGCCATCAACATGCTTGTGACCGTGAATATACATTTGTCTCTGCGGTCCATAAATCCTTTTCACGCTTGGACTACCTGTTCGTCCCGCAACCCTGGTTAGGCAGAATTAACTCCACCTCCATACTTCCGAGGGGCTTGTCGGACCACTCCCCGATCGCACTGACGTTGAGCCTCGGTGTGAGGCGGCAACCGTTTCGCTGGCGCCTTTCTGTGTGGCACTTGCAGCGCGACGATTATCAATCACGCATAAGGGAGGCTATATCGCATTACTGGTCAGAGAACGAGGACCCGAGTATTGATGCCATGACCATGTGGGAGGCCCTCAAGCCTGTCCTTCGGGGCGTGGATATTGCGTGGTGCACCGCGAATCGTAGGGCCCGCAGGCTAGAAGTGGAGGAGGCGGCTGATCGGGTGCGTAGCCAGGAGGCCAGATGCCTGACGGGGGAGAATGGAGTTGCCGTGGACCAGCTCCTGCACCTTCAGCGATCGTACACCTCGCTATTGTTGGACGAGGCCAGGCAGACTTGGCTCGCTACGCAGAGCAGAATCTATCAATGGGGGGACAAGTCTAGCACAATGCTATATAGGTTATGTCAAAACACCTATCAAGCCCAGCCCCTGCCGGGTCTCCGGGATACCGCGGGCGGCCCTATTTCGGCCCCTGAGGTCCTGGCCCAGATGTTTGCCCAATATTATGAGACTCAGTATGCCCCCCGAGAATCCCTCCCAGCGGAAGAGATTGACAGATTTCTCGCGGATCTTCCACCCCGGGCGCTCTCGGATGAGGCGCGAGCCCGACTGGACCTCCCACTGTCAGCAGAGGAGCTTGGAGAGGCTCTGGGTGGACTGAACTCGGGCAAGGCCCCTGGGCCCAATGGGTTCCCCTGCGAATTTATGAAGATGTTTCATCTCCAATTGGGGATGCGCTACAAGAAGGCACTGGAGGCGGCTCGGGAGCTCGGCGGGCTACCAGCGGACTGGCGACACGCCGAGATTGTAGTCTTCTGCAAACCGGGAAGGCCCCAAGACAGCCCGGAATCTTATCGTCCAATCTCTTTACTGAACTTTGAGGCGAAAATACTGGCTAAGGCGTTAGTGAACCGTCTTCTCCCTTACATCACGGACCTGATCCATGCCGACCAGGCGGGCTTCATGCCTCACAGGGCAACAAGACACAATATACGACGCGCTCACCTAGTGGTGGAGGCGGCACGAGCGGCGGGCTTCCCCGCGGCCCTACTGCTGGCGGACATGGATCGGGCCTTCGACTCCCTGAGTTGGTCATACCTCCGAGCCCTTCTCCTTCGGCTCAATTTAGGCCCGCGTTTTCTGTCATACATTCATTTGTTATATACGGACCTGACGGCAACGGTCAGAATAGCGGGAGCCACCTCCAGTTCATTCCTCATCGGTCGTGGTACCCGGCAGGGATGCCCTCTCTCACCCTACCTGTTTGCCCTGGCGATGGAGCCGCTTGCGGCCTGGGTGAGGATGGATGCTCAATTGCGTGGTGTGGAGTGGATGGGGGGCCCGTCTGACAGAATCGCATTGTATGCGGACGACGTCCTGTTCTTTCTTACGGACCTCAATAAATCGGGGCCGAGGGTCCTTGAAATAATGCGCATTTTCGGTGAGGTGTCGGGCCTTCGGCTCAATACACAGAAGTCGAAATTGTGGGTCCTGGGTGACAGGGGGACGTTGGGTCCCTGGGCCTCAGTCCTTCAGGAGGCAGTGGGAGGCCTTAAGTACCTTGGTGTCTTTCTAACTGATGTGCAGGGAGTGTCGTGGTCCCGTAACATAGTGCCTGTTTGGGACAGGATCCGCTCGGATATGCAGATGTGGTCCAGGATGCCCCTGAATGTCTACGGCCGCTCCGCCATTTTTAAGATGGTGGCCCTGCCCCGAATCTTATACCAATTGCAGAATCACCCATACCCAGTTCCACAGCAGTGGTTTCGACAGGTGAACTCGGCTCTGGGTCGGTTCCTATGGGCCGGAGGAGCGGTAAGAGTGGCGCTCCGCACCTGCTTCCTGTCAACCTACTGTGGAGGGCTGGCCACGTCTGATGTCCAATCCTACTATCAGGCATCACACCTACTTGTCCTTAACGAATGGTGGTACGGGGATCGCAGTGACCCGACCTATGCCCTAGAGAGGTATATGATGGACCCACACACGCTCCATACCATTTTATACTCGGCGACTATCCGGAAGAGACTCCCGAGGGCCACCCAAGTAATCTTCAAAGTGTGGCGCGATGCGCTCCGCCGCATGGGATGGTGGAACATGCTCACGGGCGAGACTCCTTTATGGCATAATGGGAGGCTGCCCGGATTGGCTGCACTCCGGGGCTTCGAGGGCTGGGATGCTATTGGCATTTCGGCGCTGGGCCACGTCCTGAAGGGCGCAGTCCTCAAATCGTTTCAGACGTTGCAGGATGAATACAATATGCCCCGGTCCCAATTCTTCAGGTACTTACAGCTCCGACACGCCCTGGCCCCCGCAATAGCGGGCATGTCGTCCTTGCCGGAGTTTAGTCCCCTAGAAGCGAAAGTCTTCATGGGGGAATTGGAATCGAAGAAAATCTCAACCATATATCAAACATTAGTTACACACTGTTCCCCCTCTCTTGATAAGTTGCGGGCGGTCTGGGAGAGTGATCTGGGAGATCTGGAGGAGGAAGACTGGAGAGAAGCCCTGGAAGCACCTAGGGGAGCAGCGATAGCAGTGCGCCTGCGCTTTATCCAATTTAAGTACCTTCACAAAGCATATTACACGAGGGAACGATTGTGGAAGGCGGGGCTGATAGCCTCACCAGTTTGTTTGAGGTGTGGCAGTGCGGTAGGCTCCTTCTTGCATACAGTGTGGGCATGTGTACGGCTGCAGAGGTTTTGGACAGGTGTGTGGGAATGTTTGGAGGAAGTATTGGCATGGGAACTCCCTCGCACGCCGCAGCTGGGCCTTCTTCACGTTATGGAACAGGTGGGGGGTAATCTGTATAAACGGCACTTGCTCCTACTGGGACTTACGATAGCCAAACGGGATATAGCCCAAGCCTGGAAGGCCCCCAAGGCCCCGTTGGTGGGGGTGTGGAAGCGGGGCATGGACTTCAGCATGGGGTTGGAACGCCCGATCTTTGAGGCCAGGGGCTGCCCCAGGAAACATTATAGAATTTGGAAGAAATGGGCTGATTATAGGGGCCTGTCGCTGGACCCTCCGGCGCCGCAAGACACTGTTATGGACCACGCCTGTGCTACCCCCAGGTGAACTGACCACAGGCTGCTACCGTGATGCTTCGGCTCCTGTTTCTGGACAATGTGTACACCGTGCAGGGAGGGGGGTGGGAACCGGGTGGGAGTGCGGGGAGGGGGGTGTTGGATAATGTTGATTGGAATTCTTGACCACTATTGCTCTTATATGCTCGCTGTCTTTCTGCCACTTTGGAAGCAGTGTTCCTCTTGTATTCTGTCAACTGCCATAAAACTAATAAAATTTGTTCTGAAAAAAAAAAAATTTGGGCTATGGACCAATGGAAAACAAAGTGCAAATGTAATTGTGCCTGCTCTTAATCTGAACAATATGCTCCTCTCCCAACGGCTCATGGCTAAAGTCAAATACATGTGGAGTGGGTGGCAATGCTGTTCAATAACCATATAGTTGCGCACAAGTGTTTTTCCTGACTCCACAACATACCGCTCTCTGTTATAAAAAGAATATAAAGCGTCCCGCAGTTCCTTTTTTTAGGGCTATTTCTGCTGAGGTGGGGTTTAGGAAGAGATCCTCTCTATTAACACTGCGCAAACTTTGTAGCACGCCTCTTAGCCATGGAATTTCCAATCCTTTATCACATTTTAAACAGTCAGTGATAATCTGCCGTGTCAGGGATGCAGCTCTGTTCTTCCACACTGATATCCCAAAAAGTGCAGGTCGGGCACGGATAAAATCAGTTATAAAATTTATGTTGAGCTCCTTATGACATATATATTGAAGGGTTGAGATTGGAGTACTCAGCAGTTTCCTACAAAACCTGTTTTCTTCCTGTTGAATACCTACAGGTTTAACTATTCCCCAAATCTCTGCACCATATGTAGCCACCGGAGTGCACTGAAGTTTATAGATTTTCTGAACTGCTAGGAGTGCCCAAGTAGTCTTAGGACGGGGCAAACTCTGGATCGAATTGATGGCCTTTGAGAACTTGCTCCTGGAGTGGGCTAAATGCTCACTCCAGGAGCCGTTCGCAGCAAAGGCCAACCTCAAATAGATAAATGAACTAACGCAAGTCAATTTTTGGCTATCGATTGTAATAGTGCCTAACTCACGCTTCCCTGGCCCACTGCACATTAAAAAAGATTTCTTAAAGTTTACCCGCAAGTCTAACTCTTTCATATGATTATTACAATTTTGAACCAGGAGACGCAGAGAATTTGGGGTGCGGCCTATAAGGACCGCATCATCTGCGTAAAGGAGCACAGGGATGGGCTTCCCATTTATGTAGGGGACGTCTTGAGTGGCCATTTTCAAGGAGCTATTCAGCCCGTTGATATATATGATAAAGAGTAGGGGGGCCAAGACACAGCCTTGTCTGACCCCCCCTGCCTACATAAATAGTCCCCGAAACCTCACCTCCCATGCCGAGCCTTACTTGTGCCTGGAGATCTTTGTGTAAATACGCTAAAAAGTTTACTAATGGCTCATCCAGCCCTCCTTCCAGAAGGATTGTCAACAGCTTTGACCTATTCACTAAATCAAAAGCTGTGGACAAATCCATAAAAGCCATATAAATAGAAGTCCTCCGTGGAATAGTATATTTTCCGACAATTAAATTTAGGTTGAGACATTGTTCGATTGTACCAACCTTACCCCTGAAGCCCAACTGACATGGATCTAAAATAGCATTAGCCTCTGTCCAATGCCAACATGTTATTGTACAGGACTCTTCCTAAAATTTTGAGGGTGTTATCTATTAGGGAAATAGGTCTGTAATTACATGGAAGGGATCTATCTCCTTCCTAAAAAATCGGGACTATTATACTCTTAGCCCAAGTGCCGGGTAATTTTGCCATAGTTAGACTATTTAAAACGTTCAAAAGCAAAGGGGCCCAGAAATCCGGATTCCACTTGATTAAATCAATAGGGAGCCCGCCTGGCCCTGGCGCTTTATTACCTAAGCTTTGATTGATGGCTTCTACAACTTCTACAATACTTATTTCTATAGGTACAGCGCTACCTGGAGCATTGGTTGTCTCACTTGATAGCGGTGTAGCATACATTTCTGAAAAATGTTCAACCCATGCATCACTAGAGATGTTGCAGCTAATCGAGGTGGATATCTGGCCCATGGACAGAAGGTCCCTTACTGCTGCCCAGAAGATGTTACTCTTTTTAGGTCTCGCCTGTCGATGCGCATGCGCATCGAGCTTGCGAGCCTATTGCGGCTTAAACAGTCTTTAACCAAGTTGCAAGGAATCGTGGCGATTCCTTGCAGTGCCCGTGACTTTTAAGCTCAATGCGCATGTGCATTGAGCTTAAAAGCGCGTGCACATCAGTTCCCTCAGCCGCAATCGCCGTCTGTTCCCTCAGCCGCATTCCTCCGACACCTTTTGAAGTGAAGCTTAGCTTCACTTCAAAGGCCCCGGCTTCTTCACACCCACATGCCGCTCTCCCCGCTCCGCCCCCTCCCGCCGTGTCCACTTCACTTTGACGGCCGCAGGCCGTCTCTCGTGTTTCTGCTTGTTTAATTGATCTCCGTTGGTCTTTCTCTACTCCCTCCCCCCTCCCCACACGTGCCCGGTCTCTCTTCCCGTCTCTCAGTTCTATCTGTTCTTTCTTACACTCTACCTTTCTGCCCCGTCCCTCTCTTTCGTTTCCATTCTCCTTTATCTTTAGTTCCTTTTGTGTAGTTCTCTTATGTCACACTCGTTCTCTCTTTTCCTCTTCATTCTCGCTTTCTTCTATGACATCTCCCTCTCGCATCTCTCGCAAGTTCGCTGTCTCCCGCTCTTTCCGACCGATTCGTTTGGTCATTTCTCTCTCCTCCTCCCCTCTTTCCTTTCTCTTTCATTATCTCTCTCCAGCTCACCTGCTATTGATTTTTACTTAGAGGAGTCGCAGATAAATCTTTTCAATCTCCTAGTACTTGGGCCGGCTCCTCAAGCATCGCTCCAGGCCCCAGATGCACGAAAAACCTCTTGTGTGCCTGCGCAAGTAGCCGCTCTCCTCACTTTTCAGGTTACTGCTGCTGCACTTTAACTCCAGGGAGCTCGTCAGATGCATGCATGCCGATCCTCGCTGCCCCCCTGCTACCCCACTGCTGGGGTCTTTAATGGTGCACTCGTTTATGTCCCCGACCGAGGGCACCTTGGCCACACCACTGCAGCGGTTCGTATTCCTCGAAAGCGTTTGCCTCGAGGTAAATTGCAAACGTGAAGCACTCTCCAAATTTCAGCACACTGTTTATTTACAGTCTGCACCCATTATTGTGTGCCACTGTGCTTGTGCAAGTTAACAAAGCAGTGCTTTCTTTTAGCTACAATCCGATTTTGAAACGCAACGGGCACTTTATTTTCAGGCCACATTTACGGGTTCTTTTTGTAGTAAATGTTTTGTGTTTAGCGCACTTCATTTATTTGTAGCCTGTAAGATGTATTGCTCAATGTTTCTCATTTTTGTATAGAATGAGGGGGAAATGACTTAATCGCCGATAATTCAACCCCGATGCGGAGCGGCGGGGCTGTTTCAGCTGCCTCCCTACTGCTGCTCATTCCTTCTCATCTGTGCTTTTATGGCTCTCTCGCCAGTGTGCATCTCTGCTCCGTGCACTTTCTCCACTTAACGGACCTGGTATGCTGTCCTGCTCCTCTGTACACTTTCTGCTGTGCCACGCTTTTCACACACAACAGCTATTTTCTCACATGACCGCCTGCCGAGCGGAGCCTCTTTACTTTGTTAGGTTGTTTCTTTCCATAAATGAGCTCCCTGCCGAGATTCATTGCTGCCTCTCCTACTCCACCCTCCTTCAGTAACCATTAAACTTCACATGTAATGTTACCAGGGCAGTGTCATAAACTCAGCACACTAGCAGATCAACACTTTGTTTTTAGATTACTGACTGTGCACTTTGTAGGTCTGGGTACTAATCCTATTTAAAGAAACATAGTTTGCATTTTTAAACATTTGAAATGATGCTGAAGATTTATTTATTACATCTGTATTCGCCACCTAAATTATGTTAGTTATTTCTTTTCCAAGTCATGGCCAGGGCATGGTTTAAAGTGCTGCCTCCAAATTGTATTATCACCTGGAACCCTTAATTTAAGTACTCTGTCTGACAGCATCTCCAGGATCTGTATTTATTTATTTGTTGGAAATGTTGTGGCGGTTTCTGTCTGGTAACTTTGCATCCAACAACTTACTAATGCAATAGGTCTTGCATTTGCGAGAGTTAAACCTATTGGCATTGTAATTGACAATGCCTTTTATTTACGTTTTAAAAACCAACACAAATAAAAGGCAGTGCCATTTACAATGCCAATGGCTCAAACTCTAACAACTGCGAGACCTATTGGCTATGCCAATGCTTGTTTTGATTGCCAGCCTCGGAAAGTTTTACCAGCGTTCATTTAGGAGATCCTTCTTCCTGCCTTTAATCACCTCATTATACTTCTTTCTGGCCAGTTTGACTCCTATCATGATTGAACCATCTGGGGGTGCTTGCCATTTGGGGAGTGGGTCTAGAAAGAAGGGATTTAATCGCTTGACACAATTTACTAAAATCCTGGATTATCTCTACAGATGAAGATTGCAGTGAAAGACAGGAATCAATAAGATGCATTTTGTCTTTAGCCAGTTTCCTAAATATTTTGGAACTGTCAACCCCCTTCCAGTGTAGTCTTAAGTTGTCAGTTGACAACGTTAGATTTGTAGCCCCCGCATTCTATCTGGAAAGTTAGCCTAGGGGCAGTATTCACCGATATTTTAATAGGGTTATGGTCTCCGAAATCTGAGGAAATAACTTCGGCTGGTACTAACTGTTTTTCTATCAAGGGACATATGAAAATAAAGTGGAGCTACAGCCCCTGCCCCTAAAGGTTGGATAGTTATTCACGGTACCAAATCCATGATGTTTGCCAGATTATGAGATCTTATAAACTGGCTAAGTTCTACGCCTCTGCGTGCGGATTGCCCATTAAAGACCAACCCTCCTTCAGATTCTGTGCCGGGAATTTTGGCATTAAAATCTCCCCCCAGAAGAATACCTAAAGGGTCCCCAGTATTAGACTGGGTGTCCAAGTTCGAAATAAAATCCAAAAGCTTAATAAAACTATTATTTGGAACTGACTGAAAATCAGTATTATAGAAATTTACCAAATAAAAATGAATCCATCTTTTATAGATCACAACCTGAAAATCGAGGCTACAAGATGAGAATGCCTTAAAACTTCCCCCAGCAGCCACATTAATCCCTATGATGGTCTACCCATCCTAAGTATTTTGGCGGTCACGCTAAAACAATGGAACCCCTCAATGTATAACTCTTCTGTGGCCCAGATTTCCTGGAACATGACAATGTCATGTTCCCTAATCATGTTTAGCCAGTCTTGGTTATCAAGTCTGGAACTTAAGCTTGCCACGTTCCAACTTATGATACTCAAGGTAGGTCCTTTGCCGCCTCTAGATGTAGTTGTCCTCTCTAGGATACCATTTAATCTAGGTGGTGAATTTAGGATTGGCATATCAGGGGCTTGTGTGTTAGATGCCATAACTAATGGTCAGTCCTGTATGTCCAAGCTAGAGAGTGCATGGTATCTATTCAATTGAGGCACAACTGTTTCAAAGCTCCTTCTTGGGATTGTGGGTGGCTTATAGAAATAACCCAAAGGGAGTGCGCTGATGTTAGTTGAAGGGGCAAATGATTGATCTCTAATAGATAATAAACGCCAAACTAGTTGGGGTCTGTTAAAGATTAAGACAATACAATCGCCATCTATACACTTATTGATGGTCCAACCCACCCCACTCTCCTAACCATGATTATTTCCTCCATCATACGCGGATCAAAGTTCTTATGTTTATGGAGCCAGTCTGCCGATTTATTCCGAAGACCGGACCATGTCTCTCTCTGGCCCACACCAAGCATCGGAACACCAGTTAAGACTAGCACATAAGGGGCAGAAGCTGGTGGGAGATGTAAGACATCTGGATTAGGATTTGTACCAGAATTACTAGCGCCTGCCTTTGTGCAGGCAGCTATTACTGAACTCTGCTTAGACTACCTATTTTGAGTTCTACCCACTTTCAGATTGCTTGTACCATCCACTCCTGGTGTCATCCAATTGCTTCTATTAGTGGAGTTATCAATTGTGACGGATGATATCCCCTTATTCCCACAGGTTACACATGGTACCATTTGGGGGGTTACCATAGGGTCGGCTGCACTTGGGGGTTGTAATACACTATTGCAACTGCTTTGACCATTCGGCGCTAAGTTAGTATCAATTCCCCCAACCCCGCCCCCATTTGTATTGACTGTCATTAAATTCGATTTAGGAATTTTCTCCCATAATATAGCAAGTTTTTTAACAAAAATCTCCATGAAATCATCCAGCCTAGACTCAAACCCTTCCATCAAAGTGTCCAGAATTGTGATGCCCATGTCTACTGCATGGAGTCCGTTTTCCGGGGTATCATCAGTCTGTGTGGCAATCGAGTTTGTCATAAAAACCTCAGCTGTTACACCGCTGCCACCACTTCCACAAGAGGCTCCCATATAAGGATTTTACACTTTCTGCTTGGATTTGGACTGGGTTAATTTTGCTGCGGTTTTCTTTCCCCTAAATGATGAGGTGGCTGGTGTCCGGCCTCTAGCTATCTTACTAGAATTCCCTCGTGGTGTGTTAGTAGCAGGAGCACTTGAATTCTGGATAACAGAGGGGGATAAGGGTGATGTATGTGCATTTACTATGCCCGGGCTTAATGGCACAGGGAATAATCTTAAAATGTCAGATGGGGTTGGAACGGGTGGGCCTCCAAGTGACAGGCGCGGTTGGTGAGAGACAGGATCCAATGACAGTCTTCTCTCTGTCACTAGCACTATGATGAAGTGCTGGAACAAAAAGAAACAAGCATTGGCATAGGCAGTAGGTCTTGCCTTTGGGACCTTATAAGTGTTTAGCCATGCAACAGTTGATGTTGTTGCACCAAGGATATTGTACTGCATAACTAAATACTTAAAAGGTCTCAAAAGCGAGACCTATTGGCTATGCCAATGCTTGTTATTTTGCACCTGAATGTTTGTGCTATAATTACCAAGTTCTTGCCTAATAATTTCATCTTTTTTTGGAGACCACATAACAAAGACCCCTCTTTGCATCATTGTAAGTATGCCTCCTTTTTGTCTCCTGTGAGTTGCGGGCAGCGAAAAATGCATTTTTAGTTTTTTTCCAACAAAACACGACTCAGGAGAACCAATTGCTATAGAAAGTATGGCAAATATTTCACTTTGGTCTACAAGACAACGTCAAAACATGACTGGGTGGATTTCTTGCATAGTGTGGGCTCTGCACCTTCTCAAACGTACAAGTGATATATTATTTATATTTAACACAAATGTATTTCAAACTGCCATTTTCCCAATGTTTTTCTTGTCACCCTGTCCCCTACGCCATATGTTATGATATCAAAGCTTGATTAGCACCTACTGCTTTTTAAATGCAATAGCTGCCAAGTTTAAACGTCCACATGTCGCAAGCTCACATCTCTACATCAGGACTTTGTATCCCAAAATGCAACCTAAACCGCGGACTAAGAGGTTAGTTATGCACAGTTCTGAGAAAACTGTCTGGGCTGGTATGACACTGTAATGCTTTATGCCACTCATAAATCCACTCCTGACTCTTTAAAAGACTATACCTTGCACTGTGGAACCAGTTTAATCCTACACATTACACCATGCAATATGCTGTTGTTGGTCACAAAGGGCCGGACTGCTAAATGTAGAACATATCAGTTCTGGACATTTGGCAACTACGTGGGGCTGTTGAGCAGACTCAGGTCTGTGTGGTAACTTTGAATCAGGACGAATATTTCCGCAGCCAAAAGTGTGCAGCCCACTGGAACCTGTCACCCTACACGTGTAACAGGGGTAAGTGAAACAGCACTACACGTTCACCGTGCTTAGTGCCTTTGGGGTTGATAACCGGCACAGGCTGAAGGTCCCCTCCATGACACAGCTCTTGTTGACGCCTGTAGATCAGTGGAATAACCGGATGTACCTCCTTTCCGCTTCGCTCAGCCCGCGTCCTTGTGTGAGGTGCGTGCGTTCTACTTTACCTCAGAATACACGTCTCTCTGGCCAGGGGACCCTTTGGAAATATCTGCACGCCTGTTCATGGAAGTAACAGAAAGCAATTATGGCGTGAGAGCATCTGCACCGTTTGTCTGACGGTTATCAGCGAGTGTTTCCTTCCACGGAGGACCTGTTACTGGTGCTTTTCATAAAAAATAAAGCTCGTCAAAGTTTGTCATCATAGCACCAGAATTGTGTGGATCAAATAGCTACAGTTTCAGACTTTGACTCTTTAAAGTGGAATTTAGTAAATTATGTGAGAAGTCTGACGACCCAATTTGCAAGCTCTGTGAGGCAACTGGACACGCTTCCTACAGAACAATACAAAACATTTCCAGTGCCTTGAATACCACCTGGCAAGAAAGTGAAAGCGACCGCGAGCAGGCAAATGTAAACAAGCGCGCGCGGCCACACTAATTGGAAACAGATGGCCCCCGTGCGCCACTGCTCGCTCCCGCAAGGTGGATGCCGCCACAAGCAAGAGTGTTTCAAAAGTGCAGACCGATTCCAAAAGGTCATCTCCTAGAGCAGCGCTTGCTCGTTGCACTAGGCTCAATCTAAAAAGTTGTACCCTAGTGTCAGCCATGGAAAGATACAAGCCAGCCGAACAAAAGGATGAAAAAGAGGTCATGCTCTAGAGGGTGGACAAACACAATAAGTATTGGTAAAGCCAATAGGTCTCAGCCCTACAGTGTGAGCCCTGAGCTGTTTGCTTTTCTAATGTTTGTTTTTAAAGTATTGTATTATTGGAATACGGTGGTACTGCACCTGCTGAACATGATGATGAGCTTACAGTCCAGTGGTTGTAGTAGTGTGTTGGTAGGGACCGAAAGAACAGTATATCTTAGTAGTTAGTTTTGTATAAAGAGGACACTGTGTGTGAAAAAGCAAAGCTTGTATTTTTGTTTTAGTTCAAAATAATTCTTAGTAACACAAAAACTATACAGAGAAGAAAAATAGGAGGGAGAGGAAAAGTAATTAGCAAGAATCATTGTCATGTCAAGACACGTACCTCACTAGTATTTATGATTATCAACCTGTTGTTTGGTAGAAATTGCTACAAGGGATAGTGGATTGGGGATACAGCATTGGGGTGAGGGAGAGATATGAGAAAAAAGTACCAGAGGATATGGTTAGTCTCCGGGGGGGGCAGGGGGTGACAGTAACATATGAGTATCGTACACATCATTGTAGGTGTGATCTAATACAAGAACCAAGAATGCGGAAGGAGAGGGGAGAGACCGGGTAGGAGAATAAGTGTCCTGTGATTCGGTAAGAAGGGTGTTCTATGATGCATAGTGTCGATGGTTAAAAAATTTTTTGTGGCCCTGAGGGAATGACATTTTGAGGATTTCTTATTATGGTGATAAGTTGCAATTAAAGAGATCAAGTGTCTCCCAAATTACTAAATTTAGTTATGTGTGTGCTTCTTAGGTAGGTGAACCAGGCCCACCAGGTGTGTTATGATACATTATTATTAGATTTCCAATTGATCAGCATTACTTTGATAGCAATGGTGAGCAAAAGGTCAAGGAGGTAAGATCTGTGTTAGAGAGATCGACTGGGGTGTGGGGGTGTCTGCAAAGTGTGGGCCTAATAGAATAAGTGGGAACAAGAGTGAGATGGGTGTCTGGAATATTTTTTGTAATTGGAGGGAGATATCTCGCCAAAATATGTGCGCAGATTGGGGCAAGAAAAGAACATCTGTTCTTCATCGCCGGATGACGAGTTACATTCCCAGCACGTTTTTGCGTCTTTGAGCTTGAGCCAGAATAGTTTTGCCGGGGTCCAATACATGAAGTGTGTTGTGAAGAATTTGGTCTGGATCAATGAGAGAGTCAATTTATGTTGAATTAATTGTGATCCAATTTTCGTTCAGGCGTCCTCGCTTGGGAGAGTAAGGTCTATAGCAGAGAGGTAGGAAGCCAATTTCTGTGCAACGGGTGTGTGACTTGAGCTTTTTGCAGTCATAAGCATTCTGTAGAATTTATACACAGCATGATCATTCCAAAGGGTCAGACAGAGGTTATGTATTAGGGGTGAATTATGGGTGGGACCAAGCTAGGATATCTTGGCTTTAATTTCAAGAAGTCATAGAAATCCATGTTGGAGTGCTTGTGCTGTAGTGAGGCAAATGAAAGCTATTTGGAGTTAGTGTAGAGGTCTGATATCTTTAGGATCCTCTTAGTAGCCCAAATAGGACCGGTTGTTGGGGAGATGGGAATGTGTAGTGTATTTTTGTACCACAATGATGTAAGAGTTGAATTGTGAATATTGGTTGTCAGGACTATGTCTATAGAAAGAATGGTAGTTATGGTGTCTTTGAAAATTGTACGGGACTGGCATTAGGGTAGATCATCAACAGTGTGGATGAGAGAGAAAAAAGGTGGCAGATGTAGGATTCCACATCGAGCCGTACCTTATTTTTTTAAAGGGTCGGTTTCAAACCACCATGAACCTTCGGCAGATTGATATGTAGACCAGTCAAGGAAGTTGCAACCGCCTACTTTCGCGGCTGTGCTCACCTTTTTAAGACTAATTCTAGACTTTTTATTATCCCATAGGAAGTTAGAAACAACCCTATCGATCTTGAGTAAGAAGTCAGAGGAGAGGCGGGTAGGAAACATGCTAGACAGAAAGTTGAACAGAGGTGAGACCATCATCTTGATGGTTTCAAATCGACCCCAGCAGGATATATGTTTCAGTGATCACGCTGAGAGTAAATCCTTGATTGTATCTAGTGTTTTGTTTTTATTGATGGAGACAGATTCAGCGAGATTCTTGCAAAACTATATCTTGATGTTAGACTTCCATTGGAAATTAGAGGAGCCAACTATTGACGGGTGGTAGTGGACATTCAACGGAAGGATCTCTGTTTTGTCCCTGTTTAGGGAGTATCTAGATCAGTGGGAGAGCTGAACGATAATGGATAGGATTGGCGTAATTGCAAGGTCAGGGTATTCTGTGAAGAGCAGGATGTCGTCGGTGTTTGCGGCTGCTTTATACGTGTGTTGTTAAAAGATATGCCTGGGATGTCCGGTGATTTATTTAAAATTAGGAGTAAAGAGTCAATTCGAAGTAGAAACAGGAGTGGTGACGGGACAGCCTTGTTGGGTTCCTTGTTTTAGCATAAAGGGTTGGGACAGAGCTCCATTAATCCTGATTCTGGCTGAGGGAGTGGAGTATAGAGCCATGGTCATCCAAATAAACTCCTCCCCTAGGGCGTGTCTTGAGAGAACAGCTTCTAGGAATGGTCATGAGACTTTATCGAAAGTCTTCTCCTCGTCAGGGGCAATAGTGGCTGCAGGGTAAGAAAACGGGTTGGAGACTTTCTCAATGATACCGGAGAAAAAGCGGGTGTTGTCGCTTCCTAGGCGGCCGTTAATGAAGCCGGATTGTGTTGGGTAGCCAAGTTTGGGAATCAGGGGAGTGAGGTGGTTTGCATGGATTTTAGCTTAGATTTTAGCTTCCATGTTAATGAGAGATATAGGTCTGAAATGTTTTGGGTTGGAGTGGTCCTTACCCTCCTTTAGGGTAGCCATGATGATGGCTTCAGATGCAGACCCTGATTCTGAGCCAGAGGCAGCGAAAATAGAAAGAGTTGTTTCTAGTGTGTCTGTACGTGAGTGTGTGAAGGTTTTGATAAATTAAATCAGGAAGCCGTCCGGTCCCGGGGCCTTACTAGAGAGGATACTTCTGATGGCATGGTTAATCTCTTCCTTTATGATTGGGTTGGACAGAGATGTTCGCTGGGAGTTGGAGATTTGTTTTATTGGAAGTGAATCTTAGAATTTTGAACAGACGTCAAGTGGGGGTGCTAACTGTAGGTGTGTGTATACGTTAGTGTAAAAATGTTGGAATACTTTAAGAATTACATCAGTCGTAGTCTGTAGCACATTGTGCTCCTTTTTTGATTGTTTGGATATGGGTGGAGTTACTTTAAACTGCAGGTAGTCCGCCAGGGATTTCCCTTCTTTATTAAAGTAGAATAGCTTTTTTACCTTTTTGGGCACAGACCCACAGGTGTGCATGTTTGCCGAATATGGAGTTAAATTTGTATTTGAGGCATTTCAGGACTGGCGGGGTGTCTGGATCGTTGGTTTGCAGGAAAACCAGTTGTTTAGCTTTGATTTCTGACATCAAGTGGTTCAGAAATCATTTAATAAGTGTGTTTTTTTGGGACATCGGCGTATTATTTGGCATCTACAGTAGCATTTTAGGGAGTCCCAAAGAGTAACTGGGGAATAGGCATATAATCGGTGTAGAACTGAATTAAACAAGGAGCATAAGCAGCATGTAAATGTTGTTAAAATGTAATTGAATGTGGAAACAGCTAATGGGCAAAAAGAACGTTAAGGGAGGTTGGGAAGGTTTCAAGTGGAACAGAAAGTTGGAGAGGGCGTGTTCTTCCAGATGGACAACAGTTGTGGATTGTGGTTGTTTTCAAATAATACAGGGGGGGGGGCATCACAAGCTGTGGCTTGAGTTGAAAACGCACAATGTGAGATAAAGTTGGTGTGGCACCGTTGCAATTGCTGCATCAATGGAGGATATTTCCTTGGAAATGGAGAGTAAACACTAGGGATGGGAGAGGAATATGTAGATGGGTGAAATGATGCTGAAGTCTGTGGTTAATAGGTTTGTCTGGGGCAAGGTGCCACTGCACTTCCTTCACAAAAGGAAGCTATCGTCCAGGAAGTGTAGCTGCGCTGGCTATGGACGGGAGAGGACAGAGAGATGTGTTGGGGCAGGGGTGCAGAAATGAACAGTGACAGCTGCTTGTGGTGTTATTATAGCACAACCATGAAAGAGGGCACTTTGTAGCTAACAACGGAGCCAAGTACAAAATGTGTGGAAGTGAGCAGTGGGGTAGACAGTGTGTGATGGCCTCAATGCCGGCAAGCAAATAGACTTGGGTGCTTTAAAAATGTAAAATGAAGCATTAACTTGTGGTCTATTGGTCCCTCAAGCCGTCGTGTCCTGGTGCCACTGCACTTGCTGCATGAATGGAAAGTACTCTAGTGGAAGTGCAGATGCAAAGGGCAGGAAAGGGAGATGCACCGTACAAGATCATTCATGGGAATAGTTGTTTCCGAAGGATTTGTCCTCATAGTTGTCAGGTGAGAATACCAGCAGCAACCACATAGTTAATTTTTAAAAAGTGCAGCATCACGGCCAGCGTGTCATTGGCTGCAGTACAAGTCAGGAAATGGGCAGCTGTGTTTCTGAGAGAGAAGTGAAATAAAGCATTCATCTGTGTTGGTTTTATTTTTGGGGTATGGTGGCACTGCACCTGCTGCTCATCATAAAGTTACGGCCTGGTAAGTGTATTTGTATAGGGTCAGAAAAGAAAGACTTGGTGGCATGTTTGGGTGGAGGCAAGAACATACCTCGCTTGGGTGGGTTTGTAAGTAAAGGAACAGGCTTAAACAAGCATAGTTCGTATTTTAGAACAGGAAGGATGGGCATGAAGGATGGAGTGTAATTGCTATAGAACAGAATTCAGGGCTGGGCTGGCCATAACGAGCACTGGCCATATCCCCGGGGGCCGGTTTAAGACCTCTTTGGGGCCGTTTTTAGGTCTCATCTGGGCGTGGCAGCGCAAAGCGCTGCTCCTCCTCTGCGAGAGATATTGTAAATACAAGATTTGTAAAAGGGACTCTAAGCCCCGCCCCTCTTTTCCATTAGGTAGCGTCAGCTTTTATGGTAAACGTTGGCTTCCCATTGGAATAGAGGGTTTTTGTTGACACCATGTCCACTTTTCGGACTGGCCCTTCGGACATGATAGCCTGTTTTGAGGCTGTTGTGAAGACTTTTTTTATCTGCTGGTTTATTTAACAAGCAGATAAGAAAAGGGAGGAAAGGGGGATCCCGGCAGACTCTGTGTTTTGCTGCTGAGGCAGCAGCGTGTTCATTTTTTGCATCGTGCTTTCAGTTTAAAGCACGATGCAAAAATAAACACGCTGCTGCTTTATTAATTTATTATTCTATTTCTATCGGTGCCGTGCTGTCCCGCCCCCGGTCGCGAGCTAGCTTTCAACATTAGCAACAGCATGGGCTCCAGGCTTAATATTTCAGCAGGCACCCACTTAACTTTCTGACCTTGCCAATGCTAGTTTCACATTTCAGGCATTCATTTCACTCAGTGCACTGCCGCCGCGCTGGTCAGTAACAATATTTTACCCACATTTCAAGCGTTTATTCCTCTCAGCGCAGCTCCCATCTCACAGTCACCGCGCTGGTCACTAACTCTCCCCCAACATTAGAGGCATTATTTTCGCTCAGCGTGGCACCCAGCTCACCGCCGCCGCGCTGGTCATTACTTCCTCGTCCTGTCTTCCTCGCCAGAGACAGCTTCATAGGCAAACACAGCCACACCCCGAGTACTTCACAGGTCATTAAAAGACCATTTGCTTGTTAATGATGCTTTGCTGTTTTTCACCTCTTAGAGCTTCTGCATCTCCACTCTCACTATCGCTGGAAGAATTTACCCCCCCCGAAATGTTTAGTAGCCTCCGCCCCCTGAAATGTGTCTCTAGTTGCGCCTCTGTTTGCAGCTGATATGAAATTAACCTAGTTGGGGGGGTGGGCACAGTGTGTGTAACACTTACCCGGTCTCCCCTACCCCCCAGAACGGTCCATTTGTCCAGGACCCACTCGCGACTCTTGCCGCAGCATTGAAGGGTGAGGGTCAAAAGAAGTGGCCAGATTGAAAAAGGTCACAATAGGTTTACTGCGCCGTTGGTGGTAGAGAATGTCTTTTGTAATTCTGCCCTTCTCAGCGATGGGAGGGTGTGGCATGCCTCTGCGCTTTCTGCTTGTGGCAGAACGATGTAGGCACATTTATGGCAAGGTGAACACAATGACACACCTAGGAACCCACGTGCAAGAAAAAGAAAATAAAGGACCTTTTAAAGTCTCCGGGGCTAGCTGTTTTCTGCTATCGGATTGCTCCTACTTTTTGTATGGACACAGCAACACACATCGCACTGGCAAGCACAGAAAAAGTTAAGGCAAGTCTAGTGAATGTGCTCATTAAAAGTTACACGGCAAGGAGCGAATCATTGGGCTGTTCGTGTCTGCTGGAGAGGAGCTGAAGGTGTGGAGATGCTTGCCGCGCGTTGATATGAAAACGACAGAAGAACATTTATTTAATAAGTAAGCAATACTAACTTAATCTGAGTTCTGAAAATACTCTGGCTGTGAATATTCTTAGGTGAGCGATGCTGACGTGTATTGCAACATTCTCCTCAGGAGTTGGAGGCGCACTTGCTTGACGTGCGTCGTGCTGACGTTGCACGCTCTCAGCGCCATCTTAGAAGAGAACAATTTTGCGGTCTAGCCTTTCTTCTTACGCACAGGAACCGTGCGTGCCGCCATATTTATTTACATATGCTTGATGTTATGTGCTACGAGAGAAACACAGGAGCAGCTTTCTTCGGGTCAGTTGTACGCGTTACATGGAAGGCTGTGCAAGACTGATGTGTTCAGATCTGTGCAACAAGTGAGAAGTGTTTACACATCTTATGAATTAATAAATCATTTTTGATGCTAATATTACTTTTTGAAACTTTACGTTAAGCACTAAACAGAAGGGGAACTTTGTTATGAATCTCTCTCTACCTATGATTGATTGACTAAATACATCCAAAAGCAGTTTTGGGCTTGTACTTTTAGCGGATTGTTACACCTCCTGTGCATTGGATATAAGTTTAGAACAACATGGCTTCAGGGAACAAGTACAATTTACAGCCTGCACAAGCGTTTTTAGCAGGTGCAGGGGTTCCGTAAATAAAATGGGAGGAATGGCGAGAGTACTTTTGTAACTATATCTCTACCTTTGATAAGGCAGATGAACCACTTTCACCAGAGAAGAAAAAAATCCTACTACATTGCTTGGAGGCTGGAGGATTAAAAATGTACAACAGAATTAGCTAGAAGGTGCGTGAAGGAGAACAGAGGAATGTTTTTACTAATGCAATGGATGATTTGGATGAGTATTATGTATGAGTAATGTCCAGCTCGCAACAGTAAGTGTACACAATGTGGACTTGTGGGGCATTTTCAAAAAGCTTGTCAAAGAAAAATGAGAGCGAAAGTAAAATTGACAGAGGATGATGATGAACAAGAGCAGTACTCATCGGATGACTCGAAGTACAACTTGTGTGTGTTCAATGTGACCGAAGCATCAGAAAATGACGAACAAGGGAACACAGGATAAAGCTAAAGGACAATGCTGTCTCGTGCTTACACAAAGTAACACACATTCCGTTCACACTCAGGGAGGAGGTAAAAACGGAAATTAACAATTTACTTAAGGCTGGCATCATAGAACCAACGGAATCTTCAGAATGGGTCACACCCTTGGTTGTCGCACGGAAACCCAACGGCAAGTTGAGGTTATGCATGGACTAGCGCGACCTGAACAAAAATATCCTGATAGACCAATACTCCCTTCCCAAAATTAACGAGACGCTTTCCCTTACAAAAGATATGAAAGTTTTCTCTACTATTGACCTAGACGCAGCATACCACCAGGTACCTCTGCACCCCAAAAGCAGGCATCTCACCACCTTCATTTCACCATTTGGGTGTTACAGGTTCAAAAGAGTACCATTTGGGTTAGCTTCGGCAGCGGCATTATTCCAGAGACTCATGCAGGAAAATTTTAAGGTGGTCAAAAAGGTGCTCATCTTTCAGGATGACATTCACGTAATGGGCAAAGACCGGGCGGACCACGACCAAAGGTTGGTACAGGTGCTAAAAATCTTGGAAAGGTGTGGTATGACAGCGGAGTACAGGAAATGCAGGTTTGATGAAAAAACTGTCACCTACCTGGGACACGAAATAACACAAGAGGGAATAAAACCCAATAAAGAGCTACTCAATGCTATCAGGGATGCTCCGGTTCCACAGAACAAAGAGAAACTAAGAGCATTTTTAGGACTGGTGGAGTACTATTCTAAATGTATGAGAAACTTTTCAACTAAAACATATAACATGAGAACACTTTTGAAATCTAGGAACAAATTTGAGTGGTCACGGTGTTGCAAAGAAAGTTTCAAGAACCTAAAGCAGGAAATTTGTGAAGCACCACCCCTGCAAGGGTTCGACACTAATCTCAAATGTGTGGGCACAACAGATGCGAGCGGAAGGGGAATAGGAGTAGACCTCACACAAGTTGAAAGCACCGGAAAGGAGGTCACTATCGCGTTTGCATCTCGCTCACTAACTCCTACTGCGGAAGGATACTCAGTCATCGAGCGAGAGGCATTAGATTGTATGTGGGGACTGAAACACTTCCACGAGTACATTTGAGGAAAAAGGGTCACATTACGTTCCGACCACAAACCACTTATAAAAGTGCTCACTGTGAAAGGATTATATAATGCATCACCTAGACTGGCACGCTTGTCGGTAAGACTTTTGGACTATAATTACGATGTGCAATACTTGCCTGGTGCCAAAAATGTGGTCGTGGACTTCCTGAGTAGGCTACCCCAACCAAACTATGAGGACATAGGGGGAAGGGAAGAAGAATTCTGCGTGGCAAGCATCAACGAGGAGTTCACCAACATACACAGAGAGGTTTGGTTGATTGAGTATCTAAAGGATGAAACCTTACAAGAAGTCCATGAACTCATTGTAGATGGCTGGCCCAGCAAGAAAAGTATAAGAAAAGAGTTAAGACTATTTTGAGAAACTTAGAAATGAGTTGTCAGTAGAAGGTAACCTCATTTTGAGACAGGGCAAGGTCATACCACCTGTTACGCTTAGGAACAGAATCCTGAACATTTGCCATGAGGGTCACCTAGGCATCAACAAAACTAAACAAAGGATTAAGTGCTGGTATCGGTGGCCAGGCTGTGACTTAGAAATAGAAAGAACAGTAAGAAGCTGTGTGCAGTGTGAGAATTCTGACAAAACTCAAGTCACACTTAAGCCCCCTCTGCAACCGTTGAATTGTCCTGACATGCCCAGGGAGAGAGTGGGCATAGACATTATGGGACCTATACGGTACCAGGAAGAACATGGTAGACCACTTTTCAAAGTGGCCTGAAATAAACGTTAGCCGCAAGGTTTAAGCACACGACATAGTCACATTCCTGGACAGAGTTTTCACGAGGGAAGGCATACCAAAAACTATAGTTAGCGACAATGGAAGCCAGTTCACCGTGGAGAGTTTCAAAAAGTTCCTGGACAGCAACGGAATTAAACACAAACCCACTTCCGTGTACCACCCTGCTGGGAACGGTGCTGTGAAAAAATTCAATCGAGTTGTAAAAGGCACTATACAATTAGTCAACAACATGTTGGAAGAAGGAAGTGAACAAAATTATTTGGGCATACAGGATAACACCAGGGGAGAGGACACACTTCAGCCCTTTTGAACTCATGCGAGGCAGGACACCCTTATCCAAAGTCAATGTGGGGTGGCTTAAAATAGCTAGCAGAGCGGAATGGTCTGCGGAACTGGCAAGAAAAAGGATCCAAGAGCCATGCAAAGAGAAATTTGATGCTAAACGTAATTGTAAACAAATCAACATCAAAGAAGGACATAGAGTGAGGGTCAAAAGAAGTGGCCACATTGAAAAAGGTCAGAATAGGTTTACTGCGCCGTTGGTGGTAGAGAATGTAATTCTGCCCTTCTCAGCGATGGGAGGGTGTGGCATGCCTCTGCGCTTTCTGCAGAACTGATGTAGGCACTAGCGGACGTATTAACTATCGGAAAACAGCCAGACCACAGCTCAACAACGCACGTGAGGAAGTTTGTACTAAGGACAACTTAGACTGGTTGCTCAATGAAGGATCGGATCAGAAGGAGACAGTACACCTGTGCTATCACGAAACAATGGAACAAATGATGGCTCCAACCAGGAACTCATTGAGTCTATTGGTGAATACAGAGATCTGAGCACTAGTACTTCTGTGGGATCACCTGGTGCGGGGAGAACCACTCTATCGCAGGAAGAACAAGATCCTGTGGATGAGACTGCAATTGAGAGAGACCTAATCACTAGTGAGACAGTTAGCTCTCTCGGTGCTGAGGGTACAATTACGTCAGATTCTGAACTTGATCCAGAGGGAGATACAGCTAAGGAAGCAGGCAGTACCAGTAGATTTGGTTGCAGCGTAGTGAAACCCAGCAAGCATAAAGACTATGTTTGTGACTAGTGTACCCAGTTTTGTGCTCTCCCCTTATCCACTTATTGCTAGACATTTCCTTTCTGGGTTTTCTCTAGGGGAGGAGATGTGTTGTGTTGCATTCTTTCGCCTTCCCACTCCCTTTACCCTTTAGGCTTCCGTCCCCCCTTCCTCGCGCGTCCCTGGCCTCGCGCTTGCATTGTTAGGTCATCAGCTGGAATTCTGTATCAGATGTTGTACGTTCAAAATGTGACGATTTGCTTTTGACAGTTATGTTTTGACAGTTAACATTGAGGTTCCAGCCAGCAACCTGTAAGGAGCTCTCCTGTTGTGCTGGTGTGTTGTTACTCGTAATTTAATAAAATCCTCTTATAATTCTATACTGGTTCCTGTTTCTATGTAACAGCTAGATGCATCTTTGATCCACATCTATAACAACTAGGTTTGTTTCCCTTTCCCACTCCTGTTTTAACTGAACTCTTAACAGTCTGAAGTGCACATACAGGAGAAAAAGCCGTATTTTCATCAGTTGTAATGGCTTTGGCAGATTGAATAGATCTTTCAATACCTTTTGCTAGATCCAAAACTTCTGCCAACGTAGGATTCCAACAGGCTAATAACCTTTTTTTGCACTTTTAGACTCACAGTTAAAAACAAATTGGTCTCTTATGCAGTAATCGATGTTGGCTCCAAATTCACTATTGGCAGCTAACACTCTAAGAGCTGCAACATACTCCTCCATTGATTCATCCACATGTTGTTTTCTTTGGTGAAAGCTGTGTTGTTCTATCATAACGTTAGACTCATCTTCAAAGTGCTTCAAATTTTCAAAACTTTCTATGGGGCGTGTGCCCCCCCCCCCCAAACCCAAAAAAAAAAGGGTTTTCTTCCTGTCTGGCGAAAAACCATTCCCATCGATCCTTAATATGTAATTTTCTAAAGTTTTAAACCATTGTTTCCACCTCAACTTTGGCTTACCAGGGACCTGTAAGAAAATCGCAGGTTGATTACAGAATTGCGAACTCGCCATGACTCTATAATATACCATCAGACAGAGAGAAAAGAGAAAACAAAAGAGAAATGAATATATAAAAGTATATATATATGTATATAAATATATATCTAGCAATGTACTGCTAAAAAACACGTTCTTAAAAAGAATAGCAATAAAACAATAAGTTCCCAGTCAAGATTCAATTAGCACCAAATACCAGAGAGCTGGACATTATATATGCACTTTCCAGGAGTACTTGTAATAAGTGTGCATATCACTGTAAAGTTTAAGCAAAAAAAAGAAACAGTTGAACTGTGTGCTTCACTGACACACAACGAAGAAGATAAACTGTGATACTGAAACATTGTGCGCACCACTGAAATGTGCAAATAAGTGTTGAATAATTGATCTAATTTCCTGACGATAAACCAGTCGATCCAGAAGAAGAATTTATCAAAGCAATAGTGTGCACATCACAGAAACGCACACCCCGCTGCTCAAACGAATTTCAGTTATTAAAGCAAGAATTCGAAGAACAATGTGCCAATAAACTAAAAGCATGCAATATTGTCACACCTTGTTTGCCATATGAAGCTTCGTAGCAAAATTGCACTTCCGTAATCCACCCAAGATGGCCGTCACGTAACGTGGTTTACCTGATGCTTTTTATCGGAAATAGACTGCATGAATCTCTTCAGGAAAACAAAGAAGACGTCATGCACAGTTCCTACGTCACAAGGACAGCTCACGAGCTGTCGCATGAGTCATGCATCGCTTGCAGGCATCCAAGGGCTTGCAAGACGGAGAACTCAACTGCTACAACGGTAAGCATGAAACATTAACAGTACCTCGCAGAACCGGCACCCACAAATCACGAAGGCAGAGTGTTGCAAGTAAATCACCTGAACCAAGCAGTTAGAATCAAGATTAGGTTTAATCATAAACAGCCCCACACCTGGAGCGATGCGTGGGTCAGGAAGGTAATCACTCATATGACAGTTTGGCAGTTGGAGTGGAACAGAAGGAAAGGTGGAACGTTGGGGAACCAATGGGAGGGGGTATGGGGACAATGGGTGCTCTCGCGCAGGAGAGGTGACAGGTTGTCGTCACACACGAGGGCACGAGGAAGTACAGAACTAGGATATAACACATCTTCCTCTCTTGAGAGTTTTGACTGATAACTACATTCTGTGGTATAACAAACAGTCATGTGGATTAAACTATGAACCTTTAGTCAAACACAAAGTCTTCATAACGTTTCGGCTTATGAATGGTTCTCCCAAACCTCCCTGTGACAAAGTGAGGATCAGGAACACTTTCGTTGTCGGAGTGAGGATCATTACTGGTTCTGCCAGACCTACCACTGAAGCTATGACTGTCAGACATGGCTTCAGAGTCAGAATGTGAGTCGCCATAACAACTCCGCCTTGGTGGGGGCGCTAGGTGGCGCCAAACCAAGATGGCCGAACTTGTGTGAGGCTCCAGCCAGACCGAGCGCAATCACACGATCCTTCATCATCCTTCATTGTCAATTCGGCCTGAAACACACCTCATATTGTGCCCGAAGCCGAGATGAACTCAGCGGTGCCTGGATTATCCAAAACGGACGTCGGGAGCTGGTGTTCCGGTGCGGTGTCTCCTGAGCCGGTCGCTGGTGCTGGAGCAGAGACTCGCTGACGGTGGGCCGGACTACCAGGAAAGACCGGGGATATTGGGCCTGCTCGCGGCGGCCGGAAGATCTCTCCTGCCCTGCATCCCTCAGCGCGCCCCGGCGCTTGTCTACTGCCTTCGGGGGTGAGCTCCGAACGACGGAAGAGGTACATGTGCCCTGCTGCCCCTACCCTGTGTCATCGGAGACCCTGACTGCCTTTGGGCCCGCCACACGCTGCGCCCCCGGGGCCTCCATAAACGGCCTGATTCCCGTGAGCGGCGGAGTCCGGAGGGGACACACACCGCGCCGGCTGCGGCGAGCCGCCCCCCCCCCCCCTCTGCGGGTCTCTTGCGACGGCGTCGCGGCCCCCACCCAGGGCCGCCTGAACAGCCTTCACTTCGCGCTGCTACCTGCGGCCTACCGCTCCGGGGCCGGCCGGGCCCGCCTGCACTCCGGGGCTTCCACGTGGCCCAGATCAACGCTGCCTGCTTCACCTGACCGCCCCCAGGGCCTCCATAGACGTCCTTACCCCCGTGGGCGGTGGAGTCCGGGGTAGACACACGCCGGGCCGGCTGCGGCGAGCCGAGCCCGCCCCTCGCCCGCACATCGGAGCTTCCACGAGGCCCACATCAGCGCTGCCTGGTTCATCTGACTGCGATGCAGCTGCCGCCCGGAGGCCCTGCACCCGCCGGCGCGCCTTTGGCCTCGGAGGGCTCGGGGGCCCCTTCTGGCCTAGTGTTTTGAACTTGAGGCCTCCACGCCTGCCGACTGCGACGCTGTGGCCGGATCACTGCACTCCAGCTCCGCACTCACAGGCCCAACTCTGACCATACCGGGGGGCACTGGAGCCGAGCACGGACGGGGTGGCACGGACGTCCATCTCGCGCTCGCTCTGGGCCCCGAGTGACACTGTGCGTTCAGGACACCAGTTGGCCTAACTCTCCGGGGCCTGCGGTGCGCCCGGGTTGAGGGCTCCGCAACTCCATCAGCACCTCCGGCTCCAGCTTGGCCTCCTCCTGTCTTCACCCCGAGCCCTGGCTTCCTCCTCCGTCGCGGCGGCGCGGACTCCTCGGCGCGAAATGGGCCGCAATGACGCCAGACAGTCAAAAATTCCCTTTGAATCCAAGAGGACGACCAAGCCGCCGCAGGAGAGGGAGGACAGCCCCACTGCCTCTGCCCCCCAGGATGAGGACTGGAAATCACTCCTATTAGACATGAGACAGAGCCTCTCCACAATTGATGGCAAGATAGACACCATCAATTCACGAATGGACAGCGGCGTGGCGAAACTTGAGCAACATGACACGCGTCTCAAGGAAGCAGAGGACAGGGTCTCTGGGCTGGAAGATGGTGCTACAGCTACTGGCAGACAGGTCACACGGATGGACAGGCTACTGAAAATAATAGCGGACAAGAATGAGGATTTAGAAGCGAGGTCCAGGCGCAACAACGTCCGCGTCCTTGGCCTCGCGGAATCCACCAACACCGGAAAGATGGAGATCTTTATTGAAAACCTTCTTGTGGAATTATTTGGTAAGGAATCCTTCTCGCCGCACCTCATAGTGGAAAGAGCCCACAGATCCCTCGCTGCCAGACCCCCCCGGGTGCTCAACCGCGACCCATTATTGCCCGCTTCCTCAATTACAGAGACAGAGATGCGGTGCTGCGCCGGGCGAGGGAGGTTGGAACAGTTACCTATGGCAATACAACGCTTTCCTTTTTCCCTGACTTCACCCCTTCAGTCCAAGAGGCCAGACGCAAATTCGCCGGGGTGAAAAAGAAACTCCAATCTCAGGAAATCCCATACGCCATGCTGTATCCAGCCAAGCTGAAGATAACACACCGGGGCTCACAGCATTTTTTTCAAAATCCGCAACAGGTGGAAGACTTCCTAAAACTCCTTAAAAAAGACCGCGTCAGGGAAGAAGCAGACTCACGACGCTCTAGGTCGCCATCCCCGATGTCTCAACAGGAGTGACGGACTGGGCTGTCATCATGTTCTCGCTAAAACAGAACTCTGCACGTGGACAGACCGGTCCCTGCTTTCACGGTGAGGTACATGTACTGCTTTAAGCCTAACTGGCCTGTAATTGATACTGCGCTCGGTCGCCCACCTCCGTCCCGCACAGGACAGCTAGGATCTCACCTGGCGTCCAGCGGGAGGAAGTTAGGAGGTGGTTGGCAGGTCTGGCGCCCCTAGATCACCGTCCCCAATGGGTGATCCCCTACAAACTTTTGCCTTATTCTTAGTTTTGGGGTGGTTAATAGTTGGGTGGGGGGTGGGAGACTTGGATGCCCGGCCAGTTGGGGATGCCGGTGTGGGTGGGTCTACTCTCCGATTGCTTACTAAGGCAGCGAATGCTATAGTCACACGGTATATTCATAACATGTCTCATGCTGCAACTGTACTGTTTCACCGGCCTGTTGGGGTTGCCGGTTGTGGTGGTCATCTTAACTGTTATAGTCCCGCCGGGGTAGCCGCTGCGGGTTTCCCGGGGACGGGGGGAAATTCTGTGAATAATGTGATACACGAACTTCTTGGTGTTGCTGATGTGTGCTGTTTGGGACAGACTGCCAAATGCCTGTGCAATGTTCTCCTTATGTGGAAGGGATGGGTGACGTGAGTGACTCGCAGCCAAACCAACAATTGCGTCTGTTAGCATGGAATGTGCATGGGCTGAACGACCCGAGGAAGAAACGACAGATCCTGGGGTACTTGGATAGACATGGAGTATCTGTTGCAATGTTACAAGAAACTCACCTGGTGCCGACTACATCCCCATTATTTGCCTCCCGCTGGGCCTCATGCAGGGTGTTTTCATCGTATTCAAATTACTCTAGAGGTGTCACGATACTGGTCAAGAAAGGCTTGGGATTTACCCCATTTGGCACTGAAATGGACTCCAATGGCAGATACTGCATGGTTTGGGGGAGGTTACACTCTCACACTGTCCTACTTGCTTGCTACTATGGGCCCAACATAGACGATCCGGCTACACTCCTCACTCTGTGGGGTAAGATACAAACCCTTGGCATGTCTTATGTGATCCTAGGTGGAGACTTTAACACTGCACTGAACCCTTCAGTGGACAGATCCCATCCCCATTCTACCCATTACACCCGCACACAACGCGCCTTACAGAGCATTGTGGAAGACCACCACCTGACTGACTCATGGAGGCACTCACACCCATCTATCAGACAGGGCACACACTTCTCCGCAGTCCACTCCACCTGGGCGCGCATTGACTATGTCTTTCTCTCTGCTGGTCTTACCCCATGGCTAATCAAGACACAACACCTAGCCCGCACGTTCTCAGACCACGCGCCCGTCCTTCTAGCCCTGCGTATGCCCCTTGATGTTTCCCCTTACCTGAGCTGGCGCCTTAATCCCGCGCACCTAACCGACACAGCCTTTAAAGCGGACCTAGAGCAAGACATAACAGAATTTTTTGACCGCAATGTCACTTCAGTCTCCAGTCTCACTACGGTCTGGGAGGCATTCAAGGTCACTGTGCGGGGCTGGTGCATCTCCAAAGGGGGAGGAGTCCTTAAATCCCTACGAGGTGATCTGCGAAAACTTGAAGTAGAAATAGGCAATCTGGAGAGGGATATATCCCTAGGATTGGGGGGACACATGGCCGGAGCTCGAATACGGGAACAAATTAATGAATATACTGAGGCAGCCGATAAAGAATGCAAATTTCTGGGGAAGCCCTTCACAGCGCGTACATATGGAGAGGGGGACAGACCGGGCAGAGCGCTCGCAACAGCAGTTAGACCACCTAGACACAATAATTATGTCACCACACTCCTCGATAGTCAAGGCACACCCCAGAGAGACCTCCCTGGACAGTCCGGGTCCTAACCAGCCACTATACTGAGCTCTACACCTCCCAAAGACGTGTAGCGCTTGATCTGCCCAACTATCTTGATGACACTGCAATAGCCTGGCTCGGCCCAACCCAGCAGAAGTTCCTCCACCTGGAGTTGGAGGTAGACGAAATTAAAGACGCAATTATGTCCATGAAATCGGGCAAGGCCCCAGGCTCAGATGGCCTACCGATAGATTTCTATAAAACCTTTATACACCTACTGGCCCCGATTCTAAAAAATGTATACTACTCGGCCCTTGAAGACGGTATTTTACCACCCAGTATGCGTGAAGCCCTGATTGCCTCCCTGTTAAAGCCTGGTAAACCACCAGAACACTGCGATTCGTACAGGCCTCTTTCTTTATTAAATACTGACGTTAAAATACTAGCAAAGGTCTTGGCGACTCGTCTGAACCTATTGATGGAGCGTCTGGTCCTTCCGGACCAGGCGGGCTTTGTCCCGAACCGCGCCACCTCTCACAACCTCCGCACCCTTCAGGCAGTGCTACAGGATATAGACCCCAGGTGCGAGGCAGCAGCGGTCTTTCTTGATGCCACAAAGGCTTTTGACTCCCTAGAATGGGACTATCTGCTGGCGCTTCTGGAACGCATAGGCACCCCCTTCAACTTCATTGATTGGATCCGCCTGCTATATCACAAACCACAGGCTGCGGTCCTATTAAATGGGGCCCGTTCAAAACCATTTGAGATTCGCAGAGGCACTAGACAGGGGTGCCCTCTCTCCCCTGTCCTTTTTGCAATAGCGATTGAGCCTCTAGCGGCCAAACTCCGGCAACACCACAATCACCGATCCCTCATCTACCCGGAAAGGCAACTACTCATATCATTATATGCTGATGATATGACTCTCTATATCCATAAACCACAAGAAAATTTGAATCCAATCTTACGTGAGATAACTAAATTTGGCGCCATCGCGGGAGTGCAGATAAATTGGGCAAAGTCGGCCCTATTTCCCCTTACGGACAAGACTCAGAAGTTCCCTCTCGACTGCCCGCTTATGTGGGAAGACGATGAACTTAAATATTTAGGGATCAATATCACTAGGAATCGGGAAACCCTTATACGTGCTAATTACGGCCCTGTTATGGATAAATTGATTGATAGCGTCACTAAATGGATACACCTTCCCCTATCTATGGCGGGACGTATCTCCTTAATTAAGATGGTGGTACTCCCGAAGTTGCTATACCTCTTTCCCAATATACCTTACAACCCAGGTGCGCATTTCTTTCGGGCCCTGGACTCCCAAATGTCTGGACTTATTTGGGGAGGGAAGCAGGCTAGAGTCGGACTAAAAACTCTCATGCTCCCCTACCATCAGGGTGGATTTGATGTGCCAAATTTCCGCCTCTACTATGACTGTGCGCAAGGACATTTTGCCGCGTACTGGCTCCACCCTCCTCCTTTCATGGCACACCTGGCTGTGGAAGATGGATACATGCGGCCCGAAAAACCCTCGGGCTATCTATATACGGCCTCCCGAGTGATTGATCGCGACCCCACGACGGTGGACTGCACTGTGCAGGCTTGGCGCCGGATAATGGCCCGCATGGGCGTTACTATCCTATACTCCCCCCGCATGCTCTTAGCACATGACCCTAGACTGAGCGTTGCCGTCGAAGAACTCGGTCGCAAGCTGCTTACTAAATTGGTGCTAAGCACGTGGGGAGATTTGTACATACAGGGCCGATTCCGGTCGGCTGCGCAATTCTTTGGGAAGCACGCACCTTCAATCATGGACACATTCCTTTACACGAGATTGCGGCAGAATGTCCGTGCGGTCACCCCAGACTTCCCTCACGAGCCGGAAATCGTGGCCCCCTTACACGCTCTTCTACTCTCTGATACCCGACACATGTAGTCTCCATGCTGTACAAGCAAGCGTATGCGGCCCTCAACCCCCCTCCTCTCAGAGCTAGACGGGATTGGGATGCTGACCTCGATGCCCCCCTCTCGGACGAACAATGGGAGGAAAGCTGCTCACACACGAATGCAGTAACTGGCAATGCCCGCCTTAGGCTGGTTCACTTTAAATTCCTGCTCCGGATTTATCATACCCCCGCCAAATTGTACCGTTTCGGTTTACGTGCAGATGACAGGTGTCTTCGATGCAAGAGGGCTGGTGCTGACTTCCTTCACCTGGCCTGGACGTGCCAGGATGTGGCATTGTACTGGGTGGAGGTGTTTCAAGCTATGTCCGAGATGGTGGGCGCGGCGGTCGCCCCCTGCCCCAAAATAGCCCTATTGGGCCAATCTTTTCCGTCGCTCAAGACGCACCGGAAATTCTTCGCGCTGGGATTCTTACTGGCAAAACGCCAACTAGCTTGCAGATGGGGGCGCGGACGAGCCCCCAAATTCAAGACTTGGCTATCTACTATGTCCACTTGGCAAGATCAACTTCACAATTACGCTGACTTGCTACCCCACAAAATGCGCCCCAAGGACTTGTGGGGCCCCCTTACCGCTTACCTTCTCCGGACTCAGGAGGAGGACCAGGAAGTTCCGAGCCGACAAGAGTCTCCGGCTCGCTCGGACCCCCCGAACACGCACGGTTGCGGGCCTGTCCCCCGTTGAATCATCCCCATTGGACCTCCCCTTCCTCCCCTCCCCTCCCCACATACCCCCCCGGCCTACTCTCCACCGCGCTGCCAGTATACCGAGTTAATTGGGGCCAGTCGGGAGATGGGAGGCGTAGCCTTAGTAGCGACTCCCGGGATGGATCCTAATTCCCCTTCCGATGTGGAACGTGTGGAGGCCTCCTGACCGTTCTCCCATCCCCTATTGGGACAATAGCCCACAAGCGCAGGCATTGCGGTCGCTCGATATAGGTACAGACAGCACACTTTTCAGTCAGCACTTACGTTTCCAAACTACACTCCCCCCGTCCCCACACCTGTTCCAAGTAGCTATAAGGTTGCAGAGCAGTCCAGATCTGACACCGACCTACTCTAATGCGGGAACACTACGCTCAACTGCTCTGCCCTGTACATACCTCTGCAACACACAATACATCTGGTGTCCACGGTTTTGGATGGGTTAGGACACATTGATTTTCCCCGAGATTCAATCTCAGAGTTGGGGGGGAGGGAGTGGGAGGGTGGGAGTTACACGGAAAATGACCTCAGCTGTTACACGTTTATTCTGAAAACTCACAAGTGAAGCTCGACACAGTATGACGATTTATAATATGTCTTTTCTCATATTACAACGCGGACGGCCCAGATGGGTTGTAGGCTACACGCTGTGTTAACTATTTGCACTTCTCCACATCGTCATGGCAATATTGACTCCAGTTACTGCTGCCGGCCTTCACAAAAGGTTGTAGGCGTGAAGCTGTGTATTAATCACTTGCACCAAATAAAGGTCTTTAAAAAAAAAAAACTCCGCCTTGGTATCGGAGTGTGAGGACTGACATCAACAGACTGGTCTGATGAGTGACAATCAGCAAAGTCAGTGACAGGTGGGAGATCATGTGTAGTCTCATTACTGGTCATGCAACTATGTTCAGAATTGGTCTTATCATAATCAACCCACAGATCTTTGCAATACACATTAGGTTGCAGTTGATTTGGTACATTGCCTCCATGATGACATTTGGACAATCTACTCATGTGCCACACTTTCCCATCGCTGAGCCTTGCAGCGTTGTTATAAAGTTCATCGATATGAAGAGGAGTGGTGAATCTGCTTTCTCCTTTTCTTACTTTTTTTTCTAAACAAACTTTCACAAGATCCCCTACCTTAAATGAGTGTTCTTTTGCGCCATGTTTTGAATCATACCATTCTTTGTAGTATTTTTGCGCCTTGATTATGTTATTCCTAATGACATCTGGTGACCATACAAGTTGTTTTGATGTAGGCATCCATCCTAGATCTATACTTAGGGGTTGTCTGCTTCTCATGAGAACAAAAGGTGCATTGCGGGTGCTGGCACAAGGAGAAATCCTGAAGGCCCAGATGAGCTTGAATACTTCTTTTTCTCGGTTAAGGTTAGCATTTCTTGACAATTGTATGTGTCCCTTCAGGACACGGTTGAAACTTTCAGTAAGGCCATTACCTTCTGGATGGTATAATGAGGTGGTGTGGTGGGTGATACAATTCCTTTCAAGGAATGACTTGAACGCCACTGAGCAAAATTGTGGACCATTGTCTGTGAGAACAAATTTGGGTAGACCTTCACTTTACCCCTTCCATGCTCATGACGAGCTCAGCTCGTCATGCAGTACACTGCTCCTCTGCTCATGACGAGCTGAGCTCGTCATGAACAATGGGAATCAAGGTGCTGCAGCACAAAGGGGGAATTGCCTTAGCACTGATGTGGTTAAGAACAATTTATCCAGGAAGGATATGACTGTTGAGCTGTCTATTTCAGAAACAATTTCTATTTCCGGCCATTTAGAGAAGTGATCAATGACCACTAAAATGTACTTGATCCCTCCCTCATGTCCTTCAATTGGTCCAGCAATGTCCAGGCCTAATTTCTCCGATGTCATTAAGGGGGGTTGAAGTGGAGAAAGGGACACTTTGGATGTTTTAAGGGTTTTATCTGAATCACTGCATTCAACACAGTTTCTTATCAGGATTTCAATTTGCTTGTCAATACCGGGCCACCAATAACAGGTTCTGACTCTTTGCTTTGTCTTTGTGATGCCAAGGTGACCTATGTGGCAAAGTTTTAGAATGTTGTCTCTGAGTGTGATGGGGGCTATGGCCTTGCCGATTCTATATAACACACCATTTTCACAGCTGAGTTCATTTCTTATTTCCCAATAAACTTTGACATTGTCATGAAGATGGCGTTTCTCTGGCCAAGAGGTGTTGACAAGTTTACATACGTCTTTAAGTGTTGAATCCTGAGACATATGATTCTCCCATTCTCCTGCAGAGATTCCATCAAAATCCGTGTTGAAGAGCAGAGACACTTTTTCATCATCCTCAAGTGCATCCATATTTCCATTGTGTAGCAGGGGTAGTCTGCTGAGGAAATCAGCAACTTTGTTCTTGATCCCCGGCCAATATTCAGCTGTGTAGTTGTAATTCAATAATTTGATTGACATTTTACTTAGTCGTGGTGAAGCATTTTGCAAACCAGAGGCAGATAAGATTTTAATTAAGGGCTTGTGGTCTGTGCGAAGATGTATATTGTATCTCCATATGTATGCTCTGAAGTAATTGAGCGCCCATGAACAGGCCAGCATCTCACGTTCTATTACAGAGTATTTCTCCTCAGCAGGGGTGAGTGATCTTGAGGCAAAGGCCACGACCCATTCTTGGTTTGAATTATCCTTCTGCGCTAATACAGCACCCAATCCTTTGTTGCTGGCATCAGTTGTTACATAGATTTCAGCTCTGGGATCAAATCCTTTGAGGAAAGGTGCTTCGCCGATTTCTTTTTTGATTGTTTCAAAGGTGTTCTGACATTCCAGGGACCATTCAAATGTTGATTTATTTTTTAGTAATTGTCTTAGACTGTACATTTTTTCTGAAAAATTTCTTATGAATTTGGAGTAATACTCAGTTAATCAGAGAAAGGCTCTAATATCCTCTTTGCTGGATGGGCATGGAGCATTGAGACTGGCATCTACTAAACCCTGTTTTGGTTTGATACCATCGTGGCTAATAGTGTGCCCCAAATAAACCACTTTGTCCTGAGATATTTTACATTTGTCTAATTCAACAGTAGGACCATGCATTTTTAGTTTGTTAAAAACTTGCTTTAAGCGTGTGTCATTGCTGCCCATGACCAAGATATCGTCTTGGAAGAACCTGATGCCAACAACGCCCTCAAAGATGGAAGTCATGACTCTTTGGAAAAGTGCTGCGGCCGAGGATAACCCAAACGGTACCCTGGTGAAACGGTAACAACCAAATGGGGTAATGAATGTGGTGTATTTCTTGCTGTCCACGTGTAGGGGTATTTGGTGATACGCGGATTTTAAATCAATAATGGAAAATATACACATATCATTTAACATTTCACAAATACGTGGTAGAGGATACTGATCAACAATAATGTTTTTGTTAAGATCCCTAAGGTCAATGCAAAGTCTAATTTTTCCATTGGGACGTTTGACCACCACCAAATGAGAAACCCACTCCGCAGACTCAACCTCCTCAATTATTCCATCTTTGACCAGTCTATTCAGTTCAACTTGAACATCATTTCTTACCGACACTGGTAAGTGTCTTACCTTGTGAATACATGGAACGACCGAGTCTTTCAGTTCTATTTTATGTTCAAAACTGTTAAGAAGACCAACTTTACCAGAGAACACTTCAGGAAAATCTTTGGGAATGGTATTCTTGCATGACTCATCAACAGACAAAATAGGATCTGCGCTGTTTGGGTTGAGGATTATTCCCAGATCGGCTTGATCGCTCCAACCAAGTACCGAAGGTCCCTTTTTAGCAACAAAAAGTTTACAACATGCTTTCCTGTTTTTGAATTCTAATTCTAATTCACGTGTTCCTAAAAATTCAATGTTGTTGCCAGTGTAACTTCTAGCAATGATACTGGATTTTTCTAGTGATGTAACAATTTTGTCCATGAGCAGTTGTTTCCATACATTCTCATTGATGATCGTGAAAGGGGAGCCAGAATCAGCCATTAAGTTCACAATTACCCCACCCAATTTCACATCACACATGGGTTTCTTTTTTTTAATGGGTGTGAGCTCCAATACGTCATATTCAATGGAGAATACGTTGTTGATGCTATCTGAGTCTGAGTACTCTGAATTTTCATCCGAAGAGTCACTCTCTTCTTGAATTTGTCTGACATGTTTGCTATGTTTAAAGGATCCCCTATTGCAAGCATTGGCAATGTGACCTGTCAAACCACATGACATGCACTTCTGATGTCTGGCAGGGCATTTCGTGGAATCTGCTAAATGGTTAGGAGAACCACATCGATAACATTTGAGTTCAGGGAGATCTTTGTATTTTATGCTGTGACCCTTCTCACTTCTGTGTTTGGATTTGTACGGTTCACTTTTCTTGTGGAGTAGTGTGGCTCACTGGTTAGAGGCAGCAGGCCTGAGAGCAGAAGTCAGCCCGGGACCAGGGTTCAATTCCCGACGCGGCAGGGTCGTGGACCTTGGTCAGCGGACTCGATAATTCTCGCTTCGGTGCTTACTCTAATCAGGGTTTCCACTTGGCAACTCTGGGCATTAGCTTGCCTAATCTCCACAACGACCCACCAATTCCGGGGATGCCTGGCTCCACCTTGGGGACTCCCAGCAAGGGACCATCCCACAGGGAAAGCCAGGACGGGTTCCCCAGAGTTATACAGCGCCGGGACGCCCCGTTGCTGGGGCAGCTGTGCGCTTTACAAGTGTACTACATTTACATTTACATTTGTGATAATCATGCGCAACTTCCTTACTGTTGACCTTTTGTCTTAGCTGGTTAGCATTAGATGAATGTATACCTTTGACAACAACTGGCTCATCCAAAACTGCTTTGGCACATCTGCCGGTAAGTTCTGCTTTTTTAACCAGAGCGACAACTTCTTTTAAGGAAGATTCTCCGTTGACCAAGAGTTTGTCTTGGATATTAGGGTTGCTCGCATGCATGATAATTTGATCACAAACAAGTTCTTCTTGCAATTGACTAAATCTACAGGTTAAAGCCAAATTATTCAAGGCCGCGACGTAATCATCAATGCTCTCATCTTTGCCCTGTTTTCTTCTAGAAAAGTTGTAACGGTCAACAGCAACACATACTATAGGTGAAAAATGGGCATCCAGATCATCTAAAGCGTGTTGATGAACATTGTTGCCTTCTCTCACTTTTTTTTCAATGTTGTTGTAAGTCTTGACACCCCCTGGACCTAAACAGTACAAGAGCACTTTCTTTTTCTTTTCAGCTTCTTTTGAAGTCCTCATCCTCAACAGTTTCTATATAATTAGTAAAATACTCTTTCCATTCCTTCCATGGCATACAGGGAGCACCTTTGAGGGGTAGAAATGCTTGAGGCTGTGCAAGATTCAAAGAACTTAAAGCACACATTGCGAATTAGCGAAAGGAGGAAGGCAAACAGGTTTCCAGCTTTAAAAGCAAAAGTGAAGTTTCACGTTGCAGTTGTTGTTACACAAACGCTGGTGTTCTTCCACACTTGTCACTATTTCCTGATCCACAATAAAGCATACAAAGAAGAAAATGATGTCAGCAACAAAGGATTGGGTGCTGTATTAGCGCAGAAGGATAATATAAGGAACATATGATTCTCCCATTCTCGTGCAGAGATTCCATCAAAATCCGTGTTGAAGAGCAGAGCCACTTTTCCATCATCCTCAAGTGCATCCATATATCCATTGTGCTTTGCACGCGTGGGTTCGTATCCCATCCTCGTCGCCACTTGTTGCAAGTAAATCAACGGAACCAAGCAGTCAGAATCAAAATTAGGTTTAATCATAAACAGCCCCACACCTGGAGCGATGCGTGGGTCAGGAAGGTAATCACTCATATGACAGTTTGGCAGTTGGAGTGGAACAGAAGGAAAGGTGGAACGTTGGGGAACCAATGGGAGGGGATATGGCGACAATGGGTGCTCTCGCGTAGGAAAGGTGACAGGTTGTCGTCACATACGAGGGCACGAGGAAGTACAGAACTAGGATATAACACAGAGCACTTGCCCTTCATACAACGAATCAGGAAAACAGCACCTTCCTGGAGAATAAAATCAAACTGGCATAGTGGGTCGGCACAAACAACTCGTCAATATTGTGATGAAGCGAGTGAGTCGGTAGTATAAAAATAAAATTATTTATATAAGTGCCTTACAATGACCCACTGGTGTACAGGAACACGACGTCCTACACCAACCAACTCCAACCACTTCTCTATTCTAACCACATCACAATGTAAATGTATTGCGACTTATATAGCGCACGTATCACCCGAAGGTATCAAGGCGCTTGCTTAGGGAACCCGTCCTGGTATTCCCCTGTGAGATACCCCGGCAGGGTATCCACAAGGTGAAAGCCAGGCATCCCGCCGTGAGGGGCCGTAGTGGAGATTAAGCAAGCTATTGCCCAGAGTCGCAGAGTGTGACCCCGTGAGTCGAGTAGGCACCGGAGCGAGAATTGTCGAGTCCGTGGAATTTTTGAGCCCGAGACCCGCCGAGGCAGGGAATCGAACCCTGGTCCACAGCCGATCTCAGCTTCCAGGTCTGCCGCCTCTAACCACTGAGCCACGCTTCTCCACAATGACATCAGTACATTCTATAAGGCATCAATGCATTCCAAATTACATTATTGCAACATGGAAATAGTAAGATACTTACATAACTAAACATCCCAAGTCAAAAAGGAATATCATTCTGGAGTCATCTGATGACTTGAGCCAGGCTATTCCTGTAAAATCTGGGGAAGTCATACCAAGCCATCCTGAAGTATGCCTATAGGGCAGAATAGTTGAATGATATGGCTCTACAGGCGACCGAGAAACTACACCAGGATAAGTTCCTGATTACTTCCGTGGAAAACATTTGATGATCATTTACTACTGCAGGATGATCTCATGGTGATTTCAGGATTAGTCTGAATTACTCCAGGATGAGTTCCTGATTACTTCAGTGGAAAAGGTGAGGATATTGTACTACTGCAGGATGCTTTTTATCAAAGGAGGGAGGGGAATAGATCAATTGATCAACGGACACAGATTACCACTCTGAGGGGTGGAAGGTCCAGTATCAGCAAGTGTCCGTTTCAGGTACAACTGGCGCAATAAAGGGGTTGCTGAACTGTTCCTATAGACAGACTAGGGGGATTTGACTGGCGTGACCAAGGTGTAAAAAGAGACACCCTAGGGCATCCATTTTGTTGGATTTAGTTGCCTCACACACCCAGAAGGGTGTCATGCTTCATCATCGGCGTTTGCTCCTCGTCGGGGAGGCGGTGCAATCCCCGACGGGCTCACCTCAAAGAGGGGCTCTTTGGCGGAGATCTTTTTATCCAACAGCCTTATGGTGAAGTGGGGGTGTGTGGGCAGGATGTAATGTTGTGTAGCAAAAATATTAAAATGTAGCAAGGGGTACCGGAATTAACTTTATTCTGAGGGTCCCCTGGCTGCTATTAAAAGGTGAAACTAGCTCGCTAGGTATCAGCCAGTTAGGTCGAGTGACCCTAGAGAAGGCTAGAAGTGAGACTGGTCGACATGTTTCTCGCTCAGGGTAAAGTCACCCGCGATTCATCAGGACCTTATAAAAAGTGTAAAGAAGAAGAAGAATTACAACAACATGCTTGTGTCATGTGTGTGGTGTACAATACCTCTGTGGAAGCTCCTATGCCTAAGTACAGAGAAAAATAAAGAGACAAGTTATGGTTATAACGTTTTCATGTGGACCACAACAAGTCAAGTCAACGCCAGGACATGTACATAATATGGCATGCTGGTGGTACTGTGAACCATTGAGCACAATCCAAGCATGCCTAGGTGTATGGAGCGTGTCGCGTGCATAGTGAGGTGCACATACACACTCTCTATACGTGAAGGAAAAGTGTAGAATGAGTGGTTTAAAAACAAAAGGTTAAAAATGCAGCAGTCTAAGAGGGGTAATCCTCACATCCAGTGTCTTACAAGGGCAATTCGGGTGAATATAGATAACGACCTTGTAACACTGTGATTTCCCACCAAAAGTCTCACACTGTGGTTTAAAAAGCGGCATAGTGAACTATAAGCGTGTTCCCTACTCACCTAATGGTCAGGGACTACTTGCCACATGAGGGGTCGGCGGGTCAGTACATCGGGGGTGAGTCTATTGAATGCAGCTAAAGGGAGCACAAAAGCAAAGTCTAAGAGCTATAATCACTGGTAAGGTACTGGCCTAATGTAGATCTTACTGGCCTCCATAGTCGTGCTCACACAGGATACACTCACCTCACTCTGCCCGTGTCCGCGTGGAAAAACCTACCCATCTCCGCCGAGCTCGAGTAGATGAGTGAGCTCGACGGTGGGTGTATTTAAACAAGTCGACTTTGGCTAAAGCGTCAACACCTGTTTGTTAAATGTCACGTGATCGTGACTGGTAATGTGGCGGCCATCTTAAGATGGTTGAGGGAGTAATCTTATTCCTTTCTGTTTAATATGAAGACGCTAGCGCGTGTGTATTAGGAAACCTCAATGATGAGTGCCAGACCCTAGAAGCTGACAAGGGTAGTCCCCCGTCTGGGAAATATAAAAATATATAAATATATAAAGCCCGCAGTGTACCGGTTGTGCATACAGATTTTACCGCTAAGTGTAGCTGGTCACGTGATGTAAATACTGACAGTAGCGGCCATGATGTAATGGGTAAGGAGTCCGTGTCCGCTATGAACCAGCTGGTGTGGTCTTTTGGAAGGGGTGTATCAATGGATAGGCCAAAGTACAAGCTATCCTTTAAACAGACCCTGGTATGTCATATGGTCATCAATGGAGGCCAAAGGAAAATCTATCCTTTAAATCAGACCCTGGTGTATGATAGGGATACCAATGCAGGGTAGATGCCAAGCGGCAGTGTGTTGTCAGTGATAGAGCGGTCATCAGGGTAAGGTGACACTGGGCGCTTAGCCTGAACTGAGGTGGAAACGAGAGGAACAGGATGGTCTGGGTGATCATACCTGGGCGATAGATTCAAAGCGAGTGCCATGGGATGTCCTCATTGAGTCCCTGTTTGTCAGAAGAAAGGCGATGGACCCATCTTTGTTCCTTACGGAAAAGGGCATTTCTGGGGGAGTTTGGACTGGATTCAATAACTACCCACTTCAATGAATCTTCATTATGGTTAGAGTCTACATAGTGTTTGCACATTTTTGTGTGGGTCTTTTTGCAGCGGAAATTGCTGCGATGTTCAATGATGCGGGTTTTGATGGGGCGGGTTGTCATCCCGATGTACTGCAGACCACACGGGCAGATTAGCATGTATATACAGTGTGTCGTGTTGCAGTTGGTGTGGTGCCTAAGCTCCCATTTGAAAGTCTCAGAGAGCTGTATGTTCTTCAGAGTCAAAGTGTATCTGCATACCCCACACATGCCACATGGGTAATGGCCCATCACGGGAGGCAAGTGCCACAAGGTTTGTTGAGTTTCTTTCCTGACGTTCTTGGGCCTGGTGCTGATTAGGATATCCTTAAGGTTTTGTGATCTCTTAAAGGCAAACCTTGGTTGTTCCATAACCCTGTCCCCTGTGTTGAGGATACCCCAGTGGTGTTTGATTGTATTCCTGATTTTGTTCGACAGTGGGGTGAAGGTAGTCACACAGGTGATCGGTTGATTTTCAACAGTGGCTCTTACCTGTCGTTCAAGGAGAGCTTCTCGATTATTATTCCTGGCCCTTTTCTTGGCTTTCAAGACATCACTCTTAGGGTAGCCTCTATCAAGAAGGTTCCTAGAGAGGATTGCGGACTCTTTCTTGTAGTTGGACACCTCGCTACAATTGCGTCTTACCCGTAGGAATTGGCCGAAAGGCAGGTTAGTGCGTAGGGCCCTTGGATGATGACTCTTGTAGTGTAGTAGGCTGTTGCGGTCTGTGGGTTTCCTGTACATGGTGGTTTTAAGAGACCCTCCTTCCAGTTTTATTGTTAGGTCCAGGAAGGGAATCTCATTCGGAGAAGAGGCCATGGTGAAATGTAGGTAGGGGTTTAATGTGTTGACCCATTCAAAGAAAGCCTCGTGGGAGGTCGGCGGGCCTCTCCATAGGATGAGGATGTCATCAATGAAGCGTCTCCACATTTTGATGTTGTCTCGAAAGGGGTTCGACTCATGGTGTATGTGTTTACCTTCGAATTCCGCCATGTACAGACATGCCACCGAAGGGGCAAAAGTACTGCCCATAGATGTACCTTGGGTCTGGTGGTAATACTTCCCTCTGTACTCAAAATAGTTTTCGGTGAGGGCTAGGGTGGCACATTCCATAATGAAAGTCCGTGGAGTGTTGGAGTCCCAAGCTTCTAAGCCCAAACGTTCCTCTATTACCTCAAGAGTAGCCCTCTGAGGAATGTTCGTGTAGAGGGCTTCTACATCAAGGGTAATCAAGAGGTCAATATGTCCTGTGTCCTGGATGTCGTCCAGAGTGCGCAGGACATCCGTGGTGTCTTGGATGTATGAGGGAATACACCTCACAAGCGGTTGTAGGAAATGGTCACAGAATTGTGAGAGTGGCTCCAGTACGGAGTCTATCCCTGACACAATCGGTCTCCCTGGTATTGGCCTGGTTGCCTTATGGATCTTGGGCAATATATAAAAATATGGTACCCTTGGGTCCTTTTTTATAAGGAAATCTGCCTCTTTTTTAGTGATCCATTGTTCACATTCCGCGCTTGTCACCAGACTAGTTATTGTGGTCTGTAGGCGCATGGTTGGATCACTCGGAATGGGTGTATAATATCTTTGATCATTAAGTTGTCGAGTGCATTCCAAGTCGTAGTCCACAGTATTCATTAGAACTGTGGCTCCCCCTTTGTCCGCCTGTTTGATGGTGATCAAGGGGTCTTCTGCCAGTGATTTCAGTACAATCATCTCATTCTTAGAGATGTTGGAGTGTGGTGTATGTCGGTCTAATTTGTTGAGGTCTTTAAGCACCGCTTGTTCAAAAGTTAAGACTTCATTGGGGACCATCCCGTTATGGGGTGTGAAGGTTGATGGATTATGTAGGCCTGAGTCCTCAGTCGGTTCACAGGGCCTGCCTTCGAAGAAGGTTTTCAATCTTATTTTTCTAAAGAATGATTGGATTTCTCTAGTTTGTTGGAATAGATCGACCCTCGGGGTAGGGACAAAGCCCAAACCTCTCTGAAGGACCTCTTCCTCTTTCTCTGTGAGGAGGATATTGTACTACTGCAGGATGCTCTCATGATGATTTTAGGATTAGGCTGTATTATTCCAAAACGATCTTGTGATGACTTCAGGGTGGGAATTTACCACTCAAGGATGATCCCAGGATAACTTTAGAACGGACTGTACGAGTCAACAAGGACTTCATATATTTTACAATAGAATGGGTTCTGGCTGTATTACTGCCTGACGATTTCAAGATGGGGGGTTGTATTGTTCTAAAATGATCTTGAGTAGTAATGGGTAAACTTTGTTTGACCTACAAAGGAAGTTTAGAAATCCAGTTGTATTAGTTTGTAGGCAGAGCAGATCACCACTACAAAAAGAAACAAGCATTTGCAATGCAATAGGTCTCGCATTCACATGAGTTTGAGCTATTGGCATTGTAAATGACAATGCCTTTTATTTATGTTTTGAGTTTTAAAACGTAAATAAAAGGCATTGGCATTTACAATCCTAATAGCTTAAACTCTCGCAAATGTGAGACCTATTGTATTGCAAATGCTAGTCTAAACACACTTCGGACGCTGTTCCCTCGCTGAGCCCATGATCTATTCCTAGACCTAGAGGTTGGAGACCGGATGCTGCTGATTATCTAGCGACTGGAAAACAGCAACCACCTGTCCTAGGAGCAACTCACCCAACATCAGCAGTGAGGCGCTTCTGAGGCCCATTCGCCTCATTTAAAGAAACGTCCCATTGATCAACATGTATTTGTCCCTACTGAAATCCTTTATGTGCATGATACAGAATTAGCCTATTCCCTCTTGTATGGCGCAGCGTTGCTTTCTAGCTACGTTTGCACTGTATACATTAAAATACATAAATATGTAAAGTTCGACATTGAAGTAAAATGAAGCGCAAAAGCCACCGGAAAACCGTAACATGTTAAAAGTTAAGTGGATAAAATGAGCATAGTAAAAGCATGAGTGACAAATAGGAAAACGGTCAGAAAGAGAAAGCAACAGAGCGAGGTCAGGCACAAAGCAGTTGCAACAGAAAAGCGGGAAACTATGAGAGATTCAGTGAAAAAAAATAGAGAGAAAATGGGCAGAACATGGGAGGAAAACGAGCTGGGAGGCCAGAGTGGAGTTAGGGTACATATGTAGTTCCTGGGTAGAATAAAGGTGTGAGAGACAGGAGCTATGGAGCTATGGAGACCGAGGAGACAGGCAGAAACAGAAAAACAATAAACCAAAAAAAAGAAACGAAATAGGCGCAAATCGAAAGAAGGACTTGGAAGATGAGTAGTATCTAATGGGATATTTTGTAGACGAAAAATGAGCAAAAAGAACATGCAGATTTTTATTTGTGCGCTCGCCACAGCGAGCGATCTGTTTTCTATTATCATTATCTCGCTTGCGAGAACGCCCGTATCTGGCCACAATCATTGAAAACAGATGCGGCGTGCGGGTAACGCAATAGGAAGGAGGGGCCCGCTCATGGAAGCTTTTATCAGCGCCGCACGCCTCTCTGCAGACTCTCCTGCATTACAGAGAGGCGCGCGACGCGATCCGGTCTGCATTGGCATGCCGCGGAGAGAAGACCTGGCCGCGCGCACAACGTTATCCTATGGGGAAACGCTGCGCGCGTCCAGGTCTTGTCTCCCTTCGTCGGTCTCAAACTGCTGAGACAATGACTATAGTTCTCGCTTGCGAGAACGCGCTTTCAGCGCGTTCGTCGTAGGCGAGACCTAAAAACACCAATAATTGGTTCATAGTTGGTCTACAAAAAAAGAGCATATTTCCTTCTCTGAACAAAAGAAAACCCATGACTGTTTTACGTGCGCCACAAAAACAGAAGAGGAAACCGGAAAATGGAGACTCGGTTTTGAATTTACCTCAGATTAACACAGAAAAAAAGGATACCTGCATAGGATATGGTCATGCTACTCCAAGGTACTTCCACAGTTACTACTTTTCGAATTTTCTATGAGTGCCACTTTTACTAATACAACTTAACACTGGTGTGTTAAGCTATTGCACTAAGCAGAGAGCCACTAATAATAATACAGCACTCTTTTTAATTCTGCCTCACCTTTATTCTTTCATGTTGATCTTTGTTACTGTAATCAAATAATTTTGATGACAGCAGATGTAAAACAGTGACTACAAGTGTTGAGGTAAGTACCATCAATGCAGGATTGGTCTACAGTGAGCCATTATGCATGTAGGAGACTGCTCAAAAAGTATGTTGTGGTTGCCTGTCTGTACCTAAGCCTCTAAGTGGTCTTGTACATGGTGTACCTAAGCGTCCAAGTGGTCTTGTGCGTGGGCAAGTGGGTGCTGTAGTTCAGTGTTGATGTGACTGATGACTGCTATAACAGACTATGCAAAATGGCAGTGGTGAGTGATTGGTCTTTGTGGCTAAGATTAATTCAAGCATTCCATCCATCACTTTTTGTATACTTCATTGTTACATTAGACTGACAGATGTCTTAGCGCTTGATTTAGAGTTTGGAGTATGAGTGACTCCATCAGAAACACAACAATATTCTATCCATCCTATTTCAAGTAGCATAGGCTTAAGCACACCTGTAATAAGGCAGAGAGAAAATCTGTCATGTTTGTGATGGAGTACCTCTTCTTCCAAATTTTAAATCACACCCTTCCTAACCAATCAGCTGCTAAAACAGTGTGTTCATCCAGGGAACAGTTGTCATCTTACACTACTTTCTCCCGAGCCCTGTGACCAGAAGATAGTAAGAGAATCTGGCTACTTGACACTGGTGAGTGAATCCAGGGAATAGATATTTTGCTTCTTGATTTGTAAAGGAAAGTAGCATACAGAAGTTATCATAAAGGAAGCAACAACCATGTATATCTAAAGGCTATGGAACATGGTATGGTGACACTATGGAGTTCTCATTCACAGGCAAGGCCCACCGAGTGGTACTTACCCTGAAAAACCACCATATTAACTATGCTCTCCAACATTCAACAGCCCCTGGTGACTTCAGGCACCATATTTCAATTTTGTAATGGAAGCATGTTCTTCTATTGAAACACTGCTTTGACTTTGCATTGAAATGTGTGGGAGATGGAAAATATTTTGACAGTTTGAAACTCAGCTACATTTTTCTACAAATAATCATAAGGCCCACCAAAAGGTGTTATGACCAAAAGTTGTTATGACTTCACAGATTCCATAGGCCCCTCCTGTCACATACCCCTTTCATTCCAATTCTACCCAGTTGAGAGCACTCGTTCCAGTCCTACCTCAGTCTCTCCTGTCATGCCACCAACCCTTCACCATCCTGTGATCCTATCTTGGCAGCAAAAAACACTTGTCTTTTAAAAACGTCTGTGTCTCCTTCTGTTAGCCATTGCTTCTTGTACCCTCTCACTCCTGTATCATCCAACTCCCACCTTAACCAGCAGCCAATATTCTCCTACCTTTTGCCCCTACTCTCAACCATCCCCATCAAGCAGCATCGCATATCCTTTCTAGTCACCTGTACACTGCCACGCCCATCTGACATGTCCCTTTTCACTACGACAACCATCAACTATAACATCATTTGCACTTATTCACTTGCATTTTTCATCATCTGACATTTTTATCAAAGCCTCAACCCCCTAATTGTCCATCCATTAGAGTTCCTTATGAAACAGCTGAGTTAGTGGTGTGAACAAATGTACAGCAATGCTGTTTTCTTTCCAGACACCTATGAGATACCCTAAAATGAGGGTATCCATAATCCATCGGATATAACCAGATCTCTGTCTGAAGCTCAGGGGCTGATTTTGACACAGTTGCTGGCAATATGTAAGCATGAACTGAGACAGCTTTTAGTTGTCTGTTGTTGAAACAAATATTGTGGACAGTTCCAACACTTAGAGTGGACTTTCAGTCAGATCATTTCTTATTATTAGTAGGCTTTCTTGTCAGTTTCATTTGCTTACTTCTTATGCAAAGGCTTTGCTTCTTGACCCTCCCCTTAAACATAGCTTCTTTACAATCCTTTAGACTGTATGCCTTGTATCCTTTCACCACTAACATTTTCTTTTTATTTCAACACTCCATGGGTCTGTCTGTATGTGTTGTATTGCTCTGTTCCGCATCTGCTACTATTCCCCTCAAATCCCCATACCCACGCTGCCTGTGTTGCCCCCATACTTCGCTCACTACTTCCCTTGCCCCTCTTCATCTGGCTTTTTATGTCTCGCCTACTCAGCGCACAAGAACTGCTTTGGAGTGACCTCTTGGAATCACTCCGGGCTTTTGTGGAAACTCGGGCATGTTCTGCACTGTTTCCAATGAGCCATTGTGCATGTACGGCATTTACCTTGTGGGAGCGAGCAGCGGCGCCATCTGTTTGCAATTATCGTGCCCTCTGCTGCTCGCTCCCGTAAGGTAAACGCTGTTGATGGACTTTCACTTTCAAGGCTGCAGAGCCGCGCTTGTCTTTCAGCGTTTGTTAAATATAATTTCTGCATTTACTTGAGATAAATAGGCTTCCCCGATGGTAGTTTTCGTTTAGACCTGTAGATGGCAGTGTTTCGTACAAACTTTCCATTCAGTGGAATTATGCCTGAGACACGTATTTATGTATGTTTGTATATAATTATTTATTTATTTATTTTACGGGTGAGAACGCTTCCGAACACTCCTTCTCCTTTTAATTATTGCCCACACTCCTTAGTTTTAATGCTTAGCCTTTTTTATTTTCTGTTTAACTTATACCATTAATTATACCTGCCCCCCTCCCATCGTTTTTTAAAACTTCTGATTCTATCATTCCAATGTCATCACCACGAGATATTTGTATCTCGAGCTAATTAAACTGAAAATAAAATATATCACTCCTAGAGGGCATCCAGTCTCCAGCAGTTGCTTTGGTGGGCAGAGTTGCGATGCGGTGCTGGTTGGACCAGTGTCCCATCTGTAAATGTCCTCTCCCTCCCAGTGTTCCCACCCTTGTGCCCGCCACTCGTGACAGCCAGCAAAACAGATACTGTTCTCTCTTCCTGGGAACGGCAATGTTGTTCCTGTTTACATTTTACAAGTTACTTACTATTCCATTCCCTAACGGTATTTGCCTTTTCCAGGATGTTGTGTTTCTATAGTTTGTCCTTGCAAGAGTCGCTCCTAAGCAGTTGACCGTGTTTAGGTTGTGTGTGGGCCATGAAAGGAGTGCACTGCATCCCAAAGCCTCCCCCCCCTCCGGTCCTGTTAATTGTGCTTTGTTCTCCTATAGGTATCCCCCATGGTAATCATTTAAAATGTATATGCGCATTTGTCTTACGTCACTTTTTCTTTGCAACGTGATGATTAAACCTGCTCGGATATATTCACAGTAATTAATCAAAGCTTGATATTTTGTTCTAAACAATTACATTTTGAACCAAGTTCCGTGGAAAGTGAATAAGAATATTGAAGTGACCACAAACAAGAGGTAAGTTGCAGCTCTTGTAGATTTATTACTGTTCGTCTCCACAGCTTCCAGGTGTAGAGTAACAGCCCTAGGAAGTTCAAGTGTACACATTCTATAACCATGGTGCTAGGGGAACATTCTAATAAGAGATGGAATACATTACTACAAATATATATATATTTTTTTACAAATGTGAGATGTTAAAATGTGGGATTCCAACCTCTCACTGCAACATCAAGTGCACACAGTCTCTGCAGCATGCTTTGCCAAGATCAGGATGGTGAAAAAGTTCATCAACTTCTTACCTAACACTACTAGGAAGGCCGTAGTCCAGGCGTTGATCACCTCGCATCTAGACTACGCTAATGGCTTGTATACTGGCCTATCTGTAGGTCTGTGCCATCGACTTCAGACAGTCCAGAATGCTGCAGTACGACTGGTTGGGGGCATTACCCCACGCGAGCATATCTCGCCCCACCGTCGCAGACTTCATTGGCTGCCCATACATAAAAGAGCAGAATTCAAGGCACTGGTACTAGCTCACCGTGCATTGAGAGGCAAGGGCTCGGCCTACCTTTCCACCTGCCTCATCCCCTACAATAATATTAGGAATCTCCGATCCTCATCAAAAAACCTCCTCACCACCCCCCGATTTAAAAAAACTCAATCTGGTGGAAAAACTTTTCAAGTTTGTACAGCCCCCTCTGGAACAGGCTTCCAAACTTTATCCGGATGATCCAGGAAGAACTACCCTTTCGGAAGGCTTTAAAAACTTACCTTTTCTGTTAATCCCCCCCTCTTTAAATATACTTCTAATTCAGCACAAGATTGCACAGGAGCGCCGGGACACCCCGTTGGGGTAGCTGCGCGCTATAACAAAACCCACTAAATAAATAAAATAAATAAACAGTCTGGCAGAGTGAAAATAAGTAAAAGCACTAAGATTTTTTCTGCTAATTGTTTATTACTAAATAATGTTACACAATCTTATGACAAAGTAGGAAGGGTTAGAGTAGGGACTCTGTACCTAGCGACACAAACGAGACAGGCCCTGCTGAAACGCATCACCGGTCCTTTCTGAAGAATAACAAACTTCACTTGCTGAGCTTATAAGCCCAGCTGTGAGCACAGACGAGAATAGTAGGCCTCACTATTTAATTTAATAAAGACTTACATAGTTCAAACAGGTATGTGGGTGTGAACCATCTGAAGCTCCAATTAGGCCTTCCTTTGAAACTAAGATTGGCTTAGTATGAAAGGACATGAAAGTGCGAATGCTATTAAATATACTGCCAATATGTGTGGCTCACTGGTTAGAGGCAGCAGACCCGGAAGCAGAGGACATCCCGAAACCAGGGTTCAATTCCCGACGCGGCAGGGTTGTGGACCAGGGTCAGCGGACTCAATAATTCTCGCTTCGGTGCCTACTCTAACACGATCACACTCGGCAACTCTGGGCATTAGCGTGCCTCATCTCAACGGCCCCCCACATACACCGGGGATGCCTGGTTTCACCTTGGAGATACCCAGCAGGGATCATCTCACAGGGAAAGCCAGAACGGGTTCCCCAGTGGTCTACAGCGCTGGGACGCCCCATTGCTGGGGTAGCCATGCGCTTTTCAAGACAACCTAACATAACAAGACAACCTAACATAACAATATGACAGAATATTCCTTCTGTTCACATTGCAGTCATATCGTGTGCGCTAGGATAGGATTTTGATTTTAAAAACAAATCTTTAAAATGTTTCTGTAGCATTCTTGGGTTCCACTTTAAATCCCTGTGATTTCTCAAATATTGCTTAGTCGGTTCTGGGGTGGTTGCGGTCCAAGCCGTTCTTTAACTCAGGATGGCACATTGAGCAAGTCCTTAGTGTCAGGAGGTCTAGAAAATCAAATTCTGGGCCGTGTTCTAGAAAATCTATAAAACATTTTGCTCCCTTTCCATAAAGACGTGCTTCTTGAAGGGCGAACTGAAGGTTAATTTCCCTAATCCACAGACTGCGGCTGTGATTTAGGAAGTGTCCTTCAGAACTGTATTAAAGTGACACCCACAGAGCATACGACTCACCCACTGTGCCACCCAAGCATTGGCACTGCTCAGCGTAAATGGACAGCTCTAAATTAGAGCTCCATAAAGAGTGGAAATTGAAATGGCGCTGTTTTCCTGGAGGCTACAACCAGGGTGGAACACTATTTTTGTGAAGAGTGGGATGGTCCTGGGAACTAAGTGAGGCTCAACTAACTGGTGCCTCCGAGCTGCGTTTGTTGTACTTGCAGTGCTCTAATGGGGATGTATGACATTACAACGCATGCTTTTACCACGCATGCCTTTACAACGCTGTTTTTACAACGCATGCCTTTACAACGCATAGTGCTTTGGGGCGCTGGGTAGTGAATAGTTTAATTTACTATTCCAACTCCAGTCCCCATGGATAGTAGGGAAGGTGTTGGATAGTAAATTAAACATATTCCCTATCCTAGAGCGCCCCCCAGCGCAATGCGTTGTAATAGTTTGCGTTGTAAAAGTTGCGGCGTAAAGGCACTGCGTGGTAAAAGTTGCGTTGTAAAGGATGTTTCCCCTCTAATGGTGATTGTTGTCCACGAAATTTAGTACAGTTGTGAGCTCATCAATAATATTGAATATCAGAGCTGAGGGGGTGTGTGGTCAGTTTTGCGTGTTGCTTCGTGGTAGAAGGATGGGTGCACAGTGATATTCAAACAACAGCACCTGCCCTGCACTGCGCTTGTGCGCACACTCATTCGGTGTGCTCTACCGTGTGTGCTGTTTATCATCATGCTGTTGAGAGTTGTTGATAACTTTAAAAAAAGTCTGAACTGCGTTGGATGGATATAGAGAGGACTGCCTGTTGAATGTTTGTGTTGTTGAATGGGTTGGTGTTATTGAACCAATACCCAACTACAAGATTTATTTGCTTTTTGCTGTATGCGAGAGAGGTGTGCGGTCTAGTTTCTTCTCTTGCCATCTGGCACTAGACTAGTAGGTGAACTGCCCATTAAAAACCATGCATCTATATCGTGCCAAGCTAGCCGGAGTGGCAGCGGAGCAATGTGCATTTACAGCAAATGAGCATAATCACTGACTGCCCTATAATCTAGAGGGAAGGACGCACACTGCAGGATTACTGCAATAAAGTCCAGTGATGCAGAATGAGTGAAATAACCTCTGGAGCAGATATGCAAGCTAGTGTATCAGACATAAGTAGGGGACATGCAGATTTTTAAAGGCATAAATAGAGCTTGGTACTGTACGTTTATGGCAAGTGAGCACAATAACAAATAGAAGAACTCTCAAAGTTGGCATGCCAAGTATATGTTTCAAAATCTGTGAAAGGCCCAGATTTTTTTATAGCACAGGTGGGCATCTCAGACCCTTTCATGCAGCAGAACCAACCAAAAGGTGGAAAATCTTCCCTCAGAGAGCTCTCGTCAAGCAGTGGCTTAAAACCTAGCCAGTTTGGCACCCTGCACATAGAATGGTAAGTAGTGCTTGGTACATTGCATCTCTGGCAGAATAAAACTGATCGGGCAGTGTCTTTTTTGCCACATCAGTGACAGAAATGATTTGAAACCATATTTGTGTCAGTATAACTTTCTAAAAGCTTTCAACCTAATCAGTAACTATATTAGAACCAATATGATACAGATAAGATACCCTGTGCATTCTAGCCAACTCATACATGTGCGAAAAAGGCATACAGATTGGTTGCAAGGAAAATCCTACTTTCTAAACTGGCTTTGCAAATTGCTAAAATAGTAATTGTATAGCTACACCACCCAGGAATATATGCTGCATAGTTAAGCACTTATAAGGTCCCAAAGGCGAGACCTATTGGCTATGCCAATGCTTGTTTTTAAATGTTATCTTTTAAACACCTTCCAAGATCCTCTTGATATCCTGCTCTGGCGTTGACTGCTCCTCGCACACCTCCCCGCCCATCCTTATGCCCCTGTCACCATTGTGTTCTTTAAAAAGAAAACTACAATTTGCTGCCGGGTCATTCCATTTTGGAACTGTAAATGAAAACAATAACCAAAATGTGCACCATATCATTACGTTGCTCAGTGATGCTGAGGACGCTGCTATTTTAAGACTCATATGTCATTCAATTTTTTGTTGGTACAGTTCAGCATCAGCAATACACCGATGACCATTTTTAGGTCTCGCGCCTGCGATTGCAGGGCGAGAAGCCCTGATGTCGCAAAGCGAGTCTATTGCAATCGTTTCAGTCCTTTCAGCTTTCAAGGACTACCCAGAGGAGACAAGAGACTGGCACACGCACGCAGCCTGCCGAAATCGGATCAGGTCGCGCGCGTGAACACGCGCTCCGATTCCAGCAGGCTGTTCACAACACATGCACACGCAGGCAGGCACACACGCAGGCACACACAACACACACACAGACAGACGCACGCACACACACAACACACACACAGACAGACAGACGCACGCACACACACACACACACACACACAGACGCACACACACACGTGCACACACACGCGCACACATCCCCCCACTCACCGGGCTCTTTCAGCGTGTTCCGTGTCCCTGTCTCTCTCGTCAGCCAGTGGGTCAGTCTCGAGCTCCCTCCGCAGCGCTGGTCTTCACCCGGGCCCCCTCCTGGGACCCTGGACTTCAGATGCCGCACTCCGCTTTGGCGCCGGGGCTCGGAGCGCCCATGCGTGGGCAGCCCCCACCCTCTCACTCTCAGCCCGGGCTGCTTTCGGTTTCGCGGTCTTCCGAGACCACCTGGACTTCCATCTGAGCGGTCGCTTCCCTCACGCTCTCTGACCACGAAATCAGCCCGCTTTCCCAGCTGTTAAAGCGTCTTCCGAACTGCTTGGTATCGTTACCCATAGAATCTTCGCTGTTAATTCATCTGTTGACATAGCGCCTAATCGTATTTTCATCACAGCATAGTGCGCGTGTAGCTTTTTTGAAGAGCGCTTAATTGTATTTCAACTATATTTTATTCATTCACGTAGCGCAAGGAAACCTAGCGTTTAATTGCCTTGTTGTGACTATTTGGCGCCAGACTGCATTGCTTGAAAAGTTTAGCGCGTGTCTCAAAAGCAAGTTTCATACCTAGCGCTCGACTGCTTGCACTGGTAACATATTACATTGGTAACGCTTGACTGCATTACATAGAAAGTTGACGTAATTGTGGCTGCTGCTGCCATCTGCTCTGTGAATTTCTAACGCTGCCTTACTGGGTACATTACTTGGAAATAGAAATTAGTTTTAGCCGAGCTCTGTTTTCACTTTCCATTCTCCATTTGGTGTCTGGTTTGTTGTGTGTTCCCTTGGCCCGCCTACCCTCCCAGCTGCCCCTCCCACCCACGAACAATACGATCTCCTCCTCCTTCCCTCGATTGTGACCACCTGGACTTCCATCTAAGCGGTCGCTCCCCTCACGCTCTCTGACCACGAAATCAGCCCGCTTTCCCAGCTGTTAAAGCGTCTTCCGAACTGCTTGGTATCGTTACCCATAGAATCTTCGCTGTTAATTCATCTGTTGACATAGCGCCTAATCGTATTTTCATCACAGCATAGCGCGCGTGTAGCTTTTTTGAAGAGCGCTTAATTGTATTTCAACTATATTTTATTCGTTCACGTAGCGCAAGGAAACCTAGCGCTTAATTGCCTTGTTGTGACTATTTGGCGCCAGACTGCATTGCTTGAAAAGTTTAGCGCGTGTCTCAAAAGCAAGTTTCATACCTAGCGCTCGACTGCTTGCACTGGTAACATATTACATTGGTAACGCTTGACTGCATTACATAGAAAGTTGACGTAATTGTGGCTGCTGCTGCCATCTGCTCTGTGAATTTCTAACGCTGCCTTACTGGGTACATTACTTGGAAATAGAAATTAGTTTTAGCCGAGCTCTGTTTTCACTTTCCATTCTCCATTTGGTGTCTGGTTTGTTGTGTGTTCCCTTGGCCCGCCTACCCTCCCAGCTGCCCCTCCCACCCACCAACAATACGATCTCCTCCTCCTTCCCTCGATTGTGACCACCTGGACTTCCATCTAAGCGGTCGCTCCCCTCACGCTCTCTGACCACGAAATCAGCCCGCTTTCCCAGCTGTTAAAGCGTCTTCCGAACTGCTTGGTATCGTTACCCATAGAATCAATCGCTGTTAATTCATCTGTTGACATAGCGCCTAATCGTATTTTCATCACAGCATAGCGCGCGTGTAGCTTTTTGAAGAGCGCTTAATTGTATTTCAACTATATTTTATTCATTCACGTAGCGCAAGGAAACGCAGCGCTTAATTGCCTTGTTGTGACTATTTGGCGCCAGACTGCATTGCTTGAAAAGTTTAGCGCGTGTCTCAAAAGCAAGTTTCATACCTAGCGCCCGACTGCTTGCACTGGTAACATATTACATTGGTAACGCTTGACTGCATTACATAGAAATTTGACGTAATTGTGGCTGCTGCTGCCATCTGCTCTGTGAATTTCTAACGCTGCCTTACTGGGTACATTACTTGGAAATAGAAATTAGTTTTAGCCAAGCTCTGTTTTCACTTTCCATTCTCCATTTGGTGTCTGGTTTGTTGTGTGTTCCCTTGGCCCGCCTACCCTCCCAGCTGCCCCTCCCACGCTCCGCCCCCCCCACTATCCATTTAAGACGGATGTCCCAACGCGCAGCGTCCACGCGCTGCGGCCGCGCCCCATGCGCGCCGAAGGTGCGCCAAAGGTAAGCCCGTCTACGACCGTCCGCGCCTGGACCGCGCCCAGCGCCAGACCCCCTGGCCCTCGTACCACCCACCCCACCCGCATTACTTACGACGCCACCACCCTCTTAGCCCTAAACCCCGGCCGTCTCCCCTACTGCGTCCAAGCCGCTCCTGGACACACCCATGGACCCTTCTCCTGCAACTCCTGCAAGTTCGACGGCTCCAAGGACAACGCCTCATCCACGAACACACAACACATATCTGACTCCAACCACCTAAAATGCATCCTGCTCAACACCCGCTCAGTCCACAGACACGCCATTGACCTCTGGTACCTACTAGACACCATCTCTCCCGACGTCGCCTTCCTAACAGAAACATGGATGAACGCCTCATCAGCCCCAGACATCACCATTGCCATCCCGGAAGGATACAAGATCATCCATAAGGACCGCACCGACCATACAGGAGGAGGCATCGCTATCGTCCATAAGAACTCCATCCGCATCTCAACCAGCTCAGACGTCAACCTTACCAGCGCCGAACACCTTCACTTCCAGATCCACACCGATCCCAAGACCACACTCAGAGGCACCCTCCTCTACCGACCTCCAGGATCCCGTGCACAATTCAGCGACGACATCACTGACTTTATCACCCCACACGCCCTCTCCTCCGAGGAATACATTCTACTGGGAGACCTCAATTTTCACCTGGAAAAGAGCAATGACAGCAACGCCACCACCCTTCTGGACAATCTCGCCAACCTCGGACTCAAACAACTTGTCACTACCCCCACCCACATCGCAGGTCACACACTCGACCCTATCTTCACCTCCAGCAAACATATCTCCTTCAGTCACACCACAACTTTACATTGGACGGACCACAGCTGCGTTCACTTTATCTACAATAAGACCACAACCCACAACCATCCTCAACCTACTCTGCGAAGAAACTGGAACAAAATCACCATCGACCAGATCTCCTCATCGCTTCTTCAAAACCCCCCTGTCCACTCCTCAAACCCCGACCAAGCAGCCATTAACCTCACCCAATGGCTATCCAACAGCGCCGACATCCTAGCACCATTGAAAAAACGTCAAATCAAACTAGGCAGCAAAAACGCCTCCTGGTTCAACGATGATCTTAAGAAATCGAAGAAACTCTGTCGCTCCCTCGAGAAGGCCTGGAAAAAAGACCCAAACACCAGCACCAGGGACGCCTTCAAAAACGCCACCCGCACACACCACCAACTAATCCGATCTGCCAAGAAAGCCGCATTCAAAGACCGACTAGACAACAACGCCCACAACAGCAAGGAATTATTCAACATCGTCAAAGAATTTACCAATCCCTCAGCCAACTCCAACGACATCACCCCCTCTCAAGCCCTCTGCGACTCCCTAGCTTTGTTCTTCCACAACAAAATCGCAGACATCCACAACAGCTTCGACAACCAACCCGGAGACCAGCCCACCCAACAATCTGCAGGACCTTCACCCCCCTTGAACATCCTTAATGACTGGAACCCAATCTCCACTGAAGACACCATCCACCTGATGAACTCCATCCACTCAGGATCCCCCACAGACCCATGCCCTCACCACATCTTCAACAAAGCAGACTCCATCATAGCACCACACCTCCGAGATGTCATCAACTGCTCACTCAACTTTCCACCTTCCCGGAAAGCTGGAAACACGCCAAACTTAGCGCCCTTCTGAAAAAAACCCACAGCTGACCCCACCGAACTCAAAAACTACCGCCCCATCTCGCTCCTTCCATTCCCAGCCAAAGTCATCGAGAAAGTTGTCAACAACCAGCTCGCCGCCTTCCTCGAAACCAACAAATCCCTCGACCCCTCACAGTCCGGCTTCCGAGCCAAACACAGCACGGAGACCGCCCTCATCGCAGCAACAGACGACATTCGAACTCTACTGGACAATGGAGACACAGTCGCCCTCATCCTCCTTGACCTCTCCGCAGCCTTCGACACAGTCTGCCATAGCACCCTTCTACAGCGCCTCAGAAACATCGGAATCCAAGGAAAAGCACTGGAATGGATCACCTCATTCCTCACCGGAAGAACCCAGAGAGTCCGCCTCCCACCATTCAAGTCAGAGGCCACTGAAGTCATCTGCGGCGTACCACAAGGATCCTCACTCAGCCCCACCCTCTTCAACGTATACATGAGCCCCCTCGCGGCCATCGCACGCCAACACAACCTCAACATCATCTCCTACGCTGACGACACTCAACTGATCCTCTCACTCACCAAAGACCCTAAAACCGCCAAAACCAACCTACACGAAGGAATGAAAGAAGTAGCCGAGTGGATGAAGCACAGCCGTCTGAAACTGAACTCAGACAAAACAGAAGTCCTTATCTTAGGTACCTTCCCCTCCGCCTGGGATGACTCCTGGTGGCCGGAGGCCCTTGGAAAAGCACCCATCCCGACGGACCACGCACGGAACCTGGGCGTCATCCTGGACTCCTCACTCTCTATGAACAAACAGGTCAACGCCGTCTCATCATCCTGCTTCAACATTCTTCGCATGCTCAAAAAAACATTTCGCTGGATCCCCACCGAAACCAGAAAAACGGTCACCCATGCACTGGTTACAAGCCGCCTGGACTACGGAAACACCCTATACGCCGGTACCACCGCAAAACTCCAGAAAAAACTCCAACGCATCCAGAACGCATCAGCCAGACTCATACTAGACATACCGCGTAAAGACCACATCTCCGGTCACCTGAAAAACCTCCACTGGCTTCCCGTCAATAAGAGGATTACTTTCCGCCTCCTAACACACGCACACAAAGCACTGTACGAACTCGGACCCGAATGCCTCAACACACGACTCTCCTTCTACACCCCCCCCGCCAGCTACGATCCTCCAACCAAGCCCTTGCTACCGTACCTCGCATCAACAAAACCACCATGGGAGGTAGATCCTTCTCCTACCTGGCAGCTAAAACCTGGAACTCACTTCCCACTCACCTTCGTCTCACTCAGAACCACCTAGCATTCAGAAAGCAACTTAAAACTTGGATATTCGACAAGTAATTCCCCACCCTTCTTCAAGCGCCTTGAGACCCCCTGGGTATGTAGCGCGCTATATAAATTCCTTGACTTGACTTGACTCGTGTTGCTGGTTGAAAACTGTTGCTTGTTTTCTCTGCTGTTTCCCGAACTGTAAGTAGCACATCACGCCCTTAATCTTAAACAATGGCGACCGCACAGCTCATTTACTAAATGTTCTTTTTTTATTTGACAATCTTTCGGAGTCGTGCCAACATCCACGCTGATCTCCTATCTCCAGTGTGTTAGCGAGTGGACGGCAGCTGCCAGATGTCTCACGCACTCCTCCTGATGTGGAGCACATGCAAAGTCAAGGAACAGAGAGAGCGCGTTCACCAGAGTTGGGTTCATTTCACAATAGCCGTGGCAAGAACACAGCCTCGCACTGTGGGGGGCACTTTCAATTCAGCGTTTGTAATACTAGTAAACGTCCAATATGCGAGAGTGCACTATGTTCAAGCAAAACGTGCAATATGTAGCCGTGTGGGTTTAGTGGCGCTGCGCAAGCTCGGGTCAAGTGCAGTTTCTGTACCTCTTTGGTTAGGGGGGCCAGAAGCAGTACTGCTGCACTTCTCATTAAAGACTGGACCCCTTGTCCCGCATCGGATCCTTCCGAATTATGGAATTTCGTTAACTTACTTTAACCACTGACACAAAAGCCACTCTCACAACTGCAACAGCATTTATTTATGTAACTGCACATCTCGGTATTTGTTGCTTGTGGGGCACACAGCGAGTCCTCCACAAGGCAAGTCTTTCCAATAAATGTTACATGTGTGGCCAATGAGAATGATGTTATATGTGATAAATACTGTCCTGGACATAGCATATACAGATGAAAAGTGCATCTTTTGACACAAATTCCTAAAGTGTCTATGGCGTGTTGAAAGTGTGCTTATCCTACTACGGTGCTACATCATTTTGACTGAAAATAAGCTTTTATATTAATACAGGGGGATACCAATACCATGGGTAGAAACAATAGCATAGCATACAGTACGATGAAAACCCGTTGAGTGCCCAAGATCACAAAAGAAGCACGCTGACACCATCATTGAACTATGACTCCAAAAACAACATGACTCAGAAAATCTGGTGGAAACCGAGCTGTTTCCACTACTTTTAGATTCAGTGCTGGTATCTGGGGAAATTATTGGTGGTAAAAATGACGTCATTTTTTCTCTGCATTTACCAAAAATGATTTTCTAGTGGTAATGGAAACCGTTTTGTGTGTCCCTGATGCTGTAAAACTGCATCATTTAAGCAGTTTCACAGCTAAATTAAATTCCTAAGCAAGCTTCAATATATATGAAGGACCCATAAGTTACATCTCATAAATATAATACATCCGTTATATTAGAACATACAATGATTTTGGGTTTGCAATTCTGTCAATTTTAAATGAAAATAGGCCATATTTGAAAAAAGAGCTAAAACAGAAATATGTTTATTTTTTGCATCAAACTAAGGAAGCCTAATTTGTGGATTTTTTGAAATTACTAAAATATTTACGCTCCTCACTCTTCGTGTTTAATTTCTAGTCCCCCCAGTACATCTATATTTGAAAATACCTTGAAAGTTTATAGGTGAAAGCATGCACATTTTTATTTTGATGTATGGTAAGGTATTGTGGCTACCTACACGTACTAACTTCAGCTACACAATTGCAGTCAGTCAAGGGAAAGTAAACCGAGATCTCTAAGTTATCAAAACATATACAGTTCTGCTGGTGAACAAATAGCATTATCCATAGAAAAAAATACATTTGAGACCTTTTTATTGCATAGTTTCAATATGACCTTCTTTAAAGTGTTCTGGTGGTGCTGCAGTACCCACGCACCCCTACTTCTAGTGCCACTGTTGCAACACAACAGTTGTATGCACACAGCCGACCTTTGCACCCCCAGGATGAAGATGAGGAAATGGCAGCCGAGGAGACCACACCTGTGCTTGCAGGCATTCTGGTATAAATGGACCCTCACCAAAGCCCGCCGCAGATCAGGACACCCTTTTCTGAACTGTGGGCTCATAATCCGTTGCATTTGCAGAAATTGTGAGCCCAATCTTCATGCTGATGGCCCTTCTAGACCCCCTGCTGCAACATTTCAGTGTTTTCTTTTCCTTTTCTGCTAGTTCATTAGGTCTCGACCTCTGCCAATGCCTCTGGCATTGCAGATGTCGAGAGTATAGAGTTGAAACCAGGAAAGCTAAACCTGGCGGATTGCACCGAGTGCATGTGCCCGTGCACGCGCTTTCCATTTGGTCTCCCCCGCCCCCTGCTTCACACTTCCTAGGAATGCGCACCCTGCCCCCGCAATGCCGAGAGCATTTTCCCGGCCGCTTTTCATTTCATTTCCTGGCCGCTTTTAAGTATACTGCGTGTCTTTTGCGCTTGATGACATTTCTGATGACATTTCTCTGTGGCTGCTGTATCAAGATTGATTCTCATGGAAAGTTTTCTGAGGATGCTATGTCTTTCCATCTTCTGATAATTATTCATGGCTGTTCTGTGGCAACGAATTCTGATATTTCTTGACTGGTGCATCGTGATTGATGTTTTGATGGTTGTTAAGGTTGCTCAATGATTTTGGATTATGAAATTTATTCATGGCTGCTTTGTCCTACTAATATTTTGCTCATGGATTCAGCAGCATCACAGCAGTTCTAGATTATATTTTTTTCTGGCTTTTGTGTCTTTATGGATTCTGATAATTTGTTGTGGCAGTCACTTTGCATCGTGATGATATTTCTTCCTGGCCGCGGTTTCAGGACTGACGTGGATCATATCTCTCTTAGCTGTCTTGTCCTAAGCTCCAGTCCATCACCCTTCCCCACCAGGGATGCCACGATGCCTCTCTCCATGCCTCCTTGTTCTCTTCGCCAGTCTCTGCTGTTGATATTGGCGCAGGGAATGAGAACAGCAACAAATCTGCAGGCCTCATAATGTTAAACTAGTTGCTTGGCTGCTGTCTGGTGTGGACATTTCTTCTCACTCACGGGTGATTAAAGAGTGGTTTCAGATATTTGAGTTTTTAAGTAATGAAAAAGTCAAGTTAACTCTGAAAGCCAAAGGAAACTATTGATGAGCATTCCTCTGTTTATTTTCTACTTTTTCATTTGATATTTTTCTTTCTTTCTTGCTTTTTCTCTTGCTATCCCTCATTGTCTCTTTCCTCTTTCTCTTCATTTTTCTTTCTGTCTCTCCTTTTGTATTTCTTTCTTTTATGTTTTTATTTTTTCCTTTCATATTAGTATTTGCATTCTTTTTGTTCTCTTGGCTTCTAACTCTCGTTCATTCACCTTTTTTCTTACACTACTTAACTATTGGCATTGTAAATGACAAAGCTATTAATTTAGCTATTTTCAAAACCAACACATAAATAAAAAAACTGTCATTTACAAGACCAATACCTCAAACTTTCATAATGTGAGACCTATTGCATTGCAAATGCTTGTTTGTGTTAGCAGTGTCAAAGCCAATAGGTCTCTATTAGCAAGAAAGCAAGACCTATTGGCTTTGCCATTGCTTGCTTACAAAAGAAAATGGTCAGTTTTTTTAGAAACTTGCGGAAACAGTTTATATTTTTTCTCTGCTGTTGAGCCCAGTTGTTTGTATCTGTAGTTCATGTAGAGTCTCTGCAAGATCTCTGATGTTGGAAACAGGCGCTTGGTATTGGTCAATTAAAAAAGCAGATGTCAGGAGCCCCCTGAGACCAGATTCTAAATAACTAACAAGGAGAGACACGGGCAATGCATGGGTAATGGAATTCAGGAGGAGTGGTTTAACATATACAAGGGATGACCTGAAACTTGGAAGAAGAAAGATGGGTTAGAAGCTCAAAACTGGAGCAGGTTGAAGTGCACTGGGATTAAAATATTGGGCATAAACTAGATGATACCTACGAAAAGCAAACATTACAACAGGAAAGCATGAAGCAGAAGATCAATAGACAAACTATCATAAATGATAGTCTATATGCTCTCTGTGAAATGATCTGTCTGTAACTGTAAAGCGATTTACAATAGGCAAGGAATAGCTATTCTTAAAGAGTTATGTATGGAAGACTAGACACCCAGCAGATCATATGGAGAAGAACTCTAAGCAAATCTCTGTGTAAGACACACCAAGCCTATACTTTCAGTCACCCTCTGGGTATAACTAAGATTTGAACACAAACACCAGATCAGACGAAGGGACCGGAATTCAGAAACAGTGCTCAGAAAAAAAGACTGGATTTAAAAAACATGGAATGGTGTGATGTGAGATGAACAAAGGTCAGGGCTCAAGAAAAGCAGCACCAGATTGTAGGAAACATAAAATGGGGAAAGCAAGACAGGATACAGAAAGAGTAGACAAAATGATCCAGCGGCTTACCAGCAGCAAGTACTCCCATATCATATGCTCACTTGGGCCCATAAACACACCCTCACACAACCTGGCAATAAACCGCTGGGGTCAAGTTGTTATAATTTCTATCATTTCAAGATTAGTCACTTCTTATTCTCAACTAATCTTTCACTGATAAAAAAAGTTCTTTCCTTTGGTCAATGGACCATTAGTTGAACTAGTTGATGGTGAAATGACATAAAATAATCTTCTTACATTTATAAATGACCACAGACTCTGGAAGTATTTTAAATCTTTATCTAAATTAATTTCATATGAACCACTTACAAAGTACAGTTCAGTGTCCGTCATCCATAGGAAGGAAGAATTGATTAATCAATCAAAAGCACAAACTTTATATCTTGCAATGACTTATGCTCAGAAAGGAGAGGATGGAGAGAAAAGAACATTGGCACCTACAAAAAAAATATAGTTACCTAGAATGGTGTGAAAACCAACCCCCTGGCCAAGGAGCTGGGAAGGGTATCCCAGGAAAGATCAGGCGACAAAGGCTTCAGGACAGGATAGATGACCTCTCTACCACCAATGCTTGGGTAGCACCCCTCTCTGACACTCTCTTCCTCCTTGAGATTCTTTCGCGATCTTCTTCTAGGTAATTTAATTTAAGATAAAGTGGCTCTGTATTTGATTCTTCATCAGCATTTCTCGTCATTCTGACAGCATACCGAGCTCTGCAGCATTCAGCAAATCTCCGTCCCTCTAACTAGCTAAGACTACCTCAATTATACCCTACAATATTCATGTACCTCCCAATAATGTTTCAATATCATGAAACTACTAACTCTGATTGGACAGGCAAGGGGGATGATCATCACACCATGCTTATTTTTCTAATTTAGTCTTACAGTCTATTGTTAAAGATCCCACCCCTTAATTTTTATTCATAAATCTTTATTTCTCACCCGTATTCACATCATATTTGAAACAAGTGTAAAATTTATCATGTATTTTCTATTCATCCAGAGGACTTGAGTACTGCTTCCCAGGGTATGTATCTTTTTCGTCCTTGGACTGTGTTCAAGAGTCACATCACTTCTTCCGGCTCAGTCACACCACGCATGTGCAGAGATCAGGTTGGCAACAGACTTTAGACTGACACGAAAGGCCAAAATACGCACTAATAAAAGAGTCAAAAAGACATAAGTTAATTTAAAAAATAAATGGTTTCACTGTATACCACCTATCTCTACTCTAATCCCATTAATTTATTACTGCTTTCCCCGCATTAGCATTAGTAAAATAACTTGTGTTAGTTTTAGCAAAGCAGATGCTAAGCATGTGAGCCGTCAAGCAGCCATTTTAATAGCGTCTGCGCAGGCACAAGAAATTCCCTCCAAGCGACAGTTTGTCATACTGCGTAGATGCAGCTGACGCATGCGCAATAAAGATTTCCTTTTAAGAGCCATTTTAAAGTTTCACTCGAGTTACTTATTAGTAATATGTAGTATTCTCTTTATTAGTTCTAGTATGTTGGTGGCACTGTGTAATGGCATTCGAATTGAGAATGTGGGTTTAAACTGTGGAGACAGTTGGCTCCGGTTTCCTCTTGGTGAGCCTGCTGCTGCGCAGCACCTGTTTGAACAATAAACTTCAAGACTAAAGAATAACCTATGGTGTCGTGATCACTACATATTTATTGGCGACGATCATCAGGTGCTGGCCGAACCCTGTGCGACGTGCGCAAGAAGAAAGGAAAGTTAAAAGGTTTACATTTCCTACCTCGTCAGTTGCAGGCGGTGTCTGGAAGTAACGGCGGAGCTTTTCGCTGCATAAATCTTTATCTTACCGCCGGAGCGATGATTTGAGGTACAGGTACTGTGTAAATATTTGTATTTGCGGCAGCAGAGCGCGTCATTGTAGCCTACGTCACGAGGCTAATGGGAGTCAGCGTTTCAGTTTCTCAGAAACGCCATCTTGGAGTTACATTCAGGCCATCGTTCATTGGCTTAGCATGCCGTCATGCACTGTGACGCGGCGTGATGAACGACGTAAAGGCCATTTTATGTAACAGTGAAAGAAATTGTCGTTTTTAAAACGGAGGAACATACCTGGAAATATCTTATTAATTGCATCGTCAAAAAAGCTTTATCCACGCTTATCGAAAGAGTTAAAAGTAAGCGATTGTGACCAAGGTTTGAATAAGTTTTAATTTTCAAAAAAATATTTGAGATGGTGAAAGAAAGGAACAAATAGACTTATCAGTAGTTCATCAAAACGTGTCTGGTTTATTTTGGTGAAATGACATAAAATAATCTTCTTACATTTATAAATGACCACAGACTCTGGAAGTATTTTAAATCTTTATCTAAATTAATTTCATATGAGCCACTTACAAAGTACAGTACAGTCTCCGTCATCCATAGGAAGGAAGAATTGATTAATCAATCAAAAGCACAAACTTTATATCTTGCAATGACTTATGCTCAGAAAAGAGAGGATGGAGAGAAAAGAACATTGGCACCTACAAAGAAAATATAGTTACCTAGAATGGTGTGAAAACCAACCCCCTGGCCAAGGAGCTGGGAAGGGTATCCCAGGAAAGATCAGGCGACAAAGGCTTCAGGACAGGATAGATGACCTCTCTACCACCAATGCTTGGGTAGCACCCCTCTCTGACACTCTCTTCCTCCTCGAGATTCTTTCGCGATCTTCTTCTAGGTAATTTAATTTAAGATAAAGTGGCTCTGTATTTGATTCTTCATCAGCATTTCTCGTCATTCTGACAGCATACCGAGCTCTGCAGCATTCAGCAATTCTCCGTCCCTCTAACTAGCTAAGACTACCTCAATTATTCCCTACAATATTCATGTACCTCCCAATAATGTTTCAATATCATGAAACTACTAACTCTGATTGGACAGGCAAGGGGGATGATCATCACACCATGCTTATTTTTTATAATTTAGTCTTACAGTCTATTGTTAAAGATCCCACCCCTTAATTTGTATTCATAAATCTTTATTTCTCACCCGTATTCACATCATATTTGAAACAAGTGTAACATTTCTCATGTATTTTCTATTCATCCAGAGGACTTGAGTACTAGTTCCCAGGGTATGTATCTTTTCGTCCTTGGACTGTGTTCAAGAGTCACATCACTTCTTCCGGCTCAGTCACACCACGCATGTGCAGAGATCAGGTTGGCAACAGACTTTAGACTGACACGAAAGGCCAAAATACGCACTAATAAAAGAGTCAAAAAGACATAAGTTAATTTAAAAAATAAATGGTTTCACTGTATACCACCTATCTCTACTCTAATCCCATTAATTTATTACTGCTTTCCCTGCATTAGCATTAGTAAAATAACTTGTGTTAGTTTTAGCAAAGCAGATGCTAAGCATGTGAGCTGTCAAGCAGCCATTTTAGTAGCGTCTGCGCAGGCACAAGAAATTCCCTCCAAGCGACAGTTTGTCATACTGCGTAGATGCAGCTGACGCATGCGCAATAAAGATTTCCTGTTAAGAGCCATTTAAAGTTTCACTCGAGTTACTTATTAGTAATATGTAGTATTCTCTTTATTAGTTCTAGTATGTTGGTGGCACTGTGTAATGGCATTCGAATTGAGAATGTGGGTTTAAACTGTGGAGACAGTTGGCTCCGGTTTCTTCTTGGTGAGCCTGCTGCTGCGCAGCACCTGTTTTAACAATAAACTTCAAGACTAAAGAATAACCTATGGTGTCGTGATCACTACATATTTATTGGCGACAATCAACAGGTGCTGGCCGAACCCTGTGCGACGTGCGCAAGAGAAAGGAAAGTTAAAAGGTTTACATTTCCTACCTCGTCAGTTGCAGGCGGTGTCTGGAAGTAACGGTGGAGCTTTTCGCTGCATAAATCTTCTTTATCTTACCGCCGGAGCGATGATTTGAGGTACAGGTACTGTGTAAATATTTGTATTTGCGGCAGCAGAGCGCGTCATTGTAGCCTACGTCACGAGGCTTATGGGAGTCAGCGTTTCAGTTTCTGAGAAACGCCATCTTGGAGTTACATTCAGGCCATCGTTCATTGGCTTAGCATGCCGTCATGCACTGTGACGCGGCGTGATGAACGACGTAAAGGCCATTTTATGTAACAGTGAAAGAAATTGTCGTTTTTAAAACGGAGGAACATACCTGGAAATATCTTATTAATTGCATCGTCAAAGAAGCTTTATCCACGCTTATCGAAAGAGTTAAAAGTAAGCGATTGTGACCAAGGTTTGAATAAGTTTTAATTTTCAAAAACATATTTGAGATGGTGAAAGAAAGGAACAAATAGACTTATCAGTAGTTCATCAAAACGTGTCTGGTTTATTTTTGCGACAAGTGAGTTCTAGTAACATATGGACTCATCGAAAGTGTTAAAAAAACACACTCGTTTTTCCATCACAAAGTTGTCTGAACATGGATTATATTCGGAAAGTCATCGAAGTGACAACTTAATTTTGATCATTTTTTACATCGGAAGGAAAATTGTCTGCTATTTTTGATCTCAGGAAAGCTGCAATTTAACATTTAACATACTGGACTGGGAGGTTTACATATTTCTGTTGTTCTACACATTAATGGTACTCCTACGGGTTGATTTGATCTGCTATTGAGACTACTCACTTTCTCACTGGTTTGGTTATCTATAACTTTCCTTCTCCATCAAAAGTGAAGCTGTAATTTACCATTGTTATTGTTTTTATTTTAAGATTAGAGTGCATTTTAATTTTGGCTTTTGTAAAATATTTTTTTAAAAATGCAGTCTGTCTCTCCACCTCCACCTTTTTTAGAAACACCAGGAGATCCACCAATACAATGGGAAAGATGGTACGATGCATTCATCACTTATATTGGTGCTATAGGAGGTTCACGCTATAGGGCGGAAAGGAAAAAATGTCTTTTATTGAATGCTTTGGGGTTTGAAGGGAGATAAATTTATAAGCATTTACCTGCTTTAGTACGTGCAGTTGAGGATGAAGAGATAGATGAGTTCACTGAAACTGTAAAGAAATTGGAATTGCATTTTAATTTCCAGCCTAGTTTAGTGGTAGTAAGACACAAGTTTTTTAAAAGAGAACAAAGAGTTGGGGAAAAAGTTGAAGATTTTATTTCAGCATTACGAGTGTTAAGTGCTGAATGTCAATTTGAAAATTTTAGGGACCAACTCATAAGAGATCAATATATTTGTAAATGTAATGACAAGAGTATTCAGCAAAAATTACTTTCTTTAGGGAATCCAACCCTTGAGGAAACAATTAAGATAGCCAAGAGTATTGAGCTTTCTAAAGTTTCAGTGAAAGAATTAGACGAAAAAGGTTCTTTAAATACTCCCAAAGAAGAGTGTGTCAACGTTGTAAGGTCTAAGGATTTTAAATCTAATAATTTCTTTCGCAATGACAATAAGTTCTTTAAACAGACAAATATTTGTTTTAAATGTGGTAATGCTCCCCATTTTAGAACTGGACGGCTGTGTCCAGCTAGAAATGTCAATTGCAGGCTATGTGGTAAGTTTGGACATTTTTCAAAAGTCTGCCAGAATGGTAAAAAGAATCCTGACTTTCATCAAGATCCTAAACAGATCAACACATTTTCATCTTCTGTTGCAAATGTGTGTGTTTCAGAATCTAAGTGTGATGATTTAGACACAATTCAAGATGATTTGAGAGACATGGTAGTTGTGGTCACTGATGTTGGTGCTGTGTCTAATCAAGTCTCTGAATGTGTTGACCCTTATGTGGAAATTGGTGTTGGTACAAAAGTTTTATGTTTGTTAGTTGATTCTGGTGCCAGAATCACTATGATTGATCAGGAAAAGTTCCATGAAGTTTGGGGTTCTCGCCCATTATTGAGTGAGTGAGTGAGGTGGGTCTTGTAAGGCGCTACTTAGCCCAAGGGCATCAAGGCGCCGGACATAACAGAGGAAGACAAACAGACGGACACAGAAGTCTTTCGGCGCCAAGTCCGGAACTACGGATAAGCCTCTCTGAAGAGCCATTACCTCCTGATAGAGCTCCTGTCTCATACGAAGGTAGAACAATTGAACTGGCAGGATATTTTGAAGATACCTTAGGATTTAGAGGTAGGAAGATTTATGGAAAAATATATGTAGCCATCAGGGGGCTAAATATCCTCAGTTGGTTTCATCAAGGTCTTTTTAAAATGGTACTCAGACCAGGTACAAAAGATCAAGTTTCCATTATTAAATCAGATGATTTTGTTGACATCTTGTGGGAGAAAAATCCTTTAGTCTTTAGCAACAATCTTGGACAGATTAAAGGTTTCGCTCATGTGCCTTTTAGTGTTAGGGACCAACTTGAGAAGGAACTCAAGGATCTATATAAAAAAGGAATAACAACCTATTGAGTCGTCTCTTTGGCTTAGTCCATTGGTCGTAATTAAAAAGAAAAATGGTGAACTTCGCGCCTGCATAGACTTGCGCAGTTTAAATAAAAACATATGGGTTGATTCTCATCCCCTACCAAAGATTTCAGATATGTTGTCTTTAATTAATGGTTCAAAATGGTTTACAAAATTAGATTTAGCTGCAGCCTACCATCAGGTTGTATTGGATCCATCATCTAGACATCTGACTGCTTTTGTTTCGCCATGGGTTCTTTTCAATACTGTCGGATGCCATTTGGCTTGGCCTCCGCGGCAGCGGTTTTTCAAAGAATCATGTCCAATTTGCTTGAAAACATAAATGGCGTAGTCGTTTTTCAAGATAATGTCTTGATTCATAGTGTAACATCTGAGTCACATAATGAGACTGTTTGCTGTGTTTTGGAGACCTTGGAGCAGGTGTGGTTTTGAAAAAGAAAAATGTATTTTTAAAGTGCAGAAAATAGAGTATTTAGGACACGTCGTGTCTGAACAGGGCGTTGAACCTAGACCAGGTTTGGTCAAAGCCATTGTTGATTCTCCAGCACCTAGTGACAAGGTAGGCTTAAAATCTTTCATTGGCTTGTGCGAGTTTTACTCGCGATTTTTACCAGATTATGCCTCAAAAGTTCAACCGCTATCTAACATGCTTAAAAAAAATTCCTTTTTGTTGGGACAAAAAATGCAGTGATGTTTTCAAATGGATCAAAGAATGATTGGTTAGTCCAGTAATTCTTAAACCTTTTGATCCTAATTTGATGTGTACCATCACTGTTGATGCTAGTGGTTTGGATTTGGGTGCTATTGTCACCCAAAATGTTAAAGGGCATGAACATACTTTAGGATATGCTTCAAGAGTTTTGCATGGATCTGAATTGAATTTCTCAGTAATTGAAAGAGAGTTGTTGGCATGCTGGTGGGCCATAAGAAAATGTTCTCCTTATATTTGGGGAAAACACTTTAAATTGTGCACTGACCATAACCCACTTGTTTCCATTATGTCTGGTGACAAAAAGATGGAGCATACACCCAGAATTGCACGTTTGTCTACAAAACTGTTACAGTTTGGTTTTGAAGTCTCATATATTCCAGGAAATAAAAACATAAGAGCGGATTATTTTTCAAGATTTCCGGTCGAATCTGGAGATCAATGTAGTGATTATGATGAGGATGATTGTTTTGTGGCTGCCGTTGTTTTGGACAATATGTGTGCTATAATTGAGGAGGAATGGAGAGAAAAGTTGGATAAAGATATATTACTTGGTGAGGTTATTAAGTGTGTGAAAAGTGGCTGGCCGAAAGAGAAGAATGCTCATCCAACTCTTCAGACTTTTGTGAAAGTGGCCAATGAAGTTCTCAATTGAGGATGGATTACTGATGCGTGGTGATAGGTTGGTTCCCCCTGAGTCATTGAGGTCCAGGTTGATTCAGGGTTCACATGAAGGCCATCTGGGTAAAACCTTTACAAAAAAAAGATTATGTGAACATCTGTGGTGGCCACAGATGGACAAAGATGTTGATATCTTTGTGGGAAATTGTGTCATTTGTGCGAATTCAGAGAAAGGTATGAAAATACGTACACCACCACTTCAACCTATAGAGTTACCAAATAAGCCTTGGGAAAAAATTGGTATTGATTTGTTGGGACCTTTTAATACCCTTCCTGCAAATTCAAGAATTGCTATCGTGGCAATTGATTATTATTCCAAGTGGCCAGAAGTTCGTTTTATTGATGAACCTAATTCTAACAATGTTGTTGATTTCCTGAAAGATTTATTTTTACGTGAAGGTTGTCCAGCTGCTATTGTAAGTGATAATGGTGTACAATTTGTCAGCCAAGAATTTGACAATTTTTTGCACCAAAGTGGCATCAAACATCTAAGAAGCGCGCTCTATCATCCACAAACCAATGGTTTGGTGGAACGGATGAATAGGGTAATAAACAATTGTGTACAATGGGCTTTAGCTGGTAAATGTAATGTTCAAAATGCAGTAAGATCTATGTTATGGTTCTATCGTACTACACCCCATTCTTCCACAAAAGTTTCTCCTTTTGAAATTCTTCGGGGAAGGAAACCTTGTTCCAAGGTTTGTCCTGGATGGATGGCCAGATGGGTTAAAATGAACACTGTAAACAATATTGACAAGATTGTTAGGTCTAATGTTTCTCATGCTCAAAATATCGAAAAGAAATATTTTGATTCAAGAAAAAAATCTGTTTCACAGAATATTAAAATTGGTGATATTGTAAAGATTAAGATTCCTGTTCATGCGAAAAAGGGTTTATCAAAGTTTTCTGAACCTTTAAGAGTTGACAAGGTGTGTAAAAATGCGGTAAGAGTCAATTCTAAAAATTGGTGGAATTTATCTAGAATTGTAAAGATAAATGATATCTCGGGACAGTCTTCAAATGTGTTAGATAACATGATTAAACCTGTAAACAATTATGTTTCTGCTTCTCCTGCTGCTGTAGGGTTGCGAAGAAGTTCTCGTAAACGTTTTATTCCTGCAAGATATCGTTAATTTCATAGATACTAGTTTCTCTTTTCATGTTCAGTTTTGACATGCACATTATGACTAATGTTATATCTAGCATGTTTGTTTATTGTTTTTTAAATTTTGTTTAATTTATTTTTTTGTTTTGTTTGTTTTCCTTTAAATGCGGAAAGGAAGAGGATAATGTAGTATTCGCTTTATTAGTTCTAGTATGTTGGTGGCACTGTGTAATGGCATTCGAATTGAGAATGTGGGTTTAAACTGTAGGGACAGTTGGTTCCGGTTTCCTCTTGGTGAGCCTGCTGCTGCGCAGCATCTGCTTTAACAATAAACTTCAAGACTAACGAATAACCCGTGGTGTCGTGATCACTACATAATACACGTAGGCAAGCTCCTCTCTCTTTCATGTTCAATGTTGTGCATATTAATTTACACAATACATGGTTAATACAATATCAGAAGTTAAATGAGAGGATTGTCTCCAAGCAAATCTCTTTTCTATGAGTCCTTGCTCCATCAGACTAACCTAGCTAACTACAAAAAACCAAAGGGGGAAGCGTAGAGGTTGAGATAGAATCACCCTCCTAGACGGTTCATGTAAACAAAAAGATTCTATCAATGTGTAGAGGTGCAAAATATTTTATGATTTTTTGTTTTTGTGAAATGATAGGCTCTCTCTTAACAGTGGAAAGATGAGAGCACAGTGTGCTTTTTAAAATACCCCTCACACACTAAAAAAATCCGTTAGTGTCATGCTTCATCATAGGGGTCTTCCCGTCCCTATAACGGGGCGGGGCGTGCTACGACCAAACGAACTACGCGGGAGCACTATAGATGTGACAAGGCTATGTGTAGGTGCAGTGGTGTCAGTGAAGTGTAGGGATCTAACTAGTGAATGCACAAAAAATACAAAAATTAAAAATTCCCTGGCTAGTAGAACAAATACATTTTATTGGTTTCTCTAGCTGGAAATATTAAAAAGAGGATGTAAGGTAGAGCAATTGCTAACTACCGAGTCGACATGTTTCATAGGCAGTCCCCAACTGCCTACTCATCAGGACCTTATAGTGATCCCTACTGCTAATAGCTCGGTTCTACAGTAATAAGCCTGCTGTCCTACAAATATAACAGCAAAAATAGGCTGAATATTTGTGCTTCAGGGCATGAGCTGGCCCAGGTGAAGCAAGGCACCAATAATCAGTGCCAAAAGAGTGACCAGTGGTCTCTGTAAATGAAGAGAAGAAAAAAAGGGGAGAAAGCACAAACAGATTCGTATTTTAACTGCCGATCATTAGATCTACATCATTGTTTTGAGGTTACATTCACAAAATTTGCTAATTCAGCGGAATTTCGCCTTATTCAGGGCCATTTCCTTTGCCATGGTTATTGCGCATTAATCAGTCTATACCTCTAATGGCTGGGCTATATACCAGACGTTTCATCCAGAACCATCCAATTGGAAACGGTTCGTAGTTAACTCATCACCCATACATTCGTGACTCAACACATTCACACATCCAATCACAAAGGTAAGGAAAAAAAGAACCCATATATCGTATTTGTCAAGATCGATATTCTAAAAGGGTATTGATGATGGTAGTGGTCAATACTCTCGTTTTATACATACATTTCCGTTACTTTTCAGTGCCCCATGAGCTTGCAGGCGGAGGAGGTTTTGCTCGGTCTACTGGAAAAATAAATAAATAATGCCGCCCCCATTGTTAGATGTGGTTCGTTCATGTCATGATGAAAAAGGGGCCCTATGACCCATTTATTAAAGACTCGAGGTCTGAGTCTATTACTTACGTTACCGGCATAGGAATTTGCCTCTCGTTCCTACCGTGCAGCTCCGAGGACTGGCGGTCACTCGTCTGCCGCGTAGATATAACCGGTCGTTTCCTTCCGTGATGCTTGTTGCTTCAGGTGAACGCCCAGGAAAGAAAAGCTAGAGCGCTCAATCTAAAAATGGCCGCCGCTATTCGGCACAATGTGAGGACTGTTGCCGGAAGTCTTTTCACGCTTTCTCTGGCCAGTAGGAAGAAAACGGGGGGTGCTAAAAAATGCGTGCAGAGTATAATGTAGTAATATATCTCGAAAACGGATATTTTCTAATTATGCTCATGGGTCTGAGTATAATGTAGTAATATATCTAGAAAACGGATATTTTTTAATTGTGCTCATGGGTCAGTACTGTCAGTCGCCAGGGAGTTCCCTCAGCAGGGTACAGTGCCATATTCTCATTATCGAATTGATACAACCCAGGGGTTTTCAGAGTTAACTCGCAGAATGAACCTAGGAGTAGGTGGTATCATTGTATATCATCCAGTTGTCTCTAGAGGTTCGACCCTCGATAGTCAAACTGGGGGCCAGGTTGACACTCAAAGATGGCCTCGTTGTACATAGGCTCATATGGTTACCTTGTGCCTCACTCAGTCATTACGTAATGATCACCTGTTGATGTTCAAAGAGTGGGGGGTTACAGCTGTCCCCAAGGTATGTCGTCGTTCAGTCCCCTTTTATGGGATTGAATGCGGAACACCCATCTTTGTTCTTTCTCCAGAAGGAACCTTTCGTTATTCACTTGCTCTATCACAGTCCAAGATATTTCTTCGGGCTTGTGGTTCATTTCTAGGAAGTGATTTGTGAGTTTCGTGCTGGTTTTTTTGCATTTTATGGTACTTTTGTGCTCACCTATCCGGATTTTCACTGCCCTACTCGTCATTCCTACATATTCCAGTCTGCAGGGACATGTGATTAGGTAAACAACATTGGTACTATTGCAATTGCTAAAGTTCCTTTGCTCCCAGGTGGTCCCATTACTGAAGGTTAGATTGTTGCTTTTGCTCGTCAGACAACAGACTTTGCAGCTTCCACACGGATGGTGGCCATGTACAAAGTTTGGATTTTTTTGCGCAGTGTTGCTGTTTGTTTTGGGTCTCGTGTGGACTAAGACATCCCTTATACTCTGTGCTTTCTTGTGAGAGAACATCGGTTTTGGTATTTGCAAACCACCACTGTTTAGAATCTTCCAGTTCCTGTTGATGATCTTTGTCACTTGGTTGGAACAGGTGTTGTAAGTAGTGACGCAGATTGGTCTCTTGTCCTCCTCTTTCGATGTTTTTTCTTCCAGAAGACTCTCTCGGCAGTTATTCTTGGCTCGTTTGTATGCCTGATCGATGATCTTGTCTGGGTACATTCTGGCTGCCAGCTTCTTTTTCAGGTCTTTGGACTGCAGTTTGAAGTTGTTAATCTCTGTGCAATTCCTGCGAAGGCGCAAGAACTGACCGTACGGGAGATTGTCCCGCAGATGTCTCGGGTGGAAGCTGTTATACAAAAGTAGACAGTTCTTCGAAGTACTTTTAAAGTGGGTTGTGGTCATTAGTCTGCCTTCCTTGGGAAAAATATTCAGATCCAAAAATACCAAGTTGCAGTTGGAGGTAGTACTTGTGAATTTCAAATAGTCGTCTTGTAAGTTCAACCAGCTCAAGAATTGCCTGGAAGCCCTCTCATCTCCATCCCAGATGATCAGGATATCATCGCGGGACAATCTCCCGTACGGTCAGTTCTTGCGCCTTCGCAGGAATTGCACAGAGATTAACAACTTCAAACTGCAGTCCAAAGACCTGAAAAAGAAGCTGGCAGCCAGAATGTACCCAGACAAGATCATCGATCAGGCATACAAATGAGCCAAGAATAACTGCCGAGAGAGTCTTCTGGAAGAAAAAACATCGAAAGAGGAGGACAAGAGACCAATCTGCGTCACTACTTACAACACCTGTTCCAACCAAGTGACAAAGATCATCAACAGGAACTGGAAGATTCTAAACAGTGGTGGTTTGCAAATACCAAAACCGATGTTCTCTCACAAGAAAGCACAGAGTATAAGGGATGTCTTAGTCCACACGAGACCCAAAACAAACAGCAACACTGCGCAAAAAAATCCAAACTTTGTACATGGCCACCATCCGTGTGGAAGCTGCAAAGTCTGTTGTCTGACGAGCAAAAGCAACAATCTAACCTTCAGTAATGGGACCACCTGGGAGCAAAGGAACTTTAGCAATTGCAATAGTACCAATGTTGTTTACCTAATCACATGTCCCTGCAGACTGGAATATGTAGGAATGACGAGTAGGGCAGTGAAAATCCGGATAGGTGAGCACAAAAGTACCATAAAATGCAAAAAAAACAGCACGAAACTCACAAATCACTTCCTAGAAATGAACCACAAGCCCGAAGAAATATCTTGGACTGTGATAGAGCAAGTGAATAACGAAAGGTTCCTTCTGGAGAAAGAACAAAGATGGGTGTTCCGCATTCAATCCCATAAAAGGGGACTGAACGTCGACATACCTTGGGGACAGCTGTAACCCCCCACTCTTTGAACATCAACAGGTGATCATTACGTAATGACTGAGTGAGGCACAAGGTAACCATATGAGCCTATGTACAACGAGGCCATCTTTGAGTGTCAACCTGGCCCCCAGTTTGACTATCGAGGGTCGAACCTCTAGAGACAACTGGATGATATACAATGATACCACCTACTCCTAGGTTCATTCTGCGAGTTAACTCTGAAAACCCCTGGGTTGTATCAATTCGATAATGAGAATATGGCACTGTACCCTGCTGAGGGAACTCCCTGGCGACTGACAGTACTGACCCATGAGCACAATTAAAAAATATCCGTTTTCTAGATATATTACTACATTATACTCTGACCCATGAGCATAATTAGAAAATATCCGTTTTCGAGATATATTACTACATTATACTCTGCACGCATTTTTTAGCACCCCCCGTTTTCTTCCTACTGGCCAGAGAAAGCGTGAAAAGACTTCCGGCAACAGTCCTCACATTGTGCCGAATAGCGGCGGCCATTTTTAGATTGAGCGCTCTAGCTTTTCTTTCCTGGGCGTTCACCTGAAGCAACAAGCATCACGGAAGGAAACGACCGGTTATATCTACGCGGCAGACGAGTGACCGCCAGTCCTCGGAGCTGCACGGTAGGAACGAGAGGCAAATTCCTATGCCGGTAACGTAAGTAATAGACTCAGACCTCGAGTCTTTAATAAATGGGTCATAGGGCCACTTTTTCGTCATGACATGAACGAACCACATCTAACAATGGGGCGGCATTATTTATTTATTTTTCCAGTAGACCGAGCAAAACCTCCTCCGCCGCAAAGCTCATGGGGCACTGAAAAGTAACGGAAATGTATGTATAAAACGAGAGTATTGACCACTACCATCATCAATACCCTTTTAGAATATCGATCTTGACAAATACGATATATGGGTTCTTTTTTTCCTTACCTTTGTGATTGGATGTGTGAATGTGTTGAGTCACGAATGTATGGGTGATGAGTTAACTACGAACCGTTTCCAATTGGATGGTTCTGGATGAAACGTCTGGTATATAGCCCAGCCATTAGAGGTATAGACTGATTAATGCGCAATAACCATGGCAAAGGAAATGGCCCTGAATAAGGCGAAATTCCGCTGAATTAGCAAATTTTGTGAATGTAACCTCAAAACAATGATGTAGATCTAATGATCGGCAGTTAAAATACGAATCTGTTTGTGCTTTCTCCCCTTTTTTTCTTCTCTTCATTTACAGAGACCACTGGTCACTCTTTTGGCACTGATTATTGGTGCCTTGCTTCACCTGGGCCAGCTCATGCCCTGAAGCACAAATATTCAGCCTATTTTTGCTGTTATATTTGTAGGACAGCAGGCTTATTACTGTAGAACCGAGCTATTAGCAGTAGGGATCACTATAAGGTCCTGATGAGTAGGCAGTTGGGGACTGCCTATGAAACATGTCGACTCGGTAGTTAGCAATTGCTCTACCTTACATCCCCTTTTTAATATTTCCAGCTAGAGAAACCAATAAAATTTATTTGTTCTACTAGCCAGGGAATTTTTAATTTTTGTATTTTTTGTGCATTCACTAGTTAGATCCCTACACTTCACTGACACCACTGCACCTACACATAGCCTTGTCACATCTATAGTGCTCCCGCGTAGTTCGTTTGGTCGTAGCACGCCCCGCCCCGTTATAGGGACGGGAAGACCCCTATGATGAAGCATGACACTAACGGATTTTTTTAGTGTGTGAGGGGTATTTTAAAAAGCACACTGTGCTCTCATCTTTCCACTGTTAAGAGAGAGCCTATCATTTCACAAAAACAAAAAATCATAAAATATTTTGCACCTCTACACATTGATAGAATCTTTTTGTTTACATGTAACCTAGCTAACTGCCTGGGAACCCAAAGCAGACACACTAAACAAGAAAAGGCGGCTCTGAAGAACAATGATTGGCAGTATGCAAATAGAACAAGGAACTCTGGAATACAGGACAAGGAATCTGGACTACTAACAAGAACTGCACTATAAAAATACAGAAATTCTATGTTAGAACTACAAACAACAGGACTGGATATATATAGTCAGAACAAGAAATATTGGAATACAAGAGAACGAATCTGCATACAAGCAAGAACTAAATTGGTCATATGCATACAGAACAGGAAATGTAGGACAAATAATGTGAATACAAACAGGAATGAGGACATAGGAAATAAGGAAGACGGGCAGGTACTGAGAAGTCAAGTAATGAAGGGGCACATCACACTGAAACTAAGAAAGGACCTTCATGAGGATTAGCAAGACACACCAGGTTCGCTCAAAGACTCAGCTGTAAGACTGTGACGAGAACTCGAATCACTTAGTTCATAGGAAAGAAATAGCTTACAGCTAAAGTAAGAAGAAGCACAGGTGTTGAAAGAGTGTTCGTAATTACTCAGGTAAGCTCTACCAACGTAATAAAGGCTGCGCTTGGACTTGGAGTGGGAAAGAGGACTGAAACTAGGAGGCACAAGAAAGGAAACCCAAATCATGGTGCAATTACGAGCTCCATGAAATATAATACGAATAGTCAGGGAGTCCATAAAAAACAGAAAAAATTATAACCCACAGGGTTCGCCCCCAGGAGGTGATATTGGATAAAGTTGAGAACTGAAAAAGTACATGAACCATAATTCATCATTAATTGTCGCATGCAAACCGGAAGTGCAGTTACACGTGGCGGAAGTTTTGTCGTTTTTCAGTTGTAAACTGGGTTGAAGGCAAGACCCTAGAGGGGGCCTCCTGAGTGGCACCAGCAGAGTGGTAGAATCCTTACAGCCTTTAGGTGAATTGCTGTGTGGGTGCTGCTTCTCACCAGCACCCATTGCCCCCACCCAGGGCGGACAAGCAGAATTGCCAGGGCTGGTTTGTGTTCCCAGTCCGGCTCTGGTGTATGCCCGGCCCTTCTGTGGCCCTGGGTCAGTGTGAGTACCAGGTGGTTGGAGCAGGGCCTTCTGCACTGATCATGTTTTCTAATTACCTCCTTGACAACTCCCAGAGTGGTTGCAGCCGAGACCACATCAGCCCTAACTTTGTTTTCATTTTCTTCGCGTGTCCAGTCCCTTGGCCCAAAAATGTTCTTGATTATGCTGTTACTGTCATTAGTGCACTTGTCCTCCTTACTATCATCAGCTTTCCATGAATGCCCTTGGCTATTGCTTGCTTTCTTGTGTGCTTGTATGTTGGCTCAAGGTATCTGCTGTGCGGCTCTGCACTCACCGTGGGCCTTCTAAACGTTCATTGGACTAAGTGGTACAGACACCTTTCCTTTTACAATTCTGCCAGCATGAAATCAGTTCCCGCTGGTCCCTAATGGTGCAACTGCCCACGTCTGGATAGGGCCACACCTCATCTTCAGACCCAGTAGCCCACATATTACTTTCTTCAGCTATATTTTTTATGTAAGGTATATAGGTTGATTTGTGTGTAATTAAACCAGGGACATCTTAAGGATTTTGGGGACCCTGGGCCAAACTTATTTTGGGGGCCTTCTTGGGAACAGTTTTTAATTTATGATCCAGTTTCAGCTTTCATGCCCTCTTTGGAAACATCATTGACAGTGCACAGGCAAAGTCGTCCAAATTCTAAATATGTTCACATCTAATATTTAGGGAGAGGATGTAGCTTTATGGCTAGAGCGGTCGACCTCGAAGCGAGGGTACCAGGTTCGAGTCTCGGCAATGACGCTCAACATACCGGGATTCTGGGCAAATCACTTAATCTCCCCGTGACTAACAAAAACAAGCATTTGCAATGCAACAGGTCTCGCATTTGCGGGAGTTTGAGCTATTGGCATTGTAAATGACAATGCCTTTTATTTATGTGTTGTTTTTCAAAAAGATCATTAAAAAACATTGTCGAGGGGGGCATGGCCGGCGACCAAACAAGATGGCCGCAGAGTAATTGAGCTCCGTGCCAGTTGAAGCTTCCCATCGTCGATCCAACTACTTATCCTGACACTGCCCCAGTGTAGCACCGCAAATGTGGTATACGAACACTCCCGACAGCCGGTGAGCTGCACCAGACCTCCGAAAACTGAAAGGTCACCGAGTTATGACCTTGTGAAAACTGAGGCCTAGGCCTGAATTGACGCCGGGACCTCGGGTAATCATCAGCCCGAGTAAAGACTGGTCGGGTCGGCGGAGGTGCGTTGATACGCCGCAAACGCAGCGTCACTCAGCAGCAGCAGGCGGTCCTAACGGAGCAGCGGCGGCAGCACCCGGCAGAAGGTAGTGAAGACCGGGGTGCGGCCACAAACATCAGCCCATGGGGCCTGGGGGGACCCCGACATCCTAGAGCACTGTACCGCCCCAAGCAGCCAGAACTCCCCCAGGGCATGTGTCCGTGGGAATCAAGACGCAACACTGAGCCCGAGGTCGGGACCAAACACAAGGTGCAACGTAGCTCCCAGAACTGAGGCCTGCCCACATAAAGAAGCCGGGGACCAAAGTTGGTGGCCGGCCCAGAGTACACAGGGCCTACCACTGAGAACAGAAAGCGGGGAACTCGGTGCTCAGTAGCAGTAAAACCGCAACACTACATACCATCACAAGAGCTGCACCGCACCTCCGAGAACTGAAGGGCCACGGAATTACGGTCTTGTGAGGACTGTGGCCTAGACCTGGATTGACGCCGGGGCATTGGACTCTCCTCAGCCTGAACAAAGACCTGCGTCGTCACTGTAGGTGGCGCAAAAACGTGGAACAGCAGAGTCACCTGGCAGTAGAGGGGAGCAAGGACAGAAGTGCTCCTGCGACTATCGGCCTGCACTGTACCACACCAAGCAGCCAGAGCTGCCCCAGTACACGCATCTGCGGACGTCTATACCCCACACTGAGCCCCGAGCTCCGGGCCAAACGCGGGGCGCATCACAGCTCCCGGAACTGGGGCCTGCCGCATGAGGAAGCCGGGGACTAAAGTTGGAGGACAGCCCAGGGAACGAGGGGCATACTCCCGAACAAGACAGCGGTAAGAGCAGTGCTTAGCGACCGTAACTCCGAAACACTGCATGGCACCACGAATGCGGGGAGATAATTGCAACGACCTAGGAGACATTGCTGAGGCCTGAAAGAACAAGGACAAATGATTCACGGCACCAAGGTGGTCAGCCCATCAATCCTGTTATAATACACAGTAAAAACCCAGCGCCAAAGACAGACACATAATAGTGCAGCACACAGTGAGAGCCCGAGCAAGAGTGCTTCAGCCTACCACACAGCCGAACAGAATCGGGGGCGGCTGTAGATACGCAGAGGACAAGCGGCGAAACACACCCAGTTCCCACAGACTCGGAGCGCACAGGGCGACGTGGGCTCCCTGCGGATAAAACCTCTGCCTTCAGTTAACGACTACCAGGGCCCACTCGTGTAATCCTGGTACGAGACACGACTTACTGATAACTATGGCTGGCCGGGGACCCAAAGTGACGCAGACCCCCAGATTGGAACAATATGCCTACTCGAAAGACTCCAACGGGGACAAGCCCAAAGTGCGACCCCCGGACGTACCGGCAAGTACGGAGGAAGTGATCCTCCAGGACGTCGTGGCGGCCTCGAGAATGATGCAAACCTCCATGGGCACGATCTCCACGGACATTAGCCTCATACGGGGACATTTCGCAAAAATGACGGATCGGCTGGTGAAGGTGGAGAAAACAACGGCAGACCTCTCCACAGATACGGCAACGCTACAACAGCAAGTACGCCAGTTGGAAGAGGACAACAAAGTGATTAAGGCCAAGCTTGACGAACAGGAAGGGCGCTCCCGGAGAAATAATGTGCGTCTGGTCGGTGTTCCGGAAAACGCAGGGGTCCCAGCGCTAGATCTCTTTGTTGAAGATCTAATACAGAATCACCTGAAACCGCGTGGGCTCTCCAAATTCTTCTCAGTTGAAAGAGCGCATCGGGTGCCGGGAGGCAAACAACGCCCGGGGGCTCAACCACGGCCAATACTGGTGAAATTATTAAAACTTCAGAGACCGCGACGCGGTGCTGCAAGCGGCACGAGTAGCACCGCCATTAAAAGTGGACAATGCAGAAGTCACCTTTTATCCTGACTACACAGCGGCGGTCGCCCAGCAAAGACGCAGTTACATGGAGGTCAAGAAAGAACTACGCGCCAGAGAACTAAAGTATTCAATGTTATTCCCGGCGAAGCTACGGGTGGAGTCAGACGGCAAGACACTGTTCTTCGAGACACCGGGAGAAGCGCGAGACTGGCTGGAGGGGTGGAGACCGGCAAGAGGTACTAGAACCAGAGACACCACACAGGTGGGATGCTAATGGTGCCATCACAACAAAAAGCGAAAAGAAGGATGATACCCCGGGAAGAAGATACGGATAACGCACACACGTACCAAGGGGCCCAGATGACATCAATTTCAGAGATGCCAAGGGACCTCCTGAGACCGCGACTGATGGATAGTCACTCCTTGGTTACTACAAATTGTACCGGTATGTTTTGGGTGCACAGACCACTCCGCAGACAGGATGCTAAGGAACCGCCGCGACAGGGAACAGAAAGAGGAGAAATACCCCTGGATGACGATGCTGTTGACACGCGCATGCACCATGGGACCTAGACGACGTCCACTTCAGAACTACCAAGAGACCACCTGAGATTGCGACGGGGAGGAAAGTCCATCCTTGGTGAACGCAACTTGTACTGATATGTTGCTGGTGCATAGACTGACACAGGGACACCAGACAGCACAAGACTGAATCAGGGGTTTGGGCCCCCGCAGGCATGATCGAACGAATGCGGGGCGCAGCTGGGTGGATGTTTAGGGAGCGGGTGGCTTCGTACTGGACACGGAAGACTCACCCCCACGAATGAGTTGCTTTGTTGGGGAATTTAAGCGCTCTGCTCAGTTGGGGGGCGGGCAGTTTCAGTACCGCCGGGCAGGGAGGCAGGGTGGGGGCTAAGGGTTCAGGAATCATTGGTACAAGTGTTAAACTGTTTAAGTTTATTAGTTACGGTATCTCGCAGAGCAAACGTATATACTTACTGTGTAGTGTACTCAGGTGCACGGCAGACAAGGCGAAACAGACGCTATCAATGCTATTTGAAATCAGTGATCACACACCATACACGACATGACTTTACACGAGGGTAGTGACACCAACGCTCAGTTGCCACTGACGTCAGGCCCTCCCCTGTCCATCATATCCTGGAACGTAAACGGTCTAGGACACAAGATCAAAAGAGGGGTGGTTCTACAATATCTGAAACGCAGGGGGCCCACGTTCGCTTTGCTCCAAGAGACACACTTGCAGAGAACGGCATGCAAGGCACTAGACCGGTGGGGATTCAAGATGGTGGCCCATGCTGAGTTCACGTCAGGATCTAGAGGAGAGGGAATCCTGGTACATAAGGGCTCTCCACTGGTGATCAAGAAAACTTGGACCGACAACCAGGGGCGGTTTCCCGCTTTATCCTGTCAATGGGAAGGAAGAATGTATAACGTGATCTCTGTATATGTTCCCCCGACACTTCATCAACAGGCATTTCAGGACCTCGGGAAACTCCTACTGGACCTCCCTGAGGGAGAACTGATCATAGGCGGAGACTTTAATACAGTGTTAGATGCGGCCTTGGACCGCAACCCACCCAGGGATACGGACCTATCTAATAGGGCTTTACATGACTTTATAAACGGAATGGGACTGACTGACATCTGGAGACTCAAACACCCAACAGAACGTCAATACACCTTTCACTCCGGGGCACACGTAAGTCTCTCTCGGATAGATTACATATTGACACTAGCGATTACCCCCGAAAAGGTGAGGGAAGTAGAGCATTTACCGAGAGGCATCTCGGACCACTCACCAGTTCAACTCATATACACGGCTCAGATCCCTGGAAGGAAGAGGGTATACCCTCTATACCCGGGGTTCCTAAATAACGCTAAGATTGCCAAGGACCTCGTGAAATCAACTGCACAGTTCTTTCTAGAAAATGAACACTCAGTTGAGTCACCAAGCACACTGTGGGAGGCTTATAAATCCGTTATCAGGGGACAGGCCATTTCCACCATTACCCGACACAAGCGTACGCAAAGAGAGAACCTAGATACATTAGAAGAGGCCATGCAGACAGCAGAGAGGGCGCACGCCGAGGATCCTACTGACACCACAGCCCAGTCCCTGACATTAGCGGCCCAAGAGTACAGAACCTATGCGTGGGAAACCAAAAAGACCAAATATACTGATACCCTCCACAGAATCTATGAACTAGGGGACAAAACTGGGAAAATGCTTGCATGGCTGGAAAAGCGGGAAAAGGCAAATAGATGGATTGCTCAAATTAGTTTAAGAGACGGTACTACCGCGACAGACCCCGAACGCATAGTGGATGAGTTGGCAACACATTACGAGACAATCTATACACCACAAGCAGTAGCCACAGTGGAGGAGAACACACAATTTTTGCGTGATATTCAGATGCCTACACTTCAACCGGAGGCTATGCGCGATCTAGACGCAGACCTCTCAGTTGAGAAATTGGGGCAGGCACTGGCGGCGCTTCACACGGGGAAAGCGATGGGACCAAACGGACTGCCAGTGGAACTTTACAAGAAGGTGACAGGAAGTGTTACTCCCCACTTGCTCAACATGTACAATGAATGCCTAGAGAAGGGAATACTACCAAGAGACCAGAGACTAGCCACAATTGTGGCCATACACAAACTGGGTGTGACAAAACTGGGTGTGAGTGTTTGATTGGTTCAGATGCTCCGTCCATCACCACCCCCTTTTTTACCGCTTTTGGCCGCCATAAGTGTGGCAGGGTATGCTCAGACGTGAGTCCCTTGCTCACTTTGCCACTGGATTCAAGCAAGCCGGGCTGGAGACGGCTGCAATGCCAGAAACCGGTCCTCGGAAGCTTGTTTCCGGTCCAGGGAAGGCATGGCTTGGCAGTTCGGGCTGGACTGTTCCAATGAGGCACAGGGTCAGACTGATTTGCATATAGCCATGTCTGAACTGGGGTGGCAGAGTGGGCTAAAGAACGGTGATGGATCAAACCCAGATCTTTTGACTGGGTGTGAGTGTTTGATTGGTTCAGATGCTCCGTCCATCACCACCCCCTTTTTTACCGCTTTTGGCCACCATAAGTGTGGCAGGGTATGCTCAGACGTGAGTCCCTTGCTCACTTTGCCATTGGATTCAAGCAAGCCGGGCTGAAGACGGCTGCAATGCCAGAAAACGGTCCTCGGAAGCTTGTTTCCGGTCCAGGGAAGGCATGGCTTGGCAGTTCGGGCTGGACTGTTCCCATGAGGCACAGGGTCAGACTGATTTGCATATAGCCATGTCTGAACTGGGGTGGCAGAGTGGGCTAAAGAACGGTGATGGATCAAACCCAGATCTTTTGACTGGGTGTGAGTGTTTGATTGGTTCAGATGCTCCGTCCATCACCACCCCCTTTTTTACCGCTTTTGGCCGCCATAAGTGTGGCAGGGTATGCTCAGACGTGAGTCCCTTGCTCACTTTGCCACTGGATTCAAGCAAGCCGGGCTGAAGACGGCTGCAATGCCAGAAACCGGTCCTCGGAAGCTTGTTTACGGTCCAGGGAAGGCATGGCCTGGCAGTTCGGGCTGGACTGTTCCCATGAGGCACAGGGTCAGACTGATTTGCATATAGCCATGTCTGAACTGGGGTGGCAGAGTGGGCTAAAGAACGGTGATGGATCAAACCCAGATCTTTTGACTGGGTGTGAGTGTTTGATTGGTTCAGATGCTCCGTCCATCACCACCCCTCCTTTTTTACCGCATACACAAACTAGGCAAGCCAGCACAGATGGCCGCTTCCTATCGCCCAATATCACTAATAAACGCAGAAGCCAATATATTGGCCAAAGCATTGGCAATCCGATTGCAACCACATCTCAAGGAGTTGGTTCACCCGGACCAATCTGGCTTTATGCCAGGACGTAACACCTCCCTTAATTTAAGGCATCTACACAGCGTATTGGCCCGCTCACCGATGGTACAGGAAGATGCGGCCATCCTCTCCTTAGATGCCACGATGGCTTTTGACCTCGTGGAATGGCCGTTCCTATTTGCGGTGCTTCAAAAACTGGGGTTTGGCCAAAAGTTCTGTCGTGGATCAAGCTATTGTGTACGGAACCCCTTGCACAAGTAGTAGCTAACGGGCGAATATCGAGAGAATTTAAACTGGGGAGAGGAACCAGGCAGGGTTGCCCGCTGTCACCGCTTCTCTTCGCCCTAGTGCTGGAACCGCCGGCCGCATGGATCAGGTAGGATGTGTACATTCATGGAATGAGATGGGAAGCAGATTGGGAGGACAAAATCTCGCTTTACGTGGATGATGTGCTCATATACTTAACATCCCCGGCGAGGTCCAAATAGCTCAAATAATTAAACCATCCAGAAGACTTTTGAAGATTTTCTTCTTTAATTCCAGTTCCAATTCCAATCCCAAACCAACGCGTTTCGCCAAGGTTATTAAACACCTTCGGCTTCATCAGGGCTTGTCTTCATACATATACTCTCCTGCCTCTCATCTTTGGGGAGGATGCTCTCTATGTTTTGTCGCTATAATCCACCGGTTGGAGAAAAAGCCTCTTTTATGTATTTGGAGCTATTATTGTTGGAGTGCTTCAATCTGTGTGACTTTATAGGTGTGCCTAATCAATTTTGATTACGCAGGGAGGAGTTGGGTGTTTTCCTCCCCTGAACATTGTAAGCGCCCAAGCAACAATCAACAGAAATTGTAGAGAGTAATTATAAGTGTGTATTGCTTCTTGAGCGCCGTTGTAAACTCCTTGAGCACCCAGGATTATAATCTAATCCCCGACGAGGTCTCTGGTGTTCCTACTAGACATTTTTACAGCATATGGGACAGTATCTGGATATAAAATAAACTGGACGAAATCACTACTCTATGTACTACATGGCCCCACACCCAGGCTTCCACGGGGTTGCGAGTTACAGGTCGCGACCAGAGGATTTAAATATTTAGGGATATATGTCACCCCGACAGAATCCATATTTATAGAAGAAAATTTAATGCAGCCTCTGGGATGACTTCGAGCAGATATCAAACACTGGAAATCCCTCCCACTGAGATTACTGGGAAGGGCCGCGCTATTCAAAATGTTGGCACTACCCAGGTTCCTCTACGCCCTCCAGAACACCCCATTTCAGGTCCCCCTTTCGTACTTTAAAGCCATCGAAGCAGAAGTGACAACATTGTTATGGGACGGAAAGCCGCCCCGGATAGCCCAACATAAACTAACGCGGAGCTGGTACGACCGGGGTATTGCCCTGCCAAACGCTAAATTGTACTACTGGGCCTCGCAACTGATAGTAATTAATCAGTGGTTGCATGTCCCACAGGATGAACCGGCATTCAGATTAGATAGAAGCCTCCTACCCGTGGACCGGCTGATGAGGGCACCACCAAAAGACAGACAGCACTCACAGGACCAACGGCACACACGATCAAAATATGGCACACATACCGCGGTTCCTATATGCCCTCCAGAATAGTTTTGATGTCATCCCGTCGAAGTATTTTCGGGAAGTAGAATCGTTGCAGAGGCAACTGATATGGGACGGACGTTCACGCATAGCTCTTCCCAAATTGACGCTCCCCTGGTATGATGGCGGTATAGCGCTCCCGGATATTCGCAGGTATTATTGGGCTTCCCACCTTGCTGCCATTAACCACGGGATGTATGGCCCAGCATTCGAAATGGACAAGTGGCTGCTCCCGGGTGGTGATTATTACAGGGCGCTCTATTCGGGATCCTCCCGTTCACAACTCACGGGACCTACCGCTATAGCTGTGCGGGTATGGCATAGCGCAACTACGGCAATGGGCTGGAGTGATAAATTAACTGGTGCGACACCGCTCTATGCCTCTGCGAAGCTGGGTGGCCTATGGAGGACGAAGGGATTTGATAAGTGGGACATGATCGGTATGATCGGTATTGGTAAAGTGTGCGATCTCTGGGTTAAGGGTAGAGTTAAAGCCTTCTCGGATCTGCAAACGGAGTATAAGCTGAGTGACAGGGAAGGGTTTCGTTATATCCAGGTACGTCATGCTCTGAACTCTGTGTTGCCAGCGGGTAGTGATATTCCGGATTCCTCCCCCCTCGAAGACCGTATCCTAGATGGTTATGTGCCAGATAGTACTATCTCACTGTTCTACAAGAAAATGATTAATGACCGGTCGAGTCTGCTAGATCGCCTCCGTGGGGCCTGGATTGCTGACGGTATTGTACTGGATGACGAGGACTGGCAGTCTGCGATCTCCTCTCCCAAGGAGGTCGCGATTCCTACCCGCCTCCGTCTGGTCCAACTCAAGATCCTCCACAGATTCTATGTCACAGGTCCCCGTCTGATTCATATGGGCTACTCCACGGATGGCATGTGTCGGCGTGGGTGTGGTCTTCTTGGCACCTATTTCCATATCATATGGGAATGCCCTGAGGTGGTGCGATTTTGGAAACGTATACATGAGATTATGGATGAAGTTACGGGTGTTGTGATGATGCCGGAAGCCCGACAATGCTTATTGAATGTATGGGGTTCAAATGACTATGATGTATCGCAGCTTCGATGGGTGACTCTGGCCAATATGGTTGCGAAGAGGGATATTGCTCAGTTGTGGGGATCCCCAAGGCCGCCTACAGTGACTGCTTGGAAAGAGAGTCTGGACTGGTGCATGTTTCGAGAGAAAACAGTGTATGTTGCAAGAGGCAGACCCCAAAAATGGGGGAAGATTTGGAATCCTTGGAACTCATACCGTGGAAATATTTGTATGCCCCCGCTCACCGCTATTCCGAGTCCTTCCCAATCGCCCTGACCTCATTCCTTCTAGCTGTGGTATATTGTGCTGTTCCTATGCGATCCTACCTCTGCCTCCCTCCCCTCATCTGTATTCAAAGACTCTTTTCTCCTGCTATTATGTACCTCCCGTCCTCCTTCAGCGCGGACCTAATGGCTGTATTATTTCAGTAATGCCTTGCTAGTTTGTTTGATGCTTTGTTTCTTTGTGTTTCAAATAATAAAAAGTTAAAAAAAAAAAAAATATGGCACACAGCACAAAAGGCGCTGGGTTGGGAGGGAGTACTGACTTGGGCTACTCCCCTTTGGGAAACGCGGCGTTTGGGAACCCTGGGGAACACAAAGGGTTTCAGACAGTGGGACCGCATAGGCATCACTAAGATAGGTGATCTGTGGATAAAAGGAGAGGTAATACCCTTCGCAGACTTGAGAGAAAAATACGGGTTGGCAGAAACGGAACTCTATCGGTACATACAGATACGACACGCACTGCAAAGTGCGATCCCCCAGGACACCCAATTGGCTGAAGCCGCCCCTCTGGAGGACAGACTCCTCACAGACTATATGGAAAAGAAGGCCACCTCACAAACATATCGGAAACTGGTTAATAATCAACCAGACCCCTTGATAGCATTGAAGGATAAATGGCAGGCAGAGTTGGGGGACATGGAGGCCTCGGACTGGATGGACGCTCTAGCATCAGCCCGAGAGGCGGCGATCCCATCCCGACTTAAACTCATTCAACTCAAAATCTTGCACCGAGTATATTACCCACGCACCATGTTACATAAGCTGGGGCACACACCTGATCCGCTTTGCCTTAGAGGTTGTAGTCTTACAGGGACATTTTATAATATACTATGGGAATGCCCAACTATACACCGCTACTGGACAAGGGTGCTAGCCGTAATCTCGGAGGTGGGTGGGGCCGAGGTTCCCTGTGATCCCAAATGCTGTCTCCTGAATATCTGGCAGCCCACTGATTTAAATTTGGCGTTACAAAATTGGGCCACGTTGGGGACGACGATTGCAAAGTGGAACATAGCTAAGAACTGGCGTTCCGGGGTCTCACCTACAGGTGCACAATGGGAAAAAGACATGAACGTCGGCATGGTGGCAGAAAGGGCAGTCTACACACACAGGGGTTGCCCCAAGAAATGGTCCAGAATATGGGGAAAGTGGAACGAATTCCAGGGCAACATTTGTGACCCTCCACTACCGACCCCCTCCCCTGAAGATAGTCCATAACTGCAAAACGGACCAGGTGGGACGGGTGGGGAGAAGGGATCCACAAAATGTTGTACCTATACGAAGGCTGAGGAATGGTGTCACCTGTTAAACTGTGTTAAAGATGGTGTTGTGATGGAACAGCTATGTCGCATGAGTGGGAACAGCACACTACACGATAGAACCGTGGATAGAGATACCTGATGTTTGTTAAGGTTAATGGAAGAAATGACTATGTATGGAACTGTATTGAAAGACAATAAAGGTTCTTGAAAACTTAAAAAAACCACACAAAAAAACATTGACATTTGCATACTTTTAACCGCTTTACGTCAAGTGTGTACCACACCAGTGTCTTAATTTTAATTATTGTATGCAACTGCATTACCATATGTATACAACACAAATATTATAACCATCATGTGTACCACATTCCCAGCATTATGGTAGGAATACCAGTGCCACACAAATACCGCACTGTAAGCCGCTGTGTGCCTCATCCAGAGGATTACGAGAATACCACAGAAATACAAGATCTTGGAAAATAGGGGCAACATCTGAATAATTTCCATATCACGGGCACATTAACATCAGGCCACAGTGAACAAGTTCAAATCACTACCATCGGAAATACTGTACCAGATTTGGGTCATTATGTACCAGACCACTAGCATAGGGAGCCACAGAAATACTAGAGATATGGCACAGCATGTAAAATTTAATGTACGACCGTAGAAATACTGTACCATGCTATGAAACAAAGACAGATGCAGAGCATTACAGTTCAATTCACCTCATATTAGGAGCCCATGGACTACCGCCGACCAGAGAGGGTATATCACTTCCCCACTCCAGAATTACCACTATCAGAGGTCCCGAAAATTGCTTTTATATTTCTGAATTTACACATTTTGGGGAAATATTATGTGAAAATTGGACTTACTGTGTCGATTTCGGCATATTTTCCCCAGTTATTAAACCTGTATACCTTGACTAATTGCAGCAGGTGAAATCTCGGATGAAAGATCATGGAACAGCGTTGTTTCCGCAAAATGTGCAATCCTCATGGGCCCATTACCCCTCCCCCATTGGAATTAATAGGCCACTCATGCTGGAGGCCCACGTGCTATATGCAACGCTAGGTCTGCGAGACCTAAAAATGTGACAGTCGAAATGTAATACGAAGTATGTACTGATTATAACGTGTAATCATGAAATAGAGACTTATTTAGGCTAGGCTTTCACGAGTCTGATATGATGTACTCGGCGCTGTGCAGTCAATTTCAAGTTTCATACAATAAAACACATTTCTGGTATGCACGGGGGAGCAGGTGATTTGCCCAGAATCGCAGGGTGTTGAGCCATTTCCAAGACTTGAACTTGGCTCCTCAGTTCCAAAGTCTGCAGTTCTGACCATTGCGCCACATGTCTGGTTTGAAGGGGTTGTACAAATATTTCCAACCATCAACCTCACATATAATAATAAATAATAATAATACGGCATTTTCTAAAGCGCGAACAGCTACCTCACACGGAGGTGTCCCGGCGCTAGAGGAGCAGGCATGGCCACAAGGACCAGAATTGAGCGCCTAGCGCGGTTGGGTGAAGAGCCAGGTCTTCAGCATCTGCTTAAAGCAGGACTCAGAGGGGACCTGCTGAAGCGTGGGGGCAGGGTATTCCATAGTGCCGCCACATTGGCCGAGAAGGTTTGTCCTCCCAATCGAGCCCTTTTTTCACGTGGAACTGCAAGCTGAACGCGGCAGTTGGAGCGGAGGGAGCGGGCCTGGGTGTATCTCGGCAACCGAGCTCTCAGGTAATTTGGGCAGGTGCCATACAGAGATCTAAAGGCCAGCGTGAGTGCCTTAAATTTGATCCTGCTGGCTACTGGTAGCCAGTGAAGTGAAAGAAGGTGCGGAGAGACCGAATGCTTAAAAGGAATACGCATTAACAGTCTTGCAGCCGCATTCTGGACCAGTTGCAACCGCTGAGTTAGGTACTTTGGTAAGCCCAGATAGAGGCCGTTTGCGTAATCCAGCCTTGATGTCACTGTGGCATGGATTACTGTTTTTCGGCAGCCCTCTGGTAGGAGTCGTAGAATCTTCCGTAGATTCCTCAACTTATACAGACAGCACCCAACTACTTGCTGGATGTGCGAGGCAAAGGACAAGCTGTCGTCCCACCGCACCCCCAGATTTTTTGCCGTTTGGCTAGGCGACGGGGCCGGTCCCATCGCCGCCGGCCACCGAAGCTCCGAGGGTGGAGGGGAACCTTTGCCAAAGAAGATCACTTCCGTCTTGTTTGCATTAAGTTTTAATTTGTTTGTGTTCATCCAGCACGCAACGTCTTGGAGACAGCCCTTGAAGCTCGAAAAGGCCGCCTCCAACACCTCCGAATACGGAAACACCAGTTGGGTGTCATCGGCATATGAAATTGCCTTGACCCCCCAATTGGCAATCAACGTAAAAAGTGGAGCCAGGTAGATATTAAATAATAGTGGGCTAAGTGCCGACCCCTGAGGGACGCCACAGCTGAGGACCTTAGGTGTTGAAAAGACAGCCCCCAGCGCCACCTTCTGGGTTCTCTGAGTCAGATACGACTGTATCCACCCCAGCGCCTGGTCCTGGAGGCCTACCTCTGCCAGTCGCCTCAACAGCCTTGCGTGGTCGACCGTATCAAAAGCAGCCGACAGATCCAGGAGCACCAGCATGGCTGAGTCTCCCGAATCCATCGACCACCTCACTGACTCTGCCACCTCAATCAGTGCTGTCTCCGTACTAAAGCCGGGTCTAAAGCCTGATTGCGTCTCATGCAATATCTTATTTACCTCAATGAATTTACTTAACTGCCGCTGGATTACTTTCTCAAACATTTTGCCCGGCGCTGCCAGGAGAGAAATCGGACGATGGTTACTGAGGTCCGTGGGATCCCCATTTGGTTTGTTCTTTACCGGGAGGAGGGTGGCATGTTTCCATATCTTCGGGAACACCCCAGAGGAGATGGACATATTCCAGATGTGCTGTATTGTGGGAGCCACAAAGTCAGCCATGGTGCTCCAGAGCTTAGGTGGACAGGGGTCGTCAGGTGGCCCTGACTTACAACGACTTAGTTCCTGCATGACCGAGTTCAGAGCTATCGGCTGGAATTGTGCCAGAGTTTCACCAGCCACCTCTTTGACAACCAGATCCGTCTTCACCGTTCTCCTCTCCGGGCCGAAGGACTCATAAACTCCCTTAATTTTGCAGTCAAAGAAATCTGAAATGCTATCGCACAGTGTGGCCGACGGGGGGACATCCCTCTCAATACACCTGGGTTTGAAAACGGATTGTACCACCTTAAAGATTTCCTCACTCGAGTGTTCTGCCTGCTGGATTGATGCCGCAAAGAACTGTTTTTTTTGCCTTTCTAACAGTCTTATGCAGTTTTCTGAAGGCTTCCTTATATCGGGCTTTTTCCAGGGTCCCGTAGTTTACCCTCCAAAGCCTCTCCAGCCTCTTACACGCTGCCTTCTCTATTCTAAGGTCCTGTGAAAACCAGGGAGCGTTAGGGGAATCCCGCTTGGACATTGCGCGTTTTGCCGGTACAATGGATGACACCATGTTCCCGATCCAGTCATTAAACAGCTGTGCATCTATATTGACATTCGAGGTTAAAGTTGGTCTATTCTGAGCCAGAACTGGGCCCATAGTGGCAGGGACTAGCTTCTTCCATTGTCTCCTCATGAAGGAGCACTTGCTTGTCGCAGGTCTATCTGCCGCTAAATGTATTTTAAATGGAATAGGCGAATGGTCTGACCAAACTAACGGCCGTGCCGCCTCTACCGCCACAATTTTAATGTTGGAGAAAATTAAATCAAGCGTATGACCCGCTCTATGTGTAGGGCCATCGTTGATAAGTCTCAAATTGGCTGCATTTAGTGTGGCCCTCAGTGTCTCTGCAGGGACGCAGCCCTCCTTATCCACATGGATGTTAAAATCCCCGACAGTGAGGAATTGAGGATGAAGGAGGGAACTCTGAACGATAGTATCCATCAGAGCTGTCAGGTTGGGATCATCTGCACTGTAAAAGGGGGCAGGATGCACACCTAGTATTCCTCATTTTTCCAGTTCATCTTCTTATGTCTAAGATATGCGTGCTGATTGAATCAAGTGCCATGCCCTGTCGGCACTAAAGTTATAAACATCACTGTAGTGGGGCTTCATCTCGCCTCAAACAATCGCACTGCTGAATGTGCGAATTTCGCAAATGTATTATTTATTCAACCGTATTCCAAGTTCATCCAAATACTCCATAATATTCCATACTCTTTTTCACTTCTTCTCAAATTTTTATTCGAGTCCACATGCTGTGTGTCTATGCCATTTCCAAGTTTTTACTGTTCACCCTGCGTCTATCCGGACTTATTGAATAAACAGGACGGAAGCATAAGTTCATATCAGGCAGCGTTTATTTTTTTAAAAATACCCAATGCATTTCGGGCTCAACGCCCTTCTTCGGGGGTCACTGTGAATAGAATAATACATAACCAAAATCACAAATACTGTTTGTAACTTCCATAGAACATTACCCATTACAAATCAATAGTACATTTGTTGTGCAATAACTAAACGTTTTTATCACTTTAGCAAACCAAGCGCGGTAATTACATGTATAACTAAAATGACAGACAGCCTTCCTCATCCTTTCTTCCCTACTTGTAAAACCATCCTTATTTCTCAAGTTCCAATTTTTGAGTCCAACCCCTCACCCCGTTCGAGACACATAATTTCCAATAAACCTCCCTATTTCCATCCAACAAAACAGCGTATCAATTATATTTCGCTTTCAACCATCTGTGCATCAATCTGCAATCACCCTGTCTCCGCTCGTAAACAGTTTGTGAAATACCATGGACCTATCTCTCATCTTAACTCCCCCACCTCCGTTCTTAAAAACGCCATTATTTCACGACATCTCCTCGCTCCCTTTCACCCTCGGTAATTGATCCACTGAACCATCCCCTTCAGAAACATTCGACTTAGCTCATACCTGCCATAAGTTGTTTAAAAACCATCTGTCCTCCTCCGTCTACCTTCCCGTCAGTCTCTTTCCCATAATCCCTCTCTTATTTAACCACTCATTCTGTCTGTCCAATAGGGCTCTTCTGTTTAAATCTCCCGCCCTCTCACCCGCTCAATGTTGCACGTAGGTTTTCTCAATCAGTAACTGCATTTACCACAATGCAGTTCAGCGCAGTTAAGCGAAGCTATACAGCCCTCAGAGTAAAAAAGTGTAAAACAATAGTGAATCACTCGCTACAAACATTAATGGATGTGAATGTTTTAAATGTCATCTACATAGTCATTTTCAAGTGAGCTCCTTGCGCGTCTATACCGCCGTCGTTAATGAACCACGTTGTTACTCATAGCATGCAGACTCAAGTTTTTCAAAATTTTTATCAAAACTTTTTTCAATCGTCTCCAGTTTCATCCATTGGGTGCAATCCTGGTGTAGGGCATCTGTAACAAACTGCACTGTAAAAGGGGGCAGGATGCACACCTAGTATTCCTCATTTTTCCAGTTCATCTTCTTATGTCTAAGATATGCGTGCTGATTGAATCAAGTGCCATGCCCTGTCGGCACTAAAGTTATAAACATCACTGTAGTGGGGCTTCATCTCGCCTCAAACAATCGCACTGCTGAATGTGCGAATTTCGCAAATGTATTATTTATTCAACCGTATTCCAAGTTCATCCAAATACTCCATAATATTCCATACTCTTTTTCACTTCTTCTCAAATTTTTATTCGAGTCCACATGCTGTGTGTCTATGCCATTTCCGAGTTTTTACTGTTCACTCTGCGTCTATCCGGACTTATTGAATAAACAGGACTGAAGCATAAGTTCATATCAGGCAGCGTTTATTTTTTTAAAAATACCCAATGCATTTCGGGCTCAACGCCCTTCTTCGGGGGTCACTGTGAATAGAATAATAAATAACCAAAATCACAAATACTGTTTGTAACTTCCATAGAACATTACCCATTACAAATCAATAGTACATTTGTTGTGCAATAACTAAACGTTTTTATCACTTTAGCAAACCAAGCGCGGTAATTACATGTATAACTAAAATGACAGACAGCCTTCCTCACCCTTTCTTCCCTACTTGTAAAACCATCCTTATTTCTCAAGTTCCAATTTTTGAGTCCAACCCCTCACCCCGTTCGAGACACATAATTTCCAATAAACCTCCCTATTTCCATCCAACAAAACAGCGTATCAATTATATTTCGCTTTCAACCATCTGTGCATCAATCTGCAATCATCCCCACCAGGAGGGCGGTATATAACTAATCCCGCTAGGGATAGCTGAGGTCCCACCTGTAGGCAGAAGTGTAGCCCCTCCAGTCCCGGAATCAGGGTAGGAGCGGAGGATGTTAGTGTAAACTGCTCCTTAAATATAACAGCCACACCCCCTCCTCTTCTAGCACCTGCCCGGTTAGAAAAACACATTTTATAGCCTGAGGGTACTGCCAGCGCGATGGCGGTCACATTATCCTCATTGACCCAGGTCTCTGTTAAAAACAGAGCATCCCACTCATGACCTTCCAGTAGCAGCCAAATGTCATCTGCATGCTTGGCTAGAGATCTACAATTCAAAAGGCCAGCTCTGAAACCTCTGCTAATGGGCGGCTTGGGCTTAGTATACCCCTCTGCCCTCACACCGCCCATCGCTCCCAGTGATTTCCCGCAAACCCCACATGCCTGAGGGAGGGCAACAATCATCCGCCGTGTTGAGCGCCCACAGGTCTTCCCGCGACCACACGATCCTCCCCTCAGAAGCACCCTCACTGACAGCATGCTTGGCCCCGGCCGCAGTCTGGTCGCGGAGGGGCGCAGACGGGCTTGCCTTCGGCGCGCTGCCGGCGCACCCGCTGCGCTCGTCCGCTGCGCGGCCGGAAGCCCATCCCCACTTAATGGTAGCCCCAGGAAGTGAGGTAGCGAAGGGAAGGAGTCGCGTCCCTCCGTTCAAGCGGCACAGAATCGCCGTGACGGACCGGGGACCGACCAAGGGTAGGTAAAAAGTGCCAGAGTGTGCAAAAGTTCTTACATCAATTCACCCCCCATTAAAAATGAAATAAAACGCCCAGATGTATCAGCAAACACAGGAGCTTTTTAAAAGATTAAAAGTAAGCAATATGTCGGTTTTTAAATCACCGCACAGACGCCTGAATAAATTGCTAATCACACAGTTTAAAGATCAACACACCACTCGTTGCCAGCGCCTAACTCGCTCTGCTCTCACATATACATTGTGCTTCCTGCCTGCTCGGCGCTGTGGCGCCATCTCCGAAAATGAGCACCTGTGACAACACAGAGCCTGCCCATAGGAAACGAGACCGCTGTTTGGTCGTTGTTCTAGTACGTGAAGTTTTACTGCAGTCATCCATATATGTAACAATGCAACTCTCCGGGCGTGCTCGGTGCTTTACAGTTAGTGCAACGTAGCCTCTATCACGACCCAGGCGCGGTTCGTCCATTGGGGCGTGGGGGCGTAGCCCCCCTGCCCGACGCCGCCCGCAGCTCCCTCATGACAATCATGTCAATGAATCAACATGACGTCAGACCGCCGGGCGGGCGTCATGTTGATTCATTGAGATCGTACAGGCGGCAACACAAGTACGCATGCGTGGGGACGGAGGGTGAATTTTTACCCATGCCCACGCATGCGCACTTGTGTTTTTGCGGCGTTGCGCATGCGCATCAGGAGCCCTAATGGGCATGCTGCGGGCGAGAGGGTACCTGTGCCCCTGGCGCCAGGATTGGCCAGGGGCGCTGTGAGCCTGTGACGTGTGGGGAGCAGAGCCCAGAGGTGGCGCGGACCGGGACCGGCAGCAAGGTAAGAGTGTGTGTTTTTCTTTTCTTTTAAAGTGTTTGGTGCGAGCGTGCGTGTATGCATGAATGTTTGGTGGAGAGTGTTGTGAATGGATGTGTTTGTGTGTATGCGTGTGTGAATACATTTCTTTGAGTGTTGTGTATGTGGGGGGGGGGGTCGCCGCCGGCCTGAGTGGCCTGGGGCCCGCACTTGCAAATCAGTTTGCGGCACACCACTGTAAAATGTCACCAGCCGCCCCTGTCACGACCACAAAACCACTTTTTGAACTCGGTGCTACCTGCTTACTAATGCCACGTGTTGGTCGTGAAGCGCTGGGAAACGGAGTATAAAAGAAGTGCTCAGCGCTGCGCAGTGAGCCCACAGTGAATGCCGGCTAAATCAGCCCTATAGTGTTCAGTGATGCACTGCACTGTGCATAGGTAACCTGGCAGCTATTGTATCCTGGTAACAGCAACACATTGTTTATTATTGAAACGTTACAGAAAAATAAACATTTTCTCTAATACGAACTTTTTATACAGAACTTTAAAAGTGGGGGCACTATACCGAAAATTCCATGTGGCATATGCTTAGGCTTAGGGCGTAACACAGACCCTGGCAGCCCACGGGGGCTCAGAGGCGGGTCCTGCTCATTAGGTGGCCCCTAACCCGTAAGACCATTTTATTCCTCCTGTGAGCTATGGGGAACTTGAGGGTACTCTTCACATTGTACGGGCGGGCAATTCATTTTCTGATACACCACAGTTAGTAACCACATTAGATAGTGGCAATGCAACGCTGTAAACATAAGTCACCAGCCCACAGAAACTATGCACACATAGCTGAATAAACCCCGTTCTGCATCTGCTTACGACAGTGCAACTAACAGCAGACTAAGGGAAATCTTAGGTTTGAGTGCGCATGAGACATCATCGCCTATGTTTGTAAACAAAGCGCTCAGAGGATATGTGGAAACAACTGGGGCACTAATAAGTAGAATAGGCTGACACCATCGAGATTATATGCAGGTTGCAGCACGTCTATGATTTATTAACATTTTGGAGGGAGATCCGCGTTTGCTTGCTAAAGTCGTGTTTATAGTGGCACCGCCTGAGCAGCTATTGTAAGATTCTGCAGTTTTGTTGCGATCATTGAGTTGACAGGAGGCATCCTTGTGACACGTGCACCCACCGCCTCTAGTCTTACCTCGACTGTGGGATAAAATCCTAAAATAAGTGCCTGGGGTACCTCAGTGGTGCACATCTTTACCAGGGCTATTGGGCTTTTGTGGTGAAAATTAATTGTAACGGGCTGTTTATATGGCTCTTAACAAGCAAGTGCCGCTCTTAAGAAGTGCAGATACTCTCGCTCTCAAAATAAACAAGCACTAAGCATTAAGGTGCAAATGCCCACTCAACACTGAAGGAATCTCTACTGTCCGACAGAGTGCGACATGTCACTTCTCAGGAAGACGAACACGAGTTGTCTGCCCCTGGGCAGGGCACACGCACCATCAAAGGTGCACGCACACCCACGCACGGAAACACACACAAATATAGGCCACCGGCTCGGTAGGAGGGGCACACGGGCCGCGTGGAAGAGGCCTTCACTCTGGTGTCTGGATAGCACACCCCACCCCTCGGGCATAACACGGGGCACCCTCGCGGCTGAACGCCACAGTGGAGATGTGCTGTGTCTCGAGGGGTGTGCACACTCACAGCCAGGCACCCCAGGGCATCACAGTGTGCATATGTACACTCACTTCAGGGGCAGCGAGGTGCTAGGCAGTCGCCTCGGTCGCCCCCTGCAGCAGGGGGGTAGAGAGGTACTTTGGCATAAATTCCAGGGAAAGACGTATTGTAAATTATATTGCCGAGTGGCTGATATAGCCTCAGAAGACGGGTCACCCCCTGGGTGGGCTGAGGGCCCTGGCAGATGGTACACTTTGGCCGGCTGGCACGGCCTGGCTGTGCCCTCTGTAGGCCCATATTTGCCCGGGTGCCTCTGACATTGTGCTTCTCACATGCCCGTCTGTGCTCTTTGCCAGCCTCCCAATGGTCTCCCCTTTTCAGCGTGTCCGTTCTCTCACCCAGTCTTCCGTTTATTAGGTCGAGCCTGTCAATGCGCTTGCGAGAGATATTGGGGCTTAACCAGAGCTTAACCATCGGCGGCAATTTGATGCTGTGCCCGTGAAAAAAGCGCGTGCACAATGCACATCAAAGCCACCAGCCTCCCTCCCACAAGCTTCCCCCAGCCTGCGCTCTGCCTCAGGCATTTCTCCTCCCCTAATTTATTTACTGCCCATGGCCGGGCGGCCGTACTTTCACTTTCACGGCCGCCAGGCTGTGTCTCGCGTTTCCACTTCTCTTTCTTTCCATCTTTTCTCGCACCCTCTTTCTTCCTCTCAACTTCTCTTGCCTTCACCCTTTTCACTCCATGTCTTCGTTCTCCCTTCTCTCCCTTTCTCTACCCTTTCTCTCATCTCCTTTTCTCTACCCCTTCTCTGTTCCTTCTCTGTTCCTGCTTACATCGTGCCTCTTCTGTTGTCCGCGCTTTAAGTAAGTACTTGTTTTTCCAGGAGATGTACGGGTAATAATCTGAAGTGTTGCTTACGTATTTTAACAGAAGAATGATCTGCGCCTGCTTAGATTTAAAGCTTAAATGCACATAGTGCCCGGTGCAGCTGAAGTCTGTTAATTTATGTTCAATTGTCACCCTTTTCCCGTGTTTTTTCAGATCTGTGCTGATTACGTTTAAAAATGGACTAGCGGTTTGATTGCTATCTAGGTAGTGTTTTATTTAATGACCTCCAAACGTTAATTTAAATTTCTTTTTAGACGAGTAGCCCATTGCAATGCTGTCTTCGTGGGTAAAATAATGATGCTTTATCGTCGTGACACGTAGGCCGCGCTTCTCATTCTGCCTGGGATTTGTATGTCCCTGTGCTGCTCCACACCTGTACGCTATGCCGCTTTATATTTTCGAGGTTGCCCTGCTCACTCTCGTTAACAGCTGGTTTTGAATTGCACAGAGTTTTAGGCAGAATCCGAAAAATCCCAAGCCCAGTCGCCACCCGTGCATTACTGTCTTCTCATGGTTAAAACTGTTCTCTTTTTTCCAATTGACTAACTTTTCTTTGATTGCTTGGCTAAAGCAATTGCTGCTGTTCACGGCTGGCTCCCATCATCTTAGCATGTTGGAAACCATTCTCAGCATTTGACACATTCATAGTCTGTGCGGTCTAGCATTTGACATGGATTTTGTGTGAAGTGTTTCCTTTTAATGGTGAAGATTGGCTGGTACAAGAAATGCTTTACTCGATTGGCAGACAGAAACTGAAGCTGTGTCAGCTGGAGTGGTGAGTATCCCGGCCAGGGCCGGACTGACAATGCCGGGCACCGGGCAATCCCCCGGTCGGCTGCCAGGGGTGGGGGCCGGTTTTTGGGACGGGGGCCGCTTTTGTCGCTGGGGCCGATTTTGGGGACCTGCACTCAGTACAGTAGTATTCACTTACTACTGTACTCTGCTGCCTCTGCTGCGTGCCTGCCTCTCTCCTCGCTCCGTGTGGAAAAAAAATCACAATTTAGTAAATCCAATCTGAGAGCAGCAGTGCCATTTTAGGGGATGGGTTGCCTGCTCTTAGTCTCAGTTTACCCCCTTTACGGCCGGGGGGAGGGGCGGGCTGTTGGAGGGGACATATGCGCATTGGGGCTCGCGCAGGACCGTGACGAGAGGCCTTCTCTCACCGCACCATATTTTAATTATTTCTAGGCTAGCCCGCCCCCCGATGGCCCTGCCTGTCTCAGTGTCCCTGCTGCTGAATGTCTTCCAGTGCCGCCCGCCGCCAGGTGAGTGTGGACCGGTTTACATTTTTGCAAACAGAAAATCCCTCCTATGTATTCACCGAAGGCGGGTTCATTCTTTGTATGTGACTTTTTGCCAGTTTCCATCGAGTTTTGGTCAGGAGTCGCTTCTATTTAGTAATTGGAACGTGGCTGCGGGGCTTGTGAAACAAATGATTGCATGGCCCTGTAAATATCTTAGTGATCGAAAGTACGCATCATGCTTTGAGACCACTTTCATGAACACTGATATATTTAAAAAAAAGTCACTCAATAGCAGCCCTGCGCTGTCTCAAAGCATGATGCGCTTTCACAATCCCAAAATATATTTAAAAGGCCACACAATCTGCATTGCACCGCGTTTTACTTGCAGAGCACGTCTGTCTTTTTTTCTTTAAAAAAAGCTTTCTACTTGTGGTGTGATTTACGAGTTGGCATCCGTTGTTCCACTCACTGCTCCTGGAAAGATAAAGATCACAGCAAATGTTTATGAAAAGGCTGTTGTGTTATGTAAGGCGTTCTGATACCCTGCATTGGGATGAGTTGTGGCACTTTCCATCCCAATGCAGGATGTCAGAGCACTTTACATCAAAAGTACACAAATATTTTAAATACCACTATTTTGCTTTTTCTTTTATAGCACTTTACCATTTCTGTAGTGCTAAAGCGCTATAAAAGAAATAAAACAAAATAGTGGTATTTAAATGATAATTTGTGTAAATACTAGGGAGACCAACAAATCTGACATTCTTACATTCTCTGGAAGAGAAGACGGAATAAACAAGGAAAATGCTATCACGGAGACCTCTTGGAAATACTGGGTTGCACCTATCCATCAGTGGGAGTTATCTTTACATCATCAAAGCTTTGAACCGTGATTTACAGAGTACTGTTTTTGTTAATGTCAAGGTCAACATTTGAACGAAATTTGGTTGTTAAATAGTTCTTATTGCCAAAAATCAATATTTCTCATATTTATTCAGTATTCTGGGGCCATATGTATCAACATTCCGTTTTGCGATTCCTAAATAGCGATTTTTAAGGAATCGCTATTTAGAAATCGCAAAATGGTATGTATGTAGGAAATCGCTTCTTTTTAGCGATTCCTTAAAATTCCTTAATTGCCAGGAGGCCCATAGGAATGAAGGGGAAATTTGCGATTCGCACTTTGCTAATCGCAAATTGTGAATATTTTCAAGGGTGCAGGGGTGTCTCAAGAACACCCTGCTGCACCCCTGAAAATGACATGTGTGCGCATATGGTGCACATACATGCCCTAAGGGCATGTATGAGCGTCACATGGCACCTTTTGATTTTCAAAAAAATGCTTTTTTAAAAGAATTCGCAACTTACCACCAACTAGAAGTTGGTGGTAATTTGCGAATCCTTAATGGCATTTTGGAATGTTTTTTTCCTTGATACATTGCATTTAAGAAATTGCAAAATTTGCAATTCCTTAAAACAATCGCAAAATAAGGAATGGCAAATTTAGCGATTCCTTATTTTGCACCAAAAATGTTTCATACATACCATTTAGCGAAAATGGGTTCGCAAACGCCGGAATTCTGCGAATTTCGGCGTTTGCGAACCTATTTTGCCTTGATTCATATGGCTCCTGGTGTCTACAATTGTTATTCAAGGAATGTTATGCTAATATCCTATCATCACAGCACGTTTGATTTATTATTGGGTATGATGTGCAGGGTGTGTCTGAATGTTTCTTTCCTTTTTTCATGATTTGGATTGGTCTTTTTTATGTTTTGTATATCCTTTAGAGTCACATGTTTAATTTAAACTGCATGGTTTGAATGAAGTAGTGTCACTTGCAGTGTTAGAAATTGGTAATCAATGACCAGTTTATTTTGTGCACCATTGAGTTGGTTCAACGGTTATCAAATTAAGCTGTCACAATTGGTTTATGCACATGGCTCGGTTTAACATGGGGGTACATTTTATTCTGTTCACAGCGTAAAAGCACGTAAATTCCAGTGTTGAATTTCTTTCATTGAGTTTATTTTTAAAACATCTTATGGGTTTTAGGACAGGCAGAGACTTTGAAAGCGTAATTAGTTGAAGTATGTTTTGGTGTTGTTTTCAATATATTCACTTTAAGGAAACCTTATTTTACTTCTATAATCTCCCAAACAACTCTTTCGGAATCCACCCCTCATTTAACCCCAAACCTCACTTTACTACTGTGATTTCCCTAATCCCTTTCTAGAAACTCGTCCCACCTCCATCTTTCCTTTTACACCTCCCAATCCTCATCTCACGGCTATGATCTCCTAAATAACACTTTCTAGACTATTCCCTCTTCCATCCCTCCATTATCCTATTCAATCCAACTAACAGACTCGCATGTCCACCACTCAAATGAACATATATTTACCGATTTTCTTATACTAACCCACCACTAATCCATTTTAGGTTCAGGAGTAGCGTGCTACTCGCCGAAAAGTGCTTTGACGCCTCATCAGGGATATATATATATATATATATATATATATATATATATATATATATATATATATATATATATCCTTTGTTTCCCCTCCATTTCATCTAGGTGTGAGGCTCCCAGCCAGGATACTCCAATAACAAGAGGCTTTATGGCCCCTTGACTTCAGTTTTTGTTATGGGCAACAGTTGTGCGCTGCTTCATGGCTTCTGTCACCCCATTAAAAGACTATTTAAAACAAAATACATAGCGGTATATGGAAGCTTCACATTGTATTTCATCATGAGGATTTGCTTTTCCAGATGATGTGAATAGGTATTTTTTTATGCAGCATATGATTTGTACTATGCATACTGTGAACTGAGATGCTTTCAGGTGTCTTGAAAAGAAGTTGTGGGTGCATTTTTATGGCAGGACTTGGTTAAAAGTTCTGGAGTTGAGGCAGAATGCAGCGCTAGTTTCGTACAGTGCCGGTCAATGGGTCCTAGAGGTGTCAAGACTACATGCACCTCCAAACTTTGGCCTCTCCACATACCACAGAGAGTGACTTGTGAGGCCAATAACATGAGCTCTATCCAGGTGAATCAGCTCTATTAGGCAGTTTCTGTGATGTACCAGAATTAATGCAGAGAGAGAAGGCTTTGGGTCGGCTCACTTCAATCAGTGCTTTTTGTGGGGCGTTCATGGCTTGCCATTTCTTGGAAGGACTGTCTCATCAAGACCATGGCATGCATATCTAAATTGCAAATCTGTCTTAAGACCCCTCATATGGTGCTGTATGTGTGAAAATGCACTTTCTTTTCACTTTAAGTAAAAGCTTGTAGTAGTATTTGCACTGATAATTTGTTGCTGCACTCGCCTGCATGGTCGGATAGTTGGCGCACATAGCCTAGGCTGCGGCGCACAGAGACCATACACTGCCGCACACAGAGGAAAGAAATTATAGGGAACATTGGTCAGGACCGTTCTACGGTTTCAGCGAGATTCTACCGCTCTTTAGGTAAGTACCAAAGTACCGCTGGTTGCATTGTCGGCTCCCCCCTTCTCTGCGGGGCAGTAAGTGCTTCCCACAGTGTGCTGGTGCTTCCCCTGGGCCTTCTGTGTCTCCTCTGGGATGCTGAGCCCTGTGGGGCAGTAAGTGCTTCCCACAGTGCACTGGTGCTTCCCCCGAGCATTCTGGGTCTCCTCTATACCAGCAAGTTAAAGCCGAAATAGTTTGTTTCAATGTTAAAGGGGAGGAAATAAGTAATAACTTTCCAGGAGGGGTATCTTTGCCATGATGAAACCAATTGCTATTGGACACTTCTCCAAGTAGCCGGCCGGTATCTCGAAAGTGCACCCGAAAAGAACCCCAAACGTGTCCAACTTTCTTTTGAAAGGTCGAAGAGCTAAAATCCTAAACGTGTCTCCGAGTGCCACTGTTGCCACACACGCTATACAAATAAATGCACTGAGCTAGGCTGCCTGAGGAGTTATTTCTTAATGAGCGCAATAGAAAGCAACTGTTTATTTGTGCATGGCCCCTAGTTTCTGGATTTAAATACATCTTAAATGAGGCTGTTTTAAGTAGTTGCCTCTATAATCAAGATAAAATTAGCTTTAAGTTACATAACATAACATAACCGTTTCCCCATAACTGGGACTCGATGAGCAAATAAAACCTTTTATTACTGGGCTATTTCTTAAGGATCGCGTGTACTCTGTATAACACTCTGCTCTCTCCTGAATGAGGAAATGTAAATGTATTTACATAATAAAGCCAATGCTTATTTCATCGAATATTATACCGCATAATTTGAGATTCCATGCAGCATAAATAATTCAAACTCTCCTAGTAATCTCCAAGGCGCTTTAGATAGCAACTCATTTCACTTGCTGTGCACTCAGTAGCTAGTTAAAAAAATGTATTGTTTCTACACTTAGAATAACCACACAGAAGCAAGAACGACTGGAATAAAACGCAATATTTGAATTGTTTCAGACTACTGGTGCTGCACAGCAGTATCTAAAGAGGAGAGGGGAGGGACCACATCGCACACTTCTTTACGATGCATCTTTTTATGCGGTTCTACATGTTGAAGCAGCACAATGATTGATTCAACAAGATAGTCTGTGATCTGCCCCGAAACAGTGGCTTCTATTTCTGCACTGTTGTTTATCTCATCAGTACTGCTACCTCGCTCAGGCCGGCAGTCAAATATGTAATCAAACAAATACGCGAAATATATAGGAATTTTACACTGACTCACTCCATTTTGCCTGCCACTACAAAATGGTATAAAGAAACCATCATGCTGCAGTAAGGAGAGCCTGAGGCCAGACCACATCCATCACTTAAGAGGCATTGATTGGTACAGGTATCGTACAGTAGCAGAAAACAGGCAGCCTCGTAGAAATAACACCGGCCTTCCGCGTTGTAGTTTCTACCTAACTTTTCAAAACGTTCCCATTACAGTTGGCATTGCATTGCCTGCTCAACAATCTCGTTGCTATCTCCGAATAATTGTAATACTGATCTGTTGAGAATGGGACCAGATTTACAGTACCACACTAAATGCCCACCACTGCGACCCCCCCACACATGAGATCACTGAATTGTACTGATAAAGCAGGAGATAATTGTATGTCATGGTTACAAGGCCGGTGTCGTATCTAAAACCCAGTGACGCCATTAAACCCAGGAAATGCTGGGGAGAAGGGAAAGGAAAGGCGTGAATAATGGAAATTTGGGAGGAGAAAGTAGGGGGAGATAACAAGAAAGACGTTCTGTTCACTCATAAGCTTGATAAATGATCCATTTGACCCTTCAGGGGCAGGTCCATGTACCCCATTGTACAGTAACCCAGGTCTGTGAGGTGCAGCACTCGTTGATAATCCTGGCAAGAGAGTTCTCAAAATGCATTTGTGAGAAAATTCACGCAGGGGCCCTACTGCTTCTCAAACTGTTGCAGCTGGTGGTTTACTGTAGCTGAGATCTTCTCCATGATCAGGGTGTGGTACAGCTTGTGAAGCCAGTCGATATCTTCCGGCATGTAGCCATAACCCATCATTCACTGTTTGCATGTGAATTACAGATGCGCACGTTGTAGGTGTTGAAACAGCTGGGCGGGAAAGGAGAAGCTACAGAAAAAGTCCCAGCGCCATTAGCACATGTAAAATGTTTTTTAGATACAGATTGTTGTTACTGACTGCTGGGACATGGTTAGATAAGTCTCTGTCAGCCTCAGATTCCTCTAGATTAAAATCTGATTTCTTCTGCTTTATTGCATCAAAAAAGGCAATTTTTGTTGTCTCTTAGGGCTCAGTGCACTTTACTACCACTAACCAGTGCTAAAGTGCTTGCGCTCTTTCCTTTCAAACATGGTAAAATTATCTTACACCGAATTGGCAATTTTATATTACTTGTAAGTCCCTAGAAATGTGGATCTACATGTACCCAGGGACTTTACATTAAATGCTGCTAGTGGGCCTGCAGCACTTATTGTGTCACCCACTTAAATAGGCTATTTAAAGATGTGTCATGTCAAGGCCAGGGCCTTTGTGTTAATTTTTCTTGCTTTCTGGCCAGGTGCCATTTGAGACATTTCCATGCCTTCTGTCAGCCTGGGTGCTTATGTGTGACGTTTCCATGCTTTCTGGCCTGGGTGCTTAATTATGTGTGCTATTTTCATAGTTGCTGGCCTCAGTGACCTGGAGCAGGAGGCTCATGTGTGACATTTCCATGCTTACGGCCTGGGTGCTTATATGTGACGTTTGCATGCCTACTGGCCTGGTGGTGTGACCAGGCCGGGGTCAGTGCCTTGGTGCTTATGTGTGACATTTCCACAGTTTCTGGCCTCAGTCAGTGGCCTGTGTGCTCATGTGTGACATCACATCAGTGCTTAATTTGTGACAACATGAGTGACAATTTACTATGCTTTAAAAGTTAATACAATCTAATATGTAATGACAAATGTGTTGAAAAATCCTTTGTTTTGGCCTGTCTGTGTCTCAAATTTTCTTGGGGGGGACAAGTTAAACGCCCAAAACTCCCCCTAGTAGTAGTTGCTCACTGCACTTGCTCGCTACACACCATGTGGGGGGCTGGTCTCACTTTTACTTTGTTTTCTCTGATTCACTACTTGTGTCTATTTTTGGTGCTCTCTGAAAGAATGTCTATGGCACATGACTTGGTGGGTAACCTGGTACTCCTTAAGGTCATCATCTACTATTTACTCTACTTTAAAAGTTGATACAATTGAATAAGTAATGAAAAACTTGCTGTAAAATTCATCCTTTTGGTCTGTCATTTTCCAAAATTTTCTTGGGGGGAGAACCCCCCCAAACCCCCCTAGTAGCAGTCGAGCTCGCTCGCTGCGCTCGCTCGCTACGCGCCGGGTGGGGGCTGGTCTGCAGAAATTTGCCAGGGCTGCTTTTAGTTCCCAGTCCGGCCCTGATCCCGGCTCCTGTGATATCACTCCACAAAAAACGGACATCGACTATGGAATCTCTTCAGGAACCTAAAATCCAGTCAGTGGCTTTAATAAAGGTGTTTGATGGGAAACTGAGCCCCCACACAGCAATTCCAAGAGCTTTGTGCCCCTTGCCAACACTGTAGCCTCGGCATCACACCTCAAAGTAATTCCTTCCGATCCCTCGCCCACCCCACCCCGCCACGTCGCATTAGTAGGCAGCCCACCCCCTCCCTCTCCATATGGTCGCTCCAGCTGCAGGCAGCCCACCCCCTCCCTCTCCAGCGCCTGCCTCCTCTCTGCCCACGCATCGCGCGGTGCGCCTTTTCTATTCATTTGTGCCTCGCATCATCAGACTTGTTTCTCTCTGTTATTCCAGTGTTCTTTCTCGTTTTCCCGCCTCTGCCCTTCTCACCGTTTCTGTGGCCCCAGGCGACGTGCTAAATGCAGACCTGCTGGCTCTAAAGAGGTTAACTGGTCCGTCTGGAAGAAAGTGTTCCGTTGCGCCATCATTAAATCCTGATTAAAAATGCGATTTCTCCAGAGAGCTTTCCCATCAAACATTTATCTAACCTCGCTACGGCTCACGGCTGACACACTTTTTATGAATATGGCGTTTCGTGCCATTGTGAAATATTTAACGTGTGAAATATGCTGTCAAGGGTTCTCCCTAAGTCCCAGTTCTCAGCAAAAATGCAATGTATCAATGTTTAAAACTTTATTACAACAGTACAACAAAAAAATTATTATTACACTTTTAATCTTCATTTTTTTTTAAATTACAATACGCTACACATAATCTTCTCACATAATTTTTTTTTTAAGGTAGTGCCATTATACATTACAAAAATATTATGTAATTATTAATTATTTACAAAATTTAAAAGCCATTAGGATTTGTCATATCAATACATGTACGTCAGTGAAAAAATAAACATGTAGCTTTAATAATGCTATAGGTGTCACATTTGCAAATTCTATAAATATTGGCATTTACAATAACAAAATTAATACATTTGCTATTATAAAAACATAAACATAAGTTAACAAAATATAACATTTACAAGGCCAATAGCTCCAACTTTTCTAATGCGAGACCTATTGCATTTCCAATGCTTGTTTGTCAGTGCCTTCACTCCATGCACCGGACGTGCTTTATTTGTGACTGTCCGTGCATTCACTGCATGGACCATTCTATCGCTCTATGTGCCTGCCTGTCGGAGTCTTCGTTCTATCTGACTGCCTGTGCATACACTGCGTGTACCTGTCCATTCCTTCTGTCTGTGTATCTTACCTGCCCTCATTCTATGTGCCAGTAGGCACCTTCCCTCCAGGCACCTGGCGCCTTCGCCCGTCCGTGCCCTCCATGTGCCAGTTCTTGCCCTCCACCTCTCACTGGCCCAGGTCCTTTATACTTGTGCCTGTCTGTCACTATGACCCTGCGTGTGTTCCCTGTGCCTGGCTGCACGCGTCCTTCAAATGCCCGCAGTTGACCTCCATCGCTGCGCCTGTCAGGTTCAGACTCAGGGCATCAACCACCAAGCAGCTCACTGGCGCGTTTTTATCTCACTGAGCCCTAATGCCAGCGTAACTGTGCCTAAGCCCACAACAGACACCATTCCCTTATGTTCTAGCACCAAGACCCCTTTGCTAGGACGGACCAATCCTCCCCTGGAGCCCCTGATTAGATACAACAAGACGTCAGCGTGCACTGCCTAAACCGAAACCTGTCGTGAGGCGGGACTTCCATCTTCTGCGAGAAGCCCGCGCCCACAGAGTGGCTGACCCAGAGGAGCAGTGGTGACGCGGGACTCCCAAGCCCGAGGGAGAGCCCCGCGGAGGCTGCAGAAGTCCGGAGTGGCGCCGATGCGGTGAGTGGGGCTTAGTTGTACTGGGGGTGGCGGCGGTGGGGGGGTGGGGGAGGTGGTGTGTGTCTCGGTATGTGTGCGCTCATGTGTGTGCGTGCGTGTATGTGCGCTCGTGTGTGTGCATGCGTCTCTCTGTGTGTGCGCTCGTGTGTGTGTGTACGTGCGTGTGCGAAGCGAAAGCAGGGGGGTGTGGCTGTGTGTGTTGGACAACTTGCATGCGAGAAGTGCATGAGGCTTTCAAGGGAGACAGGAGATGGTGAACGCGCGCGCGACCTGATCCAATTCCGGCATGCTGCGCGTGCCCATCTCCTGTCTCCTTGAAAGCAGACTCGACGACTATAGGTATGGCTGCGACATCGCTTCGCGATGCGTCGCAGGTGCGAGACCTAAAAATGAACATGTTCTCATGTAATGAAACTGGTGCTCATGTAAAGAGCTCTGATACCCGAAGTCTCGGTCTAGTTTCAGCTATATAAAATAAAATTCTAAAAAAAAAAAAATAAAGTGGTGTGCATTTCCAATATTGTAACACAGCACCAGGTCACTAATATTACTGTAAATAATCTCTGTGCCACCCTCCCATTTCTCGAATGTGAGTTCCTGCTTTGATCTAAAATAACTTTTTTTATGAATGTTGCATGAATCATAAACAAAACATTTCTTTGCAAAATAGTAATAGACTCTCACACATCACCCACGTTAAAATAAATTAAAGGAAAACAGTATTTAAAACAATATGTTTAAGAATTATTCAAGGTCATCAGGGCAAAACTCTCTGCAGAACAGAGCTGGCTCTATGGGGGAGATGAGGAGGGGGGATTGAAATGCTACGGCCTGGGCCAGAGTACTCTTTGCCCATGCCTTAATACTCTGAATTAAACCAATCTTTTCCATTTATGTAGCTCGCAACACAAACGGAATTGGGTCATGCTCACTTATTGGTATTAATTCAATAGTCCGATTTTATCAGCTTTAAAAGAGAAAGAATGTGAGGCACTGGAAACCCTTCTGTTTATCTCACTTTTCCAAATGGAACTTAAAATGGTGAAGTATAATAAGGAATGTGCGGAAATTGATTTAATTTCCAAGAATCCAATTAGTACAATGGCTGCTGGTTGTTCTCTCTGGAAAGAAACACGTTTCTTACATGCCCTCACGTTGTGCATTTTGCTCAGATTTTTATTTTTGTTTAGTTATTTGATGATTTTCTAGTGCGCTGCTGGGTCAGTTAGAATTAGTGCGCTCTAAAAACAAAGCGACATGGGGCGGAGGCTACACTCCAAAAAGATCTTGGAACAGATGTATCCATATAAAACTGAGAGCCAGTTTACATGAATGAGATCGGCATTGCAGCTAAAACATAAACGCACTAAGCAGATGTTGATGCAGAGTTACTGCAACACTCCTTAGAGGAGGGCAAGAACGCGGAAAACATAGGGGCATATGTACAAAGAACTGGCGGAGTAAAGCGTTAGCCGTCATGGCTTAATGCCTCACTCCGCCACTTCAGAAACACAAGGCTGCACCATATTTACAAGAATATGATGCAGCCTAGCTTTCCCCCCTGTGCTGGTGCTTCACTTAGCAGGCTAGCGCCAACGCAGGCCCCCTTGCACCATAGTGCAGGGGAATCTGCGTACCGGTCTCGCCACTGGTACCCCTCTCCCTGTGACTTGGTCAGACCATTTTACGATCCCTTTTAATCTAAAACTCGCCACGACTATGTCCTCAGTCTGTAGGTCAGAGAGGACGGGTAGAAAGTGGTTTAAAGTTACGCCCGAGGAGCTTGAGCCCGCCTTAGCCAAACTGGAATGGCAACCCTCCGCTGACATCAACGAGGATGTGGCTAACCTAAACCAATATTTCATCACGGCCATTGAAAATATCGCCCCCTCACTACCCTTTCCTCAGCTAGAACCAAGCCCTCTGCTCCCTGGTTCTCCCAGCTGCTGCGGGAAGAAAAAAGCAAATGCAAAAAGCTTGAACGCCTCTGGCGGCGTGCCTATGATCCAGGTGCCAAAATAACATACAGAGGGGCACTAAAAAATTTCCATAAACTTAAGCAGACTGCCATGAGGGAATACTTTGCTAATAAAATCAAAGCGGCAGATAACAGCGCCAAGGCACTCTTCCAAGTTGTAAAAAATTTCACGAATCCCTCTGCCCTTCTACAAAAGACAGAGCCCTGTCAAGAACTCTGCGACAATCTATCCAATTTCTTTTATGAGAAAATTTCCCTCATCTATGCAACTTTTAATACAGGATCTGACCTCGATACAGATGTCACTCCCCTTACTGACGTCAGCCCCGAGGACAAGAGGTTTACGGCGTTCAAACCCATCACCTTAGATTCTGCACTATGCAAACTCCATCTATGTAAATCAGGCTCTCCCCTAGACCCGATGCCTGCCCACGTGTACTCCACAGTTGCTCCTGTGATCGTGCAACCCCTACTATCAATATGGAATTCCTCCCTTAGATCAGGACAATTTCCAGACATTTGGAAACAGGCAGTTCTCATCCCCCTGTTAAAGAAACCCGACGCGGACCCGGCGGTCCTCAGTAACTACCGTCCGATATCCCTGCTACCAAAACCGGCCAAAATTTTGGAAAAAATAGTACAGGAACAACTAGCGGACTATATTGAAAACCAGAACCTGCTGCATGACTCACAATCCGGTTTTAGGACCGGCTACAGCACGGAGACGGCTTTACTAGAGGTGGCGGAGACGGTGCGGGAAGCCGTGGACAGGGGAGAGGTGGCTATGTTAGTGCTCCTCGACCTGTCCGCGGCCTTCGACACTGTCTCCCATGCCATCCTCCTGGGGAGACTCCGCAAGATGGGGATTCATGGCACCCCTCTGGCCTGGATCTCCTCCTTTCTCACAGGCCGCACACAACAAGTCTGGTGCCGCCCTTTCTGGTCCAGGGATGAGAAACCTCTCGATTGTGGGGTGCCCCAGGGCTCTGCTCTTAGCCCCCTCTTCTTCAACATTTATGTAGCGCCCCTAGCAAAGGTAATCGAGTCTTTAGGGGTAAGAGTGATATCGTATGCTGACGACACCCAGCTTATCTTCTCTTTTAAAGATCACTCACCCTCAGGTTTCGACAATTTTAGAAGTTGCCTTTCTAATATCGTGGCCTGGATGACCTCTAACACGCTAAAGCTAAATACGGATAAGACTGAGGTGTTATTTTTTAATCAGACGCTTTCCCTACCCCCCTCCACATGGTGGCCTGTGGAACTCAACCCTCCACCTACTCCGGTGAGGGTGGCTCGCAATCTCGGAGTTCAATTTGATAATGATCTATCGTTTAAGACTCAGATTCAGAAAGTCACCTCAGCATGCTTCGGGAAACTCCATATGATTAGAAAGATTTCCCCCTTTCTTCCCATTGAAGCTCTGAAAACAGTGACACATGCTCTAATTACGTCACACTTGGACTATGCGAATAGCCTGTACGTAGGACTCCCCGCCTACCTGCTGCACAGATTGCAAATTGTGCAGAATGCTGCTGCCAGGCTGATTTGCAAAGTCCCCTATCGTCACTCAATCTCCCCCCACTTGAAGAAATTGCACTGGCTACCGATCGCTGCTCGCGTTAAATTCAAGGCTCTGATACTAGCCTTTAGAGCTCTTAAGGGGAAAGGCCCTAAATACCTGAGTCACAGACTAAAACCAGTGCATTCCACTCTTAACCTCCGATCGAACCACCTTCACTTGCTGTCTACTCCCCGTTTCCGTTTTGCGAGAAAGGGTGGTAGAGCCTTCACAGTGGCAGTATCCAAACTGTGGAATTCTCTGCCCATCAGCCTTAGGATGACCGACACTGAATCTCAGTTTAGGGGCAAACTGAAAACCTTTTTATTTTTAGCCCACTAAGTTAATACTATAAACATGCTACTGCCACTCCCACCTGCATTCCTCAGCGCCGGGACACCCCCGTTGGGGGTAGCTGTGCGCTCAACAAATGTCAAATAATAATAATAATAATAATTGTTTATGTGTAGGAAGGTTTTCCTTCCTGCACATAAACAATATTTAAATGCCCTTTTGTCAATCAATTATGTGTGCTGCTTAAGGCAGCGCACATGGAAGTTACAAACTGTCATTTGTTTTAAAGATTGTTTACGTGCAGGAAGTGACACAAGGCATTTTTCCATGTGTACTGCACAAAGCAGCACACATGGAAAAAGCAAAAGCGAGGAGAAATAAAGCATTTCTCCTCGTTTCGCCAAGTTAATGCCAGGCTTTCCCTGGTTCTAATTCTGGCGCTGCCTCCTATTTACGCCACCCTTGTAAATAGGGGGCAGCATCCAGATCTATGGGTGTTGCGGTGGAACGCCCAGCGCAACACCCACTGCCCACCCCTTTCAGTCTAAGATTAGAGTGAAAGGGGGCCAGTTAGAACTGGGGTCACCAATTCCACCACGGTAGCTTGGCTCGAGGCAGGAAGGCATCCGAAGGCTATGTGTAAAGCAGAAGTGCAGCACACACTCACACTGAGACAGGGAGGCACACGCAATAAAAGGATACCACACCAGTTAGTTGTTTAAAAAAGGACTCTTTTATCTAGACTTCTTCAAGGCAGGTAAGTAACTTTTCCTAGGCATCAAGTAAGGCCTTGGACATTTCCTACACATCAGGCAAACATGACTGTAAATACCTCGCTATTATGTACGGGCAAGCTAGGTAATAACATTCCTCATATGCAGGTTCATTATCAACAACATTTCAGAGGACCAGTTTCAATGTAAAACATTTCTTGTGCATGGGGATCATTGAACTGAATAAACCTCTGCTTAAATGGAACATCAGAAACATGAACACAGTTTCCTGCTACAGGGCAGGTTGCAAAGAACACTCCCCTAGCCAGGGGTTAACTTTAGGCACAACAACGGTCAACAGTTCAGGCTAACGCCCAGTTCAGGGGCCCTCAGTCACTCTTCCCTTGATTTCAGGCCCTTGAAGTATTAACTAGGGCCACCACAGTGTTAATCAGGGCCAACAGGGCCCAACTGCAGTCTCCTATGGGAAGGGGCGGTCACGGGGCTGCCTCTCTGGGCTCCCGAGGCTCCTCCGCAGCCCCCCCGCCTCCACAGTCTCTCGCCCTCTCCTGGGGGGTGTTACCTCAGTTTTCAGCCCTTCGCGGGCCCTTGCGGCGTGGTGCAGGAGCTCGCGCCAGCTAGGCAGGCTACCCTCAGCGTATCCCAGGCCTGCAGCAGATCGGGGGGGGGAGGGCTTGCGCTTTCCTTCGAGCCCCCTCGCCGGTATCGGAACTGGTCCCCGGCCTGCGGTGCGTGGCAGCCTCGCCCAATGGCTGTGCGGTGTTGGTGGGGGCGTGGCCTAAGACGCAGCCGACGCCCCCATCACGTGACGGTGGTGAGGCAGCCTCGGAGGACTCGCGCGGCCTTCAGAAATCCCACGACGGCCCTCCCAAGGCTTCGGGGGCCGCGGCGGTGAACAGCAGTTCAGGCGCCTGGGCCGCGGCGTTGTTTTACGGGCCCCAGCGTACTTCCCAGCAGCACCCCAGGACAGCACAGGTAAATACGGGCTGCGGAGGTGATCGGGCACATCACCTTTCAGGCCACATCGCTTTTAGCAGCACAGCGCTCTCCAGGGCAGGATAGCGCTTGGAGATTGTGAGGGGCAACAGCGCTTTTCACAGCACAGCGTTTTCAAGGGCAGGATAGCGCTTGGAGTTCACAGCGCTTTGGGAGACAGCAGTTCTGGCAGGATAGCGTCTAGAGTTCACAGCGCTTTGGGAGACAGCACCAGGTGTAGCCTGGAGGCATTCAACAGCAGCCCAGGAGCACAGCACCGGGGGGGGGGGGGGGAGAATTCCAGCACCAGCAGCACAGTTCTATCAGGGAAGCGCTTAGATGGGGCAGCGCTTTTACCTGGTTGACCCCCCAGCAGTCCTCGCAGCAGGTAGGCGATTCCTTACAGCGCTTGAGGGTTCCAGCGCCCTTCTTGGGAAGTTTCTTGTTGGGGGGGGCAAGGGGGGTTGAGTTGGTGGCTTCAGAGGCAGGATGGTTCCCCTTGGCACACTGGAGGTGGTTCCCTGGGTTCCCCACTGCTGGGCCAGACCAGCAGGCTGGCAGAGTCCCTCACCTAACTTAGAAAAGCAGTGCCTAGGCCCAGTCAGTCCCAGTGGTGTAGGTTCCTCCCCTAGGCCCAGCCGCCTAAACTCCTGCAGAGGTTCCCCCAGGTCCAGTGGTGCCGCAACTGACAGGCAGGTTTCCCCTCTCCCCTTATACCCCTAGGTCAGGTGACCACTCTCTAAAGGCGGCAAAGCGTAACCCCTCCCCTATTCTGGAAGGTTCCAGGAGCCTCTACATTCAAGGCTATGGACTAAAAAGGCGGGATGGCAGTGTTACTGTATCCTGATGTCCCAGCCTGCTCCTGACTACTAGTGCATGTCTACAAAAGGCCACTCCGCAGTAGCAGGGGCCTGTGGCAGCCATGTTGTTGAGAGAGAGAGCACCTGCACCTCAGCACTGTTTGGCGGTGGTAAGGCACCCAGAGACCTAGGTCCAACAAAAAGATGGTGAAAAAAACACGGCAAAGGGCAAAAAAAACGGGGTAAGACCACCCTAGGGCTGACAGGTCTAACATGGCCTTATTTACAAGGCAGCGTTAAGCCACATTAAGTGGCTTAATGCTGCCTTGTAAATAAGGCGAAACCCCTATCACCACAGGAACGTCGGAAAAAGTGACGTTCCCGTGGCGATCTGGGCTTGTTCAAATGCCCCATAGAGTCAGGTAAGATATACATCGGAATAAAGGAAGATAGTCAATTTCCGAAGAGAACAGTTTGGTTTAGGTTGGTCAGTGTAAGATATTAATCAGAGTTGAAGAACCACTTTATATATATATTTCTTTTTTAAAAGGGGTTTAAAACGTTTCATGAAGGCAAGTACTGTAGGAGGAGTTCTTGAGCCTGGTGATAGGGCGTTCCAGAAGGTTGTAACTGTCCCAGTGAAAGAATAACTTTGTACTTGTGAATATTTGTAGCTTGGAGAGTTGTAGTGAGTATTTATGAACTGGTGAGCCAGGTAAATTGGAGGCTTTACTTTAATTACTTTGTAGGCTGACATCTAAATGTAGCCAGTGTAATTCTCTAGGTAGTGGGGATATTGTACGTAGTCATAGTCTTTTAAAACATTAATATGTCTTGCCGTGAAGTGTAGAAAAGCATTAAAGGAAGTGATGGAAGACTGTGGTAGGTACATTGTTGATGCATGACCAACATCGAAATGCGAGATGACCAAGAAATGAGTTACTATTTTCAGATGTGTGGGTAGAGAGGTTCAACCATTATTAGCTACCGTGTTTTGTGGTGTAAATAGTAACAGAGTGAAATCAAGGGTGAAGCTAATAAGAAGTGGTGAAGGGGGAGAAGTAATCTACTTTTAGCTCTTTGATGAGTGAGGGGTCAACGTTATTTTTGTGACTCTGTATAATGAGTAAGAATTCAGTTTGTTTAGATTTAGTTCCAGGAAGTTGTTTGACATCCATGTTTGGTCAAACAGATCTGCAGAATCAGCACGTCATTATTTGAGGAAGTCTCCAAATAAAGTGAGTCATCTGCGTATTGCTGAATGCTGACAACTTCCCCTGCGAACAATGAGTTTTTCGTGGTTGAGCATATCAGTTGCTGCTGAAAGTCCAGTGACACCGAGACGGGATTCGCTTTGACTAGGGTGTGGTGTTCATCATCCAATATTGTGAGGGCCTGTTTTGGTGCTACATCTGGTGTGAAAGCTAGATAGGAAATCCACCAAAAGTGTCATTTTGTAGAGGGAGAAGTTTATCTGAGTGATGACAGATATATCTAATAGAGGCATCTTGCTGAATAATTCTTACCTTTGAATTTCCCAGACATCAGACTGGATCCGGAATTTTTGTCTTGAGCAATACCATTTCGCACTGTTAGGTGGTGATGGTTGGCTCTGTGTGACATCGTTGGTGTCATCCTTGCTGTTATGACATCTGCGTCAGCTATATAGATGCCGCCCGGCATGCTGACACCAGTTCTTTTCTTTTCGCGCCAGCCAGCACAGATCCTTGAAGAGAGCTAACCCCGGTCACTTTTTTTGATATTTTGTCAAATGTTTTTTGTTTTGCAGGTTTTTTCACCATGTCCAAAAACATCTGGATTCAAACCGTGTGCCGCCTGCCACTGCGCAATGTTGGTGACTGATCTGCACTTGGTGTGTCTTTGGCGCCTGGACCGGGACCACGACTCCAAGTCGTGCCCTGACTGCCGGCCCATGGCTCTGAAAGCTTTGAGGGAGCAGTCCCTAAACCTGCTTGCGGCCCAGCGATGGGCAACAGGATGTTCGCCCAGAAGGTCTCGTTCATGGTCCCGGTCAAGAGGAAGGCCCCAGCACTGCTTTGGGAGGCCCCAGTCTTCATCCTCCCACTCAAAGTTTTCAAGTCGGTCAGGTAAGAAGCATAAAAAACATACAAGTCGAAGCGTGCTTCAACTTCTCCCTATCCGCCGGCTGATGGGACCAAGGAACCTTGGCGTTCTCTGCATAATTTATTTGTCACTCTATGCCTGAAAGGGTATTTTTCGACTTATACTGGGTGCTCCCTTGAGTCTGGACAAAGCTATACCTCTCTGAAGAGCTCTAATTAGAGCAAAACACGTGCCAGGGGTTGTTTTTATTCATTTCAGGTTGGCTTGGTTGCATCAAAGCTGTAATATTGTGCCTGGAGTGATAAATGGCTTTTGTGATTTCACAGCTCGGCAAGGACAGCACTGTGCTAGTCCTATGCTTAAAAACTTTGCTGTAGAAATGGCAAAAGACTTTGTCCATTACTATCTCAGCGTGGATTAAATAGTGCTAATCCTATGCTTGAAGACTTTGGTAGAAAAGCAGACATTTGAGGTGAGCAGATCCCTACTGTCGGGGGCTGCCACCGCAGGGCCTTCGTCACCGCACCTGTGATACGCGAATGTGTGTGGGGGGGAGTCCCTTCCTCCCGCCCGCACTACAGCTGTCAGCGGGGGCCCGACCCACGGAGGCAATCTCTTGGTCTCCTGCTTGGCGGGACGTTGTCACCAATGTCGACCGTCGCCACTCATTCAGTGTCCAGGTGGGCAACCTTGGAGGCACTCAGGGCCCCAGTTCTCGGTTCACTCTTCTCCGGGGGGAACCGCCGCGGGATCCGGCTCAGGCAAGGTATCAGCGCTCCCTCCATGGGAGGATGATGGGGGGGAGGGGGACGTTCCACTTGGGGGGGCCCGTCCCGGACTTCTCTCTGCCGCCCCCTAGCTCCGTTGCGCAGCCTCACCGTACTGCGGGTCCCGGCGCCCAGTCTCATTTTCTTTTACTTTGTGCCTTTTCGGTTGCAGGTGCGCCCGCCCTCTCAGTCACCTGGGGGTCACCCTGGGAGGCGCAAATCAAACACGCCGCGCTCCCCCTGGACCTCCGAGGTCCTACGAGGTACTCACGGCAACGTTGGGGCGGCACGGGTCCAGTGCCGGAACAGCCGTCTCCGTGTCAGTAGGCTGCGCAGTGCCCTCGGCCGCCAGGATTCTCCCCCTCTGGTCCCCTCAAGGTCGGGAGCTGGGCGCCGCCATTTTAGGTGTGTCTGGGCGCCAACGGACCAGCCCTGCAGTCCTCCTCCCGCTCCGTCCAGGTGAGGTTCGGGGACACCACTGACATCCTCATGGGCTCCCTGCTAGATCGTGGAGCAAACCGGAGCGTTTATGGCATTCTGTGCTAAACTGGGCAAGATGCTCGTGGGCAGCCGATCGGAGCACTAAGAGAGTGCGTCCGCCATCTTGGCTGACTTGGCCACGCCCCTTACAAGCCATTACTCTTTCTAAAGAAAGTGAATTCCTTTGTTCCCTACAAGATATACAAAATGATGTTCTTGACAAACATTCTTCCCCTGGTAAATTAGGGAGATTTTCTGGCATCCATTGATATTTTGGACGCTTATCTTCATGTACCGATGTACAAGGTGTCATAATGATTTCTTCGCTTCTGTTTCCAGAAGTACCGTTTTCAATTTCAAGTCCTCCATTTGGCCTGGCGTCTGTTTCAGAGTTTTTCCAAAGCTCTTGGTGTCAGTGTTACGTAGAATCCATGCTCTCAGGATTTATTCAGGACAGGAATGGGGAAAATGTATCGTCCAGATCACAGGTTGAAGTTAAGTGCAACTGCAGTCAGTGCCACCCAAAACAGAGGCCACAGCACATGAATTTTTATGAGTGCAAATGAATATGGCATCCACAGTATCTCTGGTTCCTCTGTCACAACTTCAACTTTGCTCTTCATTTCGTCATGTTTTGAAGATGTATAAGCAGTTGGTACCTGTTACACCTCAGAATACTTGCAGAGTCCAATGGTGGCTTGAACACGAGAACCAGAGCAAGGGGAGTGTTTTTCAACTTCCCTTTCTCAAGACAGTTACTACAGATGTGAGTGGTCTGGGTGGGGGAGGGACTCTGGGCACAAACCAGAGTCAAGGCAGGTGGGAGGCACACGATCAGGGCAGATCATCCAACTGGAAGGAACTGAGAGGAGTGTTTCTGCTCTGAATCATTTCGCTCAAGATATGAGAAGTTATCCAGTCTGGTACCAGATCTAACCTTTGTCAACATGGAGGGCCATAGTCCATAGAGTTGTTTTTGTTAGCCCAAGAGATGAGTTTATGAGCAGAGACCAATTTGATTAACCATAAGCAGTTTATTTGGTAGGGAGAGAGAATTTTCAGGTGGAGAGCTTTTCCAACCTTGACTTTGTTGTGTCTCTTTCCAGATGTGCTCAGGATGATAACACAGAAGTTTGGTGTTCCATGGATGGACTAATTTGCAACAGAAAGAATGATTGTCTTTCCCTGTTTCAGTCTCTAATCCACTCTCAGAGCATCTGGGCAATTGGCCTCCTATTGTATGGTCTCAGGGTCTTTATATGCAGTGCAACCCATTTCATTAATCACAAGGGTAATTCAGGAGGATCATGCTTTGGTGTTGTGGGTAGCCCCGATTTCTCCACTGCAACTGATTCTCTCTCCTCAAAACTGTCACTCAGTCCTTACTGAGTGCTTCCAACAGATCACTACCCTTCATCAGATCGTCTGCAACCTTGATCGTTTATGTAAGAGATTGGGCTTCTTTCATTACGTGGTGTGATGCTAGCTGCGTGCAATTAGCTTCCTGTGACCTAGCTTGGGTTTTGGACTTCTTAAGTCAAGCTTTCTGTGCTATGGTTAGCAGTGTCCACTTTGAGAAGCCAGTGGGCTGCAGTTGAGCCTTCCAGGGTTCTGACTGTTCTTCCATTGAATGATTACTTGTTAGACTTTTGAAACGTTTTTTTTTTAAAGGCTGAGGATGAATTCTCCCATTGAGACGTGGGATCTACCTTTAGTCCTAAGGTTTTTGCAGCCTTTACCCTCTGAACGTCTTGAATCTGTAGACCTAAAGTTTATTTCTTTCAAATTCTTTTCGTGGTAGCAATCTTTTCACAAGACAAAACTGGGGTTCTAGGGGCTTTGTTATGCACTGACCTTTTTTCCAATTCTTTTCAGTCCTAGTTGTTTTGTAGACCTGGCATGCCATTTTTAAGCAAGTGACTGAAACAATTAGCATTGCCTATGACAAAGAGAAACAGATCTACCCAGAGTAGTGAAAGATAAGTAAAGTTGTGGAGTGGCTACACTATGGGACCGATTATGAGTTTGGATGGTACTCCACCACTGCACCCCCACACCGCCGAGACTCACCGCCGCACGCCCGCCTGATTACAAGTTATTTGTAGTATGGCAGGCGTGCGGCATTGAGTTTCCATTGCGGTGCCTCTTTTGAAGGCCGTAGTGCGTTTGAAAAAGGCACCGCAATGGGAACGCCTCACAAGTTTTCTGCACGTAATGGACTTGAAAGTCCATGCCGTACAGGAACTTTTGTGCATGCCCACAGGGAGGCACATGCTATGCCCCCCTGTATGCATGCACAGAGAGCGTAGGACCCCCTTTGTTTCCTGTCCTCCACGGTTTACATGGAGGAACTGCCATGTAAACCCTGGAGGAGAGGAAACTCGTTATATGCTTGGCGGGACCACAGCGGTCCTGCCAAGCATATATCAGCCTCAGACCGCCACTCCTCCTCCAGGGAAAAGTCTATCCCTGGCGGTGGGGTCCTAGGGTGGTCCAACTGCCCAACTTGTAATGGGGCAGTCCATGATGGCTGGACCACCGCAGGGCAGTCCATGATGGCTGGACCACCACGAGACCGCAAGACTCATAATCGGGCCATATGTGTTTAAAAGTGCCTCCATGAAGAACATCTGTGTAACAGCCCCCAGGACAACACCTTGTACATTCATGACTCATTATACTTCAAGTAGGTGTAGGTATTTTTTCAGACTTAAAGTTTTGGAATCTGAAAACGGCTTAATAATTCAATTTCAAATTAATTAAATTTCATTGTTGTGTTTACGGATAGTGCAGAAGAGAAAAACCGGTCAGTCTTCCTGAAGGTCAAGCAGGCCTCAGTTATAGAGGTGGATAAACTCTTTTCCTGGTTCTTCATAGAATGGGCACATGGCAGTGACAGCAAACCCGCCTTTGGGAACCCCAAAAGACCCCTTGATAGCTCGCTTTCTTAACTACGAAAATAGACACATGATCCTTAGGGAAGTCTGAACCAGGGAGGAGGTGCTCTTTGACTCAAAGTAAATTCTGTTCTTTCTTGATTACACAAAAAATGTCTAGCATCAATGGAAAAGGTACAACCAAGTAAAACAAAAGCTACTTGCCCTTGGACTCAAAGATATGCTAATGTAGCCATCCAAACTAAAAGTTATACTCCTGACCAAGTCTCACTTTTTGAAATGCTCGATGACTAATCATGAACCTGACCTGAGGACAGAGTATCCACTGGCAGCAAGACTTAAACAAGCATTTGCAATGCACTAGGTCTCACATTTGTTAAAGTTAGAGCTGTTGGTGTTGAAAATGACAATGTTTTTTTATTTTATTTTTTTATTTCAAGTTGAGTAATTTTATTTGCATAGCGCTCCTGCCATTGGTATAAAAAAGTGAAAGTAGAAAACATTGTAATTTATAACGTCAATAGCTCTAACTTTAACAAATGTGAAAGAAAGCAATAGTGTAACCTAAATAGTAAGTATAACACAGATGACTTTTAGTACTGTATGTTTTAAAAGATAAACAGCATATTATAGAACATGCACATTATACAGCATGCCCAAATCCAACATTGTGCAGAAAAAAGAAAATATATATATAGCTATACTAGAGTAGAATATGTTTTTATTTTTAGCAAAGAAACAGTATATTTCAGAACTTGGACGATAAAAGCATCTGCCAAAAATAAAGGTAGAAAGGTGCCAACTTTGAAGCTGGGGATTAAAGTTTGAGTATTGCCGGGGACCCAAAATCTTGTGATCATGAGCAAATAAATGACTTTCTTTATATGTAAACCGTCCTTAACTGCTGCTATTTATAATTACTTTAATACGTTTGGGTGATTTTTTTGCAATAAAATTAGGTGTTAATGATCTATTGACATGGTGCGCGCCGGAAAACCCATGCTGAAATGAAGCACTAGTTTACATGCTAAAATTGTTTAAATAAATAAGTGAGTGGATATTTACATCCAGTACGGTTTTTAAAGACAACTTTAACTCTATCTAAGCCAGGTATACAGTGCGGATGCAAAAAAAACCATATATTATAGAACGCGCACGTTAAACAGCAAACCGACAAACATTGCGAAGAATAAAGAAAATATATACAGATAAAGTAGAGCAGAAATACGTTCTACTTTACCAAACAGCATACTACACAACTCAGATGAAAAAACATTAGAACGAAATAAAGGGAGAGAGTGCCTTCAACTGTACGTAGTGAGACAAAATTGCACACTGTCAAAAGTTAAACTTTTTGCCACTCAGTACACTGAAAAAACAGTTCACAGCATATGTATTATTACACATCGTGAACAACGGCAACATCGTGGAAAATAAATAATAAATATAATGCAGATAACTTTCACTTCTGCATGTTATAGAAGACAAACAGCATATTATATATATAGCGTGCCCATTACAAAGCACAATCTCAAACATTGCACAAATTAAAGAAAAAATATGTATGTATACTACAACAGAAATACGTTTCAATTTAGGAAACAAACAGCATGTTAACAACCGAAATACGCAATTTTGAATACAATCCTAATTGAGATTTTCTACAAAGGAGTCTTTTGAAGAAAAAAAAATAGGAAGGATGTTAATAATATGAAGTGTGGTTACATTATTTTGAATCCACAGCTGGGAAAGCATAGTGTGTACTTTCCATAGGTACTTTCTACTCTTGCTTCAGTATAAATGTCAAAGTGCATCTGAGCCTCCAATTAGTGCCACAGAATATTTAGAATGTGAAAGAAAGGCGTCAGCGCTTGACAGAAACTATGCCTTGTTTACGATGCTCAACTAGCAGCACAGCCCTCCATCTCCATCCACCTGGCTCTGATGTGAGGCTGGGGCAAGCTGGAGCCCCGTGAGTGATTGGAAGGGAGGGGGAGGGAGGGAGAGCAGAGAGAGTGGGGTGTACGAGGTGGGAGGGGGGACAGGAGACTGAATGCAAACCAGCACAGTGCTCGTGAAAGAGAGCCACGCTGATAGAAACTAAGAGCTCATTAAAGGGACCAGCCCTGCAGTTCTCCCCGGAGACCAGAGCCAGTCCACTGTCGGGGCAGCTGCGAGGAGCAAGCACAGGCAGCAGTGCCCCCTGCTCTGAGGCAGCCTGCAGCATAACCCTCCCTCTCCATCTGCCTGGCTCTGCCGTGAGGCAGACCAGGCTGGAGCCTGCTGGCTGGTTGGGAGGGGGAGAGGGGGAGAGGGAGGGAGAGCACAGAAAGTGGGGTGGAGGAGCTCGGAAATACACAACAATAAAAGTGAAACAAGTGCAGCGCTTTTGAAACGGGTGCAGCGCTGATAAAGTATGTTCAAAATTATTAAAACATGCAGGTTAAAGTGCAAAAACAGAACAGGCTCCCTCCAGACACCTCTGATGATGAGCAGGATACAATGCCGGGCCCCGGGGGAAGCACAGTCGCAGACTAGTCTTCCCCCGGGGTCATTCGCGCAGATAGGCCAGGTAGGGGAAGGGGAGGAGTTAGGGGGTGGGTATATAGGCGCAGGGGAGGAAGGGAACTTCCTCTTCCTGCGCCTGGCACCATCGGGAGGGTTCAAGAAAGGGAGGTTAGTTCAGGGCTGTTTTTCCCCCCCATTGTTTAGCGTAGCCTGTAGGGTTTTGGGTCGGGCTGATCGGCGTCGGGGGCTGTTCATTACGGCAGCCGGTTCGATTTTCTTTCCGCCTGTAGCGTGGCATTTGGCACGATGTCGTGGGTGTCCTCTGAGGAGGTCCGGGAGGCCTTATTGCTGCTCGCGAGGGCCGGGCGGGAGGACCTGCTTCAGCCGGGGGTTCTAGGCCAGGCGTGGGTGGGGGCCACCAGGGGCAAACGCGCTGCCTCGGCCGGGGTTAAGGCCGCAGTCTTAGCATGTCAGGAGGACGAGCCTGACGCGGCTGGGCATGGTTGCGATCGGAGGGGGGGCGGAGCACCCAGGGACCCGGCGAGGGGCGGGAAACGCAAGAGCCTGCCCCCGCGGGCCTTCCCTCCGATCGAGTTTATGCCTGGGGCCACGGGGGCTGCTGTGAGGTCCGCGCCCCCCGCGCTTCTGCTCATGGGGCCCCTGCAGGTGCCGGCTGGTGCTGCGCAGGGGGAGGGGCAGGCAGACACCCTTTCTGGGCCTGCTCTGGAGCTAGTGGGAGCCTCGGGCGGGACTGTGGCATCGGGGATAGACGGGCAGGCTGCTCTCACCACCCCTGGGGCTGGCTTGACTGGGGGACAACACGAGGGAGGACGGTGGCCTGGAGGAGGAGGCCCCCATCGACCTGTCTACTAGCTCCAGGGCTGGCACCCCCGCCCCAGCGAGACAGGCGGCGGTGGGGGACCTGGGGGGCAGGGGTGGGCACCCCACCCTGGTTCCCATGGTAGGGGGGCCCGGGTGGGCCTCGGGGTTCCCACATGGGGGTTTCTTCCCCCCGGGGGCTGAATTTTACGGCTACTGCCTGCTCCCACCCCCCCAGATCTGGGGCGCTGCTTCCTGGGAAGAGAGAGCTAGGGGGGAGAGGATACTGGAGCAGATCCGAGAAGCCCGGTGGGCTGAACAGTCCGGGGCCAGGGTGGGCGCAGTTTGGCACCGTGAGGTTGATGAGTGCCCCTCCCCGACCTCTGAGGAGGAACGGGAGGCGGAGAGGGAGGAAGAGCTCAGGAGAGTCAGGGCCAGGAAGTCTGTGGTGGACCCCCCCCCCCAGAGAGTCATGGCGGGCGTAGGGACGGCCAGGACGGCTTTGAGGCCCGATGGTGCCGGGGCCCACTCAGGCTGGTGCGACCTGAGGGGTGGGAGGGGATCCAAGCCGGCGGCTGTCGGCAGAGCCCGGGGGTGCCTGGCAGAGCGCAAGACGGCTCCGAAACGCAGGACTGAAGCAGCAGGGCAGTCTGCGACGGCTGTCCCTCCACCGAGGGCTCGGGCTCCTGCGGCGCGTGTGGAGACGGGCATGCGTGTGCAGAAGGGTGTGCAGAAAGGTGTGAAGAGAGCGGTGAAGGAGGTGGAGAATGTGCGTGTGGATCTGGAACCGGTGCTTGAGTTGGATTATGGCGCGGAGAGTGATGAGCTGGAGGACGGGGAGGTGCGGGATGACTTGGAAGGCTTAGGGGGCACTGCGGACAACGGCGACCTTGGTGTTTTGCAGGCCCCGGCGTCGACGAAGACCAAGGCCAGGACGGCGGCGGTCCAGGTGACGGTGCCCAGGGGACGGCCCAAGGAACGGACCGAGACACTCACAGGTGAGGGAGCCTGGTGGGCTGCATGGGATGACGGTCCCCGGAGCGGGGAGGGGCGTAAGAGGACTTGCAGGTCAGTGGGTGTGGGCGATGGGTCTGTGCGGGAGAGGGAGAAGCCATCGGGCGGTCCACCTGAGGATGGTGAGAAGGTGGACGGTAAGTCGGTGACTTTGGGGGTGCAGATGGACAAAGTGGTGGGTAAAGAGGAGAAGGGAGTAAAGGTGCCGAAGAAACTGCCATATATGGGGCTGGCTATGCCATTGGGTCACATCTTTCAGAGAAACTGAAGGATCGGATTTGGAGGCACGAGTTTGTGGATGTCTTCAAGTTGCTACATAGGGAGGTACAGGCAAAGGAAGGGTCCAAAGAGGAGGAGTGGGAGCTGACGAGGCGCCCTAGGGTGCCGGTGACGATGGAAAATTGGACGTCTGCGTTCTTAATCTATGCCAGTGTCTACTGCCAGAAGTATTTGGATAGGGCGATTGCGCTTTTCAAATACATGGACATCATTCGTAAGGCCCAGATGCAGTTCGGGGGTTTTGCCTGGCTGAGCTACGACGAGGAGTTTCGAGCCAGGGTCAGTGCGAATCCGGAAAAAAGCTGGGGAGAAGTGGATCAAGAACTCTGGGTTCAGTGGATGGCGTCTACTCCACTGCGTCCACACACACGGCCAGCGGCCTGCCGGTTGTGTATCGGTCCTTTCCGCCGCGTCCCACCCAAAGCGGGGCGGGTGGAAGCTCGGTGCCCAGCACCATCGTCTCTGGGCAACAGTCCAAGCCGGGGGGTTATTCCACGGGGGCCTGTTGGAGCTACAATAGAGGGTATTGTTCCCGGTACCCCTGTAAATTCAAACACGAGTGCTCCAAATGCGGCGGGAAACATGCCCTTACTCAGTGCCTCACCCTCACCACACCCTCAGAGCAGTGGAGGAACGCCAGAGGGCGGGGCCACCCTGGACAGAAGGGCGCCTACACCGGTTAGGGTGGAGGCGATGGCCCCGTGGCTCTCGTGCTACCCAGATCGGGAGGCGGCGGCACGGCTCTTTTTGGGCTTCACGGAGGGTTTTAGAGTGGGCTATCAGGGTCCCAGGGAGCGGCGTTGGGCCGACAATTTGAGATCTGCGAAGGAATTGCCGAGTGTAGTGGCTGCTAAGCTACAGAAGGAGGTTGAGAAAGGAAGGGTGGCTGGCCCGTTTACTGACTGGCCTTTGTGTGATTTGATCGTCTCTCCATTGGGGGTGGTGCCGAAGAAAGAGGAAGGGGAGTTCAGGATGATACACCATCTGTCATGGCCGGAGGGCCAGTCAGTGAACGACTTTATTGCAGAAGAAGATTCTAGGGTGCTCTATGCGTCGGTGGACAATGCGATCCGTCTGGTGAGGGTTTGTGGGACGGGGGCGGAATTGGCGAAATGCGACATCAAATCAGCCTTCCGTTTACTGCCTATTCACCCGGCGGACTTTTCGCTCTTGGGCATGCAGTTTGGGGGAGCCATCTACGTGGACAAGGTTTTGCCCATGGGGTGCGCCATTTCCTGTGCTCTCTTTGAGCTGTTTAGCACTTTTCTGCAGTGGGCCATGATGCGAGTCAGTGGGTGCCGTGAGGTTACTCACTACTTGGATGATTTCCTCTTCCTGGGGAGGGCGGATTCCGGGGATTGCGGCAGGGCCCTGTCGCATTTCCAGGACATGGCCCTTCAGTTTGGGGTGCCTTTGGCACCGGAGAAGACGGATGGTCCCAGCTGTTGCCTCACGTTCCTGGGGATCGAACTGGACTCGGTGCAGTGGATGGCGCGCCTTCCGGCGCCCAAAGTGGCGGAGATACTGGCATGCCTGGACTGGGCGGTTGGGGAAAAGCGGATTCCTTTGCGGGCAGTTCAGAAACTTCTGGGCTTTCTTAACTTTGCGTGTACTGTAGTGCGGGCAGGGCGGACGTTCTGCAGGCGGCTCGGCATGGCCATGTCGGGGGCAGTGCTTCCACATCACAGAGTCAGGATTTCCATGGGAGTGAGGGCAGACTTGAGGACCTGGATTACTTTCTTGCAGGATTTTAATGGTGTGTCCCTGGACTTTGATGAGGAGATGGCGGTCTGGCAATGCCAAATTTACTCTGATGCAGCTGGGTCGGCGGGGTTTGGTGTTTTCTGGGACGGGAGGTGGTGTGCGGAGGACTGTCCGGCTCCGTGGCTCAAACAGGGGAGAAGCATTGCTTTCTTGGAATTCTTCCCTTTGCTGGTGGCACTGGAGGTCTGGGGGGAGGAATTTCGGAACAGATCTGTGCTATTCCATGTGGACAACATGACGGTTGTGGAGTTGGTGAATCATCAGAGGGCGCCGGACCTGAGAGTGCTGCGACTATTGTGGAGTTTCATGTTGGCTTGTCTGCGGTTGAATGTGGTGTTTCGGGCTAAGCATGTCCCTGGAGCGAATAATGACATTGCGGATGCTTTGTCTCGTTCGCAGTGGCACGGTTTCGACACCTGGCACCGGGAGCGGATACTTGCAAGACCGAGCTGCCGGCCGGCATCTGGGCCTTGGGGGAGTGAGGAGGATTGGACTGGTGGAAGGTTCGCTGGCAGAGACCACAAGGAGGACATATCGTTTGGCATGGTCGGAATTTAGTGCTTTCATGGGCTGGAACTTGGATAGTGTAGTGTGTGCTGAGTCTGATGTGGGGCAGGGGCTGAGACGTTTTGTGTTGGTTTGTGTTGACAGGGGTTTGACTGCTGCTACGATCTCTGGTAAATTGGCGGGGATATCCTTTTACTGTGTCCTGTTTCTGGGGTTTGATCCGACCAAGGATGTGATCGTGAGCAGGATGTTACGGGGTTGGGGCAGGGAGCGCAAGAGTGGGGGGGGCAGGCTGCGGGAGGCAATTACTTTTGAGTTGTTGGTCCGGCTGGTTGGGGTGTTGCCGGTTTGTTGTTACGACCTAGTTGAGGCTGGCCTTTTTCGTTTGTGTATGGTGTGGATGTTTTTCAGGGCTTTCCGGGTGTCGGAGTTGTTGGGTTCTAGGACGATGGCTGGCAGGTTGTTTGAGGAGGTTCGGGTGGATGGAGGTCGCCTGGGAATTTGGTTGCGGTGCTCGAAGACTGACCAGTTGGGCAGGGGTAAGAGGGTGTGGCTGAATGAGACGGAGGGCGGGGTGGTGTGCCCTGTGGTTGAGTGGCGGGCTTTCCTGGGGACGGTGAGTGTGGCGCGTGGGGAGATTTTTGTTCATGCATCTGGCGCGAGAGTGACGGCAGGCCAGTTATTGGCGGTGTTGCGCAAGGCTTTGCGAAGGCTGGGCCTGGATGCGTCTGGGTTCGGGACTCACTCTTTCAGAATTGGGGCTGCGACAGCTGCGGCCAGGTTGGGGTGGTCCTGGGACAGGATAAGGAGGATTGGACGTTGGAAGTCCCGCTGTTGCGAGAAGTATGTGAGGAAGTGAGGTGTTCCCTGGCAGGTTGTTGGTGAGTCATGTCATTGTGTTCCTGTTTCTAACATCTTTTTCTTCGTAGGTTGCGTGGGTGGACCGGGCAGTAAGACGGTGACGTGGATTGTTGGGCACTCCTTCGTGCATTGGGCATCCAAATATGCGGAGCGACAGGTTTACGGCCGTAACCTGGGACTGAAAGGACACTTGCACGAGGTACAATGGTGGGGCAAAGGTGGCATGCGATGGGGGGCACTACTGCCCTGGTTCGCGAAGATGGTCCCGCAGAGGGGATGCCCTGATTTGTTGATAATACATCTGGGGGAGAACGACCTGGTGCAGCTGTCCGGTTTGGCACTTTTGCAACTCATGCAACGGGACCTGGATGTGTTGAAAGGCAGGCTTGCAGGGACCTGCATTGCCTGGACAGAGTTGGTCCCCAGGAAAGTGTGGAGAGGGGCAATGAAGCATGGGGCAATCGAAAAGGCACGAAGGAAGCTCAACAGGGCTATGAGACTTTACTGTGGTGACAAGGACATTAAAGTAATTGCACATGAAGGGATTCGACTTGAGGAACCGTTAGTTTTTAGGGACGACGGGGTGCACTTGTCCCAGCTGGGCAATGCCTATTACATGATGGAGATGAGAGATGTGGTGAGCAAGTTGTGGAATGAGGCTATCTGGTGTCCCAGGGAATGAATGCTGGCGAGTGTGGTGGACTGGAAGCCCTTGGAGGGGGGGTGGGGCAGTGAACCGCCCTACAGGGGGTTCACTGGTTGGCGGTACTTGAAGGGACAAGGGGGTCAAGAGCGGGCACACCCATCCCTTGGGGGGGAGTTCGTATGGTGGATAGAAGCGTGAATGGCAGGACGCAAGGAGTGGGCTGGATGACAAGTGATTGAGGGGCAGGAAGAAAGCATGGTATGGAGCTTCTAGGGCTTTGTGATGAGGTGGAACGAGTGAAACGAGTGAGAGGGGAGTGTGAGTGGGGGTTTGATGTTATTACCTGTTTATATTTACTGTTATGTACAGATTACGCAGTTCTGGTCTAATAAAATGGCCTTTTACGCTGACACTGCGTGGTCTGTTTATTGCGCGATGCCGGGCCCCGGGGGAAGCACAGTCGCAGACTAGTCTTCCCCCGGGGTCATTCGCGCAGATAGGCCAGGTAGGGGAAGGGGAGGAGTTAGGGGGTGGGTATATAGGCGCAGGGGAGGAAGGGAACTTCCTCTTCCTGCGCCTGGCACCATCGGGAGGGTTCAAGAAAGGCCACCCACCCACCCGGCAGTTGGAGGTGTGGTTTTGGGCTGGTCAGTGGCGTTACCAGTTTAGGCCAGAGCTGCTTTAGGCGGTACTTGAAGGGACAAGGGGGTCAAGAGCGGGCACACCCATCCCTTGGGGGGGGAGTTCGTATGGTGGATAGAAGCGTGAATGGCAGGACGCAAGGAGTGGGCTGGATGACAAGTGATTGAGGGGCAGGAAGAAAGCATGGTATGGAGCTTCTAGGGCTTTGTGATGAGGTGGAACGAGTGAAACGAGTGAGAGGGGAGTGTGAGTGGGGGTTTGATGTTATTACCTGTTTATATTTACTGTTATGTATAGATTACGCAGTTCTGGTCTAATAAAATGGCCTTTTACGCTGACACTGCATGCTCTGTTTATTGCGCGAAGGCTGTGGGTTAACTAGGAAACATACGAATGGGAAACACGGACCATGTTGCTGCCTGTGTGTTAAGGATCTTAAAGTAACGAACGTGCTAGGAAGTTTAAGGCGTGAGCACGTTGCTGTATACTCACCGGCCGACTGTGGCAGCATTTACGGCTTGATATCGCCAAAAGAATATGTGATATCGACATAGGGTCCGTGTACAGCGTATTCCATCTACAGGCGGATTTTGTACCGCAGCATCGGGAGACGGGTTCCCCGTATTTTATGCTGGAATTCTATTTGACGATACTTGAGTGAACTATTTTTAAAGAATCTCGCTGTTGCACGCAGACAGGGTCATGTCCCTGATTTGACTTGAAGAAATAAGAACAAGATAGTGCGGAGGCGCCCTTTGATGAATGCGTGAATCTTAACATGATACCTCGTATAAGATTTTAAGGGATGGTAATACATTTTCCTGAAGAAGGTGATGATATTTGTGTGGCTCACCGAAATGCGTCGATGCTTAAGGAGAAACACATTATAACCTGAGAGAAAACAGTTTTGACGCAAAGCTTAATTGTGCTCATCATTTTCTTGTGTCTCCTTTTTTACTAATAGGAACCAAATTTTTCCTTATATTTCTGTCCCGCTGAAATGTATTTTATATGATTTAACTTTATGTTATTTTAATGTATTATGATGTGTTTTTTCTGATATGGACCATATTGGTCTTTTAATGTCTGCTATATCTAATAAATTTGTGATACGTATTCAATATATTTAGAATTTTTGCATTGCCTTTTTTGATTACTACATATATACCTATTGTATTGTGATTTGTAATTTGATGTCAGTAGTTTTACTCAGATTTATGTACCCAAGGGGACTTCTACTTTTTGACATTTAACTAGGAAGCAAACAAGCACAATGCAATAGGTCTCGCAGCATTAAAGTTTGAGTTACTGGCATTGTAAATGACAATGCTTTGCATAATTTTTTTTTTTACTTTGCAATTGGTATATAAGCATTGTTTGTGAATGGTTAGCTGTTGCTTATGATAAGCAAAGTTGGCAGTAATATAGATTGCTAGTCTTGCTTATATAAAGCGCTCTGATACCTGCGGGTAAAGTTTGCGCTATATAAAAGTGAAAAATAATAAATAAATTTAAAAAAGCCTACCTGTACCACGTCCGTTCTTATTCTGCAATGCCACATATCTTTGGGTCCCTGTACTTATTTATTTATTTTTTTTAAAAACTTTTTATTAATTTTATAACATAAACACAAACAACTTGCAAGGAATAAAGAAAAAGAGAGACAGCAATATAAACAACGTTGCAGTACATGGTGTGTGAGCGGGAAGGTCAACCAATGAGCGATTGTTCCATCGAAAAAGAGTCTCGCAGGGGGGGGGTAGAAGGAACAAAATGTAATCAATACACAGTAGTAAGTGGAGGAACCCTCGGGTTATGGGGACGTAGGTGCAACATCTGGGTCAGGGAGAGGGGGGGTACATATATCGCCACGGTAAGTGTTCCACTGAGTCCATATCTTCCCCCATTTGCGGGGGGTACCCCGAGAAATATATACAGTTTTTTCCCTGAACATGCACCAGTCCATGTTTTGTTTCCATTTCCGAAGCCCGGGTGGTCCCCGAGCGCCCCACAGTTGCGCAATGTCTCTTTTGGCGATCATATTGCCCAAGGTCACCCATCGAAGCTGCGGTACGGAGTAATCGTTTGGTTCCCATACATTCAGCAAGCATCTCCTAGCCTCCGGCATCGATCGCACCCCTGTAACCTCACTCATCACCTCGTGCACACGGGTCCAGAATCGCACTATCTCAGGGCACTCCCAGATGATATGTAAAAAGGTGCCCAGGAGACCGCACCCACGCCGACACAAACCATCCACAGAGAAACCCATGTGTACCAAACGGGGACCAGTCACATACACTCTATGCAGGATTTTGAGTTGCACAAATCTAAGACGCGCCTGGATGGCCACCTCTTTAGGGGAGGAGATCGCCGCCTGCCAGTCCTCATCGTCCAGCTCCAGCCCATCACCAATCCAGACCTCTCTAAGGCGAAACAGGAGATCAGACCTGGAGTTGATCAATTTTTTATAAATAAGCGAAATCGTACTATCAGGAACATGACCGTCCAGTACCCTGTCCTCAAGCGGGGACGACTCCGGAATCTCCACACCCGAAGGGAAAACCGAGAGCACCGCGTGGCGGACCTGCGCATAGCGAAAAAATTCGCGATCGCTCAGAGCGTACTCGGTTTTCAATTCCTCAAACGTCTTCATTCTCCCCTTAGTCCAAACATCATCAATCCTGCTAATACCGATCAAGTCCCACCTATCAAACCCCTTCAACTGCCAGAGTGAGCCAAGTCTATCGGACGCGTACAGTGGGGTGGCACGAGTCAATTTATCAGACCACCCAAGCGCCATGGAAGCATGTCTCCACACCTGGACAGCCGTCCTAGTGGGGCCCGTCACGTTTCGAGGGGTAAGTTTCGAGTAGAGGGCTCTATTATAGTCACCCCCCGGTAACAACCATTTGTCCATCGCGAAGGCCGGATTCGGCAAAGGGCCATACATGCAATGATTTATTGCCCCCAATTGAGACGCCCAATAATAGCGACGGATATCAGGCAAAGCAATTCCACCGTCGTACCACGGGAGCGACAGTTTAGCGATGGCGATCCGGGGCCTACCCCCCCACACCAGTTGTCTCTGTAAACTCTCAACCTCACGGAAATATTTAGCCGGGACAACGTCAAGTGTGTTTTGCAATGCGTAGAGGAAGCGGGGCAGTGACATCATCTTAAACAATGCCGCTCTACCTAGGGGAGAGAGAGGAAGTTTCCCCCAAGCGACAACATCTGCCCGAAGGCGCTGAAGAGGGGGCAGCAAGTTACGGTCAAACCGCAGTTCAGGTTTCAGAGTGATAAAAATGCCTAGGTATTTAAATCCATCTCTCACAATCGCGATAGGACAACCACTTGGCAGAAGGGGGGCATCTCCCGACAGGACGTATACACAGGACTTCGACCAATTGATGACAAGACCCGAGTTTTTGCGAAAGGAGGTTAAGACATCGAACAATACAATGAGGGATTTACGGGGAGATGTGAGATACAGCAGAATATCATCAGCGTAGAGAGATACACGGTCCTCAAACTCCGAATTCCATCTAATGCCCTTCAGGGACGGCTCCCACCTCAACCAGGCCGCCAGCGGTTCCAAGGCGAGAGCAAACAACAAGGGGGACAGGGGACAGCCCTGTCGCGTCCCCCTGCCCAGTGCAAAGGGTGCAGAGACCCGACCATTGACCACCACCTGAGCCATGGGACCGGCGTAAAGCAATTTGACCCACCGAACGAACTCCGGACCGAAACCAAACTTGGCAAGAACCGCCCACAAATACGGCCATTCTATTGTATCAAACGCCATAGTAGCGTCCAAGGACGCCAAGATGGCGGGCTCATGTAGCGTCTCGGCCCGCGCCAAGACGCCATGCAGCCTTCGGAGGTTAAGCGCCGTGTTGCGATGCGGTATAAAGCCGGATTGATCAGGGTGAACCAGGTCCCCAATGACAGTCGCCAAACGTGTCGCCAGCAGCCTGGCCAAGATTTTAGGCTCCGCATTAATCAACGAAATGGGTCTAAAAGAGGCACAGCGATCCCGAGGTTTACCATCTTTAGGGATGACGACAATAGTGGCCAGTCTCTGGTCTGGTGGGAGAGAACCCACCTCCAAAGACTCAAGAAACATAGAGCGCAGATGTGGAGCCAGCGAGTCCGGGCGTAGTTTATATAGCTCAATGGGGAGTCCATTAGGGCCCGAAGCCTTGCCGGATCGGACCGAACGGACAGCAGCGGCAATCTCGTCCACAGTAGGCGGTGCATCCAGAGCATCTCTATCAATGTCAGGCAATCGGGGAAGTGCAATGTCACGCAATAGCAGGTGGGAGTCCTGCTCAGATCGATCAGACACCTGGGAATACACCTCGCGGAAATAATCGGCAAAACATGTAACAATATCAGCAGGGTCTGTACAACACTCTCCATTCTCCGCAACAATCACAGGGACGACACGACTTGCATTCTCCCTCTTATCCAGCCAAGCAAGCACTTTACCAGCCTTATCACCCACATCATACAGGCGGCCTGCTGTTCCCTTCCCATTTCCTTAGCAGCTTCAGTGACCAGAGCCCTGTATTCATATTGTTTCAATTCCAGTAGATGTAACCCCTCAGCGGTGACCCCAGATTCCAAGCACTCCTCCAGGGCCGTGACCTCCCCCTCAAGGCGAACCATCTCAGCACGGTTGGCCAACTTCACGCTACCAATCAACGAGAGGGCCTGGCCACGAATGACAGTCTTGTAAGCTTCCCAAAGTACACTAGGGGAGGAAACAGAGCCCACATTTTCCGCAAAATAACAATCGTGTGTTTTAACCAGCTCAGCCCTGACCTTGGGGTCCTTCAAATACCAGGGGTTAATCGGAGCCACTCGGCCTGCTGAGCCCTGCCGTGCATCAACCACCAGCCAAAGCGGAGAGTGGTCCGAGATACCCCTTGCCAGATGTTTAACTTCCCGTATGAGGGATGCATGGGCCGAGGGCAGTAATATATGATCTAACCTCGAGAGACTACCATGAGCACCAGAATGATAGGTATATTGCAACTGCCCCGGGTGAAGCAATCGCCAGCAATCAGTGAGCCCCAGCGTCTCCAGGAAGTCGCTCAACCAAGTCTGGGCCTTCGGCAGTTCCCTGGGAGGGTGACGGTCACACATCCCCGAGACCACCGCATTAAAATCACCCCCAACCAAAAGCAGACCCTCGGGGAGACCCAGGATAAGTCCACTCAGATCAGCGAACGTGGTGGCTTGGAGGCCCGGGGGCACGTACACGGAAATCAGGATAAGAACCTTCCCTTCCCAGCGCCCCACAATGGCGGCGTATCGTCCCTTATCATCTAGTATGACATCATCAATAGCCAAGGGGAGGGAGGTCCTAACCAGAATGCCCGCCCCCCTGGAGCCCGAAGTGAAACCCGAGTGCGCCACAAGGCGATAACCACGCCTATTCAGAGCGTAGCACTTGTTGCCGAGCAAATGAGTCTCCTGCAGTAAGACAACATCTGGAGTCAAACGTTTCAGCAATTGCAGCACCACCCTCCTCTTGATCCCATCCCCCAACCCGTTCACGTTCCAACACAATATCCGAAGTCCCCTACCCCCATCCCCGAATTCAGCCCCTCCCCCGCCCCACACCCGAAGCAACTGCAAAAAACAGGAGTGTGCCTTTCCTTCGCCTTGCAAGTAACAATAAAATTCAAACCAACAACCCAGTCCCCCCAACAATGTCAAAACAACTATACCCCCCACCCCGCACCCCTGCTGAAGACCAAAGAGCCCCATAAACTTGCAGTGTGCCTGTCGCCCAACCACCCAACTAATCTACGAAAAGAAAACCCAGGAGGAGAAAGGACCCGTTCACCCCCCACCCACCCCCAAAAAGACTATTACTTGCAAACATTAATGACACAGCATAGCACATTTCAAAGCCAACGTGAAGGGCACGGGGTCAAAGTCGACATCTACTCCTGCTCCGTCAGGCCACCGTCCGCCCGATCCGACCTGCCAGAGTCCTCAAAAGGTTCTTGATCCATAGGCAACGAGTCAAGCCAGTCACTCACGACCCCAGGATGGTAGAAGAAAAAAGTACGATCCCTATGAACCACCCGCAAACGGGCCGGGAAGAGCATGGCATACTTCATAGACCTTTCCCGGAGTCTCTTCTTGACCCCTTGAAACCCCAGCCTCTGTTTCTGGACCTGTTGTGTAAAGTCCGGATAGAAGCTGACAGTAGAGTTCTCAAAGGCAATGGGACCAGACTGCCTCGAAGCCTGCAGGATAGCGTCTCTGTCCCGGAAATGAAAGATCCTCGCAATGATGGGTCGAGGGTTAGCACCCGATTTAGGTGTGCCGCCGGGGATCCTGTGTGCACGCTCGACAGCGAAAAACTTGCTGAGACCCTTGGGCGCCAAGTGATTCAGCACCAGGTCTTCCACCAATAAGTCCGTTGAGGCAGCAGTCGATGATTCCGGGACCCCAATCAGGCGGATGTTATTGCGCCTGGCACGGCTTTCATAGTCCTCTAGGCGCCCAGAGAAATAGTCATTGGCTTTCTTCAGATTCCCGACTTCAGCCTGTATGTCAGAGACGTCGGTGACCAGACTAGTGGTCTTAAGATCCAGGGACTTGACCTTTTTGTTCGTCTTTGCCAAATCCGCCCTGATCAGATTGACATCAATCGACACAGTATCCAGTTTGAGAGTCAAGGCCTCATATTGTTGCCCCAGTGAGGCCTTCATACCGGTGAGGGCGCCCATGAGATCCCGCAACGAGGGCTCTTCCTCAATCGATGAGTCCTCCGGCATTGTCGTCGAGGGTTTAGATGCTGCTCCCGGCGATCCTTTAGCAAGGGTGTACCGGTCCATAATGTTCGTTTGCAAAGCACTCCCTCGAACGCCCGGTTTAGGCCCGCGCTTCCCACTCTCTGGCTTGGTGGCCATCTTGGATCCTGGACCCGTACGGGTCGCCTGTTGTCGGGTAAAAATGGTGACTGCGGTGTCAAATGCAGGACCAAAAGGGCGAAGGTGGTGCCAGTCTCAGAACTAAAAGCCACGACAAATCGGCAGCAGGAGCGGATAGACCAGAAGTGTAGGCACGTCCGGCCGTCTACGCAGCCGACAAAGTCAGGTTGATCTCCGGACAGGAATCGAAACCAAAAGCGGTCGCCGGCCCATGCAAGTCTGGTAGTCCGTTGTTGTTCACTTACTGGACGGCAGGCCAGACAAGATAGCTCGGGGCGTCACCATGGAGCAGGCCAGAAAACTGCGACAGTCTGTAGCTCTGGATCCCGAAGTCCCAAAAAGTTTTTGGAAACAGATAAATGATCAGTAGAACTATGCCAATAAACACCCGTCGTCCGAACCAGGATAAAGTACAGGATAGTCGATGGAGGTGGCGAGGGTCCGGGAGCCCTGTGCTCACGCGACCATCTTGGGTGCGCGCGAAGCTCCTCCCCCGTCCCTGTACTTATTAACTGCACCCGGCTGTGGGAAACCTCCATGGCAGGAACAACGTGTTGCGGGGTAGACACGGACAACGTAGCCACTGTCCTGTGGCTGCACCGCGGGGTAACAGTGTAGGGGCAGGAAGGCAGGCAGTTGGTAGTGCTGTGCCATAGCAGTGTAGTTCTCTGTGTATGCTGGCCATGGGGGTTGCTATTGGCTGACAAGAAGTGGTGAGGAGGTGCTGGTTCGGTGTGCCTGCTTCCTGATCTTGGGCAGGCTACAGGTAAAAAAACAAGCATTAAAGGGCTGGAGGAAATCGGAGCTGGGTTGATGGGTTTGTACAGAATAGTCAGGGACTGCCTGTGTTAGAATTTGTGTATGTCATTCCATGGGCATCAATGCCCCCCTTTGAACAATAACACCTTCTTCGGCCAGATAGTTTCTCAGATGGTTATATTCAAACACACCTGTTTAGCCTACCAATGCCTTCACACAAAAGCACCTCTTAATCTTATCAAGCAAATTTACATACAATAGGTAGCAGAACTCTTGGGTTGGCTCACTAAGAATAGTATTCTGTCCTGAACTTACATCTGATCTAAACGAAACTAGATATTTTTGACATAGGCCCCTTAATGCACAGTTCTGCTACACATGTTTTATTTGACCGTAGATGCTTTTTTCCAATGCCTGCAAGTGCCAATCAACCAAAAGCTGTCAGGTCCTTGTGGCGCCGTAGAACACATTGTGCTGGATCTCCGGGGAGTGTTCGTGGTGGACACAGAAATTCATGGTGGAATTATATTGTTGTGTTCCTTTCCCCACACGTGGGCCAAGGTATTCCATGTGGTCAGCAATTTTGTGGCTTAAGTCACATGCTGCACTACACTAGTAGTATCTTTGAATCTGCTAAACACAGACAACTTAAAAACAGGCAGGTATTTTTTTACACCAAATATTCTTTAATGGTGTAAGCCAAACACATTTTTGGTGGAGGGAAATACTGGGACCCAATTTCAATTCAATTACCCATATACCTACTATTATACAGCTTGGATACCATTGACATGAGAGTGCGAGCTGGGCAGCAACGTCCGTGCCCCTCTGAATACCAGTTTCAGGTTAACTGATTGGGCTTGGGCCCAGAGTAACCTGACCAGGCTTTCCTCCTCCGCTTCCTCCTAGCACAGCTCCATTTGAGAAAGGAATCCCAAGAAAGCCATCTCCATTAGGTGCCCCCCACCTTCTGTGAGCTTTGAGCAGCCCAGGGGAAAGCTGGTAAGGGCAGGCGGCTTTTGCTCTGAAATTTCACATTTGAATCTGTGCTTGGTGTGCAGCCCTGTATTTCTTCCTTTTTGTCCAAACTGTACTAAAGTGACAAAAGACAGTTTTTTCCCTGCCAAAAAAGGGAAAGCATTTGCAATGCAATAGGTCTTGCATTATTAAAAGTTTGAGCTATTGGCGTTGCAAATAATAATGCAACGCCAATAGCTAAACACAAAAAATGCGAGACCTATTGCATTGCCAATGCTTGTTACTGTTACTCAGTTTGTAATTCATGCTCAGTGTGACTAGAGAGGAAGAAACCAGGCAGCTGAGGCATGCAACACGTATGCAGAGTTAATTGCTCATTCAATAAGTGACTTCGCAAAAAAAGACAATCTGTTCACTGCATGCGCGTGGTACGACTCAAGCATGCTACCAGTTCTCAGTATAGTTAGTAGATATGTTTACAGTTCACCCAAGTGAATTGGAGAGGTCAAATAATTATGTTTGGTCACAAACATACGAATGGCGAAATCTGGACTTTGGCCTCAGCCTTCTTAGAGACCACCACAAGGACACGATGCTCCAGGCCTGGCTTTTCCTTCTTCAAACGTTTGTAATCTGGTAGTTGAGTCTATTGGGCTCCTTGATGAAATCAAAACTACAAGGGCCAGAATGCATTGCCGTTTTTAACAACAGCCCTGGTCAGGATCATTGTGACATGGGGTCAGCTGGTGCTCAACCCACGGTATCGCCATACAAATGTAATGATAATTGTATAGTAATCTATTCCAGAATGGTTTTAACAAGGTGTTTATTTTTGTGAACATGGGTTATTATTCACGCAAATTCCAATTTTTAAAAGGCGTCAATATTCCTTTTGATTAATTACGTGTCTGTTGCATACCGGGTGTATATAACCTTTCTGTATTGTTTATTTAAACCGTCTAACCCCTGCTTGCTAGGAAATTCGTAATGACCGTTACACGGACAAGTTGTATATTTACATTCAAGTGACAAGCTGCGTTCGATTTCTTGGCGCTACTTAACCCAAACAAACCGTGTGATTCTAGGCCAAGTAAAATCCCATTGAACTAAGTTTTAGAAAGCCCACCCCCCCCCCCCCCCCCACATCACATCCTAATTTATATAACTCTATCTGAACCTGACCTCTAGGCGCCTGGAAGGGGCCTCTATACTCTAGGCGCTAGGAAGGTACATACAGACTCGTACATACTCTAGGCGCTAGGAAGTAGCATCCAGCCTCGAACAGCCTCTAGCTGCTATAAACAGACGTCGCCGCCCAGCACGACCATGCCTACGGGGTGCAAATATCCTTACTCCGGTAGGAAGAATACAAAAGTAACCACAATAGACAATAGTGATACGTGACACATTTCAGGCCCGGGTTCCATGCTTCCGCCTGCTGTAGGCAGTGTTGTGTGTTTTCCAGTCCACTCACATCCGCGGGCCGGGGCGCAGGATCAGCTGACAGAGAGGGATTTGTGTTGTGTGCTCTTGGACACACCCCGTCTGTGGTATCCTTGTTCGCGTGTACACTGGACACCGTCCTACACATGTGTAGAGGGTGTGCGCATACCGCCGCGGGTGCATTAACCCTGTTCATACCGCACTGGAGCATCTTTAAAGGAGAACGGGGTCACGGAAGCAGAGCCCCCGCGAGTGATTTTTACAGATTCATATGTAAGACCCCCCCGTCTATAAGAGGTGATCCATTCAGACGTCACTGTCTACGCGGCCCGGAGCGCCATCTGCTGCCCTCAGACCCTCCTTTGTGGCCTCTTCTTTGTGTGATGATATATGGTCCCGGCCCGCCTCACTCATCTGCATATTAAAAGGGCTCAGTTGGCGTTGCTCATCCACCCGGGAACCCCAGCCCCCTCACCTTCTGGATTTATTGACATCTACTGGGCCTGGCTCCGGCAGGCACCTTGGTTTACCCATCTCGTTTTCTTTCAACAGAGAAGGCCGGATCCACGTTTCTCCGTCAGTTATTATAAGGCCTCTCTCCTCAGTCAGTCATAAAACAAGTGGGAGTTGTGTGAGCATGCGCGCGGCTGATGTCAGGGACGCGGCTGACGTCAGCGGCGCGGCCGCCTGGGCTTGGATGCTGCTGGAGCGCGAGACAGGCGCGCGGGCAAAGAGTTGGTGGCGGAGCAAGGAGTTGTGCGGGGGGCACGCGGGCAGCCGAGAGGGAGCCGGAGCCTCAGGAAGACGCGCGGGTGGAACGATGGGCCGCAGTGGCGCCTCCCATGGTGCGGGCGCGAGCTGCAATACTCGGGACTGGACTTGCGAGACCTACACAGGTAAGGAGAGCTGCGACAGATCTGGGTGCTGTGGGGCGGTGGGGTGGGTGAGCCCTTCTCAATTGTGCTGGTGTGCTGTGCTAGTGGAAGGGAGCACTTCGGGGCGCGTCTGTGTGTGCCTGTCTGTTTACGTCCATATCCATTGTGTGTGTGAAGAGCGTGCCGGAATCGGAGCACCTGTTCACGCGCGTGACCTGGTCCGATTCCGGCAGGCTGCGTGCGCGTGCCAGTCTCTTGTCTCCAAGTCTTGCTAGTCCTTGAAATCTGAAACGATTGCAATAGGCTCGCTTTGCGACATCAGGGGCTTCGCCCCTGCAATCGCAGGCGCGAGCCCTAAAAAGGGTGCCTGGAACAGCAGGTAGGAGAATCTCTAAGAAAATAGTGCTGACTGACCGTAAATGAAACATACTGAGTAACAACACATGTAAAAGGGCCACTCCTCATGAGAGGTACCAAAGGAGAACGGGAAGGCACTAAGGGGGACTAATAGCGCCGGGAAACCCATTGTGGGTAGCTGTGCGCGATATAAGCTTAAATAAATAAATAGCCCCAAGTGAAAAGCCAAAATGTGACAAGCATTTGTAATGCAATAGGGCTCGCATTATTAAAGTTTGAGCTATCGGTGTTGCATTATTTAGCAATGCCAATAGCTCAAACTTTATTAATGCGAGACCTATCGCATTGCAAATGCTTGTTTGTTTTGGTAATCTGGTCACCCTACTTTTACCTGGTATTCATACAATAGGCGCAGAACTGCTATTGGCCAATTAATGCCAGGTGGTATTATTACCTACCTCATTAGCACGTTTTTTCCCCAAGGATTCGGTCTGTGTCCGTCCTGCCAGTTTTCAAATCTGTTAGCTGCACCTGCCCCCACACAACACCTTGTCTGGTTTAGGCGTCGAACCTCTGGCACTATCTCAAAAGCAGACACTGGCCGCTGTCCCCTGGGTGTCTAATACTTTGTACAAAGAGCTTTCCACTTGGCTGTGCCGATGGCGCTATACTGATGATGGAGTTTACTTTGGAAAACTAAAAATTCTAATTTTTTGATGGAGATGTAACTTATTTATAGGACAGCCAGTGGCGGGTGTGTGGCCTGCTTTAAGTGACACGAACAATATTCACAGCCTATCCGCGTAGTTTCCAAAGAGGTTCATCATTATTAAACACAATAATAATTGCGGTACTAAGAAAGGTCGGTAACACGTGTCCCAGCGCGGGAAATACAGCCTTTCATCCTTACACGTTAGGGAAAGTGAGGAGATTCCTTTGGATACATTTGCCCCCGTTATGGAGCATAGTGGCAGGCGGTCAACGAGAGGATTCTGGACAGCCAGGGCCTCTCCAAAGCTGACCAGGCTGAGGCGGGGTCACTTAGTGCTTGCGAGGCAGAGCTTGACATTCGCCTGGCCACTCCAGCACTCCCGTCTTCTCAGCTACACCATTGACGTATAACTGACCATGTCCCAACCCTCCTGATCTTTTAGAGCCCCATTCAGCCCAGTCCAGCCCCACATATACCTGCTTTTCAGAAAAGCCTTTGGTCACGGCCGCTAGAACTATGCGACGGGGTGGACCACATCATATGGCCGGATTGACTAAATTGTGTGGCAACAAATGGCACATTTTGCATCATAATGCGGCACATTTTGTGACAGTACTATTGCATTATTTTACATTGTGTACACGTTAACACTGTCTAAGCAAAGGTTCCACTTCAGCAGCAACTGTGGAACACTCAAATACAGAACTAAGGAACAGAAATGCGGCCAGTCCACTTTTGTGCACAGCAATGCTTACCGCCGCATTTAAAAAAAAAAACTTTTGGTCCTTTTGATCTAGACACATTTTTTTTGGGGGGGGGGGAGGATGTAAAGGTTTCAAATTATGCAGGAGATATTGCAATAAATGGCAAATGCCGCCAACCCATAACTATGCGGGAAACAACGCAGTCGCAGATTCGCATAATTCCTTTCACCCGGCCCATACACCCTTACACTGACAGGCCACAGCACCTGTTCAGCTACTCATGACCCGTGTCATCTCGGCAGACCCTGCCAGCTCCAAAGAAACAACTGGTGTGGCGAGGGGGGCGTTGTAGGAGACAAGGCGATGCATGCCAGGCATCAGCTCTGCTGAGATGAATCCACATGGGGGTGCATCTAAAAACTGTACATTGAGAGCGGCATCAAGGGTGGCAGTCATTGCCCATTGCGTGTAATTGAGTGGCATCTTAACAGTTTTGTAATGCATCTAATATTGCAAAGATATAAGTGACAAAAGGCTACCTCACGTGTGCAATACAGAAGTGTTCAATAACATTGTTATACCATTTTTCGACCAGGCACTAGCGTGCAACTCAAAGGGAGAGTCATAGCTTGATAAATATCTGGAATTACCTACCAGATTCTTCAGTGCCACCATTTTTTCAGCGATCTTCATCAGTTCGTCTTCTTGCCCCATGGTTATTGGCTTCAACTGACCAAAAGACAAGGGATGGGGGGCACCGGAGCAGCACGAGAAAGGTGGGAAAGCTTCTACAGGTGAATTTCAAGAGATAAACACCGCCGGGTGGGGCGGGTGGACTGGGTGCCGCGAGCCGTCGAGGTTCGGCTGCCGAGCGGCGCGTGGTGGGAGAGCTCTCACAAACACAAACACCGCCGAGAAGAGGCGTGGCTAGACGATAATAGTGACCCGGGTGTGTCTGGCTATACTTAGCACTCGGGACTTCATGGCGCAGGCGCTAGACTGGGTGCCACGAAGTTGGGCTCTGTCCCGTGAGCCCGTAGCCGCAGGCGACAGGGTTAGAAGTGAAGGTGGGCGAGCCAACAAGTTAAACAAGCCTTTAACGGGCAGTTCTCCTGACGGGCAGAGAGCCCCGGGGGCATATGGCAGAGCACTCAGCACATGAAGTGAGCCCAGAGCAAAACTGCCTGAAAGGGACTGGAGCAGCCCGTGCCAGTGTGGGCGGAGGGGTCCCATGGTAGGGCGTGAAGAAAAGGCCTCTCCTGGTCTTTCACGAGCACAGGTCTGTCCCTCTATCTGCGGGTTTCCGTACAGGCTGGTCTGCATGTAGTAGGTATTTCCCGGGGACACACGCGGCATAAGAATCATTTAAACAAACTGAAGCCCCCGAAGCCCGCTTACCGCTGGCGCTGGTCTGGGGGCTGAGGGCTGCATTTTCATGGATCCCCCCCCGGGTGGCGGTGGCCGTGGTGCATGGAGCTCCCTGGATCGCCAGCCGCGAAACTGAAAGCTCGGTGGGAGCGCACGAGACGCCGTCGTCGCCGTGAGCGTGCACATCGGCTGTCGCGGCGCAAGCTCTGAGTCTGAATTGGAGACTGACTCGCGCGCGCGACCAAATCCCATTGACAATGCTGCGCACATGGCCATCTCTTGTCTATCCCATTGACAATGCTGCGCGCGTGGCGCGTTGTCTCCACTCGTTGTCGGCTGAGCCGACGACTATAGTTCTCGCAGCGAGAACACGCTTCGTGCGCTTTTCGCAGGGGAGACCTAAAAAGGGCTGTGGCAGCAGTCAATTAAAAATATGGGCGGAGCTTAAAGTCCATAGCATGTCTAAAAGAAACAGTGCAAGCGCTGCCTATGTGAGACCTAAAAACAGAGGACACCAAATAAACGACAGCGGTGGTCTAGGGGTTGGCAGAAGAAATGAAGCACCTCCCCGAATATATCACAAACATGCCCTCAAGAGAAGATTCAACGGACTCTAATGTGGGGAAACCAGCTGCGGAGAGAGTGGTAACAGCAGGAAAGAAACAACACTACACATCAGATGGAGTAGAAAGAAGATGGGCACACCTCTGATAGCTATGAACCTAACACTGCTCTGCTGAACCACAGATTAAACAGCCAAGGAAGAGCCCTGGACTGGATCACCTCTTTCCTCTCCGGCAGAACCCAGAGAGTCCGCCTCCCTCCCTTCCACTCCGCGTCCACCGAGATCATCTGCGGCATACCCCAAGGCTCCTCGCTCAGTCCGACTCTCTTCAATGTCTACATGAGCCCCCTCGCCGCCATCGTCTGCGCACACAACCTCAACATCATCTCCTACGCCGACGACACCCAGCTGATCCTCTTCCTCACCCAGCCACCGCCAAGACCAACCTCCAGGAAGGAATGAGGGACGTCGCAAACTGGATGAAGCTCAGCCGCCTGAAACTGAACTAGGACAAGACGGAAGTCCTCATCCTGGGACCATCCCCATCCGCCTGGAACGACTCCTGGTGGCCCACCGCGCTGGGCACCGCACCGACACCCACGGACCATGCACCCAACCTGGGATTCATCTTAGACTCCACTCTCGCACTGTCCAAACAAGTCAACGCCATCTCATCCTCATGCTTCAACACCCTGCGCATGCTCCGAAAGATATTCAGATGGATTCCCACCGAAACAAGAAGAACCTTCACCTAAGCCCTCGTCACTAGCCAGTTGGACTACGGGAACGCCCTCTACGCAGGAACCACAGCAAAACTTCAGAGAAGACTCCAGCGCATACAGAACGCCTCCGCTCGCCTCATCGTCGACATCCCTCGCCACAGCCACATATCCGCCCACCTGAGAGACCTGCACTGGCTTCCAGTCAGCAGGAGAATCACGTTCAGGCTCCTCACCCACGCACACAAGGCTCTCCACGACATAGGCCCCGACTACCTCAACAGACGCCTCATGTTCTACACTCAGTCCCGCCATCTCCGCTCCGCCAGCCTCGCCCTCCCCACCATCCCACGGATTTGCGGAACCACCACTGGTGGAAGATCGTTCTCCTACCTGGCCGCCAAGACCTGGAATTCCCTCCCCGTCCAACTTCGACTGACCCAGGACCACCTCACCTTCAGGAGACACCTCAAGACCTGTCTGTTCAAGCAGTAGCAGCACCCCCTTGCCCCCCCCCAGCGCCTTAACACCCTCACGGGTGAGTAGCGCGCTTTACAAATGCTATGATTGATTCATTGATTGATTGATTGACTTGGCAACTGACACTGAGATATAAATACTGAGATCAAAATGGAGGATATGTAAACTGTATACCCGTGCATTCCAAGCTATCTAAGGCAAGTCAAAGTGCCCATGGCGACAGGCATCATTACAGTTAAGCAGGCAGCATTGAAGTCTCTCCTTGAAACTGCACACTCTTCACCTAGCGGTTTGTGGCATCACCATCATAGGAAGTAGCTGCATAGGTGGTGGGGAGTAGCACGTTTTAATTGGTTTTGTGAGTGGTAATACTTAAGGGAGGTGACAGACCTGTCCAGAGTCGAAGTGTGGACAGTCTACTAGATAGTGGAGACAAGACAGGTAAAGAGGGGTGTGGTGGAGAGAAAAAAGGCTGGGGGGGGACAGCATGGGAGAGCAAAAGGAAAACTAACAAGATGAAACCTAGAGAGTCAGCATGAATGTCAGAATACTCTCCTGAAATGTAAATGGCCTCTGTAGTAGAATTAAGAGCAGAATCTTAGCTCAATACATAATTTCTATGAAGCGGTCACTATGGGCCTGATTTAGATCCTGGTAGATGAGATTGTTCATTTGTTTTTCAAGATATTATAAGTGATTACGATGTTTGGTGCACTATAAGGGCCAACATCCACGTCAGAGCTGTATTGTGTCATTTATAAAACCTTCAATAAAATCTGTTTACAAAAAAAAAGTGCCAGTGCCGAGCACCGGAAATCACTGGCTTAAATTAAGCCGTGCGTTAGTCAAGACATTTTAATTTGACTAAAATATGTTTAATAAAGAGGCTTTCAGTCACCTTTCTTCATTCATTGGCCTGTTGTGTCATTCACATTTTGCTTCCGCCCACTACAGCAGATAGCATGGGGCAGTGGGTCAGCCTACATAAGCCACTAGTTAACCTCACTTTGAGTGACTGTATTTAGCTCTCTCATAAGGAGCTCATCCGCACACAAGCTAGTTCTCTTCAGTGCCAGTGTTTTTGTTTTAGCTTTATAAGTACTCTAGTGTTGTCTTTCTGTTTCGAGCCTGATAATGGGACACTTCTGTTATAAATTCCTTTTGATGTGTTTGCTTTTCTGAGAGCTATTTCACAGTATGCCAGTCTTTGTCCATTTGAAACTGTTCTGTATTAAGTTATCTTTTTACTTTGTTCCTTTCTCTCCTCCTGTCCTTTTTTTCTCCTTTCGTAATTTCTTTCTTTTTTCTATGAAAAAACAAAACAAGAATTGCCAGAAGATCACCGGCCAATGCCAGGCCTATTAGGTTTGGCAATGCTTGTTTCTGCAATAGGGACCCTTCCACTTTTCGCTCCTCATCCATGTTATAATGTATTGCAAAACCTCAACTTGTCAACCTGATCGGAGCCTGCTCCAACTTAATCGCTGATTATCTATCCCACAAAACCCCCTCTATTTTTGGAGTGCCCTCTGGCTCCCATCCTCATGGTTGTGTGGACACTATGTTATCCAGAAAACGTCTGTATGCTTTGTGAACCACACCTGCAAATGGGGGCATTATTTGCTCATTCTGTGTAGAAGTGATACATCTGTCGCTCCAAGTCAGTGCCCTCAAGCCCAAGGAGCCTGGGTCGGACTGTGTAAAACTGTAGTAATATAAGGAAACCACTGCAATATGCCATATTTCTTGTTTATTTGCGTAAACACCAATAACCCTCCCCTGGTCTCTCTAATAAGGGGATTGTAGGAGAGTAGGGTCTGCTATCCCATGGTCCCCCCATTTTTTGATTTTTGCTTCACTGGTTTTTGATTTAATGTGGCTGTGGGCCTGCTAATCAGACCCACAGCCCTGCTGTTCTCTCTCTAAATTCACAACATGTACTTTAGGTACATCACCAATTGGGATTGGGTCACCTTATGAGCCCCTGTACAGTGTACTATAGGTACCCAGGGCCTAGGTGCATCCAAGGCCTACCAGGGGCTGCAGCATATCTTTTGCCACCCCTGGCTGGCCATCCAAACTGACACAACTGGCTGATCACTCAGCTGGGGCAAGGTTATGTAATCACCCCTTGCTTAGATATAGTATACCTATGTCTAACCTTATAATCTGGACACATATACACCTATAAGTCACTCCTATGGCAGGCCTTAACAATCCTGGAGGCAGAGTGCTTGGTTTTATGTGAGATGGTGCTCTAGCATGAGCTGAGCCTGTCTGCAGCTTTCGGAACCATGTCCTTATAGCTGTTCTAGGATAATGCCATACCATATACTCTTAAGTGCATTATGAACCTCGCGGTTAAATGCTATCTTTGGTTTGGCTTTATCAAAACATGTCGTGTAAGGTGTCATACGCTTTGGAATACTACCCCCTTGTCAATTCTGGCAACGGGGGTAGCATTCCACCCTTCTAGAGGGAGAAGACATATTGCTTCCATTAATCCCGGTTAAAGTTGACCAGAGCCTCAGCATCACAAAATGGATGCTGCTGCCACAGACACAAGTCTGACCTACTGCTGCTGGGAGTCCTTTCAGCGAGGGAGGCTTGGACAATAGGTTTCCTGTCACAGGGAGGTGCTAGCACCACCCAAGACAGGAGATAGTGGATTGGGGCAGGGAGGGCTGAATGAAACAAGACACTGCCTGGGGCACACAAGGTGTCCCATGCATAGGCCCGTTCAAACTGGTGCTGGGGCACTCCAGCCCCAGCTCTGGTGTGAAACTGGAGAAAGGGAAAGGGGTGTAACCACCCCCTTCCTGGGTCCCACCCATAGGAGGGACCTAGCAGGTAATCCAGCCCCTAGATTTGGTATATAGGTAGGAGCTGAGTCCCAAGACTGTAGATAATCCTGACTGAAACTCTGATACAAAACTCTGGACCCTTCGACATCCTATTTGACGTGGAAGACTGAAGAATCTCCCTTGTGGTCAAGGAGTGACCACCCTGTGCAAGCAGGCACCATCAAGCGCTCAACGGTTTGCTTTATCGTTACTCCCGCCGGAGCTCGAACAACAGAGCCTGACAAGAACTGGACTTCCAGACATCCAACAGCCCGATCCACAGCCACAGCAAAGTTGAGACCCGTGGAGCCGACGAGAGACGTGGGACCGGCCATCTTGGAAAGCCAGCGAAGTGCTTTCTGTGCAGCTCCTGAGGCACCCTCGAAGCTGTGCATTGGGGATTGAGAAGCCCCAGCCCCGAGCATCCTTTGCACCAAAGATCACCTCTCCACACTCACCGAGTTTTGCGTGGGGCCCTTTTGCATTTTCCTGCTCGATGCGTCTGTCCGGTCACTTGCCCGTTGGCTAGTGGCCTCTGTGACGATGAACCTTTGATTTTCCAATGCTGGTATGGTTACTTCAGACTGGCTCTTGCTCTCCTGAAAAGGAGCAGCCCATCAGACCTTGCTGGTCTGATCCAGAAGCCATCTTCGAATCCTGCGTGGGTTGCATTTGCCAATGCTTGTTGACTCCGAATCGAGAACCGACACCGCCGCCAGCGAGAGCCTTCGCGGGAAAGTCCGTGTCCAGCACCTGGTCATTGTCGACACCTCCTGGTCCACGTGGCAGCGGAGACAAACTTCACCACAGCACCTGATTGCATCCCAACATCGCCTGGTTCCTTCCTGGTTCCATCCTGGTCACTTGCTAGTGACCCAGACTCTGTCCCCTCTGCTTTCAGGTACTCTTCATCCTCGATCCACCCTTGGATCCAACCAGACTCTTCTCTCCTGGTCGCCTGCAGCATCTTTTCTCCAAGGCTCCATAGAACTCCACGACGAAACCCGACACACTTTGACACCTATGCACCCGCTTCCTGTGGGTGAGGTAACGCGAGTACTGGGGTGCTCCTGTAAAGGTTTACACCCCTAGTGTCCTAGTTTCCAGTGGTTAAGTTCTAGTCCAGTCGGAAGACTCCTAACTCTTTAACTTTCTAACTTTACGCACCCATTGACTTCTATGTGTGCACACGTGTGCATTTAGACACTGCACCCGCATCCTGTGGGCCTCCTGCTCCCTAACTACTGTTAGTCCAGTGTAGCCCCAGCGATTCCCAAGGCCCTAGGCCTTACCATTGTTGGTGACGTGGTTCTTATACTACTATTTTAGTATATGGTTTTACGGGCCACCAGGGGCTATCCATATTTGTGCAACTTTTGTATGTTATATTAAGTTACTTGTTATACACTTGTGCTCCTGTGCTCCTAAAGAGTTCAGGGGGTTGTTTAGAAATAAATACATATATATTTTGAATATATAACCTGTGTGGTGTCCTTTCATTTGATATTAAAAGGTTTGCATTTGGTAAAACAGCTGGCTTCAAATGCCCTCTTGAGTTTAGCCTAAGACTGCTTTTGTCCATGCTACCTCTAGGATAGCTGGTCTATATGGTTGACTTTACAACCATCACCATAAGGGTTGTTTGGACTGGTGCAAGGTGCTCACTAGAATAGTGAACATCATATAACAGGCCAACTTCTCACATTGGTGTGCAGCGGTTGGGATTTGAGCTTGCTGTTTTACCAATTGTAATCTTTGATATCATTTGAAAGATCACATTAGGTACCCTAGGTACATATAACAAGACTTAGAATACATACGTTCTACTGAACTTAGTTGTTGTAGAGGAAAGGGCCTAGCACACCCTGACTACAACTCCTAGAGAGGTTCTAGTAGGTAAACTCTTAGGCTAGGTAGGTGCACACACCACACCTCACTAGAATCATGTCTACCACAGGGGAGCCAAGTATGACTCTTCCTGGGGCAGGTGACCCTCCCAGGGCACCATCTAGATATGAAATGCTCAATTTCCAAGAGATGAGGCACTTGTGTACCTCAAGGAGATTGAAACAGGGTTCTAACCCTACCATTTCCCACTTGATAGAAGTCCTAGAAAGGGCTGATGCTGAGAAGGCCTCTAGACAGGGACCCTCAGTGCAGGCAGAAGAGGTCTTACCCTCTACAGATGATGCATCTGATCCTACTGTCGTGAATGAGGAGGGAGATAAAAACGAGGAAGGCTCTGATGAAGAGGTTGTCCAAGATAGCCAGGTTCAAGTAGGCAGACTTAGCCAGGCTAACCTAAGCCTACATGGGGCTGAACATGAGGAACACCCATACAGACCCATCAGTAAACTTAACATGGGGTTTGAGAGGAGGAGGTCTCACTCAGGTGACTCCCACATCTCCCAGGCTCTAGGGGATCCAATAACCCTGCTCAGAGACGGATGACCTCTCCTGAAAGGAGGGAGCATCAGGCTAGGATGAGGGAAGCTAATCTGAGGATTGAGAGGCAAGAACTAGAAGTTGCCCTTGCCAAAGAGAAGCTTGCCCTAGCTAGAGAGCAAAGGTTGAGTGGGTCTAGACCCACTGGTGGCAGCAATATCCCTAAGGATAAAGACAGGTCCCATGAGTATTCTAGGCACCTGAGTAAGATAGTGCCCCCCTTCAAAATTGGGGATGACATCCATAAGTGGATAACTGCTTTGGAAAGGGCCTACAAAGTCCAGCAGGTCCCCCAGAGTCAGTGGGCCGCTATCTTGTGGCTCTCCTTTGAAGAGAAAGGCAGAGATAAGCTCCTCACAGTTAGGGATGAGGATGCTAATAACTACCCTCTCCTGAAGAGTGCTCTAATTGATGGGCTTGGCTTAACAACTGAACAGTACAGGTTGATGTTCAGAGATACCCAGAAGACACAGACTCAGGACTGGACTGATTTTGTTGATTGTGCCACTAAGGCTCTGGAAGGTTGGTTACTGGGAAGTAAAGTTAAGGACTATACAGGATTGTATAATTTGATCATGAGAGAACAAATCCTTAATAATTGTCAGAACCAGTTGTTGCACCAACACCTGATTGACTCAGATCTGACCTCTCCCCAAGAATTGGGAAAGAAGGCAGACAAATGGGTCAGAACCAGGGTTAAGCAGAAGCCCCAGAACCAAGGTGGTGATCAGAAGAAGGCAGACCAAAAGGGTGGAGATCAAAAACAAAAAGGCCAGAAGTCTTCTTCAGGCCCCCAAAATACTTCTAAGGAGGGGGCGGGGGGGTCCCAAAATTCCAAGAAAAAGAAAGAAGGTCCAAAGAAACCTTGGTGTAACTACTGTAAAACTGCCTCTCACTGGTTTAGTGAGTGCACCAAGAAAGGTACAACCCCTAAGGCAACTGCACCCCCTAGTACAGTCAGCAGTGGTAGTTCCCAACCCAAGGCTATAGTGGGGTTAACCATGGGTACTGAGGTGGATCCTGGCCTAGTCAGGATTCCAACTCAGGCTGTCCTGATCTGTGACGTGGACATGGCTATGTCCACTGCTGTGAGTCCCAATACTTTGGGCAAGTACAGACAGACACCTTTGATAAATGACAAAGTGGCTCAGGCCTACAGGGACACATGTGCCAGTGTCACTATGGTGACACCTAACTTTGTGGACCCTGGACAGATTGTACTGGGTGATAATTACCTAGTGACCAATGCTAGAAATGTCACTACTACACATAGTGTGGCAGTTGTAAATTTCTCCTGGGGAGGGGTAACTGGCCTCAAAAGAGTTGTGGTAAGTGCAGACCTCCCAGTTGAATGTCTTTTGGGCAATGATCTAGAAAACTCAGTATGGTCAGAAGTGGAGTATAGGACTCATGCAGAGATGCTAGGTATTTCAGCACATGTCCTTGCTGTGACCAGGTCACAGGCCAAAAAGTGCTTACCTGAACCTGTGCTGGATCTTGAAACTATAGACCAGACACAACCCAAGAGAAAGAGCAAGAGGGTTGAGGTAGTGCCTTCCCCCCTGCCTCAGGTTGAGGATCAGCCCTCCCAGGAGGATGATTCTGAGATCCAAGAGGGAACTGTCCCAGAAGAGCTTGAGCCTGATCAGGTTGAGTTTCTTGGGACAGGGGGACCCTCCAGGGCAGATTGGAGACAGGCTCAATTAGATTGTTCCTCTCTTCAACCCCTCAGACAGCAGGCTGCTGGGAATGCTCAAGGTACCCATAAAGTGTATTGGGATGATGGGCTTCTTTATTCAGAGGCTACAGACCCCAAGCCTGGTGCTTCCAGGAGGTTGGTTATACCTCTGCAATTTAGGGGCTTCCTTCTCACCTTGGCCCTGATATTCCCTTAACAGGACACTTGGACCAGAACAAGACTTGGGACAGGCTTGTCCCTCACTTTCACTGGCCCCGTATGTCAGAAGATACCAAGGACTTTTGTCGCTCCTGTGTTACCTGCCAAGCCAGTGGCAAATCAGGTAGCACAACAAAGGCCCCCCTCATACCACTAACTGTGGTGGGGCTACCCTTTGAGAGAATGGGGATAGACATTGTTGGACCAATGAACCCCCAAACAGCATCTGGGCACAGATTTATACTGGTGGTAGTGGATCATGCCACCAGGTATCCAGAAGCTATTCCCCTAAGGGCCACAACAGCTCCTGTTGTGGCAAGGGCCCTACTTGTAGTTTTCTCCAGAGTGGGCTTTCCAAAGGAGGTTGTCTCTGACAGAGGTGCAAACTTCATGTCAGGATATTTGACTGCAATGTGGAAGGATTGCGGTGTTAATTATAAATTCACGACATCCTACCATCCACAGTGCAATGGGCTTGTTGAAAGGTTCAACAAGACCCTCAAGGGTATGATCAAGGGTTTACCTGAAAAGCTTAGGCGAAGGTAGGACATTCTTTTACCCTGCCTTCTGTTTGCTTACAGAGAGGTCCCACAAAAGGGGGTTGGCTACAGCGCTTTTGAGCTTTTGTTTGGGCATCCTGTAAGGGGACCCCTATGTCTCGTGAAGGAAGGATGGGAGCAGGGGCGGTGGGTGACATTTGAAAGTGGTGGGGCGCAAAGTGATTTTCATCCAGCACCTTAGCGAGCGAGCGCAGCGAGCGAGCCCGAACCCCAAAAGGGGGATTTGGGGGAATTACCCCCCCAAGAAAATTTTGAAAAAAAAAGAAGAACAATTATGCATTTTCAAGCAAATTTGAGAAAGCAGGAAGGTTAATAAAGCAATTGTGAAAGTGCAGTTATTACATTAATAGATGGCATAACATAGGTAGCTGCTTATTCAGTATAACCACAGAGCTTCATACATTCCGTCCTATTACGCTCAGGTGCTTAATTCAGACTATAAGACTGTCATGAAAATCTCAGCTCTAAGAGTAGAAGAAGTTGCACAGCAGTTGGGAAACAGCCTTCACAAAGCATTGGTGACGGACAAGTGCTGACACGCCAACTGCATTTTCCTGAACAGTGAATCATTGTAACAGTCATTGCAGAACCAAAGCTTTACTAAGTATTAGATTAATACTTTATTGTGATATGCTTCAGGAAAGCAGGCACCACTCAGTTATGCCTGCTTGATATATTTGCACAACCGCAACATTACAATCAATTCATAAGTGTTGAAATGCTAGCAGAAATATCATGAGGGACTTCCACAGTTCTGCCGCTGACCTGGCCATGTTTTCATCAGCCGTGGCCACCTTCATCCCATTCATAGCATTTGTATTCGTAGAACGCATACATTCCAGAGAAGATACCACCAGGTTGACTCAGTGACACGCAGAACATTTCCCCTGGTTTCACTTGCACTATTGCATACATGAATGCCTCCACAGGAGCACGCACCTGCAGTCGTGCAGCACCCACCTACGCACGCATCTGCACCAGCGCTCTACCTGCACTGCACCTGCATAACATGTTCACTCGTATCACAACAGCACTGCACTTCACACCCTGAACCTTACACTGTAGTTGTAAGTTAACCACTGCAGTGGCCCTAGAGCAGGGGTCTTCAAACTGTGGGGCGCGACCCCCAGGGGGGCCGTGGAGTGATAGGAACGGGTCGCGCATTCCCTTCACACTTCTGCCCAGGCCTATAGCTTCAGCCCCCCTCCTTCCCCGTAGGGTCTCTCAGCCCGGGCTGCTGCATTGCAGCTCGCGCTGCTGAGGTGTCTGGGGTCTTATCTCTGGCCGCTGGAGCTTTTCACAGGTCTTTAAAGACCATTTGCATATTTACATGCCTTTGTTAACTAGTTACCTAGGCGTAGTTTTTTTAATGTTTCCAGTACCCCCTGGGCCTCCACTCAGCCTATTCCGTACATTTGTATTTTTACACTTACTGCTGTAGTGTGAGAATGCATTTGTAAAAAAAGAAATATAAAGTTGGGTAGCCAAAAGAAAAATGCCTGCTGTGTGTGTTGTTTAAAGAGCCCGCAGAGACCTGCTCTTGACACTAAATAGAGTTATAAATAAAAAAGTATGTATTAATTAGCTATGTGACTTTTCTGTCTTTGTTCTCTTTAATTATCAGTCATGGATCATTGAGGCAGCCCTAGAACACACTTAAAAGTGTTTTCTATTTATATTTGCTGTTCTAAGTATTCACAGATAAGTGCTAAAAATACAGCTTTAGGTGACTGCTTATTTCTGGGCCATCAAAATAATGAGCTGTAACAGCACATTATTTATTTCCTCCACCCTCGATCCCTGATTAATGCCATTATAGCAATAGTTTAACTTATATCTGAAACCCTACGCTACAAGTTTCTGGGAATGCACCCTGCATTCAGACAACTCACTCCTCATTCTCGCCTTCACTTTCATGCTCGCCCTGCACTCACACTGATCACCATGCACTAATAGTGATCACAATGCACTCACAGTGATCACAATGCTCTCACACTGATCACAATGCACTCACACTGATCACAAGGCACTCACACTGATCACCATGTACTCACACCATTCACCCGCTCACCCTGCACTCACACTGATCACCATGCACTCCCACTGATCACCCACTCACCCTGCACTCACACTGATCACCATGCACTCACACCATTCACCCGCTCACCCTGCACTCACACTGATCACCCACTCACCCTGCACTCACACTGATCACCATGCACTCACACCATTCAACCGCTCCCCTGCACTCACACTGATCACCATGCACTCACAACATTCACCCGCTCACCCTGCACTCACAGTGATCACAATGCACTCACACTGATCACAATGCACTCACATCATTCACTGGCTCACCCTGCACTCACACCATTCACCCGCTCACCCTGCACTAACAGTGATCACAATGCACTCATACTGATCACCATGCACTCACACCATTCACCCGCTCACCCTGCACTCACAGTGATCACAATGCACTCACACTGATCACCATGCACTCACAACATTCACCCACTCACCCTGAACTCACAGTGATCACTCTGCGCTAACAATGCGTTTGCGTTGTTCACCCTGTAACTCACCCTGCAGTCACATGAGCACACTACTCACCCTGCACTTATGTGACACTTCACTCACCTGTCCCTCCTCACTGCTCAATCTGTAGCTCACTCAAACAAGGCCATCACTAACCATGCATTAATTCGCCCCACTCTGCACTTACAGCTGAATCCAAATTCATATGGTAACCTCACTCACCCTGCAGCCACTCCTTTTACCCTACTCTCACACTGTTGCATCGCTCACCGTGCAGTCACTTGGGTACTCTTGTCACCCACACAGGGTTTAGAAATTTTTGTCAGGAGAGGGTCCTTACGCCTGAAAATGTTGACAGGGGGGTCTTGGCATCCAAAAGTTTGAAGACCTCTGCCCTAGAGGGACCCCAACACTGCAACTACTGACAGCTGCGCTGAACTTCCACAATACCTTATTGCCACATCAGCTGCAGTGGCAGGGTTTCCAGTCCCTGATCTTTCACGCACAGGGGCGTGCACAAGGGGCAGCGCTTCAAAGGCGAACATGAGGTGCCCTGGAATAACGCACATGTTGGAGAGCGCCTCCTTTCATCCGGGGAACAGTGGAACATGTATTTTTATTTAACTTCCATGGGCGCCTCATTTCATTCGGAGAACATGTTATTTATATTCAGCAGGTTGGGAGTCAGGAGTCAGGAGTCAGGACCTCAAGTACCGGCTTGGCTACTTTTCTAGGTCAAGGACTCTGGTATCCTGTTTTAGCCATTTGTTCAGATTTTATATGCAGGGGATCATATATGTGGAATCCGTTTTACCTGCCGCTCTATCCATGGATTCCAATAACACACCTACATGCCACATATGCAGATGTGCAGAGTGTAATTTTTACATGCAAGCGTTGTGGCAATAAACAGTTTTTGTTCAGCTTTACTGTACTGATTATAAACTCTAATTTGACCATTGCACTGTAGTAATAAATGTGTGAAATAGTGTTTGCTAGCACATTTGCTCTAAATAACATGCATTAGTGGGTCGCATTTATTTGCTACCATGGCATCGATGAATATATTTGTGGGTGATGACACAAGGAAAGATCAAATCATTGCAATTGGTGGCACTGACAGAGTGAAGATATTCTAAGATGGACTCAGCAACCATGGATAAGGGAGCATGATGGAAGGATGGCAGCCATATCAAGATCCTGTCCTACAACATTGGTACTGCCTGTTACCCCATTACCAATTAAACAGTTTTTGATGTGGAGTAAATAGATTCCTTGTGTTTTCACAGCTTTAAATCAGAATATTTAGCAACTAGAATGGCATGTCAATGACCCATGACTGATGCCAAGCAAGCAACAATGGTACATGCAGAGGAGTAAAATGTATTGAACCGTTCTCAGACCATCCCCAAGGATCGCTTATAGACTAGCATCTGTCCCACCTATTAGTCATGAAAATGCACATGAGCTACCCAATTATGAAAACTTTGCCCACAACCACAACAGGAGGTGCCACTGATGTGAGTAGTAAAGGCTAAGGTGAGCATTACATAACAGAGACACATTTCAGACTCAGATACTGCTGGAAGGGGATCCAGTTGTCTTTTGGCTGGGAAGTCAGGGGAAGCAATGAGGAATATATGTGTGACATGTCACTTTATTTTACCAGGTCTTTGACTTTGATATATCTAAGCACCCTGCTCGGACACGAACTGCACATGTACCCACTGAAGCAGTTTATGAGTCTTCTAAGATGCTAACGGAGGAACTCCATGGACACGAAAAGGAGGTACAGCACTGTGAGCGACTTGCCCCCACAGACCAACATATTGCCCCCCTGGTTAGCCAAGGCTCGCCTGACAGATAAAGAGACACTGGTGGCACTTTCAAAACCAGGCAGAGATCCATCTTCAGATGGGTTCTTACCGTCCCCTGCCATCATTTACTTCAAAGCTGCCAAAGGGTCCTCAGCAACTGGCTAGTGACGGTGGTCTCAGCAGCATTAGTTCCTGGGTTACTAGCGCTCTGTCAGATCACAATCGGAGCAGCAGCGTCCAAGGATGTTCTTCCTGCTCTAGAACATTTTCTGCTTATTCGAAAACGGAGTCTGTGTACCAGCTTCCTTGCGGCCACTTAATGTGTCATGCCTGTCTCTCAGAAAAGCAGCGCAATGCCACAGTTATGTGCTTGGATTGTAAGAGATCAGCCTCTTCTCGCGATATCCAGAGAGTCCATTTCTAATTTACTTTCATGTGCCACGGAGACCAGCAGACGGGCCAGCAACAGAGGACAAAGATATGGTTCTTACGCCAATACTATGAGACGGCAGGCGGATGTGTTCTATAAAATCATGTTTATGCCCGAAGACGACACTGGGGGCTTAACGGACGGTTAGAAACCACACTCAAGCTTGTTTTGTTTGTGTTAACTGTTTAATTATGTTAGCAAAACTTACATCATGCCCATAATCCTACGAATAAACAATGTGTTATTTTGTTACTTCAAGTAAAGCTTTTAGCCTGAAGTAGTAGCATGGCTTTAATCGTATATAGCTGTACATGTTTGCCTCCCAACTCCGAAATTAAACGCGCATGTTTACAGGGGAATTCCATTTCCCCATTGGCTGCACCCTTTCTGCTATTACGTCACAAGTTTCCACTCCACCTCAGGATATGGGGGGGGGGGGCAGAGGGGGGGGGCTCCAGACCTAGAGTGGCACTCCCAAAACTATACCTCGCCCTATCGGAAGCAGGCTTGGGCAGCCGCGGTGCGTCCATTGGGGCGTAGGGGCGTAGGGGCATAGTATTTTTAAAATACAGTTGTCATTTATCAGGCAGGAAATACATTTATCGGCGGGAATCCGGGCAGCACCCGACTGTAACGGGAGTGCGCTGCGCAGGGGGCGGGCAGGGCCCGGCGGCGGGGCTGGTCTGAGTGTGTGAGTGACAGTCAAGTCCACGTCACTGCAGGATGAGGCATAGATACCAACCTAGTCCTATTACGCAAGTGCTGCTCGGGGCTGAAACTAGCCCGAGCATGCGCATAATAGTTCCCCATAAGTACAATAGTGACAGGGGGGGGGTGCAGGAGCCCCGGCATTAACAAGGGCGACAGGGCAAGCAGGTAGTGTGCCCCCCAAGCCATGCAGCGCCAGGATTGGCTGGTCACCTCGCAGCAGGGCAGGGCAATCCATTATTGGATGCCGCCAGCTGCACTGCACAATGGCCAATCACTGTGTCTGACTTCATGTAGTCACTCATGCAGTGATTGGCCATTTGCGGCGCTGCTGACGTAGGATCTGGTTCTGGGCTGGGCCCTGGGGGACTCGCCTCGTGGTGTGCTGACTGTCCCTGGAGTGGTCGTGTGCGCATTACACCAGCCTGAGCCTCGCCCTCTACTACTGTCTGTGCTCCCTCTTACTGAGTCTTATAGTGCTCCTTTGCGTTTCATCGTTACAGAGTAGAGTACAATATAGTACTGTACTGTAGTAGTCGACTCGACGACGACTAGTCTTCTTTTAGTGAGTATTGTTATAAAAAAAAAAATGTCATGAGTCGGGGCGCGTTATGTGTCCAGCCTCCTGTGATAATCTAAACTCTCTTCTTGACTGTTACCTGAAGTATGTGCCGCCGTGTGTCATTCGTCAATTCCTTGTATAATTACGTTATTATTGCTAGTATGGGTGGCCTTCGTTGTAGGTTTTTATGCTTCAAAAATCTGCTGCATAACATTTGTTTTCTTTGGCGTTCTGCCCTAATGATACGACCCCAGAAATACCAAACTGAGCTACTCTGTCCAGGCACGATTCTGTTACATTCTCAGCTTACAATGTTTGCTTAAAGTTTCCCACTGACTAACTTTTTAAACCTCAGCCATTTTTTTTTATTTTATCGTTTTGTAATCTCTTTGGCGCGGGAAAATGGACAGAAACTCGTGTGTTTGCATTTGTTTATTTTTGTGCCCAGATTCTAGTGAGCAAGAGGCATTATACATGCCAGGCATTGAGCACACGTCTACTGTATGGTGCCCGGCCTGCTTGTACTGTACCCGCCTTGGCACTGCTGGGGGCGTTCCACGTATGGCAACCAAGCTGCATACTTTATCACGGATTAAGCTCTTTGATTGAAGCCAAGTTATTTTTTTTGTTGAATTCCAAGCCCACATTTGAAGCCGAACATTTCTGAAAATATTACCTTACCAAGTAATGCTTCTTAAAAGTGTAAATCTAGGATTTTCATCTCGGTTGCCATTCTTTCTTGGAAAAATATGTTAACAGTATGTGACCGGCTTTGGAAAAGCAGGACATGATTTTGCTGCCAGAAGCATTCTCTACAGCTGCACCTAACGGCATCTTATTTAAAGGAAGATAGCTTTCTGAGAAAACACGTATTTTTGGAGGTTTCGCACGAGTTAGCTAATGCGAGCATATTAATGCTCCCTTTATGCACCTGTACAAATAGTGTTAAGGGAGCATTCTAGTTGGCTGTCATCTATCTTCCTAACTTTCACTCTGGGTGCTAATACTACTGGTTACTTCCTTGAGACTGAGACATTGACGTACCGTAAGTTGAGAACTTGAGGTTGTAGAGGGGCAGTGCTGGGTTTGCAGAGACGGTAGCAGTGAAGACATGAGGGTTGCAGAGAAAGCACAATGCTCAAGGGTGTTCATGGCGAGCATACTGGTTTGGGGGAAAGAGAAAGCATGGGGGACAGCCCAGATAGCAAGGACGCTGCTCCCATAACATCATGGTTTCAGTGTAAGGCAAGCTTGGATTTTTGAGGCGATTGTGTGCATAAAATATCGGTTGCTAAATTCAATTGAAAGATTACTGCCGCCATGCTGCCATCCAGTGGAGTAACGCACATGACGCCCCCCCCCCCCTGCAGAATGTGAAGAGGGGCCCAAGACAAATTCAAATGTGTGAGATATGGCGGCTCTTGGCCCAAGAGCCACCATATCTCACACATTTGAATTGCCCTTAGTGCAGAAAGGGGTTCCTCTGAGTGGTTTGTGGAGCCCTGAAGGGCTGAAGCCCCCCGAACCCCCCCTGTGCCACAGGGGCATCAAGAGCCTGTGTTACACGGCACCCCTCATCATACTACTCTAACTATGCTCCCACTCAGTGAGTGAGTGAATGAGGCTGATGCCCATGTTGTGAATATTTTTTTATGCCGGTAATCATGCACAGTTAGTACCTGCACTGTATTGGTTCCGACCGACCGGACGCCTTCGACCTGCAGACCCCCTATAGATCCACTGAACCAACAGCAGAGGAGAGGACACTCCTTCTCAGCCGAGGCATGGAACAACCTTCTACTACTGCACTCATACTCATTCATTATTGTGAGTGAATTATAGACAATGCCAAGCTGTCCTTCACATTAGCCATCTGGCAGTCGGGAATGGATTCGTTTTTATGTATAGCATTATTTTTAGGGAGCACCTGAACAGCTACGGAAGTTGTTGATTTTCCGAGTTGTTTCTTATTTCCTCATGTTGTTATAATGGCAGCTCTGATAATAAGGCTCATTTTAGTCATAACTAGTTTATGAGGTTTATTTCCAATGCATGCTAAAGTACGTCATCTGCAAGTGAAACGGGCTGGCGCATGGTTGCATTATGCAAATCTGAATGTTCCTTGATAACAAACGTTTTGCTGTGGTCTTCACCTGGAGAAGTCAAGTTTAAATTATGATGCCTGTGCTTTGAAAGAAGATATTGTAATGTTTTGTGGGTCTATAATCCGAGCCGTCTCCTTTTTCACCCTTTCCGTTTGAGGGATTATTAGACTGCATGGGGAATGTGGCAGACTTTGTCTTCATTTCTCGCTCCGGTACAAGCTGTCAATTTTTCTCCCTTAGTAAAGCTGCTTGTGGAATGACCTGCCCTCCGCAAGCATGTGCTCATATTAGCTTGCCACCGTCCTTCTTCTGGCAAAGCCTCGTCTGTCAGTCCTTCAGGGCTCCCTTTCATTTCGCTCCTGCTTTTGCTATTTGGGATTAAATGGGGTTATTTCCTTCTGTCGACTTTGGCCATTTTGCGGGATATGTTCCAATGTGTAATAATGGTTGCGTCTGGGCAGCAGGGTCTTAGTGGGGTAGAAAATAGGCCTGGGCAACAAAATAAAGTGGCCCATATTTATGAATTGGTGGTAAAAAAAAAAAATGTGCCCCACATTTTCAATACGAGCACCTTTCGACTGTTTAAGGCATAATGTCTGGGTGGGGGGTGGGGAACCACATGTTTTTGTGATTGCTGCAGGCAATGTGGGTGATAATATTCAAGAAATGTGACAGTCAAATCCTTCTCTACCTAAAGGATAATTACATTGACACATCCCTGCCCCCCTACCCTCAAAGTGTGACTGGTCTATCCAATCATGCCACGAGATAACAGCAACCACAGCTGCACACTACTTCGTATTACTGCCTTCTAGTCCTAATTTCAAGATGTTTAAAATCCCAGCCCAGTGAGCCAACACACAGCCACAAAACTGGCCCACACACTGACCTCACTCTAGGCCGTCTTGAAAACCCAGCCCTTTAAATGGCGAAGCTGTATTTGACTTATACTAAAGAATCTTGTTAGTTTTTAAAGACTGTTAGGTTTCACGTTTCAATCGAGAGTATTTATTGTTTCAAGTTACATCCATGCAAACTCTTGGATGTTGATATTTATTTGAAAATTGCATTTTCGGTGCACAAAATAGATGTGGGGTGTACGCAAGCGAGTCTATCTCTGCATAATAGTACAAACTCTGTTTTATGCATGTATACGTTTATACGTGTTATAGTAATTCTTCAAGTTCCTGACGCTCCTGTGGAACGAGCCTGGCAACCATTACACTGCTGTGCAACTTCTTCTACTCTTAGAGCTGAGATTTCCATGAAAGTCTTATAGTCTGAATTCAGCACCTGAGCATAATAGGACGGAATGTATGAAGCTCTGTGGTTATACTGAATAAGCAGCTACCTATGTTATGCCATCTATTAATGTAATAACTGCACTTTCACAATTGCTTTATTAACCTTCCTGCTTTCTCAAATTTGCTTGAAAATGCACGATTTTTCTTCTTTTTTTTCAAAATTTTCTTGGGGGGGGGGGGTAATCCCCCCAAACCCCCCTTTTGGGGTTCGGGCTCGCACGCTGCGCACGCTCGCTGTGGTGCTGAATGCAAATCACTTTGCGCCCCACCACTTTCAAATCTCACCCACCGCCCCTGGGCTTGGGACTCAGTGCTGAACTACGAACAATATTATGCACTGCAGCTGCACAGCTACAGTGGCCGAGGTGGCTTGCGAGAGGCAATCTTACAGAGTTGGACCCCTGGGCGTTCACACTGGGACAACCAGCCATGATCGAATGGTTCTCTGTCACTAAAACAACATTACACTGTACCTGCTGTCCCTTGCACTGGCACCCAGTGGCACACTCGGTCAGACGGTCACCTGCGCTCACCTGCAGCATCACACCTCCCGGCGATGGCACATGAGGGGCTCTCGAGTCTTGCCGCCGTCTGCTTCTCCTCCTCGCGCCACTCTGCCCCCACCCACGCCGCACCCCCTTTGCCAATCCTGGTGCTGCTGCATGCAGCGCCAGGATTGGCTGGTCCACAGCTCAAAAATGCATTATTGGATGCGCGGTGGACCAGCCAATCCTGGCGCTGCATGCAGCACCAGGATTGGCTAGGGAGGCACACTGTGTACTCGCCCTGGGCAGCCTTGTAAACCCGGCCCGGCTGAAGCCGCACCCCCGGCCCCTTCTCTATGCCTAAAGTGTTTTTCGCGCAACGGCGCATGCGTGGGCAAGTCTCAGCCCGGAATTCTCATGCGCAGCTGCAGCAGACCAGCAGCCCATGCCCCCCCCCCCCACCCCCTGCGCACACCGGACCGCACCAATTACCAGGCATCAACATGGAATTAGTGTTATGTTTATTAATAGCTTAGCTGCAGTGCCACGGTGCGTCCAGGGCTTAGTGGGGCTACGCCCCTACGCCCCAATGGACGCACCGCGGCTGGATGGGAGTTACCTCTCAAAAAGCCTAAACAAGACATAGTGGACTATGTACTTGGTCTCCGCTCCAGGATGGCTGAGTATATGGAAAAGGCTTCTAAAAACCTCAAGGCTAGCCAAGAACTTCAAAAAGCTTGGCATGACCAAAAGGCTGTGCTGACTGAGTACCAGCCAGGACAGAAGGTGTGGGTGTTGGAGCCAGTGGCCCCAACAGCACTCCAGGACAAATGGTATGGACCCCACACCATTGTTGAGAAAAAGGGAGACGTCACCTACTTGGTGGACCTTGGCACCCCTAGGAGCCCACACAGGGTGCTCCATGTCAACAGACTCAAAGCATATGTTGACAGGGCAGACATGGGCTTGCTCATGACTACAGATGAGGGACAGGAGGAAGAGAGTGACCCTCTCCCAGACCTGTTAACTCAGAACCCTGATGATGGTTCAGTTGATGGAGTGGCCTTGGCAGGCAGCCTCACTGACCAGCAGCAACAGGACTGCAGACAAGTTCTGCAGGCCTTTAGACATATGTTTTCTTTAACACCTAGTCAGACTAACTGGTGCACCCATGTGGCGGACACTGGTGACAGTCTGCCTGTGAAGAGTAAGATCTACAGGCAACCTGACCATGTCAGGGACTGTATAAAGACTGAGGTGCAGAAAATGCTTGAGTTGGGAGTAATTGAGCCATCAGAGAGCCCCTGGGCCAGCCCAGTATTCCTTGTACCAAAACCTCACACCCAAGATGGCAAGAGAGAGATGAGGTTCTGTGTGGACTATAGAGGTCTCAATGCTGTCACTAGGACAGATGCTCACCCAATTCCAAGAGCAGATGAGCTCATTGATAGATTGGCTTCTGCCAAGTTTCTGAGCACATTTGATTTGACAGCTGGCTATTGGCAAATCAGGTTAGCTGAGGATGCCAAGGCCAAAACTGCTTTCTCAACCCCAGGAGGTCATTATCAATTTGTGTTAATGCCCTTTGGCTTGAAGAATGCACCTGCCACCTTCCAAAGGTTGGTGAACCAAGTCCTTACTGGGTTGGATGACTTTTGTGCAGCATATCTTGATGATATTGCTGTCTTCAGCTCCACCTGGGAGGATCACCTGATCCACCTGAAGAAGGCTTTAGAGGCCCTGCAAAAGGCAGGCCTAACTATCAAGGCCACAAAGTGCCAGATAGGGCAGAGTAAGGTTGTGTACCTGGGCCACATTGTAGGTGGGGGTCAGGTTCAACCACTGGAGAGTAAGATCCAGACCATAAAGGACTGGGCTCCTCCAACCACCCAGACACAGGTCAGAGCTTTCTTGGGCCTGTCTTGGTACTACAGAAAATGTGTCAAGAATTATGGGTCCATTGTGACACCACTCAATGATTTGACTTCTAAGAAAATGCCAAAAAAGGTTCAGTAGACAGTTAGCTGTCAAAAGGCATTTGATGACCTGAAGAAGGCCATGTGCTCTGCACCTATCTTAAAGAGTCTTGACTACTCCAAAGAGTTTATTGTCCAAACAGATACTTCTGGGTTGGGGGTGGGAGCTGTGATTTCACAACTTAATGTAGATGGTCAAGACCAGCCCATTGCTTTTATTAGCAGAAGGCTGACCCCTAGAGAGAAACGTTGGTCAGCTATTGAGAGGGAGGCCTTTGCTGTGGTTTGGGCCCTGAAGAAGTTGAGACCATACTTGTTAGGCACTCACTTCAAGATTCAGACCGACCATAAGCCCCTCTTGTGGATTAATCAGATGAAGGGTGAAAATCCCAAACTGCTCAGGTGGTCCATTTCCCTACAGGGGATGGACTTTACAGTGGAGCACAGACCAGGGCCCGACCATGGCAATGCAGATGGTCTCTCCAGATATTTCCACTTTGAACATGAAGACACAACTGGTCAAGGTTAGTCTAATGTCCCTGCGTTTGGGGGGGGTTATGTAGGAGAGTAGGGTCTACTATGCCATGGTCACCCCATTTTTTGCTTTTTGCTTCACTGGTTTTCGACTTAGTGTGGCTGTGGGCCTGCTAATCAGACCCACAGCCCTGCTGTTCTCTCTCTAAATTCACAACATGTACTTTAGGTACATCACCAATTGGGATTGGGTCACCTTATGAGCCCCTGTACAGTGTACTATAGGTACCCAGGGCATAGGTGCATCCAAGGCCTACCAGGGGCTGCAGCATATCTTTTGCCACCCCTGGCTGGCCATCCAAACTGACACAACTGGCTGATCACTCAGCTGGGGCAAGGTCGTGTAATCACCCCTTGCTTAGATATAGTATACCTATGTCTAACCTTATAATCTGGACACATATGCACCTATAAGTCACTCCTATGGCAGGCCTTAACAATCCTGGAGGCAGAGTGCTTGGTTTTATGTGAGATGGTGCTCTAGCATGAGCTGAGCCTGTCTGCAGCTTTCGGAACCATGTCCCTATAGCTGTTCTAGGATAATGCCATACCATATACTCTTAAGTGCATTATGAACCTCGATGTTAAATGCTATCTTTGGTTTGGCTTTATCAAAACATGTCGTGTAAGGTGTCATACGCTTTGGAATCCTACCCCCTCGCCAATTCTGGCGACGGGGTAGCATTCCACCCTTCTAGAGAGAGAAGACATGTTGCTTCCATTAATCCCAGTTAAAGTTAACCAGAGCCTCAGCATCACAAAATGGATGCTGCTGCCACAGACACAAGTCTGACCTCCTGCTGCTGGGAGTCCTTCCATCAAGGGAGGCTTGGACAATAGGTTTCCTGTCACAGGGAGGTGCTAGCACCACCCCAGACAGGAGATAGTGGATTGGGGCAGGTAGGGCTGAATGAAACGAGACACTGCCTGGGGCACACAAGGTGTCCCATGCATAGGCCAGTTCAAACCGGTGCTGGGGCACTCCAGCCCCAGCTCTGGCGCGAGAAAGGGAAAGGGGTGTAGCCACCCCCTTCCTGGGTCCCACCCATAGGAGGGACCTAGCAGGTAATACAGCCCCTAGATTTGGTATATAGGTAGGAGCTAAGTCCCAAGACTTTATATAATCCTGACTGAAACTCTGATACGAAACTCTGGACCCTTCGACATCCTACTCGACGTAGAAGACTGAAGAATCTCCCTTGTGGTCAAGGAGTGACCACCCAGTGCAAACAGGCACCATCAAGCGCTCAACGGTTTGATTTATCGTTGCTCCCGCCGGAGCTCGAACAACAGAGCCTGACAAGAATCGGACATCCAGATATCCAACAGCCCGATCCACAGCCACAGCAAAGCTGAGACCGGTGGAGGCGACGAGAGACGTGGGACCGGCCATCTTGGAAAGCCAGCGAAGTGCTTTCTGTGCAGCTCCTGAGGCACCCTCGAAGCTGTGCATTGGGGATTGAGAAGCCCCAGCCCCGAGCATCCTTTGCACCAAAGATCACCTCTCCACACTCACCGAGTTTTGCGTGGGGCCCTTTTGCATTTTCCTGCTCGAGGCGTCTGTCCGGTCACTTGCCCGTTGGCTAGTGGCCTCTGTGACGATGAACCTTTGATTTTCCAATGCTGGTATGGTTACTTCAGACTGGCTCTTGCTCTCCTGAAAAGGAGCAGCCCATCAGACCTTGCTGGTCTGATCCAGAAGCCATGTTCGATTCCTGCGTGGTTGCATTTGCCAAGGCCTGTTGACTCCGAATCGAGAACCGACACCGCCGACAGCGAGAGCCTTCGTGGGACAGTCCGTGTCCAGCACCTGGTCATCGTCGACACCTCCTGGTCCACGTGGCAGTGGAGACACACTTCACGACAGCACCTGATCGCATCCAGACATCGCCTGGTTCCTTCCTGGTTCCATCCTGGTCACTGGCTAGTGACCCAGACTCTGTCCCCTCCTCTTTGAGGTACTCTTCATCCTCGATCCACCCTTGGATCCAACGGGACTCTTCTCTCCTGGTCGCCTGCAGCATCTTTTCTCCAAGGCTCCATTGAACTCCACGACGAAATCCAACGCACTTTGACACCTATGCACCCGCTTCCTGTGGGTGAGGTAACACGAGTACTGCGGTGCTCCTGTAGAGGTTTACCCCCCTCGTATCCTAGTTTCCAGTGGTTAACTTCTAGTCCAGTCGGAAGACTCCTAACTCTTAAACTTTCTAACTATACGCACCCATTGACTTCTATGTGTGCACGTGTGTGCATTTAGACACTGCACCCGCATCCTGTGGGCCTCCTGCTCCCTAACTACTGTTAGTCCAGTGTAGCCCCAGCGATTCCCAAGGCCCTAGGCCTTACCATTGTTTGTGACGTGGTTCTTATACCACTATTTTAGTATATGGTTTTACGGGCCACCAGGGCCTATCCATATTTGTGCAACTTTTGTATGTTATATTAAGTTACTTGTTATGTGCTTGTGCTCCTGTGCTCATAAAGAGTTCAGGGGGCTGTTTAGAAATAAATACATATATATTTTGAATATATAACCTGTGTGGTGTCCTTTCATTTGATATTAAAAGGTTTGCATATGGTAAAACAGGTGGCTTCACATGCCCTCTTGAGTTTAGCCTAAGACTGCTTTTGTCCATGCTACCCCTAGGATAGCTGGTCTATAAGGGTGGTGCAAGGTGCTCACTAGAATAGTGAACATCATATACCAGGCCAACTTCTCACAGGGATGTTGCACAATATGAAGCTGGCACCATTATTTAGCTCACTTTGCCACCCCAGTTCAGACATGGCCATATGCAAATCAGTCTGACCCTGTGCCTCATGGGAACAGTCAAGAAAAACCAATACAAGCACCAGTATTGCCAATTTATTTAAACGGGGGGCTATTATTTGCCTCGAAACTGACTGAACTAAACAGTAAGTGACAGGACTAATTGTTTACCTGAATAAATCAATTGTTTTTATTTTATATTTCAACAACACATTTTAGGAAAATTCACATAATTGTTTGAACATTGCTTACTTCGCTCCACACTTACGCATAATCACAGGTTAACCTACATTTCACACATTCAATCATACATACACGGCGTACAAAACATAACATTTTTCTCAGTTATTATACAGCATTATTTATAAACATAGTTCCAACAGAACAGCATTGGGAATACTTTCAAGTTCTATCTCTTTTTGTTGTCACAAGAGTACTCCTAACGCTGTGGAAACCAGGGTCTAAAAAACACCTAGAAAACAGATAGAGGAACATGGCGGCGGCAGGTTAGCGGCCGCGATACTCCGCTCTAGGCTCAGGCAGGCGTCTCCGTTTAAAATCCGATGGGGGCTTAATTCTAGGTTGTTTTTTTTTCTGAATTAAACCCTAGAGTCAAAGGACATTATTTTTGCAGCTTTGGATATAATAAGCATCGCTGACATTACCTGTTTACGAAGTTTGTGATCTGCGGTCCTCCATGCTTGGGATCGCTGGGGGCGTGTTCTGTGCCGGGTTCTACTCGGTGAATACACACGCGCTGCTGACCCAGCCAGCTCTGCACTCGCTGGCTGCTCCCAAGTCGGTTTCCTGGAGGTGGGATCGAGCCGCCCTGGAGCACCGCCGAGAGAGGCGGGCTCGCTCGCTCCATAGAGACACTCTATCGGCGGCCATAGGAACAGACGCAGGAGGACAGCAAACAGAGGTGGACGGCGGTAGTGGCGCGGATGCCTCTGAACATTCCTCGGCATCAGATTCTGCGCTACACGAGGAGTTGGGTCGGAAACAGAGACAGCAGTCTGCAAACGAGGTGAAGGGGTTGCAAAGGGCGGGGGAGGAGGTGGAGGAGTCGGTTGCTCAGCAATTCACAACTAATTTGGCATCACAGGTTGAGATTTCTGAAGTACTACATACTGAACTTGAGGGGGACATAAATTTAACAGCGACTACAGAGCAGGCTACTAGTTCTGTGAATAATATATACTCTCTCAGGAATAGAGCCACAACGCATTCCAAGATAGTGACTAATGTAGCCCCAATAACATCCAGAAGAGGTCGCAGAGGTAAAAAAGTAGCTAAGGGGGGGACTGCATTAAATAACCAAAGGGGGGTAGTTCCAGAAAAGCCTAATTTGTTCTTTGCCTCAATACTGGACACTTCTCAGATATCAGAACACGAGGTTCGAGGCAAAAATGCTGAGGCATTCACTAAGACCCCAGGCACCCCAGGCACTAGTGGAAGCATAAAAAAGTCTTTTTCTAAGTCCTCATCATACCTTTCAGTAGAGCCTAAACCCAAACGATCTAAGAGGTCTAAGGCAACAAAATCAGTACTAGATCCTGGTACTAAGATAACACCCTCTCTGCGTTCTTATTTTAAGGCAATTCCCCAAGTCTTGAATCTTCCATATTCCTCCACAGTAATTGCTCCTGAGGCAAACTCTTGTTCGACGTTAGTCGAAAATATGGCTACTGGTTCAGAACTTCCAGTCATGGAAAGTTTACAAACAGGTGATAATGACGCTAATGTTAGCAATAACAGTCTTGAAACAAATGGAAACCAGATATCTAAATCAGATAAAGTATCTCAGGAGCCTGAAGCCCCTCTGTCCCCTCTGTCCTCAGATCAACCCGTTCAGGACAATGTACAGCAACTAAGTCAAGTTTCTAAATCTTTAAGTTCCGAAGAGCATTTTGGTATAGAGCAAATGCTATCAGAAGTTGCTGTCTCTACTCCACCTTCAGATCTCTCTGCATTATTAACTATGGTTACAAATTTAACAGTGGACATTAAACGTGGATTTGAGGAGTCATCTAAAATCCAAAGAGAGATAAGGTCCTACTGCGAATCACTAGACAGTAAAATTGATGGGCTATACTCAAGGACAGGAGCCTTGGAAGAGACAACAGCAGTAATGTCCATAGAACTTGACAATGCCAAAGAGGAGATATTGAAACTTAAAAAGGAAGACACTGCACTGGCAGAAAGAATAGAACATTTGGAAAATAATGCGAGGCGGTGTAACATTCGCATCCTAAATATACCAGAATCAAACGAAGGCACGGACATTAAGACATACATTATCCGACTCCTAATTAAAACCTTGAATTTAAAAAACACAGAGGAGGAGCTTAATCTGGACATCCAGCGCATTCACAGGGATCCATACAGGCGCAATCCGCAACGTACAAAGCCTCGCAAGATACTAGTGAATTTCCACACGTTTCAACTCAAGGATCACATCTTAAACTTAGCTTTAAAACAAAAATCCTTGGCAGGCGATGGCTTTTCCTTCCAAGTGCGCTCAGATTTGTCACGGGCGACCCTTGACAGACAATGGGAGTTGGGTCGGAGGATGGAGGCATTCAGGAATTTAGGTGCATCCGTCCAGTTGAACTTTCCTGCAGCTCTTAAGATTATGCTAAATAACAAAATGTTCAATGTCCATACTGTACAAGCAGCAGATGAACTATTGCTAACTTTAGGTACCTCCAAAAAAGTAATCTAAGCTGTTTTTATACAATCCTATACAATCTTACATAGAGTGTATAGTACAGTGTGCTAACTTTTGAGTGAGTGAGTGCATAAAAGGAAAAAAAAGGAAAAAAAATCCAAACTCAAAAGGATGCTCCCTAATAGAATAGAAGGAAATATAAGCTAAATTTAACAGCTTAACTTACGAAAGAAGGAATCACTACCACAAAAGCCTCTACTAAAAAAAAAAAATACAAAAAACAAAAATTAAAAAAAAAAAGGGAAAAAAAGGGAAGGAAAAGGGGGGGGAAAAAAAAACAAAAAAAAAAAAAAACACATATTGAAATTCGCGGAAAAGTAGGAGTGTATGAACTCCTCTCTCCTTTTATAAAACCACGTAACACATATAGACTCCACTATACGTTATTTAACCAGTAAAAACTTCGCACTGTGGTTTCAGTAGACCTAGACATATTTGGCCCTCCACTATCCCAATTTTAAGAACATTCCGCCTGAGCCTAGATAGAGCATCAGGGGTATCACAAACCGGATTCCTTCCGGTTGGATAATCAAGGGTTCCTTAGGGGAGGGGGGGAGGTGTGCACAAGGGGAGGGGTTAGGGGAATAAAAAATAAAATGTTTCTCATTTCTAAAATGGCGGCTGGAAAATCCATAAATAAAAAATGGGCGAATCTTAAGTATCTTAGCAATATTAAGGAGAAAGCATGGACAAGACTCTTAACCAATTTTAGTAGATACGTAAAATATGAATACCATTAAGTTTCTCTCCTGGAATGTTAATGGCCTGCGCACCAAACCTAGAGCTAGTACAATAGTACAATATATCCGGGATTTTGGTGCCCAGGTCATTATTCTCCAGGAGACACACTTGGTTGAAGGGGAAATATTAGATTTGGTAAAAAAGAATAGATGGATAGACATATCAGTCTCCACTTCCCAGACAATTAATACAAGAGGGGTGGTCATACTATTTAAAAAAACCATTACTACAAAGCTCTTGAAACAAAAGGTCGACCCTCACGGTAGATGGGCAATTGCGACTGTAATGATTGGAGGGTCAAGTATCACATTGGTAGGCTATTATGGGCCGAACTGTGATGACCCATCTGTCTTGGCCACGTTGTTCTCTGAGCTGTTACATTTTCCAGAACCCATGATAATAGCGGGTGACTTTAACATCGTGCTAGATCCAAAGCTGGACAAATCCTCCTCTAGCAGACAACAGATGCATTCTAAATCAAGAGATCTTCTCATTAAAAATATGCACCAATATGGATTTGTTGATATATGGAGGGCAAGATCGGGTTTAAAATCCGTTTTTTCTTTTAGAAACTACAAGTACCATCACAGATCAAGAATTGATTTCATATTGGTAAACAAGTCTTTGGAAAAGTCTGTAAGGGATATAACCTACCTACCCTCACACCTGTCCGATCACTCGGCAGTGCTGTTGGACCTTGAACTCCAGTCCCAAAACTTGACAAGGTCATGGAAAATCGACAGATCCTTTCTTACTTCTCCTGAGGATCTGGACTACTTAGAGGTGGAGACGCAGGAATTCTTTAAAATTAACATTGGTACGGCGGCATCTAGTTTAGTATGGGATGCTTTTAAATGCTCTTTGAGAGGGATCATCAAGAATAAAACCTCATATCGTAAGAAACAATACACACAAGAGGTTACACTGATAGAGACTAATATACTAAAAGCTCAATTAGATCTGGAAAACTTAAATAATTGTCCAGATCATGTTATACTGACTAAACAGGATGAGCTTACGAAACTTAAAGGACAATTGGCTTCTCTATTAAATCAGCGTATCTTGCAGAGGTGGGAAGCTAGTAAATTAGCAAATTTTGAATTTGGTGAAGGGGCAGGCAAACTATTAGCCTGGAAGTCCAGAACAGATCAAACACGTAATAACATTGGCTCTATAATATCGGATTCTGGAACAGCATCCTCGGATCCTGAAATAAGGTCAGCTTTCAAAGATTTTTTCCAGACAATTTATAGAGAGGATAACAATATTACCTCTACTGAAGTAGAAAACTGGCTTAACAAAATTACCTTACCAACACTTTATGAAGAACAGGCGAACCTATTAGACCACCCAATTACGATGGAGGAGGTATTATCAGCAATAGTAAATACTAAATCTGGTAAGGCGGCAGGCCCGGATGGTCTTCCGGTCGAGATTTATAAATATATTGCATCCGATATTGCCCCTTTTCTTACCACGCTATTTAACTTGATTCTGGTAGAAGGAGATTTACCTCCTACATCGTGGAGCAAAGCTTCCATTACGTTAATTTTGAAACCAGGCAAAATAGCTACAGCATGTGGGTCATATCGCCCAATTTCAGTTCTCAATGCGGACTATAAAATTTTTGCATCAATACTAGCCAAACGATTGGGACAGGTAGCTCCTTTAATTTTACATCCTAACCAAAAGGGCTTTGTAAAGGGTCGTCAACTTTATGAGTTAATTTATGACCTAATAGGTGCAATAGATATGGCAACTACTTCATCATTGCCCTTGGCCATTCTCACCTTGGACGCAGCCAAGGCCTTCGACAGGGTTAATTGGAAATACCTGTCGGGGGCCTTGGATAAATTTGGGGTGGGCCGAGCTTTTCGTAGAGCGGTGGAACTACTGTACCACGAACCTTCAGCCTCGGTTTTGGTAAATGGTGCACTATCGGAACCTTTCGCTATTACAAGAGGAACCCGGCAGGGCTGTCCGCTTTCGCCTTTACTTTTTGATATCTATATGGAGCCATTCGCCCAATTAATCCGTGAAGATAGTAACATTACTCCATTTAGATACAGTGACTGGGAAAAAAAAGTATCTTTATACGCTGACGATCTTATGATCCTAACATCTGATATCAAATCAGCTTTTCCGTCAGTTATTAATCTGGCACAAGAATTCGGCAATATTTCTGGTTACGAAATTAATGCCACAAAGACCGAAATTATGACATGGAATATTAATAATACGCTACTTCCAGTACAGCCTTGCGATAGTATGAGATATTTGGGAATACAAATTTTAAAAGACATCAATCAGATCGCCCATACAAATTTTGCTCAGGTAGCCAAAAACTGCAGGAATTCAATGAATTCTTGGAGTCATCTTCCTTTGACTCTCTTAGGTCGATCAAATTTGGTCAAGATGTCCATTCTACCCAAGTTGACCTTTATTTTCAATAGTTTACCACTTTACTTTGAAAAGAAAATGATAGCTAAGATGCAGAGTGATATCACCTCATTTATATGGAGGAACAAGCTAGCAAGAATTTCTTGGAATAAATTAAGGCGTCGTAGGGAGAAGGGAGGCTTGGCTGGCCCTGATATTCAAATTTACGCCTGGGCGTTTCAGATGACACATGCTCGAATTTTATTTAAAACTCCAGCTGACCAGGGTATCGGCCTGATGTTTTCAACATTATTAAAATTTGAAGGCTTAAATCAGGTGGGATTTTTGTTCAAGTTTGGGGATCCAAAATTTTTTAAGAAGATAAAGTTGAAGATACTACAGGGCCTAGCGAGAACTTGGTATAATCTTAGAACAACTACCAAAATAGGATACTTTTCAAACAGTTCTCCTATATGGGACCTTCCGGACCCACCTGAGTGGACTAAAGATGCCTTGATAAGCCCGCTAAAAGAAGCTGGTATCATAACTTGGGGAGATCTCTTTTTTGAAGGGGAAATGTTTTCCTGGGAACACTTAGTGAGAAAAGTAGGCCCCAATCTATCAAGGCTTAAATTTCTCCAGATCTCTAGTTGGGCGAATGCACAAAATTCTGACACCACTCGTCGTCCAAAAGCATTACTGGGAGGCAGCAGTCAACTAGAATCTTCACTACTGGACAATACCCTAAAAACTAAAGAGGTTTCCCATTTCTATAATTTAATCCTAGAGGAAATAGACGGAGTATTCCACCTTCCAGATCAACTTTGGGGTTCTCTTCTGCCGACATTAAATATGAACGAACTATGGAAGATATCCTTTACTGTGTTATGGGATATTGTCAAACCAGCCTGGCTGCGAAGAAACCACTTTTTTACCCTTCACAGGGCGTACTATTCCCCTCAAAGGCTGTCAAAATTTTCATCTGGTATACCAGTAGCTTGCCCACGGTGTGGTCTAGTTGCTGCTTCTGACGCCCATATGTTTTATGATTGCCCTCATCTATCATCCTATTGGCAATCAATAAGCAACAAATTAACATCTTCTTTAGGCATCACTGTGAATATAGACCTAGGACTGATAATTTTTGGAATACAGGATAAAAAACGCACCGCAAATAACAATCTTGTGTTTTATTCAATGTTGGTAGCTCGACGTGAGATTTGTAAGCGTTGGAAAGAGGCCTCCCCCCCGACACTACAAGATTGGAGCTCATCTATGCTCTCTATATCAAAACTAGAGCTTTCAAGAGGAGGAAAACCAGAAAGAAGAGCCTTCTGGCTAAAACTCGATTGGTCTCAATAATTTGTAACTGGGGTTTTTTTTTTTTTTTTTTTTTTTTTTTTTCTCCCCAGTTCCAATGATTATGAAGCCATGTCATACTCCTTTTTGCTTATTCATATCTGACCTCTATAATTAAGGTCAATCTGTGGTATAAGCAGTGGTGTAATTTGGCTAATGGCAAGCTCCGTCCTAAGAGTACATAAAGGTCTGTGACTAAGGATGAAACTAACTTGTCTGTAGGGTCTTGGCACTTCTTCATAATCATTGACCCCTACCAGTCATGCACTGAGACAGCAAGTCTTTCTCCAGGTCACACCTTTTTTTTTAGCCCAAGGTACTTATGGGCCAGCCATGGTTGAGATGAGGAACAAAAAAATTTAAAAAAAAAAAAAAAAAAAAAAAAAAAAGGAAACCAGGGTCTACGTGTTTCGAAATCCCTTAATTAGAGGGAAATCTCATCAGGACCATGTAGCTGAAGCTGATGCTCAAATTCTTTGAATGTTGGCTCTGAAACAAACGATAAAACTTGATGTCAACACCTCAGAAGAAACCATTATAAATCAGGCATGACAAAGACCGGGAAGCTGAATCTCCAATACTCACATATGTCACTTTCAAACAGCTATTTGTCTCGTATCAGAAGGTGGAGTGTGTATTTTTAAAAGTTGGCGTGAAAGTCGTCCAACGAAGAGTAACAAGCTGGGGAAGTTGAATTCCCGCAGTTCTCACTCAGGGAAGTTCTTCATCCACTTGCACCGTCTCCTGCCGTGTGTGTTTACGGGAACGAACAAAGTGATACAAAAGGGGATGATGGACGGAGCGTTTGAGCAAATCAATCACTCACCCCCAGCCCGAACTGCCAAGTCATGCCTTCCCTGGAACGGAAACAAGCTTCGGAGGACCGGTTTCTGGCATTTCAGCCGTCTTCAGCCCGGCTTGCTTGAATCCAGTGGCAAAGTGAGCAAGGGACGCACGTCAGTTGACTGGGGGTGAGTGTTTGATTTGCTCAAATGCTCCATCCATCATCCCCTTTTGTATCGCTTTGTTCCCCTAAGTTGGCAGGGTATGCTCAGACGTGAGTCCCTTGCTCACTTTGCCACTGGATTCAAGATAGCCTGGCTGATGAGGAATATGAATCCGAAACCGGTTCTCGGAAGCTTGTTTCCGGTCCAGGGAAGGCATGGCTTGGCAGTTCGGGCTGGACTGTTCCCATGAGGCACAGGGTCAGACTGATTTGCATATGGCCATGTCTGAACTGGGGTGACAGAGTGGGCTAAAGAACGGTGATGGATTAAACCCAGATCGGTTGACTGGGTGTGAGTGTTTGATTGGTTCAGATGCTCCGTCCATCACCACCCCCTTTTGTACCAGGATTAAAAACTAAGCAGTGATGGGAGGGAATTCAACTTGTCACAGAGTGAGGAAATAGCTCGACTTGTTTCAGCCAGGTACCCTCATAAGAGGTGTGAGGGCCTTCTTCAGGACCTTGTGAATACAACTATGCAATGTGTATAATTAAAACCACTGTGATACTAAATAAACATAAATTCCAGTATACAAAACCAGTGGTTGGAGCGTTAATCCACTCGATCAGGAATCCAGTGAAGGAGATTACCCCCAAAATTCAGGTATAATGCCTCCACTTTACCTTGGTGCAAAACTCAAGGCGGCATCAAGTGCTCTTAAACTTGATGGCCTCCCATCCCGTGGTTGTCACTCCAGGTCAGTGCCCTAGCCCAAGGAGCCTGGGTCGGACTGTGTGAAACTGTAAATAATGTAAGGAAACCACTGCAATATGCCATGTTTCTCGTATATTTGCATAAACACACATAACCCTGCCCAGGCCTCTCTAATAAGAGGGCGGGGAATGTTGCACAATGGGGAATGTTGCACAGTGTGAAGAAAACAAGTTGACTCAGCAAATACATCCCTTTTCAGAACTCTTTGGCGGTTGGACGGTGGGGGCGGCAAGTCGAGAAAATGCTTATAACACCTGGCAGAGAATCAAACAAGCCTTGGGAGGGGCATCCAACCAACCCAAACAGCTGTTCTTGAAAATAAACTCGGGTTTCAACATTTCTGAGATGGGCTGCAGGCCAGCCTCGCGAGGCTCCTCCCCTAGTGACAGCAGGCTCGAGGCCTCATCCAGACAGAGGGACGAGGAATTCTATACCCACTGAGGAGTTTTAGATTTAGGCAGAGGTGAGCACCTAAAATGACATGACACACCCCGCCATATTCCCTACCTCCCCTCCTCCCTCCCCCTAACTTCAGGCCGGGCAGCATAGCGCCTCGTTATTCAGAATTACATCATGGCCCAGATACAGCTAAGAACACCTGAGGCCCTGCACGTTTCACCCATGGTGACGTCAGGGCTCGAGCATTCACCGAGGAAGAGGGCGGGGTTCAGCTGTACACAGAAAGCCCCTCGCCACTAAGGCTTTTACCTCAAACCCCAGCCGATGATCTACTAAAATCTATTTCTTTCAGTCAGAAGTGCAGCGCCTGGCGCGCCCCTGCCTAAGGCATAATGATGGTCCGTGGAATTATGCGGCACGGCCGACTAAATTATGAAGCAAGAAAAAGCAAATTATGTGGCACATTTTGTGACAGTGTTACGTCACTATTTTGTCATTATTACAGATGGCAATACTAGGAAAAGGTTCCACCTCATTAGAATGAGTTTAACAAACCAACATGTGTGGCAGCCTTTATAGTAACTTTTGATCCGTTCAAGCTAGAAACATTTTTTGTATCATCCAAAATATGCACATGATGGATTATGTGGGACGTGCTTTAGAAAATCCATAACTATGCAGAAAATGTTGCAGCCTCAGAGTCACATAAATTAAGTGGCCCTGGGTATAACTGAATCACTGCTGCTGCATATCCTCCAGCACTTCAGCTTGTTGCCAGATATGAATCCTCATTTTTCAAAAACAAGATATTGTATCATATTTAATCTTACTGCAGCCTGGGGTGTTGGAAGCTAAACATAGCCTAAGCCTCTTTAAAACAGGGAAATTAAAATTTACGCGATTAACAGATTAGGAAATGTAATTTTATCTATTTAGTGTTTTATAGAGCGCGAACCAGACCCGTGAGGGTATCAGAGCGCTTTACAGTAGTATCAGGTGGGATACAGGACAAAGGGGGGAGGAGAGCCAAAGGGATAGGGAACAAATAGATAAAGTATATGGCAAGATAAACAATCATAATATCCGACTACCTTTTGGGATAGGAACAAAACGATACATAAGCTAGAAAAGCAGTCTCAACACCCTGGAGGTTTGTTCGAAAGTGCCGGGTGGGTAACATAAGGAGAGGAGGCCAAGGGATAATGCAGTAACGATAGGTAAAGTCAGGTTATGGAGGTGAATGTAACGTGAACGTTAGGAGAGGAATTTGCCCATTAGGAAAGTTTTGGTCCTTGACTATGGTCTGAAAGATTTTATTAGGCCATCACAACAGGTACCACCTGGGTCACCCACAATAACAATGTTAGTGAGCCCCAGGGCCCCCGCCGGCTCCCGTGGCAGGAGCCAGGAACGTAATAAGTTGGTGAGTGCCCCGGTCTCCACCAAGAGCGCCCACATCACCCGATCGTTGGACGACAAGGGGGGGGACCAAGGCAGCAGGCAGCTGCTTGGTCAGCACCATACAGGGTGCGAGCTCGAGCTGAAGATGTTCTCTTCTGCCTAGGCAGGAGCAGTATTTTTCACTGCCCCCACCAGGTGGGAGAAAGGTTGTATTCTCTGCCGGGGAGAGTGTGGGCAGGGAATAGATGTCTGTTCTCTGCCTTCACTCTCCTGGGCAGGTAACCGCAGTGTCCTGGGGGATAAGGTCCCAGGGACACTGCAATGGATCTCCTGGGGATGGAGGAGGGGGACCCCATGCAGGGGTGCAACTAGACCCAAACTTCGGGGAGGGGCTAACATTCCCAGCCAGGGCTGGCCCTAGCACTGGTTGCACTCGCTGCAACAGTCTTTTTTTGGTGCCCCTCCCCATTTCCTTCTTCTCCATGAATTCCCTCACTACCATTCACCAACAATGCACCTTTCTGACAAACATTTCATTTTTTTTAAAGGCTACTCATAGTTTAATAATTAATCAACTGGTAGGGAGGAGGAAATAGTTGCGTCCAATTTATTTCCCCAAAATCAATGGCAAATTAATCAAAAAGAAAAAGGACACTTGTAACAATTCTGAACCAGTGGTTGGAAATTGAAACGTCCTCAAAAACTCAATGTTAATCGGAACAAGCGGTATATATGTTACATCCGCCCCACATTGATGTTGTGGCAGTTATCATTGGGCGTTCCAAAACGTGTTTGGTGCCAGCCTCATCCTGAGGCACCTCTGGTATTGAATGCAGTGTCCAGAGATTGTGGGTTACCCACACCAAATGGTGAACAAAAAAGTTTCAGGAGTTCATGAAAAAAGTTATTGTAAAAAAGCAAAGATCACCCTCGTGTTATTTATTTTGAGGTGAAATTCACTTATCTTAAAAGTAAATTTGATACTACAACAAGATCGTGTTACTGAATCTCTCTAGTATACCAATGGGTTTGTCGACATGTTTCAGCTCCTTTGGCCCCGTGGGGTCTATAGAGCTTTCGTCAGGACTTACATACACATAGATTTGTCACTTACTCGATTTGTGCAGTCATTTACGAGTGTACCTTTTCTGGTCCTCAGTGGTAAAAACTCCCTCTCCACAATCTGAAATTAGAATTGAAAGAGACAAACGACAGTGCAAAAATAAATTTTATTCGACTGATTTTACGTTTAGGGTGCGGTTCTTATTCAGGTGGAAAATTAACCTCCTTGCAGATTCTTAGCTACTTATTAGCGCTAATGTTTTAAATTTCAAAAAACAAAGGGCAATGGTTAGGAATGGGATTAAGACGTGCAGGTTTGGTCTTTACATTAAAACGAGTGGATTATGTTCGATAGTTTACTTCTACTATTTTATCTATGCAGCTTCATATTCATTTTGTGTGGAAAAAATACCCTCAGTGTTGTTCCGATAGATTGTTATGAAACATGGTGCTACTCGGACTCGATAAAATTATTGTTGTAGTGAGGCCAAAGTTGTTGTCTCTTACCTTTATTGTAGGAGACTCTGTCTTCAGCGGGGGTCGCTTCATTAAGCGCAGAGCTGTTGTCAAGAAACACAGAAGTCGGGGGATTTAACAGTACTGTTCTTTTTCTCTTACCGATGTCTTATCGGAGCTTGGAATTGATTTCGCCATTACCCGCATGGTACGTCCTTCTCCAACTTGTGCTGACTCTGTCCCCGGAAGTGAGGACTTCAGGGTTGCGGTCATATTTAAAGAGACAGTAACGTTGGAGGTGTGGACTTTCATTCAAAATAACTTTATGTGTCTTGGTTTTAAGGCAAAAGGACATGATTATATGTGCTTTAACAGAATTTATTACAATTCTATGGCAGGATGGATGGATCCTTTCAACCAAGGAATGCAACAAATACCATTAATGGAAAATCAACAAATGACAGGACAGCAAAACCACCAACAGCAGGAACAGCCTTTTTTATCCAGAGGCCAAAATCAACCTCGCAGCAGAAAAAGTCCCTGACATGGCAAGATCAACAGAGGAACATTCTAACAAGAATCATGTCAGCAGCACAACCCTCAACCAGCAAGAACAATCATTGATAGTTAATCTGTCAGATACTGAACTCTCTGAAGATCAAATCAAGGTCCTCAACAGAGGTTTAGGATATGTACCAACCCCTCCGCTTGACACTTTCAAACTGAAGTGTGAATTAGCTGAGTTCTGCAGAGTACTAAAATTAAAAGCCTTCTTTGCTAACGCCACAACTTCACAACAAGAAGGAGATACCCTTTGCAGAAGAAAGTCATCGTTCAACCCTCCAACAGGCAGTGTTCCTCCAGAACTTCACACCTTTGAGCAAGCACTCCTAAAAGGAGTAGACTTCATGGAAATAAACAAGAAGAAAACTTTCCAAAATTTGAGCAGAAAAGAACGCCTGGCATTAGAGGACCTACAATCAAATGAGAAAATAATAATCAAACCAGCGGATAAGGGGGGGAGGAATTGTCATTCTGAGAACGGAAAGTTACAATCAACAATGTGTTGCCCTCCTGTCAGATACAAAATGTTACAAAAAGATCACAACAGATCCTTCAGAGAGACTACTGAATACCATAGCAAGAATGATCTATGAAGCAGAAGTAAATATGTGGATATCCAAAAAAGAAGCTGATTTCTTACAAGCAAAAGAACGTAGGATTCCATATTTTTACTCGCTTCCGAAAACGCACAAAAACAGATTCCCCCCGCCTGGACGACCAATAGTCTCAGGCATCGGGTCGATTTTAGAACCTCTGTCTAAGTTTTCGGATGAGTATCTAAAACCATTAGTACAGAAGACAAAAACGTATCTTAAAGATACACGTGATCTATTGCTACAGATTTCAAATAAAACATTTGACCCTGACACTATGCTCCTTTTGGGCTTGGACATAGAATCACTGTATACCAGCCTGCCCCAGGAGGAAACCATCCAGATGCTTGAAGACGTTCTATACATGGAGGACTGGCAACACAAGACTCCAAGACATTTTGTCCTTGAGTGCTGCAAATTAGCACTAAAAGAAAATGTCTTTGATTACGATGGAGACCTGTACCTTCAAATCCATGGTACCTCCATGGGGAGTGCATTCGCACCGTCGGTAGCGGGCTTGTATGTAAGCCAATTTGAAAACCAACATATCCTGAACGATACAAATCCTTTCTCTTCCAGTATTTTATACTGGAAGAGATATATCGATGATATCCTCCTAATTTGGGATACTGAACAGGATCTGAAGAACTTCATGGACTGGCTGAATGGTCTGAACCCTTGGCTTAAATTCACCTATACTGCTAATAACACACAATTGGATTTTCTAGATTTGACCATCTTCTCAGAAAATAAGATTTTGCAAACCAAAACCTATACAAAACCTACTGCCAAAAACAGCTTGTTATCTTACAAAAGTTACCACCCAAAACCAATAAGAGACAACCTCCCATACAGCCAATTTCTACGGTTGAAAAGAAACTGTAGCAAGAATGAGGATTATAAAACACAGGCCCAAGAATTGAGTGATAAATTAAGAAACAGAGATTATACTGAGAAAACAATCTCCAAATGCAAAAAAAGAGCTAGCAACCAACCTAGGGAGTGCTTATTGCAGATTCACCCATAAGAACCAACACCAAACTTAACCACCTGTGTGACTACATTCTGCCCCTCAACCTATGAAGTACAGAAATTAGTAAATAAGAATTGGCACATTCTGAATACTGGGAGATTTGACCGGCCAAAACCAAGGTTTGCCAACAGAAGAACAAAAAATCTGAAAGACGTGTTGGTACATACACGGCCCATGAACAAGAACCCACCAACGAAAATAAGAGATACATCAATGGTACCAGTAACAAGTCATTATCCCTGTGGAAACTGTGTTGCATGCAAGACGACAAGGACGTCAAAAACACTACAACTATCTGAAACCCTATTATGGACACAGAGGCAGCATACAAACTGTAACTCTACCCATGTCATCTATATGATAAGCTGTCCGTGCATGAAGAGGTACATAGGTATGACTTGTCGAAAAGTGAAAACAAGAATCGGGGAACACAGAAGTAATATAAGATTGAAGAAGAACACCACTAAACTCTGTGCTCACTACACAGAAATGAACCACTCCTGTGATGATTTACACTGGACAGTGATAGAAATGCTAACAGATAAGCCACAGAACCCAGAAAAAATACTGTATGAGAAGGAACAAGGGTGGGTGAATCGACTCAAAACTTACCAACAGGGCCTAAACGATAATATCGCCTGGCATCACTTCTCAAAATAATATGCCGTATTGACAATGGCTAAAACTGAACAGTTGTGACCACTATTTCCAGTTAACATTTACCATCATGTACACAATTCAAAAATATGGTGTTCTTGAGAATTGACATGCCAAGATATACTTCAAGGAAAGTTGTATTTTGGTTTTGTTTTGGGTCCTGTAGATCGACAAGTTTTTTAATAATCTTTGAACAACCCATGCCATATTCCAGAATAAAAGAATTTGAATAAATTCTGTGAAGCGCGCAAGATATACCAACATGAGTACCAAAAAACGGTGTTCCTGAAAACCGACGCTCTATGATGTACTTAGCAAAATAACGTGATCCGGTTTGTTCGATGCCCCACAGAGCGATAATTATTTCAATAACTTTTCAACGATCTATTCAATAATTTTCCAATGTCCTACTGCCATAGAATTGTAATAAATTCTGTTAAAGCACATATAATCATGTCCTTTTGCCTTAAAACCAAGACACAAAGTTATTTTGAATGAAAGTCCACACCTCCAACGTTACGGTCTCTTTAAATATGACCGCAACCCTGAAGTTCTCACTTCCGGGAACAGAGTCAGCACAAGTTAGAGAAGGACGTACCACGCGGGTAATGGCGAAATCAATTCCAAGCTCCGATAAGAGAAAAAGAACAGTACTGTTAAATCCCCCGACTTCTGTGTTTCTTGACAACAGCTCTGCGCTTAATGAAGCGACCCCCGCTGAAGACAGAGTCTCCTACAATAAAGGTAAGAGACAACAACTTTGGCCTCACTACAACGATAATTTTATCGAGTCCGAGTAGCACCATGTTTCATAACAATCTATCGGAACACTGAGGGTATTTTTTCCACACAAAATGAATATGAAGCTGCATAGATAAAATAGTAGAAGTGAAACTATCGAACATAATCCACTCGCTTTAATGTAAAGACCAAACCAGCACGTCTTAAACCCATTCCTAACCATTGCCCTTTGCTTTTTGAAATTTAAAACATTAGCGCTAATAAGTAGCTAAGAATCTGCAAGGAGGTTAATTTTCCACCTGAATAAGAACCCGCACCCTAAACGTAAAATCAGTCGAATAAAATGTATTTTTGCACTGTCGTTTGTCTCTTTCAATTCTAATTTCAGATTGTGGAGAGGGAGTTTTTACCACTGAGGACCAGAAAAGGTACACTCGTAATTGACTGCACGAATCGTGTAAGTGACAAATCTATGTGTATGTAAGTCCTGACGAAAGCTCTATAGATTCCACGGGGCCAAAGGAGCTGAAACATGTCGACAAACCCATTGGTATACTAGAGAGATTCAGTAACACGATCTTGTTGTAGTATCAAATTTACTTTTAAGATAAGTGAATTTCACCTCAAAATAAATAACAGGGTGATCTTTGCTTTTTTATAATATCTTTTTTCATGAACTCCTGAAACCTTTTTGTTCACCATTTGGTGTGGGTAACCCACAATCTCTGGACACTGCATTCAATACCAGAGGTGCCTCAGGATGAGGCTGGCACCAAACACGTTTTGGAACGCCCAATGATAACTGCCACAACATCAATGTGGGGCGGATGTAACATATATACCGCTTGTTCCGATTAACATTGAGTTTTTGAGGACGTTTCAATTTCCAACCACTGGTTCAGAATTGTTACAAGTGTCCTTTTTTCTTTTTGATTAATTTACTCATAGTTTATTCACACTCAGTTCTGTGATCTGAATGGTACACGTTCTTTGTAGCAGGCACATTAACCCTCTGCGCTGTGTGGGCGGCAGAAGTGCCCATGTGAGTGCACAGTTGAGCGATGTGACAGTGTGAGAGTAGGGTAAGAGGAATAACTGCAGGGCGAGTGAGGTGACTATGTGAATTTTGGTGCGGATGTAAGTGCAAAGTGGGACGAATGAAAGCATGGTTAGGGATGGGCTTGTTTGAGTGAGATTGCAGATTGAGCAGTAAGGGAGACAGGTGAGTGAATTGTCACATGAGTGCAGGGTGAGCAGTGTGCTTGTGTGACTGCAGGATGAGGTACAGGGTGAAAAGAGCGCAAGTGCATTGTGAGTGCAGAGTGATCCCTGTGAGTGCAGGGTGAGCGGTTGAATTGTGTGAGTGCCTGATGATCAGTGTGAGTGCATTGTGATCACTGTGAGTAGAGGGTGAGCGGGAAAGTGAAGGCGAGAATGAGGAGTGAGTTGTTTGAATGCAAGGTGCATTCCCAGACACTTGAAGTAACTCAGCATCTTATTGACGGCAGCGTAGGGTTTCAGATAGAAGTTAATCTATTGCTATTATGGCATTAATCAGGGACCGAGGGTGGAGGAAAAAAATAATGTGCTGATCCTGCAACAAACTCCCAGCCTTATTATTAGGGTTGCCACATCATTATTTTGATGTCTTAGACAGTGCAAAAATAAGCAGTCACCTAAAGCTGTATTTTCAGCACTTATCTGTGTGTACTTCGAACAGTATGAATACATACTTTTTTATTTATAACCTGTTGGACCTGCGATGGGCAAGCCCAGCACAAAGGGGGTAGCTTGGCTCAAGTGACAAGGCAAGTGAAGGCTTTTGTGTTAAGCCGGCTCTGACCCAATAATAACTCCTTGTACATCCACACCAAAAAGAAGGACACCACACCACTGCTGTAGAACAATACGATTCCTTTATATAAAAGTTCTTTGTTGTAAATAGGGTTGTCTGGGAAAGCACATATACATTTCTTTTGGTCATACAGTTCTGGTAATAAATAGTATTAATAAATAGAATAACTTCAGGAATGAGTATCAGAATAAATATCAGAATAAATATCAGAATAAATATTGGTTCATTTAAATAAACAACCACATGTTTCTTCTGGTATCGCTGCCACCAATTAAATATTTTAGAATCATTACATCTACAATACGTTTCAAATGGGAAAGATAACTCTTACAGTTTATGCTGTTTTCAATGACCAGGTATACGGCTTCTCTGAGCACAAAATAAGGTTTGGGACTCTTTAATAATCACTCAAGGCGTATGCGCGTATATCTAGAAGGCAAGGAAACACAGTAAATACATCATTTGCACTCGGCGGTCACCGGGATAGGATCTCTGCTTTGCCGGTGAAGTCTATGCGCGCCTACGGGCTTTAGCACCACTTGAGCAGAGGCGGCACCAGTTCAAAGTCATTAGACTGACGAACGGGCTGCCGGAGAGGTCACACAACCTTCGCGCACAGTCAAATAAATGCCAGTTCACAGTCCCTTCACAACGCTGCATTCACTATGAGGAAACGGGCCCACCTCACATCGGCTGCAATCAAGATACGATTCAGTCGGGCACAGCACTTCTCTCGTTAGCGACGGGGCTCTCGGGGGCTCCACGGACCTCCCTCCGACTTCCGCATTCAGGGTGGTTCCCGCCCACAGCTACAGCTCCCGGGTCACTGGGGAGTGGCAGAGACGCTAGTCCCGCCCAACGAAGGCCGGCCTTTCCCCGCCCCGGCGCACCACCTCACCTTCTATCTGCGCAGGAAGCGCTCTACGCTGGTGGGGCTTGGAGGCGTCCGAGCTCCCCCCTAGAGGCACCTGACGCGAAGGGGGCACAGCTGACGATCGCGGTCGCGGCGAACTTGCTCTCGCCTCGCGACTCGATAAGTCGATCTCAGTTCACCACCGGGGGGCGGAGAGGCACACGAATCTGGCCACAGTATTTGGGGGCAATGAGGTACTCGCTGGGCAGGCGCTGTAGGCGCTAGATCACTTCTCACGTAGCTGACTGGAACGCCAGTCAGACACAACGCCAGCAACCCTTTGCTGCTCTACTGCCTGCGCTACCAGCCACCTCAGGGGTCAACAGGGCAGGTGTCAATCTGGTGTCAAGTCTGGAATCTCTTCTCTAATCTGAACTTCATCATCATCTTCTCTCATCTCTCATCTAAAACGGCCGCCAGGGACTGAGCCTTATATAGCCAGTGCCCTGGGGTACTGGCACGAGCCAGAAGGTTCTAGAACCTTCTCTGGCTGTGACAATGACATGGCACTCTTGAGGGGTATTTAGGACACTCACAGCCACCGTACTGGGGTTCTAGAGCAGCCATTTTGTGTACCTGAGGAAAATAAAGGAATTCCTGTCAGAAATGCGCGCCAACCAAAGGGCGCCAATACCTCAAAAGGCCAGGGTTCATGAAGGCTCCAATGGGAGTCACTTCACATGAGGAAAAAGGGTGTCCACCATTTTAAGTTCATTTACACAGGTTGACAACCCCAGCTTGTAATGCCACAGGTTTGGGCCAGGCGCCTTGTAAATAGGTGCCACAAACCTTGTGAGCAACTGGGCGTCAAGGAACATCTAACCCCATGAAACAACACATAAAAAGTCCTGGTAGACAAATAAAAAGGGGGACTCTCAGAAGCAGACGGGTCTAACATAACCCTATTTAGTTTGAAGACTAGGTCTTTGCAGGCTCTTTAAACAACACATGGCTGGCTACTTTATATTCCCTCTCATGGAATGCATTCTCACACTATGGCAGTAAATTTAAAATGCAAATGTAAGGATTAGGCAGAGTGGGGGTCCAGGGGTTACTGGAACCAGAAAAAAAACTAAGCCTCGGTAACCAGTTTACAAAGGTATGTAAATATATGCAAATGGTCTTTAAAGACCTGTGAAAAATTCGGGCTTGCCAGAGATAAGACTCCAGACACTGCCCATCCGATCTCACAGCAGATCGAGCTGCAGCCGTCCGGGCTGAGACATACAACGGGGGAATGGGGGCTGAAGCCCTTTTAGCCCTATGGGTGTTGCGTGCCTGACCCCATGTACACAACCCTTCCCGAAAAAAGAAAACTGGCCCTAGGGGGTGGGGTCCCATGGACCTCGTGCAGGTACAGGAGGGAGAGTCGCATGCCACTCACCATATTATAATACAAAAGTCCTGGAGGTGGGGTCCCTGAGGCCTTCTCCAGGCTCGGGGAGTGGGCTGCATGCCTCCTCCTTGTAACAATAATTTATCGGCCTGGGGGATGCTGTCCCCAGAGCCTTTTGAAGTCGGGGAGGGAGGCCATGCACACCCCTCTCCAGAAAGTGTGATTGTACCGCCCAAAGAGGTTTTATTATGAAAGACAGGAGACCACCGTTAAAAAAAAAATTTGATCCATGGAGACTCTGCGATGCCAATAAAAAAACAATTACCATTTTTGGCCCTCTGGAATCCTTCCCCTCCTCCCAACAGGCTTATGGGAGATGGGTGTCTCTACGCTGCCCCCTATATGTATTTTTAAACCTTTTTGTACAACAGGGGCCCGAGTCCTAAATTGGCTGCCATAATATCTTTGTTGATGTGGTGGCAGCCAATGAAATCTCATATTGATTCTCCGCTGCGTACAATATATATTTTTTTTACCTTAATTTCTCTGAAACTACTGAATGGAATTACATCAAATCACAAAAACATGCTTCTTGGACTAAGATCTTGTTTTCTGCAAAATTTGGTGTAATTCCTTCAGCTGTTTTTGCTGTGTCTAATTTTCCTATGAAAAATGATTTGGAAGATGTGTTTCGGACACCCCTTTTTCTTGGTCCCCGCTTGATGGAGAACCACAAAACTTTCCAGGAAGAGGCTGTATGGCTCCAGGGACCCCATCTGCCATGGCTGACTCTGTCCCCATCTAGGAGCACATAAGTTTCTCCCTGCCAGTGCTCTTGTGAGCAGAAAAAGAGCTGCTCCTACTAGGTAGGAGCAATTCTGGCTTCTGCTGCAACCACCATGGGTGCTGGCAGTGAAATGGCGGGGCTGCGGGGCCTTGCAGCTTCCCCTCCAGCTCCCAATGTTGAACATTTTGTGGGACGCTCCCAGGCACTCCACTATCAGAAAAAGGGCTTTGGGGTGCACCTCTGCATTAAAAAAAGAATAATAATTGTTGCTTGCTCCACGGCGGCCTATGGGGCTGCTTTCATGGAGCGATGTGGGCCACGGGGCCTCCCCCGCTGCCACCATCAAAAATTCAAGATGTGGGTACCCAAGATTGGCATGGGGACACTAACAAATAAAAAATAAAAAAAGATAATAATAATTGAGTGTCAGAAGACGATAATTTATTATTCATTACTCCAAGCATGGAGCGCCCCATATTGCCCTGCAAGTGCTTTTTACTGATATTTTAGAGTCTGGTGGCACCTCTAGAACATTGAGTTCCAGAGTAGCATACATTCACCGCAAAGTGCTTCAACGCCTCATCAGGGGTATAACCGCTATATTAATACAATTTAAAATTCACAAATATAATTTATTTCAAATGGGCAGCAGAGATGGCTTAGTCTTGAGTTGTTTTCCTGGCTGGTGTGAAAAGCTTGGTCAGTGCTATTTATGATGGAAAGAAAAATAAAAGTACCAACAATCAATGAAAATAAAATGAATGGGTTTTGTTACTTGTCTGCCAGCAGGAGAGACAACTTGTTTTGGTTGGAATTCTAAGTCAGGCCACCCGAGTAACAGACCGGTCAGGCAGACCCACATTGCTAAATAATTTAGTGGTAGGAATGCTTTAAGTATAGCGCTGTCCTGTTTGCCCTGGCTCGAATCAGGCAATGATAGGTGAGCCCGTGCCCATACCCCTATGGAGTATGTAGCGGCATTACGAAACAGCCCTGTTCTTCACTTATAACACTCATCCTTTGCCACAACAGCAGTCCAATTCTTTCTGTATTAATAATTAGTGTCTCTCACAATTAGTAATTTTGCAGCAATCAGTCTTTCAGGCAAAATGTACAATAGTCTGGCCCAGATAATATCCAGTTCTGTTTTTTTTTCCATAACCACACCGCACTTTGTAAATTGATTCAAATACTCTTATTATTGTCAAAAAGATAGCGGAGTAAAAAATTTAAAAAAGTGATTACACAGGAGCAGAGACTTTGGGCATACGGTGAGGATGGGATTCAACCATGTCTCCTGGTTCCATGGTCTCCAACTAGACCTCCACTGAGGTGGCAATGATTCTGATTGCAAGGTCAAGGGTCTTCCCTTCCTCCATGAAAATATAACAGTGTTCTGGCCCTTTCCAGCTATAGAATATATTGTTTATTTCCAGCATATTTAGGTAGTGGTAAAGCCAGGCTTCGATGACAAATATCCTAGTACCATGGCTAAAACACAATCACAGAACTACATCTAGTTCTCTTGTTCCGCCCACTCCAGTGTTCCGCCCACCTTATTAGGTAGTCGGTCAAGTATTTTTTTGGTCTTGCCTAGACAGCACATGCACTGTTTCTTCAGAGAACCTTTGTTTCTAGCAGTGGGCTTAGAGGCCACCCAATACTTTCCATTGTTTAGCTCCATTGTCACTCATTTGCTTGCTTTTTATTGGCCAGCTGCCATAGAATTCCTTCCTCTTTGTGTGTTTGTCCCACCCCTGGACTATGGATGAATTACTTGTATCTTTCCACAGCTCAATGTTTAGGCACCACTTTATTATTTGTGCTTAAGCAGTCTACCAGAGAGTGTCTTTTTCAACTGTTTCTCTCATGTACTTTTTCCTCCTGTGTACCTCATACCCTCATCCATGTTGCTTTACCCCATCCTTCATTCCTCCTCTGTGTTGCTTACCCACAACTGCCCTCCCTCGGTTTTTGTCAATGTTGTTGCTTGTCCCCACCGCGCTCCCTCCCTTTTCCATTGCTGTCTGTGTTATTGCTTGCGCCCACCCGACCTCCCTCTTTTCACTGTTGTCTGTTTTGTTGCTTGCCCCAACCCGTCCCTCCTATTGTTATTTGTGTTGTTCCTTGCCCCAGCCCCTCCTATCCACCTTTGTCCATCAGCTGGACCACCCCTTCCACACACTATTGTCAATGTGCTTGCTAACATCTGACTCGCCCTCCCTCCCAGTGTTGCCCCACCCACTCCCTTCCACCACGCAGTAAACAAAAAACAAGCGCTGATGTTACCAGCTCTAGCTGCATCACAGTACTTTTTTATTTTTTACTTACAGCTGTGCTGCTGTACAACATAGTATTAAGCTATTGACAAAGCTAATAGCTTTCTTGTAGGCGAGACCTATTGACTTTGCCAATGCTTAAAAAACAAATAGAAACGTACTACCTGGTGGAGTGTGTTCTAAGCTCCTCCAATATGTTCATGTAATGGGACCAAGACTTGAGCAGTTTGCTGGGCCTTTAATATGGATCCCGTGGCAGTATGTGCTTACAGGGCAGTATCAATACTGGACATTGATATTTACCATTAGTTTTTGAGGCTATAAGGTTATTTCATTCCATTTGGATAATAGTATTGTTCACTTTGTAACACTCAAAACTGGCAGTAGTGAGCAGACATAGCTTACTCCAGGAGGTGTTAAAGGATTTGGAACTTAAATACTATGAACAGTAATCACACTTGATCAGCTCAACTTCTGGCTGAGCTATATATATATATATATATATATATATATATATATATATATATATATATATATATATATATATGTGTGGCTTGTCATCCTTGTTTGGAACGAGAGGATTCTGTGGATATATATATATATACATATATAATTTAAGGTGGCATAATTTAAAAGGTGATATAGAATGAAGCATCAAAAATGTGCTATGTGACTCAGAGTCCCCCTGCTCCCAAACGTCTTTTGATGTCTCCAGGTGCGCAGAGTACTGAAAATTCATAGTGGAATGTTGGCCACGCTGAGAACCATCCAGCCAGGTGCCAGTGACTGTTTTGAACATATACACCTTGCAGATATGTAGTGAACTGCTCCTTCTCTGAAGCGCTTAGAGACCAGTGGTGATTTGCGCTATATACAAATAAAATACCATAAAATAACATAACATAACATAACACCGCACCACCACTCACTAGTGACGGCCTTCACCAATACTTTAAGTGCGATGAAGAAGGTCGGGGATCTCTAACAGGGGTTGGCCAAAGTATTATACCTAGAATTTGTTTAAAAGAGGTACAGTCTATGAAATAAAGGGTGTGATTTAAAACGTACCAACTAACACCCTGTGCTTCTCACAACATGCCACCAGACCAGTAGTTGGTACCCCCAGAGTTTACTTTTATTGCACCCAGATATATTACACAACAACATATATGTCCTGCCACTAGCTAGCACTATTGGCTTTGCCAATGCTTCTTAGCAGTATCAGATAAATAAGTAATAATTATTTTGTTGTGATTTATAATTGAAGATGTTTCTATTCTCAAAATTGAAGACAGTTAACTAAACATGACTAAGGTCTGTGGAAGGGGTAGTGGCCTTCAGTGTCTCTCAATCACTCCTTTTCTCCTCTTTGCACCACTTTTCTCTGCAATCTCTCACACCATTTGTCACTTAAGACCTTGTTCTCCCAGGTCTTTCTGAAACGCCCCATCTGCATATCTCACACATTATCTCCTTCCTTTTTAGGTCTCGCACCTGCGACGCATCGCGAAGCGATGTCACAGCGAGACCTATAGCCGTCAGCTCTGCTTACAACGAGCAAAGAGGGAGACAAGAGATGGGCACGCGCAGCCTGCCAGAATCGGATCAGGTCGTGCACGCGTTTACAATCTCCTGTCTCCCTTGAAAGCCTCCAACACACACAGCCACACCTCCCCCTGCTTTCGCACACACACGCGCACACACACACACACACACGAGCGCACATGCACGCATACACATGAGCGCACACATACAGAGACACCCCCCCACCGCACACTCAAACCAGCGCACACACACACACACACACAAGCGCACAGAGATACCCCTCCTCCCCCGCTGCCACCCCCTGTACAACTAAGCCCCACTCACCGCATCGGCGCAACTCCGGACTTCAGCAGCCTTCGCGGGGCTCTCCTCGGGCATGGGAGCCCGCGTCACCACTGCTCCTCTGGCCAGCCACTCCGTGGGCGCGGGCTTCCAGCAGAAAACGGAAGTCCAGCCCTACGACAGGTTTCGGCAGTGCATGCTCACGTCTTTTTTTATTGTTTCGCTTTAAAGGCATCGCGCTTTCCCTCAAGGCTGCAATTTCCTAGTAACAGCGTGCTTCTGCCTTTTCGGCCTCGAGAGTTCATCTTCGGTGCTTTGAAATAAAAATGTTTCAAATATTGTTTGGTAAAGAACAGCGGCTTATTTTGCTGCTTGTTTTATGATGGAAAGGGTGACACGTCATATAGGATAAACAGAAGAGCGTGCGGACATGAAGCTGTTTTTAGAGAGGTTGAATGTCTGCACGCTGCCAGCTCTTACGACAACTTGCCGCTGCCCCACGTAGCTGATGTCAAGGTCCTACGCACTTGCAAGCGGAGGGCCCAGCAGGGACTCCTTGGAATCGCAGGAATGCTACTGTAATGTCTGCCATCGGTTCTTTGAAGAATCACGGGAACGCTGCAGCACTCTTGTCAACAACAGATGAAATTGTGAATCATGTGTTGCCACTCCTATGATGTAAGCGGGCCTTTGGAGGGGGCTGTGGAGTAAGGCGAAGTGGAAGAGAAAGAGGGGTGCAGAAAACTGAGAAGGAGCGAGAAGGAAACGCTTGGAACACAGAACTTATGAGAGCTAAAAGGGGAAAGAAGATAAAAAGATGTACTTATACTGAAGAGTTTAACACAGACCACTGCGTAAGAGAGGAAGATTCTGAGAATAGAGGCTGTGACAGAGGCTAGGAGCGAGGTAGAAAGAGAAGATGACAGACAGCCACCGAGTGAGAAAAAGGAGGGGAGACGAGAAGAAGGGACAGAGAGAGAATGAGGAGACTGACAATAAGTGAGAGAGAGAAAGATAGACCCAAGGTGACAGGCAGAATAGAGAGAGAGAGAGTAAGACTGAGTGAGAGAGAATAGATGCAGTGAAGGATGTCACTACTGTCTGGGCACGGGCTATTCCGGCCACGGCCACATGTTTTGTCGGAAGGCTGCAGAAAGGGACGGTTCTGTCATTTCTTGTTTTAGTCAGTTGTATTTCTTGGCAGGGGAGAGTGTCAGGCCTCAGAGTGCATGTGAGCTTGCCTGCACACTATTTACTATTTTGACTAAACCGCACAATAGAGGGTTATTAGTTGGGCCGAACTGCACAGCTTTCATCATTTTCTTACATTTTCTATTTATTTTTTTAGTTTTAAAAGCTGGCGATGCAGAAATCAGCATATGCCAACCTATTAGTGTGCCTACTTGTGGCCGCGATCACAGGTGCAGTGTGCGGCGGACCCTATAGGCCTCAGCAAATGCTACTCGCGATGTGATGTCTCTAGATGCCCAAGTCCCAGCTGCTCCAGCGGATACGTGCCCGACTGCTGCACCTGCTGTCTCGTCAGTGCCGCAGATGAAGGGGAGGCCTGTGCCCGCAAAGAGGACCTGCCTTGTGGGGACAGTCTTGAGTGCAAGCACCCGGCAGGGAAGCACATGGCCAGGGGCATGTGCCAGTGCAAGCTGACGCCCAAGGTGTGTGGCAGCGATGGAAGAACATATGACAATATGTGCCAGCTGAAGGTGGAGACCCGCAAGGTGCTGCAACAAGGGCTGCCCGCCATCCTCCAGATGCAAAAGGGAGCCTGTGAATCGGGTAAGGGTGCGCAAGCATCACCGGCTTATGTCACCACTGGGCCTTATCTGCAATCTGCTTAGTAGTGTTGCCAAATGTAAATACTTATACCTGGCGACAAGTGGGTCTTTTGCAATGCAACAGATCTCGCATTTGCGAGAGTTTCAGCTATTGACATTGTAAATGACAATGCGTTTTATTTAAATGTTTGTTTTAAAGCATAAATAAAAGGCATTGCCATTTACAATGCCAATAGCTTAAACTCTAACACATTATTTTATTGTTTTTGCCACACGAGTTTAAGCTACTGACATTGTAAATGACGATGCCTTATATTTATGTTTTGAAAACGAAAACATAAATAAAAGGCTTTGCCATTTACAATGCCATTAGCTCAAACTCACGTAACTGCGAGACCTATTGCATTGCAAATGCTTGTTATTATTGTCATTTCACTTTTTCCTTCTGCATGCATGTCCTTCATAACATAACATGTGCATTTGTAAATCGCACGTTCACCTGGAGGTATCTTGGCACTGAATAACAGATGTATTTTTGTTACCCAACTCAATGGTACTCATTTTATCGACCTCAGATGGATGAAAGGCTGAGTGGACCCGCCGGGATTTAAACCTGTGACCATGAGGTCGAACGCAGGCTCCTGTAATGGATGCATTAGGGCACTGAGCCACCAGACCCGGCTTCATGCCTCATCTCCCCTTCACTAGGACCAGGGGCGGATTGGCAAGGCGGGCATTCGGGCATGGGCCGAAGGGCCGGTGCCTCAGTGCCCTCTGTGGGCCGTTTGTTCTCCCCTGTCCCAGCCCACAGAGAGTGGACTAGGAAAAGGGGAGAAAAAAAACGGCCCACAGAGTGCACGGAGACAGACAGAGAAAATGAAAGCAGCCTCGCTGTGCGGCCGGACAGCGATTGTCAGCTGTGGCCTCTCCTTCACCCCTGCCCTGCCAAGCAATCAAGCTGAGGCTGGGCTGGGGAGGGGTGATTGTTTGCAAGAATCGGCCTCCCTGGGGGCCAGGTGTTTCTCAGGCCTTTGAGCCATTTTCACCTCGGCCCCCCTGGGGCCCACGCAGCCCAGAAACGGTGTTAGTCTTAACACCTCACCCACAGCCCTTCACATTCAGGGCATAGTGGGCGAGGAAGAATGGGTCTTGCTGTGGGGGCCAGGTGATGTTTGGAATTTTTTAATTTAATTTATTTATTTATGCGATTTTATATAGCGCGGACTTTACCCGAAGGTGTCAGAGCGCTTCACACTAGGAACAGCAATAATACATGAGGAGAAAAATTACAAGTGGACAAATTACAACAGCAAACGTTAAGTTACATGAATCAAAAGTGACAATAGTGAGCAACCAAAATACATGAGGTAGCAATCGGTACATTACAGGAGGAAAAAGTGATATGTGTGCAGGTTACAAAAGCGTAAAAAGTACAAGTAGAGGTATAATACTGCAATAAATGGCAGACACACCAGCACAAGAACAAACGTTACGTAGGCAATGGTGGCACTTGTGCAAGTATCTAAAGCAAACAAAAGTGAGAGGTAGCATACAGTGTGATACCAGAGAAAAGTGAGGTGTGCAAGTTACAAAAGAGTACCATACACAGGTACAAGGGTAATACTACAGTAAATGGTAAACACTCAAACTGCCAGAACACACTGGGAAGGCACTTCCCATGCTCCAGCTTCACCTCAGCCCCCCCCCTGGCTACCTGGCTACCTTGGATGACCCAGAAAGCTGTGTTTTGTGCTCCCCTGCCTGGACATTGCCCTGAGGCCTGGAGGGCTGATTAATTTACTAATTGCCGGGGCCTTACTTCTGTTCATGTGCTCCTGAGCTGAAGGTCTGGGGAGGGCTAAGTAGGTTAGTAATAGCAGGGGCTTTGCTGCTTTTCAGGTGCTCCTGTGCTGGAGGGCTGGAATAATTTTGTGACAGAAAGGGGCCTTGCTATTTTTTTTAGTTGCTCAGCATGTAGGCCATTGTCACCTTGGTCCTGTGTCCTGCACAAGAACAGTATCCTCCCACTTTCATTCCTTGTCTGTGCAAATGGTGTTTCATGAAAGGGCACGCCCCTTGAATGTGGGCCACGCCCCTTAAATATGGGCTACGCCTCTTGAATTTGGGCCACTTTTTTCGTCAGTGCCCGGGCCGAATTGTGATCCCAATCCGACCCTGCTAGGACCTCTCTCACACTCACATACACCTCCCTTACTCTGTCTCTCATCACGTCAAAAGCATTTTTTTCTTTGGTACTGTTAATATTTTGACAGTTGTTTACCTCCTACACACACAATTCCACATAAAATAGTAATTACAATTAGTACATATGTGACCATCGCTCTATTTGCTCTGTAATGGCCAAGCATCGGATGTGCATGTCGTCTGAACATTTATGAATCACAGACAGAAACAAATGAAACTCACACTGCCCTCACTCTCAACCCCAGGGCTCTAAATCGCACCCGTCATCAACAACCACAACCTCAACTCACCCAGACACCTGGATGTGACCCACCCTATGAACACAGACTACACAGTCCATAGTAGTCCCATGTTGTGTGGAAAATCTACTGAAATACAACATCTGAAAAAAGCAATATTCTTAGGGAATGCAAAAAGAATATGTGAAATGTAAGCAGAGGCTGCATTACTGATAGGGAGTACTTCAAGGATTTTTAAAGTAATTGATGCGAAATTGATCAATGCTTTTGTCTGTCAAGTTAAAGTCTTAAATATAGGGCCTGGCTGTGACACTAATCAAAACCCTGACCCCCACCACACAAATTAAGCCTCTATTTCGGTATATGAGAGAGGGACACCCTCAACATAGTGACAATTCGCTGTGACCTGCCACCTGAGTTGTGGTCTTCTGGTTTAGTTAGAAACTGTGTGGCCTGACTGGCAACATATTTTTGGCCTGCCACATCAGTTGTGGTTTCGTGATTCGGATGGAAACTCTCGAACCTGACAACATGGTTTTCAGACCATCCCCGCAATTGTGTGCTCTTGCGCAATCACTTCCTGGGTTTATTTCTTCTCTTCCTTTTTTTGTCAAGCTTGGAAGTATTTAGAATCATTGTAAAAGTTGCTGGTAAGACTTTAAGTGTGTGGTTAAAAATACAATTGGACTTAATATCACGCTTGGAGGAAAGGATGTGCCCAGTCTCATTGTATATTCACCAAAATGCAAAATGGTGTTGGGAGTATTTGGAGCAAGCAGTACAGCGTCTCCTATTTTAACAACCCGTTTGATTTATGGCAAATCATAGTCTGTCTCCCTTCCTTCATTCACCAACGTGGCAATATGTGACCTGTAGACAGATCTGACACTGTAGAAAGATGGGGCAGTGAAGAGGTACAGAGATGGGGTAGATACTGTGAGATATGGAATATTGAAGCGATCTAGAGGCTGTATACCGGTGTGAGTGACACGTTGTAGGACTGTAGACAAAGTATGAGGCTTCAGAGTGATGCTGGGGGTGTGGAGAGATAAGGCAGTGAAGGGATGCAAGAGTATTGAAGAATTGGGAAGTGAAGAACTGCAAGGGATGCAGTGATGTTGGACAATTAAGGGTCACAGTAGCTGTGAAGAGATGGGGCAGTGAAGAGTGGCTGAGAGTTAGGAAGAAGTGATAGTGAACAGGCAGTCTGGAGAGAGGAAGAGGTGAAGAGCTGTTGGATTTGTAGAGTCACTGTGAAGTAAAGAGAGGCAGGGGATGAGGTAGGAGCCGCTGTATAAAACAAGGAATTGCAATGCAATAGGTCTCGCATTAGGAAAGTGTGAGCTATTGGTATGGTAAATGACACATTTTTTTAATATGTGTTGGCTTTGAACATATATAAATTGATAGCATTGTTATTCACAAAGCCAATAGCCTACACTTTCCTAATGCAAGTCCTATTGGCTATGGCAATGCTTGTTGGTAGCAAGCAAGGACAGTGCTGTTGTGGTGCTGAGTGATGATGTGGTTGGGCTGAGTGATGTGGTGGTGTATTAGAGTGACGTGGTGGTGTATTAGAGTGATGTGGTGGTGTCCCCGAGTGATGTGGTGGTGTCCCCGAGTGATGTGCTGGTGTCCCCGAGTGATGTGGTGGTGTCCCCGAGTGATGTGGTGGTGTACCAGAGTGACGTGGTGGTGCCCCTGAGTGGTGCCCCTGAGTGATGTGGTGGTGCCCCTGAGTGATGTGGTGGTGCCCCTGAGTGATGTGGTGGTGTTCCTGAGTGATGTGGTGGTGTCCCCGAGTGATGTGGTGGTGTCCCCGAGTGATGTGGTGGTGTTCCCGAGTGATGTGGTGGTGTCCCCGAGTGATGTGGTGGTGTCCCTGAGTGATGTGGTGGTGTCCCTGAGTGATGTGGTGGTGTCCCTGAGTTGTGTTGGCTTTGAAAATATATAAATTAATAGCATTGTTATTCACGAAGCCAATAGCTTACACTTTCCTAATGCGAGTCCTATTGGCTATGGCAATGCTTGTTGGTAGCAAGCAAGGACAGTGTTGCTGTGGTGCTGAGTGTTGATGTGGTTGGGCTGAGTGATGTGGTGGTGTATTAGAGTGATGTGGTGGTGTATTAGAGTGATGTGGTGGTGTCCCCGAGTGATGTGGTGGTGTCGCCGAGTGATGTGGTGGTGTCACTGAGTGATGTGGTGGTGTCCCCGAGTGATGTAGTGGTGTCCCAGTGTGATGTGGTGGTGTCCCTGAGTGATGTGGTGGTGTCCCCGAGTGATGTGGTGGTGTCCCTGAGTGATGTGGTGGTGTCCCAGAGTGATGTGGTGGTGTCCCTGAGTGATGTGGTGGTGTTCCTGAGTGATGTGGTGGTTTCCCTGAGTGATGTGGTGGTGTCCCTGAGTGATGTGGTGGTGCCCCTGAGTGGTGCCCCTGAGTGATGTGGTGGTGTCCCCGAGTGATGTGGTGGTGTCCCTGAGTGATGTGGTGGTGCCCCTGAGAGGTGCCCCTGAGTGATGTGGTGGTGCCCCTGAGTGATGTGGTGGTGTCCCTGAGTGATGTGGTGATGTCCCCGAGTGATGTGGTGGTGCCCCTAAGTGATGTGGAGGTGTTCCTGAGTGATGTGGTGGTGTCCCAGAGTGATGTGGTGGTGTCCCCGAGTGATGTGGTGGTGTCCCCAAGTGACGTGGTGGTGTCCCAAAGTGATGTGGTGGTGTACCTGAGTGATGTGATGGTGTCCCTGACTGATGTGGTGGTGTTCCTGAGTGATGTGGTGGTGTTCCTGAGTGATATCGTGGTGTCCCTGAGTGATGTGCTGGTGTTACTGAGTGATGTGGTAGTGTTCCTGAGTGATGTGGTGGTGTCCCTGAGTGATGTGGTGGTGCCCCTGAGTGATGTGGTGGTGTTCCTGAGTGATGTGGTGGTGTCCCAGAGTGATGTGGTGGTGTCCCCGAGTGATGTGGTGGTGTCTCCGAGTGATGTGGTGGTGTCCCTGAGTGATGTGGTGGTGTCCCTGAGTGATGTGGTGGTGCCCCCGAGTGATGTGTCCCGAGTGATGTGGTGGTGTTCCTGAGTGATGTGGTGGTGTCCCCGAGTGATGTGGTGGTGTTCCTGAGTGAAGTCGTGGTGTTCCTGAGCGATGTGGTGGTGTCCCTGAGTGATGTGGTGGTGTCCCCGAGTGATGTGGTGGTGTCCCTGAGTGATGTGGTGGTGTCCCAGAGTGATGTGGTGGTGTGCCTGACTGATGTGGTGGTGTCCCTGAGTGATGTGGCGGTGTTCCTGAGTGATGTGGTGGTGTCCCTCAGTGATGTGGTGGTGTCCCTCAGTGATGTGGTGGTGTCCCTGAGTGATGTGGTGGTGCCCCTGAGTGATGTGGTGATGTCCCCAAGTGATGTGGTGGTGTCCCTGGGTGATGTGGTGGTGCCCCTGAGAGGTGCCCCTGAGTGATGTGGTGGTGCCCCTGAGTGATGTGGTGGTGTCCCTGAGTGATGTGGTGGTGTCCCAGAGTGGTGCCCCTGAGTGATGTGGTGGTGTCCCCGAGTGATGTGGTGGTGTCCCTGAGTAATGTGGTGGTGCCCCTGAGAGGTGCCCCTGAGTGATGTGGTGGTGCCCCTGAGTGATGTGGTGGTTTCCCTGAGTGATGTGGTGGTGTCCCAGAGTGATATGGTGGTGTCCCCGAGTGATGTGGTGGTGTCCCTGAGTGATGTGGTGGTGTCCCCGAATGATGTGGTGGTGTCCCCGAATGATGTGGTGGTGTCCCCGAGTGATGTGGTGGTGTCCCTGAGTGATGTGGTGGTGTTCCTGAGCGATGTGGTGGTGTTCCTGAGTGATGTGGTGGTGTCCCTGAGTAATGTGGCGGTGTTACTGAGTGATGTGGTAGTGTTCCTGAGTGATGTGGTGGTGTCCCTGAGTGATGTGGTGGTGCCCCTGAGTGATGTGGTGGTGTCCCTGAGTGATGTGGTGGTGTCCCCGAGTGATGTGGTGGTGCCCCTGAGTGATGTGGTGGTGTTCCTGAGTGATGTGGTGGTGTCCCAGAGTCATGTGGTGGTGTCCCCGAGTGATGTTGTGGTGTCCCCGAGTGATGTGGTGGTGTCCCTGAGTGATGTGGTGGTGTCCCTGAGTGATGTGGTGGTGCCCCCGAGTGATGTGTCCCCGAGTGATGTGGTGGTGTCCCCGAGTGATGTGGTGGTGTTCCTGAGTGATGTGGTGGTGTTCCTGAGCGATGTGGTGGTGTCCCTGAGTGATGTGGTGGTGTTACTGAGTGATGTGGTGGTGTTCCTGAGTGATGTAGTGGTATCCCTGAGTGATGTGGTGGTGCCCCTGAGTGATGTGGTGGTGTCCCAGAGTGATGTGGTGGTGTCCCAGAGTGATGTGGTGGTGTCCCCGAGTGATGTGGTGGTGTCCCCGAGTGATGTGGTGGTGTCCCTGAGTGATGTGGTGGTGTCCCTGAGTGATGTGGTGGTGTTCTGAGTGATGAGGTGGTGCCCCCGAGTGATGTGTCCCCGAGTGAGTTGGTGGTGTCCCCGAGTGATCTGGTGGTGTTCCTGAGTGATGTGGTGGTGTTCCTGAGTGATGTTGTGGTGTCCCTGAGTGATGTGGTGGTGTCCCTGAGTGATGTGGTGGTGTCCCTGAGTGATGTGGTGGTGCCCCCGAGTGATGTGTCCCCGAGTGATGTGGTGGTGTCCCGAGTGATGTGGTGGTGTTCCTGAGTGATGTGGTGGTGTTCCTGAGCGATGTGGTGGTGTCCCTGAGTGATGTGGTGGTGCCCCTGAGTGATGTGGTGGTGTCCCAGAGTGATGTGGTGGTGTCCCAGAATGATGTGGTGGTGTCCCCGAGTGATGTGGTGGTGTCCCCGAGTGATGTGGTGGTGTCCCTGAGTGATGTGGTGGTGTCCCTGAGTGATGTGGAGGTGTTCTGAGTGATGAGGTGGTGCCCCCGAGTGATGTGTCCCCGAGTGATGTGGTGGTGTCCCCGAGTGATGTGGTGGTGTTCCTGAGTGATGTGGTGGTGTTCCTGAGTGATGTTGTGGTGTCCCCGAGTGATGTGGTGGTGTCCCTGAGTGATGTGGTGGTGTCCCTGAGTGATGTGGTGGTGCCCCCGAGTGATGTGTCCCCGAGTGATGTGGTGGTGTTCCCGGGTGATGTGGTTTTGTTCCTGAGTGATGTGGTGGTGTTCCTGAGCGATGTGGTAGTGTCCCTGAGCGATGTGATGGTGTCTCTGAGTGATGTGGTGGTGCCCCTGAGTGATGTGGTGGTGTTCCTGAGTGATGTGGTGGTGTTCCTGAGTGATGTGGTGGTGTACCTGAGTGATGTGGTGGTGTTCCAGAGTGATGTGGTGGTGTCCCTGAGTGATGTGGTGGAGCCCCTGAGTGATGTGGTGGTGTCCCTGAGTGATGTGGTGGTGCCCCTGAGTGGTGCCCCTGAGTGATGTGGTGGTGCCCCTGAGTGATGTGGTGGTGTTTCTGAGTGATGTGGTGGTGTTTCTGAGTGATGTGGTGGTGTCCCAGAGTGATGTGGTGGTGTTCCTGAGTGATGTGGTGGTGTCCCCGAGTGATGTGGTGGTGTCCCTGAGTGATGTGGTGGTGTCCCTGAGTGATGTGGTGGTGTCCCAGAGTGATGTGGTAGTGTGCCTGACTGATGTGGTGGTGTCCCTGAGTGATGTGGTGGTTTCCCTGAGTGATGTGGTGGTGCCCCTGAGTGGTGCGGTGGTGTCCCTGAGTGATGTGGTGGTGCCCCTGAGTGGTGCCCCTGAGTGATGTGGTGGCGTCCCTGAGTGATATGGTGGTGTCCCTGAGTGCTGTGGTGGTGTTCCTGAGTGATGTGGTGGTGTCCCAGAGTGATGTGGTGGTGTCCCTGAGTGATGTGGTGGTGTCCCCGAGTGATGTGGTGGTGTCCCTGAGTGATGTGGTGGTGTCCCAGACTGATGTGGTAGTGTGCCTGACTGATGTGGTGGTGTCCCTGAGTGATGTGGTGGTGCCCCTGAGTGGTGCCCCTGAGTGATGTGGTGATGCTCCTGAGTGATGTGGTGGTGTCCCTGAGTGATGTGGTGGTGTCCCTGAGTGATGTGGTGGTGTCCCCGAGTGATGTGGTGGTGTCCCAGAGTGATGTGGTGATGTCCCTGAGTGATGTGGTGGTGTCCCCGAGTGATGTGGTGGTGTCCCTGAGTGATATGGTGGTGTCCCAGAGTGATGTGGTATTGTGCCTGACTGATGTGGTGGTGTCCCTGAGTGATGTGGTGGTTTCCCTGAGTGATGTGGTGGTGCCCCTGAGTGGTGCCCCTGAGTGATGTGGTGGTGTCCCTGAGTGATGTGGTGGTGTCCCTGAGTGCTGTGGTGGTGTTCATGAGTGATGTGGTGGTGTTCCTGAGTGATGTGGTGGTGTCCCTGAGTGATGTGGTGGTGTTCCTGAGTGATGTGGTGGTGTCCCTCAGTGATGTGGTGGTGCCCCGGAGTGATGTGGTGGTGTTCCTGAGTGATGTGGTGGTGTCCCAGAGTGATGTGGTGGTGTCCCAGAGTGATATGGTGGTGTCCCCGGGTGATGTGGTGGTGTCCCTGAGTGATGTGGTGATGCCCCCGAGTGATGTGGTGGTGTTCCTGAGCGATGTGGTGGTGTCCCTGAGCGATGTGATGGTGTCTCTGAGTGATGTGGTGGTGCCCCTGAGTGGTGTGGTGGTGTTCCTGGGGGATGTGGTGGTGTTCCTGAGTGATGTGGTGTTGTCCCAGAGTGATGTGGTGGTGTCCCTGAGTGATGTGGTGGTGTCCCTGAGTGATGTGGTGGTGTCCCTGAGTGATGTGGTGGTGTCCCTGAGTGATGTGGTGGTGTCCCAGAGTGATGTGGTGGTGTCCCCGAGTGATGTGGTGGAGTCCCTGAGTGAGGTGGTGGTGCCCCTGAGTGGTGCCCCTGAGTGATGTGGTGGTGTCCCTGAGTGATGTGGTGGTGTCCCTGAGTGATGTGGTGGTGCTCCTGAGTGATATGGTGGTGCCCCTGAGTGATGTGGTGCCCCTGAGTGATGTGGTGGTGTCCCTGAGTGATGTGGTGGTGTTCCTGAGTGATGTGGTGTGCGAGGGTGAGGGTGTGTGGGGTTGTGAGGGGGTGAGGGTGAGTAAGGGTGAGAGGGTTGTGAGGGTAAGGGGTGTGAGGGTGTGAGGTTGTGAGGGTGAGTGAGGGTGTGTGAGGGTGGGTGAGGATGTGAGGGTGAGTGAGGGTGTGTGAGGGTGAGGGGGTGTGAGGGAGGGTGAGGGTGACAGGGGTGAGGGGGTGGGGGTGAGGGTGTGTAAGGATGAGGGTGTGTAAGGGTGTGTGAGGGTGAGAGGGTGGGAGGGTGTGTGAGGGTGAGGAGGTGTGAGGGTCTGAAGTAAATGGTGGCAGGGCAGATATCATAAGACAGAGAGAAGAGACTGCATGGTGACTGCGTTGGTGAGTTTCAGAATCCGGACGGGCACAGTCAGCACAGTGTGCGAGGGATCAACATGTCTAAAGGCAAAGCATAGCGGATGTAGCATTGCAGCTAGCAAGTCGAGTGTTTTCAAGCTGAGTGTTCCTAGAGAGATGGCAACACAGCAACAGCATTTGAGGAGCAAGGCTACTGTAAACAAGCAGGGTAGGCTTTCACTTTTGTCCAGAAACAAGCTCTTGGCATTGCTGTGGCGGAGGGGGGGGTGGGCGGGGGAGCGGCAGCCTTTGAAGTCTGATGCCGAGGCACAGACAAATGGTGGTGCGCGATGTGCACGCAGGGGGGGCGGGAGAGCGGCAGCCTTTGAAGTCTGATGCCGAGGCACAGACAAATGGTGGTGTGTTATGTGGCTGGCATTATGTGTGCACATGCATAGATCACATGAACTGTATGCGATCCGCAGGCGTTTAGTAGACTGTTCTTTTCCGCATACTGTAATCTCGCCAGAGCAATGCGCAGGCGAGACCTAAAAATGAGGAGCACCCTGCTTCAAAATCGGTGTGGGGTTTTTGTATTTGAGAATTTGCCATTTTGTAACGTTTTTATGTTTGACTTCAAACATTCAGAGTCTTCCTACAATGTATCTTCCTTTTCAAAGTGTTAAGTCTTGGGGGCGTAGCTAGACGGGCCAGCATGGCGGATGTGCTTTAGCTGTGCTCCGTCAAGCCCGATAAATATCCTGCTCATATCCTGACTTCCTTCATACTTTTGTGGCCCCGGGGGTTACAGCTACCTACCGGTAGGCCCGGGGGCCGGAGATGGGGTCTCCTGCGTGGTGCGGCCTGGTGGAGGTAGTGGAGCCGGGGCCTCGAGTTTGGTGAGCCTGGTGGCCGAGCTGGACAGGCGGATTGGCGGCAGGAGGTCGGGGGGCATATTGGCCCCCAGGGGAGGTCTCCGACAGCAATACCGGAGAGGTAGCGACCTGAGGAGGAGACTGTGCTGGGTCCCGCTGCCCGGGAGAGATTGGGCGGCAGCAGCGGAGGCCGGCGCCTGAGATAGCGGGCGCGGCCGCCCGACACACATCCCTGTACTGCGGCAAATTTGGTCTTCTCTCTGCGTCCCGCCAGTACCTCGGGGGAGGCGGTGGGACGCCCGGCGCTGGACGCGACGACTCGTTCAGCGCTGGGCGAACTGCCAAGTCCTTTGCGTGGCGAGGCCTGGTGTGCCTTCAGGGAGCCGGGGAGTAGATTTGGAGCTCCCCGCGATGGTGGTGGACTACCGACTCCGGGACCGGCTTCGCCTGGTGAATGTCTGGGGCGGCGGGCCCGGAGACTGGTGATCTTGTGGCTGGAGCGGAGCGGCATGGGGCAGTCTTGGGGCCTCATCGCGCGCAGGGAGGGCAGTAAGGAGTTGGAGGAGGAGCTTGGGGCCCGGGGCCCGGGGCTGTGAGCCCAGAAGACCGTAACATTATCCTGTGCGGAGGTTGCGGGGGGGCTCTGAACAGTTAGCAGCTTTCCGGGGCGAAAGAGGGCCCCCTCCCCTGATTCTGGGGCCTCCCCGCAGATCGGCAGTGGGACCATGCCACGCTGGGGGCCTGCATGGCTCCTGCTGGCTGGGCCTAGCACTGACTGCTGTGGTGGACATTGGAGGCTGAGGGGCGGAGCCCTTAGGCTTTGGCGACATTTGGGACAGCGGCCTCCCTAGTTGGCTGGTGTCCATAGGGCCAGGAGACTTCGGGACGGTGATCCGGGGCCTGGTGGTTGTCGTGAGGGGGCCCTGCGAGTGGCGTAGGCCTGGAGGGAGCCCAGGAGCGGAGGAGTCGGGCTGCGCAGGTGAGGAGCGGAACCGGGAGGCGGGGCTCGTGCGTTGTGCTGTGGCCCTGTCTCGGCATTGGCATCATCATTGCGGTGTGTCAGGCGAAAGGAGGGGGCCTGTAAAGACAGCTGCAGTGCCGGCAGACGACAGGTGGATTGCGGGCCCTGGACCGAGGGTGCCTTCCTAGGGAGAGTGGAACTTGTGCGCGCAGAAGTGGAGATGGAGGAACTAGAGTGTCAGAGTCGGGTGGCAGATGGGAGCCGGGGTGTGGGTCAGCTCCTCCTAGCGCAACAGTCGTAAGCGGCCCTCCTACTGGATGAGGCTAGACAGAACTGGCTCGCAACACGTAGCAGAATATGTCAGTGGGGAGATAAGTCTGTCAAAATGCTGCATCGGCTCTGTCAAGGGGCCTTCCAAGCGCAGACCTTACCAGGGATACTTGATGGACAGGGTGCCCCACTCACGGACCCCGGGGAGCTTGCGGAGAGCTTCGCTGTGTACTATGCTGACTTATATGCCCCGAAGTAATGCCTGCTGGAATATATGGTGGATAATTTTATAGCTAACATGCCCCCTAGGGCAGTGTCGGACGAGGTGCGGGATCAGTTGGAGCTTCCCCTGACGCATGAGGAACTGGGCACGGCCCTGGGCGAGCTCAACTCGGGGAAAGCCCCGGGTCCGAATGGATTCCCCAGTGAGTTCTTCAAGAACTATCATTTGCTGCTGGCTTCTCACTATCGGGCAGCATTGGAGGAGGCCAGGGAGCAGGGCAGACTCCCCCCAGACTGGAGACATGCAGAGGTAGTGGTTTTTCACAAGTCTGGTTGTCCCCCGGAATAGCATGCCTCTTATCGCCCGATCTCCCACTGTTGTGAATGTATCTAGGACCCTAATTAAATGTTCCCGATTCATGCCCTTATATGGTTATAACAAAACATATCCTTATAAAGGCATAAGAATCATGTCCATATTTAGTCATAGCCCATGCAGTCCAAATACGGCAAGGCTACTCCCATAGACTCCTAGAAAGTACAACGCGTTCTTTAAACAAACCAAGCCTCCAGCAGCCCGGGAATTCCCCCTGCTTTTGTTTTGATTTGCACAAGAACTCCTGGAGTCCAGAAAGAACTGTTAGTTCTTAGTGACGTCTTATGTCCAACCTTACGTCAAACTCTGCACCTTTCAGGTATAAATATAGCAATGTTGCCTTAAGCAAACACACGGTGGTTTGGAGCAGAGCGGCTATCTACTTGCCCGACGCCCAGCTGATGCGAGTGCCGAAGGAAGCCGACCCTCCCATTTGATGCACTGAGAGAGACGCTGTCTTTTCTCCTGCCGAGAAATTCCAGCTCCGGTGTTTCCAGTCACCCTTGCGGGTTGCTGGGAGATCGAGTCCCGAGAAAGAGATACAAGACCTCCTTCATTCTAGAACCAAGGTACGGAGGTGATTAAAACCTTGAGAGAATTCTTGATTCAGATTCTTGGCAAAAACCAACTTAACTTAAACTGCAACTTACTTACTCCTTCCCACGTATTAGGCTTAGGTCAGGTACACCGGGGTAGGCGTATCTTAGAAGCACCAGTTGAGTACGTTAGTCAATGTTTTTATGTATGTATATATTTTATCCGTTTTAAAGTATCATATGGCTCAGAAACCATATAAATGCTTTTACAGTATTATTTCATAATACTCCTTTTACTGTACGCACTTTACTTCATGATAAGTATTGCAATTGTGGCAACTCACTTCTCTTGCATGAGAAAGAAGACTGCTCAATAAATAACACCTTTTATTGAAAACGCCCGTCTCTCTATTTCTCTGCACTCTGGTGAAATTAAGCATGCACGATTGACTGAGTGAAATAGCTGTCTATTGTTTTCACACGACTCTGGAGATATACTCCTTATTCTGGGGGGAGCAAAGTTGTCATGTTTATGCGGTTGTCAGAAACTAATCCCTTCTTGTCTAATCAGGAAAGTTAACTCCTTCCTGAACATTCGAGAAAGTTTCTAGTGACCTCTGAGCTAGCTGGCAAACCTAATTAAGTCTAATATAGTCAGTAGAGACCTAGATGACCTCAGTCCTACGTCTAAACTGCTGTTTATGTTATTCCAATGCGCAGAGCCTATTGGGAATATAGGAACTACACTACATGGCGCCCAGCATTTGGTAAGGCAATAATCTAACGCAAGACACTAGAGTAACTCAGTCGTGCTTTTCACACAGACCCCTTTTTCCCGTAAAAACTCCAAAAGACGCCTGGAGTGCGTAAAAGGTTAATATCCGCCGGAACTTAGTAGGAAGAGATTCCTATGTATTAGTTTTTGGTTTAGTCAACGTTGAAGGATACAGTGTTCCAAAATATTGTGCACCTAATCTTAGTTTCCTTGAAACTTGCTCTGCAACAAAAACTTTCTGTCAGTAAAAATGGTAGAAAGTGACGATGAAAGGGAGAGAGCTAGAATAGCAGCTCAACTCCTAGCGGATGACACAAGTCTCCGAGATGAAGACCCGAATGCTATAATCATTCCGGTCAATGTAAGAAGAACTATAACTCTTAAACTTATAGAAAATGGACTATCACCAAGAGGTGGTACAGTCATATTTGTGATAGAGGCCCATGAATATCGGCAGACAGAGGTATTCTATTCATGGATACATTTTCCAGCAGCACACGCTGTGACACAAGACTTCCACTATTACAAAATAGAGGAACCTCCGGATGAATACGCCCCTTTCAAGGACGTTGAAATTCCACTAACATACCAGGAGCACCTGCTCTGGTTTAATGGCACCCTAAAACATCAAAATCACATCACCAGGCTCGGTCCACTAGGTAGACCAGGAGCCACATGGCCGGTTCTAGCCAGCTACACACCACATCCCGACATTCAAAAAATGTCAGACCGGGAACTTTTAGCTCCGCTAAAACAACTAATTAAAATACATAGACAATTGGTTCAATATGTCATGCGGACTTCAACAGTCTAACCAGCAATACAAATTCCACAACACACCCCTCACCAGGGGAATACAAATAAAATCACACCACAGAATATACAATCAGCCATTGGCAAAATACCCGCAAAACGGGAACAAATTCCATTCTAGTTAGCTCAAAAAATCACTCAAATAGAGGCAGTATTTCCTGATACTACACCTCATGAGAAACACAGAATTCTGACTATCTGCCTTTCAATGGGGATCGCACCACATGTGCTTCGATTTACACAAAAACACCTGGTGTTCCGTCCATGGCGGTTATACCAGACGTATTAAGACAGATTCATAATGAATACAGTCCAGAACCTGCTTTAACTCTAGGTATGAAATTACTAAAAGACTTCAAGCAGGTCTCGGCTATATTATTAGCCAACATAAAAGGAGAAGCAGCATCTGTGGCGATCCGCCAGAAATTGAAAGAAACAGATATAGCAGAACAACCTTTTGAACTTGCCAGAATCATAGAAAAACCCTATGAAGAACTAGGAAGAGATAGTTTGGGTGGGAAACCAGTAAAACCCCAACTAACTGAAAATCCTGAAAAAACCTTTATTAAAAATAATCTCAACACTCCAAAAAAGAGTTGGGAGGGTAATAAACAATCCACTCCCAGAGAAAAACGGTTTCAGTCCAGAGGAAGGTCTCCTCAACGGAGAGATAAATCTCCAGAACGAGGAGGCAAGTCTCCCCAGAGGGAGCCCTCTGAGAAAAGATACAACCTTAGAGATAGGGATAAATTGAGAAAACCTGACAGATATCAAGATATTGATACACGTCCCTCTCGATCTTTTCAGAATTCCTCACAGAAATCGGAAAGAAGAGGACGGTCAGAACACAAAGAAGAACACGTCAAGTCCAAAGACAAGGAACCTGCTCATCAAAGTAAAAAATTACAATATCCAAAGAAGAAGGTAGCTAGTATTAAAATAAAACATGCCGAGGATACTGAGGACACAACTGAAAAACGGAGAGTGGGCCCAGACAATGCTGGGCAGCGCAGCAGAAGTAACCATAGCTCGCAAGATCCTGATGAATCTTCTGGAGACAGTGGACACGAATGAATACATTCAAGTGGAAACTGCAGATACCAGAGTTAGCAAACCCCATAAATTATATGAAATAACATTGCGTATAGAGGGGGACAAAACTAGGAAAATAAAGGGTCTCTTTTGGGATAACCTTTCGAAAGGCTATGACATCCTGTTAGCTGAGAAAGACTGGCCACCAGAGTTTGTCAGGGAGTGCCCTCATGGCGACAAAGTGATTATGCCTGCCTTCTCAAATCACATTCCAATTCATGAAAAATACACATTTGCTAGAAACTGGGCAGTGGCCCAAGCTCCTGCATTATATAAAAATCATGTAGGGTGGGATGAGGATTCTCCTCATCATAAAATCCAGTGAAAAAATCAACCCACTGCACAAAGGCAGTACCCAGTTAAGCAAGAAGCTAAAAAACAAGCCAGGGAGATCTTAGATCAACTTGAATATCAGGGGGTGATTGAAACATGCACCTCACAAATGAACAATCTTTTGTTTCCTGTCTCCAAGCCAGACGATTCATATCGTCTAGTGTTGGACTACAGACTCCTAAACTCTTGTTGCAAAACATTTGCAGTATAAAACTCACACAGTGCAGCACTAATGAATAAAATCGTGCGCAAAAAATATAAAACGACATTAGATATCTCAAATGGTTTCTTCTGTCAAAACATAGCACCTGAAAGCAGGTATTTGACCGCTTTCTCCTGTATGGGGTCGCATAAACAATTCTGTCGACTCCCACAGGGATTCAAGAACAGCCCAGGATTATTCTCAGCAAGGGTAACAGAGTTACTACAAATATATGATGATGAGGCATTATCTTATGTCGATGACATCTATCTAACAGATGACGACCTGGAGACACACTTGAAAAGAGTGAACACCATAATACTTGGGTTCGCAGCTGAAGGGTATAAATTCAACTCTAAAAAGTCACGAACTGCTCACCTATCTGTCCTGTTTTTAGGATATGAATTATCAAGTGAAGGCAAAAGCCTAGCAGACAACTTCTTAGAGAAGTGTGCAGTACTCCAATCTCCAAAAACGCTGAAGAACTTACAATCAATACTAGGTTTCCTGAATTTCGGAAGAACATACATTCTAAATTATGCAAAGAGGGTTAAACCTCTCTATGAATTAATAAAACCTGATTTCAAACAAATCAATTGGACTCAGAAACACACAGAAATTTTAAAATCATTACAAACAGACATGTTAACTAAAACAAAACTGCAAACACGCGCAAACGAACGCAACCTTGTAATCCGAGTCATCCCAGGAAGATGCGGATTCACATACCTGACCTCTAATGAGGGAGAAACGGTACCAATAGCTTATAAATCACACTTGTACACACAAGCTGAAACAAAATTCAGTTCTACTGAAAAAATTCTAACTGCGGTTCAAACTGCTGTAGCAAAAGAAAGAGCCCTAATCCAAATATCTGTTTTAACAGCAGAATCAGCCCTTGAGGCAGTAACAAGACCACGCAATCCGAATGCTGTGGCATTAGATCCAAAATGGATACAATGGGAAAATTCTCTTGCTGCAGAAGACGTGAAACACGCTTTTGATCCGAAAATGAAAAAACTAGAAAATCTAGAATACGAACATGAATATCCTCTGTCAATCGAAAGTCTACCTCTCGAACAGTACACCTGTGTAATCTACACAGACAGATTTGCACAACACTACGATGTGGATAAGAAATCTTACAATGCAGCGTGCGCGATTGTTAAAGGTCGCTTGGGTAAATTCAGACCGATAATCACCAAAACTGAATCACTCAGAAACTGTACAGCTCAGCGAGCTGAAATAAGATCTTTAAAGATGGCGCTTGAAAATGGCGATCGCGAATTCCCGACACTAATAGTGTGCGATTCGCATTACTGCGTCCAGTCTTACAATAAGAGCATGCAGACCTGGATTCAAAACAGTTACAAGGATGACACAGGTGCCACAATAAAGCATAAAAAACTTTGGGAACAAGTAGTTCTTTTGCAGAAAGAACTACGAAAGACTCACGTGATACATACACTGAGTCATCAGCGTGATGGCGTTCACGTTGCAGGGAATTCATTGGCTAACAGAGCCACAGCGGCAGCGGTTCAACCGGCTTCCGTAGCCACAAAAAAGCGTTCTAAAAAACAAATAGATGGAGAAACCATGCTGGCAGTAAAAGCGTCATTAAAAGGCGACTGTGCAGCATTACCTCTCAACTATCCACTCAGTAATACATACATAATTTATGCGAACTCTGTTCCTTTTGCTCAAATCCCTGGAGTGGGGGACAGAGTAATTCCAAACACGAACCGGAGGGCTTACTTGATTCAAGAAGCGCACATGGGACAGGGTCTGAGGTTCCAAGAGAACATGAAATCTCTAATAGAATTACAATCAGAATACTGGTGGCCGGGGATGAGCTTGCAAATTTACAACTTTGCAATGGATTGTCAGAACTGCAACAGAGATCGCAGTTGTGAACCGGACCAGACTATTGCCAGGACACCATTGTTAGAAAGCATTAGGCGATCTATACGCAGAAATCCAGCCGGAGAAATGCGTTCGCCTAATAATTATTAAGACTAGAATCACTTAAGATGTGGCCCCAGCGCTCGGCTGACGCCAGACCTGTTATAAAAGATTTGCGAGTCTTTATCGGCACATACGCAATTGGCATGCTACATTCTGACCAGGGTCCTGCGTTTAGCTCTAGAGCTTACAAAGAGGCCATTACCAGCATGGGTATTGCATTGCGGTACTATTCTCCCTTCCATCCTGAGGGAAATGCGGTAGTGGAAAGAAAAAACCGTGACATAAAGCAATCTATAACGGCGAGGGTATTAGGTTCGGCTGATGGGTGGGTCAAACATCTAACAAGTGTCCAACGTGGTCTTAACAATCTGCCAAGAAATTCTCTTAAAGGTATCACTCCTTACGAACTATTGTTCGGCACTAGAATGAAAATCCAGGACTTAGATTGTCAGACTTCAGTCATGAAAGAAAAAGCCTTTGAAATCAAAGATCGTTTGGCTGTTTTACAGGACTTAAATGAAACAAGAAGAAGTCTAAGTAACATAAAGTTAAAGCCAACAGCCACTGAAGAAAAACCACCTGTCCCAGCAAGACCTGTCTGGATTCCAAAGATTGGGGATCTGGTCAGAGAAAAGATTGCGGTGAAGAAGGAATTTGGGCCTTCTTACAGAAAAGCAGTACCTGTCTTAGCTGTCAGCGGAACAAGATCAGTAGTACTACCGCCCCTTGCTGGTAAAAAGGAGAACAGAGTTGTATCCATCGACCTGGTAAAACCACAATCATGTGGCCAATAATAAGTAGTAGGCCCAGTGGACTCCCAAGAAATAGCAGAAGACCAAATCTTGCTACAATCCAAGAGGTTCAAACTGAAAGACTAATCACTTTTGATAAACCTGCAGTGAATAAAAAAGGACTATGCAACAAAGCCATGGAACTTGTGCCTCTTGAAACCCAAATTGCAACAGTTCGTCAAGAAACACCTGTCTGGGGAGGAGCCAAGCTCGCGAGCGTAATGGTCGCCTTGTAGCTCGGCTCCGTCAGCCCTCTGGCCTGACTCGCATATCCTGTTGCATATCCTGCCCAGAGACGACATAATTCCGAAGAAATAGGAGCGCAACGTTTCGCTCTTACTCACCGTTTGGCCTGGAGACTCCGGCGTGCTTTGGTTCCGAAGTTGTGCCCCCCGAAGGGACCTGGGCCTTCGTGGTGTTGAGACCGGGGCCTCGCCTATCGGATCCGACCTGGCGTTGTGGTGACCGTCGGCCCCGGCCGAGAGACTGCGCCACTGGTGAGAGCCGTTGTGAGAACATCCCGGTGACCCTGATCCGGGCCCGCCTTGACGGCCGTGAGGCTGGTGCGGGGCGCGGTGCTCCGTGGACTGATCGTGTGAAGGGGTCCCCACGCCGCTGCTCCGTCCATCGACCCTGGACCCTCGTCCTCGGACTCTGTTTGAGAGGAGCGCCAGCGATACTGCAGATGGCCCCCCGCCTTGGGCGAATCTCCTTTTTTCACCGAGGCTGCCATTGCTGGGACCCCCCGGAAATCTGTAAAGGCCCGCATTTGTGAACTGTTCCGAAAATCGCGGAGGGTGGTGAGGAGGCTGAATTCACAAAATGGCTGCCGACGACCTGTGCTGTGGGTCTCCTCGTGATGACGGACTTGGGTTGCTGGACTGCACGGGGGCCTGGACGTGTGTGCGTGAGCCTACCATTGGAGACGATCTGGATGCCTTACGATCCTTACGCGCGGCCCTGGCCCCCGGTGGTCCGGGAGACTCGATTTGTTCTACCGCCATCTTGGGTGAACGCTCCTTCATGGTCCCCTCTTGTCTCAGTGATGCCACTGCCTCGCCTCCCTTGGTCGCTACGAGGGTTACTGTCGCTATCCATCGACGGGTTTGCTGGCCGGTGGATTTGGAACCTCCTGCTCTTCGATGTTTGGAGTTTGGGGACTTGGATGTCGTGCGGGGACCTGATCCTCCCCGGGTGCCTGAGAACAATGGTGGACCGCTGCCTGTTTTTGCCTTGATGAGGTCGTGTTTCTATTTTGCAGGGAAACCCCCGCTTTTCCTAACGGCGAGACTAAACTCCTGTCTATTATTGCCCTTGTTGCTATTGCTGAGACATTTGAACTGCCTATTTGAACTTTTGCCCACTTGCTTATTGATTGCCCTCCCTGGCCTACGTTTTGCTCGTACTTTCTTTCATTTGTGTGCTTGCCTCGCATCGTGTTGCTTACTTCACACTGTCCTGTGGTGGGTGGTAATTGTGGTTAGGAAGGGACTGGGGTGAGATGCACGGCTCCCGGTGGTTTATTGGTGTACAGATCCGTGGCGAAGTTGCTCATATTTCTAGTGCTGTGGGAGACCCCCCTGTACGTTTTTTGGCGCTCGAGATTGTGTCGTTCTGGTTCACATGTAATATAATCGTACGGTTGGGTGGAGGGCTGTGGCCGACCGTATTTGTTTCTGTCCTTTTGCTCCTCCCTCCCATTTATTTCTTTTGTTTTCATGTCCTTTTTTTGTCTCTATATTCTTCTTCTCTCTTGTCTCTACTACATTTCGGGTTCTGGTTTAGGGCGACAGGCGCGCTGTTTGGAGGGTAGGCCGTAGCCTTCTGCAGGGGTGCTGGGTGGGATGGGTGGGTTGGGTCTTCTTTGATGTTTTATTTTCCTCAGTTCTATGGCCCTTTTGTATCTCTTTATTGCAGTGCCGCGTCTGTCTTTGCCTTCCGTGGTATGATTGGGGTGGGGTCTGTAATGTCGCTGTTCTTCTTTTTGTAGTTCTGCTGCTTTCCATTGCGACTCCCATGCCCTCCTCGTTGCTGATATTACCGCTCTTTTATGTGTTCCTTGCTACGGGGCGCTTGTTTAGGCGCGGCATTCTTCTCTTTCGGTCTGTGTTTTCCTTTCCCTCTCTTCTTTCCTCTTCCCCCCCCTCCCTCCCTCCCTTTTTCCTTCTCTCCCAAGGTCAGTATGACGGGTTAGTCTTGGTGTTGTCGCTATTCCGGCCCCTTTGTTCTGTTTCCGATGTGATACAGGGTGGTGGGGATGCAAAGTTGTTCTTAATTATATACTGACTTGTGTTCACGGCCCTGTTTTTATACCGATATATACAGTGCTGACATTCCTGCATGGCTGCCCTTTAGCCTTTCTGTTACCAATGGTTTGATTTGGGAATCCGGATTCCTCTATATTGTCGCCGAGCCTGTCATGCTCCTTATTGCCCTATTATAAAAATAACCTTCTTTGCTCCAGTTTGCTGGCCGTTTGGATCCTCTCTCCTCCCCCCTTTTTAAGATTGTATTGCTTACGTTCCTCTATGATTGATTCTGTAACTTCATTCTGGACTTCAAGACTGCTTTCACGTATTATGGCCGGCCAGTTTGGTTGTAGGCCCAGATTTGTATATCCTGTCTATACCAATAAAGGTTTACAAAAAAAAAAAAAGAAACACCTGTCTACAATGATGTAGCTTCAGACTATACTAATGAAACAAAGAAAGATCCAAAGACTAAAGGAAATCCAGAAGCAATTCCAACAATTGACAGAACTGCATCTGGCTACTTCATCAATTTCGATGACTTTTCTGATGATCCAAGCGAGCATAAAGAAACGCCAGCAACAAAAACTTTCAAAGAAAAAATGACAGAACTTTTTCATCAACTAAAAGAAACATATCTGATTTCACCATGGATTGAATTTTGGATTGTGTTAGGTGTACTTTTCCTCCTACTTTGGCTCTTCATGGTTCTATGTTTGGGAAAAATCATTGAAGGAAAATATAGTACAATGGACACAGCAAGTCAGAACATCAACTTGGTCCTAAAGCCTCACAGATCCTCTCACATCGAATAAAGAGAACACTCATCAGTGAACATCACAGCCAATCCAATACCCGGTGGGGTAGCATGGGACAGAACGGATTATGAAATCTATGGCCCGATTGAGCTCTTGAAATATCTACATCAGTTCAAGGTTTCATTAAGTGACTTTGTGACACCAAGTACTTTCTCTGATGATTGGAACTTTGAAAATATTAATAATATGATGTCAGATTTAGTAATGTCAGCTAAATTCACAGAACATGATTATTTACAGGGTTCATCAAACTATGAAGAAATGTACTGGTATAATCATTATGGTCAGCACTATTTGCATAAATCTGCTCAACCTAGAAATGTTTTTAATTATAACCAATGGGAACATTGTCCAACCCCGCCAAAAGGCAGCTCGAAAACATTTTATGAGAAATTCCAATACTTCTCAGGGTTTAACAACAGTGATCCAGAAACGTTTTATTTCAAAATGTTAAATAAGACAGGAATGAAAAATATGTTGACAAATACTAAATTGATTTACTCAGAAACATTTTAAGAAAAAATGGTTACATTTGGTTTGGAATTTTGGAACAACAATATTGAAACAAAAACCATCTGGGGTACAAAAGACTGGCAGGTACAAGGTCTAGAAGCATTATTTAGAGCCTGCATGATCCCAGAACAGATAATATTCCTGAATGACACCATTCAACAAACAACCTGTCTTGGTTTAGCCAAGATAAAAGACTTAAATAAACCGTCTATTCCAAAGCCCATACCTGATAGTAATAGCACTACAGATGTGGAGATAGACGTATCCCATATTTTACACCAAAACAGAACACATCCTGATTGGAAAAAATGGTTGATCTGGCCCACAGACACAAATAACTGTCAAGATAGATTCCTGAACAAAATACAGGGGTTCAAACAGAACAGGCCAGACCCAGACTGCAACTTACTTACTCATTCCCACGTATTAGGCTTAGGTCAGGTACACCGGGGTAGGCGTATCTTAGAAGCACCAGTTGAGTACGTTAGTCAATGTTTTTATGTATGTATATATTTTATCCGTTTTAAAGTATCATATGGCTCAGAAACCATATAAATGCTTTTACAGTATTATTTCATAATACTTCTTTTACTGTACGCACTTTACTTCATGATAAGTATTGCAATTGTGGCAACTCACTTCTCTTGCATGAGAAAGAAGACTGCTCAATAAATAACACCTTTTATTGAAAACGCCCGTCTCTCTATTTCTCTGCACTCTGGTGAAATTAAGCATGCACGATTCACTGAGTGAAATAGCTGTCTATTGTTTTCACACGACTCTGGAGATATACTCCTTATTCTGGGGGGAGCAAAGTTGTCATGTTTATGCGGTTGTCAGAAACTAATCCCTTCTTGTCTAATAAGGAAAGTTAACTCCTTCCTGAACATTCGAGAAAGTTTCTAGTGACCTCTGAGCTAGCTGGCAAACCTAATTAAGTCTAATATAGTCAGTAGAGACCTAGATGACCTCAGTCCTACGTCTAAACTGCTGTTTATGTTATTCCAATGCGCAGAGCCTATTGGGAATATACGAACTACACTACACCACTTGAATGTTGAAGCCAAAGTCCTGGCCAAGGTGCTCGCCAACAGACTCCTCCCTCATATTGCAACGCTCATACACCCGGATCAGGCCGGCTTCATGCCCCAAAGGGCGACTACGCACAATATTCGGCGGGCGCATGTGGCGGTAGAGGCAATCCGGGGCACGGGAACGTGGCCGCGCTTCTTCTCGCGGACATAGACAGGGCGTTGGACCCGCTGAGCTGAGTCTATCTGTTCGCGCTGCTGCCGCGGCTCAATCTGGGGCCTCGCTTCTTGTCCTATCTGCGTCTTCTCTACACTGATCTGACAGCTTCGGTTCAGGTGGCAGGAGCGATTTCATCCTCCTTTCCAATTCGGCGTGGCACCCGGCATGGCTGCCCCCTCTCGCCCTACTTATTCGCCTTGGCTATGAAGCCACTGGTGGCGTGGGTGCGCATGGATGCGCAGTTGAGCGGCTTTGAGTGGGCACAGGGGCCGTCCGATAGGATCCCACTGTATGCGGACGATGTCCTCTTTTTCCTTACAGATCTCGACAGGTCAGGGCCCCGTCTCTTGCAAATGATGCAGATCTTTGGCGAGTCATCGGGGCTCTACAATAATCCTTGCAAGTCCACGTTATGGGTGCTGGGGGAGCGGACAGGGGTGGGCGATTGGGCAATGGCCTTACAGGTAGCTGTGGGGGGTCTCAAGTATCTGGGGGTCCTTCTTTGGGAGGTCCCGGCCGTATCGTGGGAGCGGAACCTGGCGCCGGTGTGGGAGTGAGTTCGGGCAGATCTCAAAACCTGGTCACGTATGCCGCGTACTATATATGGACGCTCGGCGATTTTTATAATGGTGGCACTCCCCCGTTTGCTATATCAGCTGCAAAATCACCCATATCCTATATCGCACGGATGGTTCCGGCAGGTGAACTCCGCATTAGGGCAATTTTGTGGGGGGGTGGGGCGGTGCGTGTGGCCATTCGCACATCCTTCCTATCCACGTATTGTGGCGGGTTAGCTACTTCGGAGATCCTTTCCGACTACCAGGCCTCCCACCTTTTGGTCCCGAATGAGTGGTGGTATGGTGACAGGGGGAATCCGGCAAATGCTATGGAACGCTACCTGATGGGTCCCCATAAACGTTATACCATTCTTTATACAGCGTCGGTACGGAGTGTTTTACCAGCAGCCACCCAGCTGGTGTTTCGCATCTGGCGGCAGGCTTTGCGCCGGATGGGGTGGTGGAATACCCTGACTGGAGAAACCTCCTTGTGGCACAATGGGTGGCTACCCAGCCTGGCGGCGCTGCAGGGCTTTAGGGGATGGGACAATATAGGAATCTCGACCTTGGGAGATGTGCTGAGGGGTACGACTCTTAAGTCCTTTCAGGAACTTCGGGAAGAATTTGGCATGCCTCACTCCCAGTTCTTTAGATATCTCCAGTTTCGCCATGGATTATCCCACAGTCAGGAGGGGTTGGAGGCCCTCCCCGAGTTTAGTCCGCTGGAAGCGAGAGTATTTATGGGGGACTTGGAAACAAAGAAAATATCCTGCATATATCAGGCGCTGGTCACCCACTGCTCTCCTACGCTGCAGAGGCTCCGGGAGCTGTAGGAGGAGGATGTAGGCGATCTGGAGGAGGAGGACTGGAGAGAAGCTCTGGCCGCCCGCTGGGGCACGGCCATAGCAATGCTTCTCCGTCTTATCCAATTTAAATATCTACATAGAGTATATTTTACCAGGGTTAGGCTGTGGAGGGCTGGGTTGATTGCCTCACCGGTCTGCCTCCGCTGTAACAGAGAGGATGGGACGTTTCTACATACAGTGTGGAGCTGCGAATCCCTGAATCGGTTCTGGAGGGGGGGTCCTGGCCTGCATGTCTGAGGTGTTGGGATGGGTGCTTCCCCATACGCCACAGTTTTCCCTGCTGCATGTTATGGAGGGGGTGGGGGGCAACCTCTACAAAAGACATCTGATGCTACTTGCCGTTACATTGGCCAAAAGAGACATTGCTAAAGGGTGGAAAGATCCACAAGCCCCGTCGGTGGTTGTTTGGAAGAAGGGGTTGGATTTTTGGATGGGGTTGGAGCAGCCGACCTTCGTGGCTAGGGGATGCCTGCGGAAGCATTATAAAACCTGGAAGCGCTGGGTGGATTATAGGGGCCTGTGGCTTGAACCCCCTGTGGAGCAGGCTGATCTTCCTGAGGTGGGATGATAGGTGCAGAGAGTATGGGGGAGAGGGGCATGGGCGCTTGGGAGGAGGGTGTGCATATGCTGGGACTACGTGTTTCATATGTTTTTATTGCTGTGTGTGGGTAGAACCTGGTGGGTTTGTGAGACTCGGGAAGAGAGAATTGGGGGAGAGTTGGGGGGGGCAGGGGTAGCGGGGAGAGGGGGGGTGTTTCAGTTTTATGTGATTCTCCCTTAGCCTGTTTGCACTTACAAAGAAAAAGTTGACTGCCGTTCAGATGATGTAATATGTCTTTTTTCACCTGCAGTTATCCCTAGGATGCAGGGTCCTGCATAATATGTGCAATCTGACAATAACATTTGTTTTAACCTTATCGCTGCGGCGCGAATTCCGCCGCAGTGCTGAGATTCCAATCGCGGGCGTGGTCATGACGGCTCCCAGCCGTCATCAGCACACGCCCACCGTGACTCATGACTGCCAGGAGCCGTCATGAGCATGGAAGAGGTTAAAAAAAATGTTGTCTTCCAATATAAGATTACCAGAGCACCTCCATTTCACAAAAGGCACAAGGACCAACCCGGAGCTTTCTGTTAAGATTTTCCACACAAAGGACCACACCTAAGTAAGTTTTCCTGTGAAATTATTTACAGTGATATACAGCATCAGGTCACCACCTAATAATATCAGCGGCATCAAGACAGCATCTGATGATCAGTTGATATCAAAGTGTAATAATATGATGAGTAGACCAGCTGAGGAAGTTTTCATGTAGGTTTATTTAAGTAGTAAGTTGTACAAAGAATACAAAAAGCTCTAGAAGAGATGACCACCTAGAACTATATGCTGTAAATGGTGACATACGAAGGATTCTACAAGATAGTGGCATGAATATCCTCACAACTTACTCATTGCTGCTCAATGAGAATACAATTTCTCAATTGCTGATACTTGAACCGATTTCAACTGTTTCCCTGCACAAAATGCCTGCACGTAGCTTCACACGCTACCCAAAGGAAAATGGCTGTCATGTTGCGTAAGAAACAATGGTTGATCTGCCAACAAAGGCTTCTCAGACTAAGATGGCTGCCTTGCTGCATAAGGGTAATGGCTACAGTGTCAGCTCCTGCACAGTGGCAAAACCATCAGCTTCAAAACAAGTCAAAGAGAACGGACTTTCGGAAATACTTCCCAGATCAAGATTACTGCCACTCTATGTAAAGGTGATGGCAGCAACATCAGTTCTTAGCTCCTGCACAATGGCAACAATATCGGTTCCAGCACAATTTAAAGAAGAAATGACTTACTTGGTTCACAAGCCCTTCACAAACCAACATGGCTGTCATGTTGCATACAGTGTGACAACAGCAATTGCCCATTTCAAAGATATCCAAACTGCTCTCCCCATCTCGTTTCCAAATTCAAAAAATCAAATCAAATCAAATTCTTTATTCAGTTTGGTTAAAACCATAAAAGACACAACATCTGTGAAAATAGTGCTCATGATAGCCTATATATAAGAACATAAGGCACAGAAAAAATCAATAAATATGCAATTACTAAAACATTCAATTACTCATTCCAGTTGTTCCGTATAATAATGATAGCTCGTAAATACCTGTAGGAAAGTGCCCCTTTTTGCAAGGCTAACTCTCACTATTTACCTGACACATGATGCACTTTCACTTGGTATGCCCTGGGTCCCTGCCAATCAGGTTCCGCGGGCCTGTGTTCTTTCCAAAAACTGTACCTTTGTATCCACAATTGGCACATCTCCGGCTACAGGTAAACCCTTTGTAAAAGGTACCATGGGTACCAAGAGCACTATGACCAGGGAAGACCTCTAAGGGCTGCGATTCAGAAAAGGGGGTGGTGATGAACAGAGTGTCTGAATTAAGCAGACCACTCTTACCCAGTCCAAAGATCAGGGCTTGATCCATCACCGTTATTTATCTCACTGCCCCATCCCAGCTCAGAACCTGGCTATATGCAAATTAGTCTGTCCCTGGCCCAGTGCATCATGGGAACAGGGCAGACCAAACTACCAAGCCAATTCTTCACCAGAAAGGAGACAAGCTACCGGGGACCGGTTTCTGGCATTTCAGCCTCTTCGGCCCGGCTTGCTTGAATCCTGATGGAGCAGTGAGAAAGGGACTCATGTCTGAGTATACCCTGCCACACCTATAGTGGCCAAAAACGATTCAGAAAAGGGGGTGGTGATGAACAGAGTGTCTGAATTAAGCAGACCACTCTTACCCAGTCCAAAGATCAGGGCTTGATCCATCACCGTTATTTATCTCACTGCCCCATCCCAGCTCAGAACCTGGCTATATGCAAATTAGTCTGTCCCTGGCCCAGTGCATCATGGGAACAGGGCAGACCAAACTACCAAGCCAATTCTTCACCAGAAAGGAGACAAGCTACCGGGGACCGGTTTCTGGCATTTCAGCCTCTTCGGCCCGGCTTGCTTGAATCCTGATGGAGCAGTGAGAAAGGGACTCATGTCTGAGTATACCCTGCCACACCTATAGTGGCCAAAAACGATTCAGAAAAGGGGGTGGTGATGAACAGAGTGTCTGAATTAAGCAGACCACTCTTACCCAGTCCAAAGATCAGGGCTTGATCCATCACCGTTATTTATCTCACTGCCCCATCCCAGCTCAGAACCTGGCTATATGCAAATTAGTCTGTCCCTGGCCCAGTGCATCATGGGAACAGGGCAGACCAAACTACCAAGCCAATTCTTCACCAGAAAGGAGACAAGCTACCGGGGACCGGTTTCTGGCATTTCAGCCTCTTCGGCCCGGCTTGCTTGAATCCTGATGGAGCAGTGAGAAAGGGACTCATGTCTGAGTATACCCTGCCACACCTATAGTGGCCAAAAACGATTCAGAAAAGGGGGTGGTGATGAACAGAGTGTCTGAATTAAGCAGACCACTCTTACCCAGTCCAAAGATCAGGGCTTGATCCATCACCGTTATTTATCTCACTGCCCCATCCCAGCTCAGAACCTGGCTATATGCAAATTAGTCTGTCCCTGGCCCAGTGTATCATGGGAACAGGGCAGACCAAACTACCAAGCCAATTCTTCACCAGAAAGGAGACAAGCTACCGGGGACCGGTTTCTGGCATTTCAGCCTCTTCGGCCCGGCTTGCTTGAATCCTGATGGAGCAGTGAGAAAGGGACTCATGTCTGAGTATACCCTGCCACACCTATAGTGGCCAAAAACGATTCAGAAAAGGGGGTGGTGATGAACAGAGTGTCTGAATTAAGCAGACCACTCTTACCCAGTCCAAAGATCAGGGCTTGATCCATCACCGTTATTTATCTCACTGCCCCATCCCAGCTCAGAACCTGGCTATATGCAAATTAGTCTGTCCCTGGCCCAGTGCATCATGGGAACAGGGCAGACCAAACTACCAAGCCAATTCTTCACCAGAAAGGAGACAAGCTACCGGGGACCGGTTTCTGGCATTTCAGCCTCTTCGGCCCGGCTTGCTTGAATCCTGATGGAGCAGTGAGAAAGGGACTCATGTCTGAGTATACCCTGCCACACCTATAGTGGCCAAAAACGATTCAGAAAAGGGGGTGGTGCCCTGTTCCCATGATGCACTGGGCCAGGGACAGACTAATTTGCATACAGCCAGGTTCTGAAACTGGGATGGTGCAATGAGCTAAAAAACGGTGTTGGATCTAGCCCTGATCTCTTGACTGGGTGAGAGTATTCTGCTTAATTCAGAGACTCTGTCCATCACCACCTCTTGTTGTAAATTATTTTGTCCACCCTAAGCGTGGAAGGGTATACTCAGATGTGAGTCCCTTGCTCATTGCACCATCAGGATTCAAGCAAGCCGGGCCGAAGACGCCTGAAATGGCAGAAACCGGTCCCCGGAAGCTTGTTTCCTTCCCAGTGTAAGAATTGGCTTTTGTAGTCTGGTCTGCTCTGTTCCCATGATGCACTGGGCCAGGGACAGGCTAATTTGCATACAGCCAGGTTCTGAAACTGGGATGGTGCAATGAGCTAAAAAACGGTGTTGGATCTAGCCCTGATCTCTTGACTGGGTGAGAGTATTCTGCTTAATTCAGAGACTCTGTCCATCACCACCTCTTGTTGTAAATTATTTTGTCCACCCTAAGCGTGGAAGGGTATACTCAGATGTGAGTCCCTTGCTCATTGCACCATCAGGATTCAAGCAAGCCGGGCTGAAATGGCAGAAACCGGTCCCCGGAAGCTTGTTTCCTTCCCAGTGTAAGAATTGGCTTTTGTAGTCTGGTCTGCCCTGTTCCCATGATGCACTGGGCCAGGGACAGACTAATTTGCATACAGCCAGGTTCTGAAACTGGGATGGTGCAATGAGCTAAAAAACGGTGTTGGATCTAGCCCTGATCTCTTGACTGGGTGAGAGTATTCGGCTTAATTCAGAGACTCTGTCCATCACCACCTCTTGTTGTAAATTATTTTGTCCACCCTAAGCGTGGAAGGGTATACTCAGATGTGAGTCCCTTGCTCATTGCACCATCAGGATTCAAGCAAGCCGGGCCGAAGACGCCTGAAATGGCAGAAACCGGTCCCCGGAAGCTTGTTTCCTTCCCAGTGTAAGAATTGGCTTTTGTAGTCTGGTCTGTTCTGTTCCCATGATGCACTGGGCCAGGGACAGACTAATTTGCATACAGCCAGGTTCTGAAACTGGGATGGTGCAATGAGCTAAAAAACGGTGTTGGATCTAGCCCTGATCTCTTGACTGGGTGAGAGTATTCTGCTTAATTCAGAGACTCTGTCCATCACCACCTCTTGTTGTAAATTATTTTGTCCACCCTAAGCGTGGAAGGGTATACTCAGATGTGAGTCCCTTGCTCATTGCACCATCAGGATTCAAGCAAGCCGGGCCGAAGACGCCTGAAATGGCAGAAACCGGTCCCCGGAAGCTTGTTTCCTTCCCAGTGTAAGAATTGGCTTTTGTAGTCTGGTCTGCCCTGTTCCCATGATGCACTGGGCCATGGACAGACTAATTTGCATACAGCCAGGTTCTGAAACTGGGATGGTGCAATGAGCTAAAAAACGGTGTTGGATCTAGCCCTGATCTCTTGACTGGGTGAGAGTATTCTGCTTAATTCAGAGACTCTGTCCATCACCACCTCTTGTTGTAAATTACTCTAAGGGCTGCAGCACCTATTGTGCCACCCTTAGATGCCCTGTAACTTAATGCACACACATTGCAGTTGCAGGCTGCGTATTTTGGTTCACAAAAAAGTGTAGAGACAACATGGCACACATTCCTGTGTGCCAGACTTGCAACCCACTGTCTGATGTTTAGGTAAGTCACCCCATTAGCAGGGTCCACCAGCGTCCCCAGATGAGGGTACAGTGGCATGAGCCCTGTGCCCCTACACTGTCTAAGTCCATTCTTGTAAGTGAAGTAAAGCCATAAAGAGTATATGGTCTGGGAGTTGGTCATTATGAACTCCACAGCTCCAGAAAGACTTTACTAAAACCTGGGACGTTTGGTAGAAAACTTCTCAACACATTAAACTCACACTGATGCCAGTGTGGGAATGGATGTACAATGCCCACAGAGGGCGTCTTAGAGATGCCCCTTGAAAAACGACCAGCCCTGATGTGGTTCTTGAAAGGCTACCTGCCATTTTCCACCACCAGACATGTTTTGGAACCCTGAGTAGAAAACATCCACTCTCTGTGTCCAGCAACAAAGCCCATCCTGGGCCTAGGTGTCATGACTCCTACCCCAGGGTGGGTTGGGTCCACGAAAGGGTAAGCTTTAAAAGCCTGCCCACTTTGTACGATGTCCCTGCCTTTTGCTTCCCCCAGCAACTGGCTCCCACTAGTTCTAATCCCCACTTTGTGTGGGAGTATCAGCATGAAAAACTAAGCTAGGAGGAGTGGTGTGCCCACCTTTGCCAACTCCACCCCTCAGGTGGGGGAGGCGAGGTGAAGCGCACATGTCAGTCCCCTCCAGCTTAGAGATGAGGGGACCCAACAAATTAGGAAGAGACTAATGCTCTCCTCCCACTGGAGAGTGGCATAATAGGGGGTGTACTCACCCCAAGGAAAAGACCCACTGGTCCTGACCTGCACACCCCTGTAACGCCCCTACATTTATTATTTAGGGGCAACTCTGAACTCTACCTCCTGAGATTTGAGGAAGAAAGAAGGACCGAAGAGCCATGCTGACCCAGGAAGAATAGGACACCTATTGCTTTGGCCCCAGCCGTACCGGTCTGTCCCAACTTCAACCTGCCTACAGCGAGAACCCCGGCGAGTTCAGTAGTGAGCAACCCCCAGAGCCCAGCGGACCTGCCCTGAACTCATCTAAGAGACTCTGTCTCCCTTGTGCACCGGATTTTCTCAACCCCACTAGGAGGTCTCCATTGATCCTGACCTAGGATCTGGTGATCCCCGAGCTCCCTCAAGCTTCAAGACGATGCCTGCAGCCTCAACCTTAAGGGTCCCCCCTGACCTGATAAGAAGAAACCGATGCCAAAAGACACCCCTGCACATGATGCCCCAGAGCCTTGGGTGGCCCAAACGATGGTGTCCAGGCATCCCCCAAGATCCCAACTTACCTCTACAGCCGGTGGTCGCCTCCAGGAAGTCGCCCTGGCCGAGCCTGCAATGTCTTTGCCAAACCGAAGATCTCCATTGACATCCACTTGGTCCCTGACATCGCCTTGGCAACCTGCACCCGGCCGCTGTTATACATTACCTCTGGAGGGACTCTAACAACAAACACAGTCACTCTGCTACCAAGTGCCAATAGACATGGGTAACAGGGCAGAAAGGCACTGAGACAGGCACAGACATGTGGGCATGGAGGAACAGTCCGTTGGGCATGGAAGCACATATGGACAAAAAGGTAGGGATTCTTGGGAACTTGGGCAGCAGAGAGGCACTAGCCCCTGATCCAAGGTGAAGCTTGGCAAAGGGGCAAGAAAGCACAGATGCTGGACATGGAAGCAAAGAAACATGTACACAGCGGCACAGAGCTACGAACACTGGCCTTCAAAAGCCAGTTACTCCTCACCTCCTGATGTCTCTGTTTTCTCAGAATCCATATTACCCTCCCACTTTCCTTTTAAAAAGGTGTGAATATGATTACTAGGGGGCCTGGCCAAGATGGCGAGCTAGGAGGACGCTTTCCTCGTGAGCTCCCGAGGCCCCGGAGCCTTTGCACCGCCAGTCACCGCTGATCTCCCCCCGATCGAGCGGGAGGCAGTGCCCAGCACCGGTGAGCGAACGCCGACGCGACCTGGGGATCCCCGGTGCCCTCCAGGACACAGCGGAGCCGGGCTGGAGCGATCCCCGGAAAGGAGGCCTGCCGCCAAGCCGGAAGACGCCTGAAGGTCATCCTACGGAGCCCGCCAGTGGAGCAACCGGGAGCCCTAGTAGAGCTGCGGGGACTGTCGGAGGGGAGGCGCCCCCAGAGCGAGCCGAAGCGAGGCAGCGGAGAAGCATCACGCAGCGGACCGTCGCAGCGCCGACCGAGGACTTACGAGGCGGACCCAGGGAGATCCAGCTACGCGACCCCGAGGATCCGCAGGGCCGAGAGGCCTACCCCGGGGCGCCGGCTTCTGGAGCCCTCCACTGCGCCCCAAACAGTCTGGAAAATCGGCGCAGTGACCGGAGGGCGCTCCAAGACACCCTGAGTAGCCCGAGCGAGATACGGGAGCCCCGCCCCGACATAACTCTCAAGCGGGCCCCGGAGGCCTACGAAGCGGCGGCGACGCTCAGATCGAGGGCCCTGACTGCCAGGGGGCCCTCCCTCCTTCGCCACACATAACACCGGAGCTGGACTGTGACGCTGAGACCCCCCGGCGAGGACCTTAAGGGTGACGAGCTATTTGCCTGGGCAGGACATTGTGTGGCACGAGAACTGCGGTGAGGAGCACCGGCCTCGAGGGGGATAGGCCTACGCCATTCATACTGTGACACGGAGGGGGGCTACCCACATCCTTCCAAGCGGACTATACTGCTGCATCTACTCCGGAGGTACAGAGGAAGGGTCGGGCGACGCCCCACTTTGGCGTGGACACGACGGTGTGGCCCAGCTACCATTGACCCTGGACGCTCTCCTCCGCGTGGTGGGGCAGAGGTGGTGCCCTGCTGTCGGTGGCGGACAGACGCACCCGCCCTGGGGAGACGACGCGGGAGTCTGAGAGGCCCCGCAGCTGCGACCAAACCGCGGAGTGATGCACCAGGGAGTGCTGACACGTGCATCTCGGCCCCACGCTGCTCAGGACCTTATCAGTGCCCTCTACATCGCGGAACGCTCCCGCTGCTACGATGTCTGGCAACCGAGGGGGTAAGAAAGGTGAGCGCACCTTGCCTGATATGCTGAGCAGGGCTGCCCCAAGGCAAGATAGGAACCAGCCTGCCCCGATCCCTCCATCCAGCTCTTGAGGGGCAGAGGGAGGGGAACCTCCAGTGACCCGATCGTTTCTAGAGTCGCTGTTCAGCACCCTCAGGGAGGACTTACAAGCGCTGAAGCAGGAGGTGGCGGGGGAGGTCCGTGAGGTGCGAAGGGAGGTCGATTCCCTTGGTGAGCGTGTAACCGCTATAGAAGAGACCGATAGGATCCCACTGTATGCGGACGATGTCCTCTTTTTCCTTACAGATCTCGACAGGTCAGGGCCCCGTCTCTTGCAAATGATGCAGATCTTTGGCAAGTCATCGGGGCTCTACAATAATCCTTGCAAGTCCACGTTATGGGTGCTGGGGGAGCGGACAGGGGTGGGCGATTGGGCAATGGCCTTACAGGTAGCTGTGGGGGGTCTCAAGTATCTGGGGGTCCTTCTGTTGGAGGTCCCGGCCGTATCGTGGGAGCAGAACCTGGCGCCGGTGTGGGAGTGAGTTCGGGCAGATCTCAAAACCTGGTCACGTATGCCGCGTACTATACATGGACGCTCGGCGATTTTTATAATGGTGGCACTCCCCCGTTTGCTATATCAGCTGCAAAATCACCCGTATCCTATATCGCACGGATGGTTCCGGCAGGTGAACTCCGCATTAGGGCAATTTTTGTGGGGGGGTGGGGCGGTGCGTGTGGCCATTCGCACATGCTTCCTATCCACGTATTGTGGCGGGTTAGCTACTTCGGACATCCTTTCCGACTACCAGGCCTCCCACCTTTTGGTCCCGAATGAGTGGTGGTATGGTGACAGGGGGAATCCGGCAAATGCTATGGAACGCAACCTGATGGGTCCCCATAAACGTTATACCATTCTTTATACAGCGTCGGTACGGAGTGTTTTACCAGCAGCCACCCAGGTGGTGTTTCGCATCTGGCGGCAGGCTTTGAGCCGGATGGGGTGGTGGAATACCCTGACTGGAGAAACCTCCTTGTGGCACAATGGGTGGCTACCCAGCCTGGCGGCGCTGCAGGGCTTTAGGGGATGGGACAATATAGGAATCTCGACCTTGGGAGATGTGCTGAGGGGTACGACTCTTAAGTCCTTTCAGGAACTTCGGGAAGAATTTGGCATGCCTCACTCCCAGTTCTTTAGATATCTCCAGTTTCGCCATGGATTATCCCACAGTCAGGAGGGGTTGGAGGCCCTCCCCGAGTTTAGTCCGCTGGAAGCGAGAGTATTTATGGGGGACTTGGAAACAAAGAAAATATCCTGCATATATCAGGCGCTGGTCACCCACTGCTCTCCTACGCTGCAGAGGCTCCGGGAGCTGTAGGAGGAGGATGTAGGCGAGCTGGAGGAGGAGGACTGGAGAGAAGCTCTGGCCGCCCGCTGGGGCACGGCCATAGCAATGCTTCTCCGTCTTATCCAATTTAAATATCTACATAGAGTATATTTTACCAGGGTTAGGCTGTGGAGGGCTGGGTTGATTGCCTCACCGGTCTGCCTCCGCTGTAACAGAGAGGATGGGACGTTTCTACATACAGTGTGGAGCTGCGAATCCCTGAATCGGTTCTGGAGGGGGGGTCCTGGCCTGCATGTCTGAGGTGTTGGGATGGGTGCTTCCCCATATGCCACAGTTTGCCCTGCTGCATGTTATGGAGGGGGGCGGGGGGCAACCTCTACAAAAGACATCTGATGCTACTTGCCGTTACATTGGCCAAAAGAGACATTGCTAAAGGGTGGAAAGATCCACAAGCCCCGTCGGTGGTTGTTTGGAAGAAGGGGTTGGATTTTTGGATGGGGTTGGAGCAGCCGACCTTCGTGGCTAGGGGATGCCTGCGGAAGCATTATAAAACCTGGAAGCGCTGGGTGGATTATAGGGGCCTGTGGCTTGAACCCCCTGTGGAGCAGGCTGATCTTCCTGAGGTGGGATGATAGGTGCAGAGAGTATGGGGGAGAGGGGCATGAAATGAAATGAAATGAAATGAAAAAGAAACTTATAAAGCGCTCTGTGGCCAAGCGGCTTGGTGGCGCTGAGGAACACATCGGTATCTGCCTAACATGTGCGGGAAGGGTTTAGTCCGGGAAAGCCTGAAGAAAGAAAAAAGTTTTGAGGGCTTTCCGGAAATGAGAAAAAATGGGAATGGAGCGGATAGAGAGAGGAAGAGAGTTCCAGATCTGCGGAGCGCGCACAGAGAAGCGGGTGCCCCCTGTGCGGGTCTTACGGTAGCGGGGAACGTGGAGGAGAGAAAGGGAGGAGGAACGGAGGGTGCGGGGAGGGGCGTGAGAGGAGATCAAAGAGTTGATAAAGAAAGGAGCAGACCGAGCCTGCGCCCGAAAGGCCAGGCAGGCAAGTTTGAACAGAGGCCTAAACTGGACAGGGAGCCAGTGTAGGGTTTTAAGGGCGGGAGTGATGTGGGAGAACTTCGGAAGACAGAGGACAAGACGGGCCGCCTGGTTCTGGATGGCCTGGAGGCGACGGGTCTCGTAGGCAGGAATGCCTACATACAGGCCATTGCCGTAATCCAGGCGAGATGTAATAAGGGCAGTGATGATGACTTTGAGGGCATCAACAGAAAAAAAACGGGAAATCTTACGAATGAGGCGGAGGGAAAGAAAGCAAGAGGATACAACAGAGCTAATGTGAGCATGCATCGAAAGATCATTGCTGACCTTGATGCCCAAGGTGCGAACAGAGGGAACCGGGGAAGGTGGAGGACCAAAAGAAAGGGGCCAATGGACTGGGGACCAAGGGTTAGAAGGACCACCAGTGAGGACAAGCTCTGTCTTGTCAGGGTTGAGCTTCAAATGATTGAAGCTCATCCACTGAGAGATAAAGACAAGAGTCGACCTGAACTTGGGAAGAGAATGAGTGGGGGAAGATAGATCAAAGACGAGCTGGAGGTCGTCAGCGCATGGGCGCTTGGGAGGAGGGTGTGCATATGCTGGGACTACGTGTTTCATATGTTTTTATTGCTGTGTGTGGGTAGAACCTGGTGGGTTTGTGAGACTCGGGAAGAGAGAATTGGGGGAGAGTTGGGGGGGCAGGGGTAGCGGGGAGAGGGTGGGTGTTTCAGTTTTATGTGATTCTCCCTTAGCCTGTTTGCACTTACAAAGAAAAAGTCGACTGCCGTTCAGATGATGTAATATGTCTTTTTTCACCTGCAGTTATCCCTAGGATGCAGGGTCCTGCATAATATGTGCAATCTGACAATAACATTTGTTTTAACCTCATCGCTGCGGCGCGAATTCCGCCGCAGTGCTGAGATTCCAATCGCGGGCGTGGTCATGACGGCTCCCAGCCGTCATCAGCACACGCCCACCGTGACTCATGACTGCCAGGAGCCGTCATGAGCATGGAAGAGGTTAAAAAAAATGTTGTCTTCCAATATAAGATTACCAGAGCACCTCCATTTCACAAAAGGCACAAGGACCAACCCGGAGCTTTCTGTTAAGATTTTCCACACAAAGGACCACACTTAAGTAAGTTTTCCTGTGAAATTATTTACAGTGATATACAGCATCAGGTCACCACCTAATAATATCAGCGGCATCAAGACAGCATCTGATGATCAGTTGATATCAAAGTGTAATAATATGATGAGTAGACCAGCTGAGGAAGTTTTCATGTAGGTTTATTTAAGTAGTAAGTTGTACAAAGAATACAAAAAGCTCTAGAAGAGATGACCACCTAGAACTATATGCTGTAAATGGTGACATACGAAGGATTCTACAAGATAGTGGCATGAATATCCTCACAACTTACTCATTGCTGCTCAATGAGAATACAATTTCTCAATTGCTGATACTTGAACCGATTTCAACTGTTTCCCTGCACAAAATGCCTACACGTAGCTTCACACGCTACCCAAAGGAAAATGGCTGTCATGTTGCGTAAGAAACAATGGTTGATCTGCCAACAAAGGCTTCTCAGACTAAGATGGCTGCCTTGCTGCATAAGGGTAATGGCTACAGTGTCAGCTCCTGCACAGTGGCAAAACCATCAGCTTCAAAACAAGTCAAAGAGAACGGACTTTCCGAAATACTTCCCAGATCAAGATTACTGCCACTCTATGTAAAGGTGATGGCAGCAACATCATTTCTTAGCTCCTGCACAATGGCAACAATATCGGTTCCAGCACAATTTAAAGAAGAAATGACTTACTTGGTTCACAAGCAATTACCAAACCAACATGGCTGTCACGTTGCATACAGTGTGACAACAGCAATTGCCCATTTCAAAGATATCCAAACTGCTCTCCCCATCTCGTTTCCAAATTCAAAAAATCAAATCAAATCAAATTCTTTATTCAGTTTGGTTAAAACCATAAAAGACACAACATCTGTAAAAATAGTGCTCAAGATAGCCTATATATAAGAACATAAGGCACAGAAAAATCAATAAATATGCAATTACTAAAACATTCAATTACTCATTCCAGTTGTTCCGTATAATAATGATAGCTCGTAAATACCTGTAGGAAAGTGCCCCTTTTTGCAAGGCTAACTCTCACTATTTACCTGACACATGATGCACTTTCACTTGGTATGCCCTGGGTCCCTGCCAATCAGGTTCCGCGGGCCTGTGTTCTTTCCAAAAACTGTACCTTTGTATCCACAATTGGCACATCTCTGGCTACAGGTAAGCCCTTTGCAAAAGGTACCATGGGTACCAAGAGCACTATGACCAGGGAAGACCTCTAAGGGCTGCAGCACCTATTGTGCCACCCTTAGATGCCCTGTAACTTAATGCACACACATTGCAGTTGCAGGCTGCGTATTTTGGTTCACAAAAAAGTGTAGAGACAACATGGCACACATTCTTGTGTGCCAGACCTGCAACCCACTGTCTGATGTTTAGGTAAGTCACCCCATTAGCAGGGTCCACAAGCGTCCCCAGATGAGGGTACAGTGGCATGAGCCCTGTGCCCCTACACTGTCTAAGTCCATTCTTGTAAGTGAAGTAAAGCCATAAAGAGTATATGGTCTGGGAGTTGGTCATTATGAACTCCACAGCTCCAGAAAGACTTTACTAAAACCTGGGACGTTTGGTAGCAAACTTCTCAACACATTAAACTCACACTGATGCCAGTGTGGGAATTGATGTACAATGCCCACAGAGGGCATATTAGAGATGCCCCTTGAAAAACGACCAGCCCTGATGTGGTTCTTGAAAGGCTACCTGCCATTTTCCACCACCAGACATGTTTTGGAACCCTGAGTAGAAAACATCCACTCTCTGTGTCCAGCAACAAAGTCCATCCTGGGCCTAGGTGTCATGACTCCTACCCCAGGGTGGGTTGGGTCCACGAAAGGGTAAGCTTTAAAAGCCTGCCCACTTTGTACGATGTCCCTGCCTTTTGCTTCCCCCAGCAACTGGCTCCCACTAGTTCTAATCCCCACTTTGTGTGGGAGTATCAGCATGAAAAACTAAGCTAGGAGGAGAGGTGTGCCCACCTTTGCCAACTCCACCCCTCAGGTGGGGGAGGCGAGGTGAAGCGCACATGTCAGTCCCCTCCAGCTTAGAGATGAGGGGACCCAACAAATTAGGAAGAGACTAATGCTCTCCTCCCACTGGAGAGTGGCATAATAGGGGGTGTACTCACCCCAAGGAAAAGACCCACTGGTCCTGACCTGCACACCCCTGTAAAGCCCCTACATGTATTATTTAGGGGCAACTCTGAACTCTACCTCCTGAGATTTGAGGAAGAAAGAAGGACCGAAGAGCCATGCTGACCCAGGAAGAATAGGACACCTATTGCTTTGGCCCCAGCCGTACCGGTCTGTCCCAACTTCAACCTGCCTACAGCGAGAACCCCGGCGAGTTCAGTAGTGAGCAACCCCCAGAGCCCAGCGGACCTGCCCTGAACTCATCTAAGAGACTCTGTCTCCCTTGAGCACCGGATTTTCTCAACCCCACTAGGAGGTCTCCATTGATCCTGACCTAGGATCTGGTGATCCCCGAGCTCCCTCAAGCTTCAAGATGATGCCTGCAGCCTCAACCTTAAGGGTCCCCCCTGACCTGATAAGAAGAAACCGATGCCAAAAGACACCCCTGCACATGATGCCCCAGAGCCTTGGGTGGCCCAAACGATGGTGTTCAGGCATCCCCCAAGATCCCAACTTACCTCTACAGCCGGTGGTCGCCTCCAGGAAGTCGCCCTGGCCGAGCCTGCAATGTCTTTGCCAAACCGAAGATCTCCATTGACATCCACTTGGTCCCTGACATCGCCTTGGCAACCTGCACCCGGCCGCTGTTATACATTACCTCTGGAGGGACTCTAACAACAAACACAGTCACTCTGCTACCAAGTGCCAATAGACATGGGTAACAGGGCAGAAAGGCACTGAGACAGGCACTGACATGTGGGCATGGAGGAACAGTCCGTTGGGCATGGAAGCACATATGGACAAACAGGTAGGGATTCTTGGGAACTTGGGCAGCAGAGAGGCACTAGCCCCTGATCCAAGGTGAAGCTTGGCAAAGGGGCAAGAAAGCACAGATGCTGGACATGGAAGCAAAGAAACATGTACACAGCGGCACGGAGCTACGAACACTGGCCTTCAAAAGCCAGTTACTCCTCACCTCCTGATGTCTCTGTTTTCTCAGAATCCATATTACCCTCCCACTTTCCTTTTAAAAAGGTGTAAATATGATTACTAGGGTGCGTGGCCAAGATGGCGAGCTAGGAGGACGCTTTTCTCGTGAGCTCCCGAGGCCCCGGAGCCTTTGCACCGCCAGTCACGGCTGATCTCCCCCCGATCGAGCGGAAGGCAGTGCCCAGCACCGGTGAGCGAACGCCGACGCGACCTGGGGATCCCCGGTGCCCTCCAGGACACAGCGGAGCCGGGCTGGAGCGATCCCCGGAAAGGAGGCCTGCCGCCAAGCCGGAAGACGCCTGAAGGTCATCCTACGGAGCCCGCCAGTGGAGCAACCGGGAGCCCTAGTAGAGCTGCGGGGACTGTCGGAGGGGAGGCGCCCCCAGAGCGAGCCGAAGCGAGGCAGCGGAGAAGCATCACGCAGCGGACCGTCGCAGCACCGACCGAGGACTTACGAGGCGGACCCAGGGAGATCCAGCTACGCGACCCCGAGGATCCGGAGGGCCGAGAGGCCTACCCCGGGACGCCGGCTTCTGGAGCCCTCCACTGCGCCCCAAACAGTCTGGAGAATCGGCGCAGTGACCGGAGGGCGCTCCAAGACACCCTGAGTAGCCCGAGCGAGATACGGGGGCCCCGCCCCGACATAACTCTCAAGCGGGCCCTGGTGGGCCTACGGAGCGGCGGCGACGCTCAGATCGAGGGCCCTGACTGCCAGGGGGCCCTTTCCTCCTTCGCCACACATAACACCGGAGATGGACTGTGACGCTGAGACCCCCCGGCGAGGACCTTAAGGGTGACGAGCTATTTGCCTGGGCAGGACATTGTGTGGCACGAGAACTGCGGTGAGGAGCACCGGCCTCGAGGGGGATAGGCCTACGCCATTCATACTGTGACACGGAGGGGGGCTACCCACATCCTTCCAAGCGGACTATACTGCTGCATCTACTCCGGAGGTACAGAGGAAGGGCCGGGCGACACCCCACTTTGGCGTGGACACGACGGTGTGGCCCAGCTACCATTGACCCTGGACGCTCTCCTCCGCGTGGTGGGGCAGAGGTGGTGCCCTGCTGTCGGTGGCGGACAGACGCACCCGCCCTGGGGAGACGACGCGGGAGTCTGAGAGGCCCCGCAGCTGCGACCAAACCGCGGAGTGACGCACTAGGGAGTGCTGACACGTGCATCTCGGCCCCACGCTGCTCAGGACCTTATCAGTGCCCTCTACATCGCGGAACGCTCCCGCTGCTACGATGTCTGGCAACCGAGGGGGTAAGAAAGGTCAGCGCACCTTGCCTGATATGCTGAGCAGGGCTGCCCCAAGGCAAGATAGGAACCAGCCTGCCCCGAGCCCTCCATTCAGCTCTTGAGGGGCAGAGGGAGGGGAACCTCCAGTGACCCGATCGTTTCTAGAGTCGCTGTTCAGCACCCTCAGGGAGGACTTCCAAGCGCTGAAGCAGGAGGTGGCGGGGGAGGTCCCTGAGGTGCGAAGGGAGGGCGATTCCCTTGGTGAGCGTGTAACCGCTATAGAAGAGACCGATAGGATCCCACTGTATGCGGACGATTTCCTCTTTTTCCTTACAGATCTCGACAGGTCAGGGCCCCGTCTCTTGCAAATGATGCAGATCTTTGGCAAGTCATCGGGGCTCTACAATAATCCTTGCAAGTCCACGTTATGGGTGCTGGGGGAGCGGACAGGGGTGGGCGATTGGGCAATGGCCTTACAGGTAGCTGTGGGGGGTCTCAAGTATCTGGGGGTCCTTCTGTTGGAGGTCCCGGCCGTATCGTGGGAGCGGAACCTGGCGCCGGTGTGGGAGTGAGTTCGGGCAGATCTCAAAACCTGGTCATGTATGCCGCGTACTATATATGGACGCTCAGCGATTTTTATAATGGTGGCACTCCCCCGTTTGCTATATCAGCTGCAAAATCACCCGTATCCTATATCGCACGGATGGTTCCGGCAGGTGAACTCCGCATTAGGGCAATTTTTGTGGGGGGGTGGGGCGGTGCGTGTGGCCATTCGCACATGCTTCCTATCCACGTATTGTGGCGGGTTAGCTACTTCGGACATCCTTTCCGACTACCAGGCCTCCCACCTTTTGGTCCCGAATGAGTGGTGGTATGGTGACAGGGGGAATCCGGCAAATGCTATGGAACGCTACCTGATGGGTCCCCATAAACATTATACCATTCTTTATACAGCGTCGGTACGGAGTGTTTTACCAGCAGCCACCCAGCTGGTGTTTCGCATCTGGCGGCAGGCTTTGCGCCGGATGGGGTGGTGGAATACCCTGACTGGAGAAACCTCCTTGTGGCACAATGGGTGGCTACCCAGCCTGGCGGCGCTGCAGGGCTTATGGGGATGGGACAATATAGGAATCTCGACCTTGGGAGATGTGCTGAGGGGTACGACTCTTAAGTCCTTTCAGGAACTTCGGGAAGAATTTGGCATGCCTCACTCCCAGTTCTTTAGATATCTCCAGTTTCGCCATGGATTATCCCACAGTCAGGAGGGGTTGGAGGCCCTCCCCGAGTTTAGTCCGCTGGAAGCGAGAGTATTTATGGGGGACTTGGAAACAAAGAAAATATCCTGCATATATCAGGCGCTGGTCACCCACTGCTCTCCTACGCTGCAGAGGCTCCGGGAGCTGTAGGAGGAGGATGTAGGCGAGCTGGAGGAGGAGGACTGGAGAGAAGCTCTGGCCGCCCGCTGGGGCACGGCCATAGCAATGCTTCTCCGTCTTATCCAATTTAAATATCTACATAGAGTATATTTTACCAGGGTTAGGCTGTGGAGGGCTGGGTTGATTGCCTCACCGGTCTGCCTCCGCTGTAACAGAGAGGATGGGACGTTTCTACATACAGTGTGGAGCTGCGAATCCCTGAATCGGTTCTGGAGGGGGGGTCCTGGCCTGCATGTCTGAGGTGTTGGGATGGGTGCTTCCCCATACGCCACAGTTTGCCCTGCTGCATGTTATGGAGGGGGTGGGGGGCAACCTCTACAAAAGACATCTGATGCTACTTGCCGTTACATTGGCCAAAAGAGACATTGCTAAAGGGTGGAAAGATCCACAAGCCCCGTCGGTGGTTGTTTGGAAGAAGGGGTTGGATTTTTGGATGGGGTTGGAGCAGCCGACCTTCGTGGCTAGGGGATGCCTGCGGAAGCATTATAAAACCTGGAAGCGCTGGGTGGATTATAGGGGCCTGTGGCTTGAACCCCCTGTGGAGCAGGCTGATCTTCCTGAGGTGGGATGATAGGTGCAGAGAGTATGGGGGAGAGGGGCATGGGCGCTTGGGAGGAGGGTGTGCATATGCTGGGACTACGTGTTTCATATGTTTTTATTGCTGTGTGTGGGTAGAACCTGGTGGGTTTGTGAGACTCGGGAAGAGAGAATTGGGGGAGAGTTGGGGGGGGCAGGGGTAGCGGGGAGAGGGGGGGTGTTTCAGTTTTATGTGATTCTCCCTTAGCCTGTTTGCACTTACAAAGAAAAAGTCGACTGCCGTTCAGATGATGTAATATGTCTTTTTTCACCTGCAGTTATCCCTAGGATGCAGGGTCCTGCATAATATGTGCAATCTGACAATAACATTTGTTTTAACCTTATCGCTGCGGCGCGAATTCCGCCGCAGTGCTGAGATTCCAATCGCGGGCGTGGTCATGACGGCTCCCAGCCGTCATCAGCACACGCCCACCGTGACTCATGACTGCCAGGAGCCGTCATGAGCATGGAAGAGGTTAAAAAAAATGTTGTCTTACAATATAAGATTACCAGAGCACCTCCATTTCACAAAAGGCACAAGGACCAACCCGGAGCTTTCTGTTAATATTTTCCACACAAAGGACCACACCTAAGTAAGTTTTCCTGTGAAATTATTTACAGTGATATACAGCATCAGGTCACCACCTAATAATATCAGCGGCATCAAGACAGCATCTGATGATCAGTTGATATCAAAGTGTAATAATATGATGAGTAGACCAGCTGAGGAAGTTTTCATGTAGGTTTATTTAAGTAGTAAGTTGTACAAAGAATACAAAAAGCTCTAGAAGAGATGACCACCTAGAACTATATGCTGTAAATGGTGACATACGAAGGATTCTACAAGATAGTGGCATGAATATCCTCACAACTTACTCATTGCTGCTCAATGAGAATACAATTTCTCAATTGCTGATACTTGAACCGATTTCAACTGTTTCCCTGCACAAAATGCCTGCACGTAGCTTCACACGCTACCCAAAGGAAAATGGCTGTCATGTTGCGTAAGAAACAATGGTTGATCTGCCAACAAAGGCTTCTCAGACTAAGATGGCTGCCTTGCTGCATAAGGGTAATGGCTACAGTGTCAGCTCCTGCACAGTGGCAAAACCATCAGCTTCAAAACAAGTCAAAGAGAACGGACTTTCCGAAATACTTCCCAGATCAAGATTACTGCCACTCTATGTAAAGGTGATGGCAGCAACATCAGTTCTTAGCTCCTGCACAATGGCAACAATATCGGTTCCAGCACAATTTAAAGAAGAAATGATTTACTTGGTTCACAAGCCCTTCACAAACCAACATGGCTGTCACGTTGCATACAGTGTGACAACAGCAATTGCCCATTTCAAAGATATCCAAACTGCTCTCCCCATCTCGTTTCCAAATTCAAAAAATCAAATCAAATCAAATTCTTTATTCAGTTTGGTTAAAACCATAAAAGACACAACATCTGTGAAAATAGTGCTCATGATAGCCTATATATAAGAACATAAGGCACAGAAAAAATCAATAAATATGCAATTACTAAAACATTCAATTACTCATTCCAGTTGTTCCGTATAATAATGATAGCTCGTAAATACCTGTAGGAAAGTGCCCCTTTTTGCAAGGCTAACTCTCACTATTTACCTGACACATGATGCACTTTCACTTGGTATGCCCTGGGTCCCTGCCAATCAGGTTCCGCGGGCCTGTGTTCTTTCCAAAAACTGTACCTTTGTATCCACAATTGGCACATCTCTGGCTACAGGTAAGCCCTTTGTAAAAGGTACCATGGGTACCAAGAGCACTATGACCAGGGATCACCTCTAAGGGCTGCAGCACCTATTGTGCCACCCTTAGATGCCCTGTAACTTAATGCACACACATTGCAGTTGCAGGCTGCGTATTTTGGTTCACAAAAAAGTGTAGAGACAACATGGCACACATTCCTGTGTGCCAGACCTGCAACCCACTGTCTGATGTTTAGGTAAGTCACCCCATTAGCAGGGTCCACCAGCGTCCCCAGATGAGGGTACAGTGGCATGAGCCCTGTGCTCCTACACTGTCTAAGTCCATTCTTGTAAGTGAAGTAAAGCCATAAAGAGTATATGGTCTGGGAGTTGGTCATTATGAACTCCACAGCTCCAGAAAGACTTTACTAAAACCTGGGACGTTTGGTAGCAAACTTCTCAACACATTAAACTCACACTGATGCCAGTGTGGGAATTGATGTACAATGCCCACAGAGGGCATCTTAGAGATGCCCCTTGAAAAACGACCAGCCCTGATGTGGTTCTTGAAAGGCTACCTGCCATTTTCCACCACCATATAATGAGGAAAAATAGAGACTGTCCACACCTCATAGAATGAACAATGATTCAAAAGAAACTACAAGTGTAACTTAATGACACCTGTAAAGGTACTTTTATTTATACCCACTATTCGTAATTTTTATATTTCTAGGAAAAAATGTTTTTAAGAACAAGAAAAAGATGAACCACACAATCAACACAGTGATTATACAAATGTGAACAATTATAAACAACAACAATTCATGAAATACGTGAATACACAGGACAGAAAAATAAACAGATTTAGTGATTCATGGTTACACATAAATTGCTGTTTTGAGACAACCAAAGCGAAGTGAAAGAGCAAGAGCTTCTACAATATTCATTCATTAGCATAGGCACATTTAATGTTTTTGATACGCTCTTGCAAAGTGCCGACTGTTAGACGGGGACCTGGAGGGTCGGCCGAGCACAAGGGGAGAGGCCTCCGGTGAGGGCCGTCTCCAGCGATCGTACAGACGAGTAACTTCCCCCCCACAGATGGACGCCACACGAAGATCAGCTTAACACCTTTTATAGGCAATTCTTTGAGTAAGGTGGTACGATACAAGGAGATTAGGACACGATGATCCTCTCAATTCTAGTCTCTATTAGGCGAAGGGGGTAGCGGGACAGTCTTGGTACCTACAGGTACTGAGGTGAAACGGTGGTGGCTCACAATCCTCGAGCTCGGCGTTCAGACGGGTCAGACCGCGGCAGCGCCAGCAGGTCCCGAAGAGGTCGTAGGTGGCAACGGGCCGCGGCAGCGCCAGCAGGTCCCAACGAGGATGACGGTTACAACGGGCCGCGGCAGCGCCAGCAGGTCCCACGAGGATGAAGGTTGCAGAAGGCCGCGGCAGCGCCAGCAGGCAGGACAATAGTTCACAAGGCAGGGCTGCGGCAGCGCCAGCAGTCCGTCAAGGATGAGTTCTTCTCGGTGTCTCTCGACTCCAGGATACAACTGCCTTCCTGCTCTGGGGCTGCCTCAGTTATAGGTCTGGCGCCCTTTGATGTCCGGACCCTCGCACTGGGAGGTCGGGAGGTCCGGGATGAGGGAGTCCAGACACCCAGCAGGGGGGTGGAGCCAGCACCCGGGGAGGCTGGGGGCGATCGGCCCCTGGCGGGGGGAGAGCCATCGACACTTCTTTCTCCCATTAACCTGCCAAGTGGTCCGTTCACCTCCTGGGTGGATGGTGGTGCCGGGATGTCGGGGCCCGGCCAGGCCCAGGGTTGGGGTCGAGCCGAGGCCACGCGGCCGCGTAGTGCAGTGTCCAAGATGGCGGCTGGGCCGGGCAATGGGGTTGACGGGGGCCTGGGCCCGTGGCACAGAGATGTCCGGGGGCAGGCGTCCCGGAGGGGGACGGGTTGCGGGTTGCTTCTGCGGGTAGCCCCCGGAGAGCCGATGTCTGGGCCCTGTCATTCGGGGAGGGAGCGAGCCCTTCGTGGGGCCTGTCCAACATGCGTCCCCCCCAGCTGAAGGCGGGGAGAGTCCCCCATCCTCTTGGGGACTCTCCTCGTCGAGGCGGAAAAAGCGGGACAGGCCATCCGCGTTGGCGTGGTCTTGGCCAGGGCGATGCTCCACAGTGAAGTCCATCCCCTGCAGGGAGATGGACCATCGCAATAGTTTGGGGTTCTCTCCCCGCATTTGCATTAGCCATTGCAGGGGCCGATGATCTGTTTGTACCCGGAAGTGGGTTCCGAAGAGGTAAGGCCGGAGCTTCTTGAGGGCCCATACTACTGCGAAGGCCTCTCGCTCAATGGTACTCCAGCGCTGTTCTCGGGGCAGGAGGCGTCTGCTGAGGAAGGCCACTGGTTGGTCGACTCCCTCGGGGTTCAGTTGGGAGAGGACGGCCCCGATGCCATGGTCTGAGGCATTAGTCTGGACGATGAACTCACGGCTGTAGTCGGGGGCCTGGAGCACAGGGGCGGTGCACATGGCGGCTTTCAGCCTCTCGAAGGCCGCTTGACAGTCGGGGGTCCAGTTGACGGTTTTTGGGTTGGTCTTGGATGTGAGTTCCGTGAGGGGCCGAACAATGCTGCCATAGTCCTTCACGAACCGCCGATAGTATCCGGTGAGCCCCAGGAAGGCTCGGACCTCGGTTTGAGTTACGGGGGGCCGCCAGGACTGGATGGCAGCGATCTTGAGCTGGAGGGGGGCCACCAGACCGCTCCCCACTTGGTGTCCGAGGTAGGTCACGGACCCCTGGCCTATTTGGCACTTGCTGGCCTTGATTGTGAGGCCGGCCTGTTGGAGGGCCTGCAGGACCCCTCGGAGGTGGCGGAGGTGGTCAGACCAGTGGCGGCTATACACCGCGATGTCGTCCAGGTATGCGGCGCTGAACTCTTCGAGGCCCGCCAATACCTGGTTCACAAGTCGTTGAAACGTGGCTGGAGCGTTTTTCATGCCGAAGGGCATCACTCTGAAATGGTAGTGTCCATCCGGGGTGGAGAAAGCGGATCGTTCTTGTGCCCTGGGGGTGAGGCCGATCTGCCAGTAGCCCGCCGTCAGGTCGAAGATGCTGAGGTAGCGGGCCGCCCCCATGCGGTCAACTAGTTCGTCGGCTCGGGGGATGGGGTGAGCGTCGGTTCGGGTGACAGCATTCAGACCCCGATAGTCGACGCAGAACCGGAGCTCGGGTGTGGTGCCCGGGGCCTCAGCTTTGGGGACCAGTACAACCGGGCTGGCCCAGGGGCTGTCCGAGGGTTCGATGACTCCGAGGGCGAGCATCTTGGAGACTTCTTCTTGGATGCAGGTGCGTACCCGATCTGGTACTCGGTACGGCCGGTGTCGGATAGGAGGACTGTCGCCAGTGTCCACGTCGTGCAGGCACCAGGGGGTGACCCCGGGTGTGAGGGAGAATAGGCGTGCAAATTGCAGCAGGAGGGCCCGACAGTCTTGGCGCTGCTCCGGGGTCAGGGCCTCGGAGAGTTGGACCCCGTCCACTGAACCATCTTTTTCCCCGGTCCCCAGCAGGTCAGGGAGGGGCTCGGAGTCCTCTTCAGCTCCACTGTCTGTGGCCATCAGCAGGCTGAGCTCCGAGCGCACGAAGTGGGGTTTGAGTCTGTTGGCGTGGAGGACCCGGAGGGGGTTCCGGGGGGATTCCATGTCGATGAGGTAGGTGACGGGGCTCTTACGCTCGATCACCTTGAAGGGCCCCGTCCACCTGTCCTGTAAGGCACAGGGTTCGATGGGGGACATCACCCACACCTGCTGGCCAGGCTCGAATTCGATGGAGGAGGCATGTTGATCGTACCACTTCTTCATGTCCTCCTGACTGGCCTCAAGATTGGCTTTGGCGAGCTCTCTGAATCGCCGGGTCTGATTGCGGAGGGTCAGGAGGTACTTGTAGACGTCTGGAGGGGTGTTCAGGGGGGCCATTTCCCACTCCTCCTTAACTAGGCTGAGAGGCCCGCGAACAGGGTGTCCGTACAGGAGTTCGAAGGGGCTGAAGCCGAGGGACTTCTGGGGGACTTCTCGGTAGGCGAAGAGGAGGCACGGTAGTAGCACGTCCCACTGGCGGCGTAGGGGTTCTTCCAGCCCCATGATCATCCCCTTGAGAGTGCGGTTGAATCGCTCGACCAGTCCGTTTCCTTGCGGGTGATAGGGGGTTGTGAATCGGTAGGTGACTCCGCACTGTTGCCATAGGGATTTCATATATTTTGAAATAAAGTTCGTGCCCCTGTCACTGACGACCTCCCTGGGGAAGCCCACTCGAGAGAAGATCCCCATTAAGGCTCGCCCTACCACGGGGGCTGTTACAGTTCGAAGGGGAATCGCCTCAGGATAGCGGGTGGCGTGGTCCACCAGGACCAGGATGAAGCGATGCCCTTGTGCTGTTCGGGGGTCCAGGGGCCCCACAATGTCTATTCCCACCCTTTCGAACGGGGTGGTCACAACGGGGAATGGTTGCAGGGGTGCCTTGAGTTTGCGGCCGCTCTTCCCGCTGGCCTGGCAGGTCGGGCAGGACCGGCAGTGGTTGGAGACGTCATTTCTCATTCTCGGCCAGTAAAAGTGAGTCACCAGGCGGTTGTATGTTTTGTCTTGCCCCAAGTGTCCAGCCAGGGGGACATCATGGGCCAGGTTCAAAAGGAAGTCTCTGAAGCGGAGGGGCACCACCAGCACTCGACTGGTCCCCAGCTCCGCTACTCTTTGTTCGCTGTACAGTAGGTCATTGTCCCAATAGATCCAGTGGGCCCCTGCGGTGTCTCCTGCGCTCTGGGCGAGCGCTTGCTGTCGCAGTCCCTCGAGGGAGGGACATGTCTTTTGCTCTTGCCGGAATTGTTCTTGGGTGGGCCCCCCTTCCTGACGCCACTGAGCCAGGTCCGGAAGGTCTTGGGGCTGAGCGGGCTCTTCTTGGGATTGTTCCGGGTTGTCGGTAGGGATGGAGTCTCCCTCCGGAGCGATCGGGGGAGGAGGTGCTGGCCATGCGGGTTCTTCAGATCTAGGGATGGTGTCGGCGGCCATGGACCGGGTTGTTACGCACGCCCAGCCTGGGAGGCCTAACATCCCCAGGTGCTCTCTTCTTTCAACGGCTGCCCACGGGGAACTCTCGAGATCGTTCCCCAGGAGGCAGTCCACGGGGGCATCGTCGCGGACAGTCACTTTTAGCATCCCGGACACTCCTCCCCATTCGAAGGGGACGCAGGCCATCCGACACAGGCTCTCCGAATTGTCGGCCGATCGGACGGGGCAAAGAACATTTGGCAGGATTTGTTCTGGGGTCACCAGGTGACAACGGACGGCCGTCACACTGGCCCCTGTGTCACGCAGGGCTTCGGCCTTACGCCCATTTATGTTCACCCACTGGCTGTACTTCCTGGTGTTGGCTGGTAGGGGAGCCCGCGGGATCAGGTCTCTCCCCCCTAGGCAGGCCAGGGTCATGGCGGCAGGTTCCCACTCGGGCTGCTCCTGCTCGTACTCTTCAGGTCCTTCGGAGACTTGCTCTTCTCCTAGGGCGGCGGCAGCCACCTGGCGGGGCCCGGGGGTCTGGTTCTTTGGGCAGGTCGGGTCACTGGCATAGTGGCCGACTCGCTGGCATCGATGACACGTAACGTTGGCTCGGAACCCCGGCGCATCGGGGGGTTGCCCCGGCCGGCCGGGGGCGGGGTGTAGTTTGCGGGAGCGGCTGGGACGGCGTCTCTCCCCCGGCCCGGGCCTCCTCCTCCTCCTCGGGGACGATGATGACCTTGGTTGGTTCTGTTCTGCTCGTTGGGCCCACTTCGGGCCACTCGGGTGCTCTCCCATCGGTCAGCCTCGGCGGCGAGCTGCCGGGGGTCAGTCAATTTACTGTCGAGGAGGTGCTGCCTGAGCTCGACGAAGCAGTTGTTGGAGAGGTGCTCCCACACAATGAGGTTGAAGAGCTGTTCGTAGGTTGTTACGTTGCTACCCTTGATCCATCCCTCGAAGGCTCGGCTGAAATAGTTCACATATTCTATCCAGGTTGTACCCGGGATGCGGGTGCAGTTGCGGAACCTCTGGCGGTACATCTCGGACGTCAGCCCATATCGACTGAGGAGGGCGGCCTTCATGTGGTCATAGGACGTCATTTGATGGTCCGGAAGCTGCAGCAGGGCATCACGGCCTTCATTGACGAATCTCCCACATAGACCGGCTCCCCAGTCACTTCGAGCGATCCGGTGGGCAGTCATGGCGATCTCGTAGGCCTTGAACCACTGCTGTATGTCGTCGTTCCGAAAATATTCCCGGACCACATCTTTGGGGATGTGGACCTTCTGTTCGGTAGTACCTGGGGGGCGCGGTTGTTCGGGCACCCCTAGGTCTTTGTTCTGTTTGCGCATCTCTATCTCCGCTAGCTTGCACTCGTGTTCGTATGCCAGTCTTTTTTCTTCGAGTTCTCTCTGTCTCTGCTTCTCCTCTTGCTCTTCTTGGAGCCGTAAGTGTTCTAAGTTCATTTTTTGTTCTGCCAGTTTCAATTCTCCGTCTAATTTGAGCCGTGCCAGCTCTAACTCGTGAAGTCTATTTTTCTCTATTTCTCGGATCTCTTCCCGGGAGAGATCCGTTCTCCTTTCTTCTGTCAGAGTGGTGTTTGGTTCCGGGGCTTCGGCGGTATTCGTCTCTGCCCAGGATTCTAGGGCGTGTTTGAAGTCCTCTTTCGTGCTCAGACCGGTGGTAGCAATGCCTAGTTCTATGCAAAATTGTTTTAGCTCTCGGTGGTTGTACTCTTCCAGTTTTTCCATCTGGAATTTCTCTGCAGATCCGCTCTCTCTGGTCGTCATTGTGGATTAGTCGTAGGGTGAGTTACTCTCTGTACGGTTACGCGTTGGTTCGGATCGCGCCGCTGGCCACCAATGTTAGACGGGGACCTGGAGGGTCGGCCGAGCACAAGGGGAGAGGCCTCCGGTGAGGGCTGTCTCCAGCGATCGTACAGACGAGTAACTTCCCCCCCACAGATGGACGCCACACGAAGATCAGCTTAACACCTTTTATAGGCAATTCTTTGAGTAAGGTGGTACGATACAAGGAGATTAGGACACGATGATCCTCTCAATTCTAGTCTCTATTAGGGAAAGGGGGTAGCGGGACAGTCTTGGTACCTACAGGTACTGAGGTGAAACGGTGGTGGCTCACAATCCTCGAGCTCGGCGTTCGGACGGGTCAGACCGCGGCAGCGCCAGCAGGTCCCGAAGAGGTCGTAGGTGGCAACGGGCCGCGGCAGCGCCAGCAGGTCCCAACGAGGATGACGGTTACAACGGGCCGCGGCAGCGCCAGCAGGTCCCACGAGGATGAAGGTTGCAGAAGGCCGCGGAAGCGCCAGCAGGCAGGACAATAGTTCACAAGGCAGGGCTGCGGCAGCGCCAGCAGTCCGTCAAGGATGAGTTCTTCTCGGTGTCTCTCGACTCCAGGATATAACTGCCTTCCTGCTCTGGGGCTGCCTCAGTTATAGGTCTGGCGCCCTTTGATGTCCGGACCCTCGCACTGGGAGGTCGGGAGGTCCGGGATGAGGGAGTCCAGACACCCAGCAGGGGGGTGGAGCCAGCACCCGGGGAGGCTGGGGGCGATCGGCCCCTGGCGGGGGGAGAGCCATCGACACTTCTTTCTCCCATTAACCTGCCAAGTGGTCCGTTCACCTCCTGGGTGGATGGTGGTGCCGGTATGTCGGGGCCCGGCCAGGCCCAGGGTTGGGGTCGAGCCGAGGCCACGCGGCCGCGTGGTGCAGTGTCCAAGATGGCGGCTGGGCCGGGCAATGGGGTTGACGGGGGCCTGGGCCCGTGGCACAGAGATGTCCGGGGGCAGGCGTCCCGGAGGGGGACGGGTTGCGGGTTGCTTCTGCGGGTAGCCCCCGGAGAGCCGATGTCTGGGCCCTGTCATGCGGGGAGGGAGCGAGCCCTTCGTGGGGCCTGTCCAACACCGACGCGTTTCAGGTTCGAGTCAAACGTGTTCGAACCCTCATCAGGGCTTTGTAAATTGTCTGTAGTAATCAGGCTCCTGAGAACTGATCGATGGACAGGGGGCGGCACCTCAAGGGTTTAATTCTCTATGTGCACCGTCCGGCGCCTCTTAGAGGGAGGAGGTCGAGGTTGTATATCTTTAAATCCTTGCGTCTTGTGTTCAAAGTGAAAAGGTTTCCCGTCTACAATGGTTTTTGAAGGAATTCCACAGTGCGAGGCTTCTACACGAATGCCAGGCATTCGTGTAGAAGCCTCGCACTGTGGACATCAACTGTCTTAGGACAGCGCGCCTCGTACACGGAGCTCAATTCAAGCACTCCGTGCATGATCCCTGGGCCGCCACGACACACGCCGCTAACCCAGGTAGGAGAATTCCTTCAAAAACCATTGTAGACGGGAAACCTTTTCACTTTGAACACAAGACGCAAGGATTTAAAGATATACAACCTCGACCTCCTCCCTCTAAGAGGCGCCGGACGGTGCACATAGAGAATTAAACCCTTGAGGTGCCGCCCCCTGTCCATCGATCAGTTCTCAGGAGCCTGATTACTACAGACAATTTACAAAGCCCTGATGAGGGTTCGAACACGTTTGACTCGAACCTGAAACGCGTCGGCACTTTGCAAGAGCGTATCAAAAACATTAAATGTGCCTATGCTAATGAATGAATATTGTAGAAGCTCTTGCTCTTTCACTTCGCTTTGGTTGTCTCAAAACAGCAATTTATGTGTAACCATGAATCACTAAATCTGTTTATTTTTCTGTCCTGTGTATTCACGTATTTCATGAATTGTTGTTGTTTATAATTGTTCACATTTGTATAATCACTGTGTTGATTGTGTGGTTCATCTTTTTCTTGTTCTTAAAAACATTTTTTCCTAGAAATATAAAAATTACGAATAGTGGGTATAAATAAAAGTACCTTTACAGGTGTCATTAAGTTACACTTGTAGTTTCTTTTGAATCATTGTTCATTCTATGAGGTGTGGGCAGTCTCTATTTTTCCTCATTATATTACGGTCCAGCCCCCCTCAGTCCCGCCAAAGGACCTGACTCCTTCTGTTCGCCATTTTCCGCCACCAGACATGTTTTGGAACCTTGAGTAGAAAACATCCACTCTCTGTGTCCAGCAACAAAACCCATCCTGGGCCTAGGTGTCATGACTCCTACCCCAGGGTGGGTTGGGTCCACGAAAGGGTAAGCTTTAAAAGCCTGCCCACTTTGTACGATGTCCCTGCCTTTTGCTTCCCCCAGCAACTGGCTCCCACTAGTTCTAATCCCCACTTTGTGTGGGAGTATCAGCATGAAAAACTAAGCTAGGAGGAGAGGTGTGCCCACCTTTGCCAACTCCACCCCTCAGGTGGGGGAGGCGAGGTGAAGCGCACATGTCAGTCCCCTTCAGCTTAGAGATGAGGGGACCCAACAAATTAGGAAGAGACTAATGCTCTCCTCCCACTGGAGAGTGGCATAATAGGGGGTGTACTCACCCCAAGGAAAAGACCCACTGGTCCTGACCTGCACACCCCTGCAACGCCCCTACATTTATTATTTAGGGGCAACTCTGAACTCTACCTCCTGAGATTTGAGGAAGAAAGAAGGACCGAAGAGCCATGCTGACCCAGGAAGAATAGGACACCTATTGCTTTGGCCCCAGCCGTACCGGTCTGGCCCAACTTCAACCTGCCTACAGCGAGAACCCCGGCGAGTTCAGCAGTGAGCAACCCCCAGAGCCCAGCGGACCTGCCCTGAACTCATCTAAGAGACTCTGTCTCCCTTGAGCACCGGATTTTCTCAACCCCACTAGGAGGTCTCCATTGATCCTGACCTAGGATCTGGTGATCCCCGAGCTCCCTCAAGCTTCAAGATGATGCCTGCAGCCTCAACCTTAAGGGTCCCCCTTGACCTGATAAGAAGAAACTGATGCCAAAAGACACCCCTGCACCTGATGCCCCAGAGCCTTGGGTGCCCCAAACGATGGTGTCCAGGCATCCCCCAAGATCCCAACTTACCTCTACAGCCGGTGGTCGCCTCCAGGAAGTCGCCCTGGCCGAGCCTGCAATGTCTTTGCCAAACCGAAGATCTCCATTGACATCCACTTGGTCCCTGACATCGCCTTGGCAACCTGCACCCGGCCGCTGTTATACATTACCTCTGGAGGGACTCTAACAACAAACACAGTCACTCTGCTACCAAGTGCCAATAGACATGGGTAACAGGGAAGAAAGGCACTGAGACAGGCACAGACATGTGGGCATGGAGGAACAGTCCGTTGGGCATGGAAGCACATATGGACAAACAGGTAGGGATTCTTGGGAACTTGGGCAGCAGAGAGGCACTAGCCCCTGATCCAAGGTGAAGCTTGGCAAAGGGGCAAGAAAGCACAGATGCTGGACATGGAAGCAAAGAAACATGTACACAGCGGCACAGAGCTACGAACACTGGCCTTCAAAAGCCAGTTACTCCTCACCTCCTGATGTCTCTGTTTTCTCAGAATCCATATTACCCTCCCACTTTCCTTTTAAAAAGGTTTAAATATGATTACTAGGGGGCGTGGCCAAGATGGCGAGCTAGGAGGACGCTTTCCTCGTGAGCTCCCGAGGCCCCGGAGCCTTTGCACCGCCAGTCACCGCTGATCTCCCCCGGATCGAGCGGGAGGCAGTGCCCAGCACCGGTGAGCGAACGCCGACGCGACCAGGGGATCCCCGGTGCCCTCCAGGACACAGCGGAGCCGGGCTGGAGCGATCCCCGGAAAGGAGGCCTGCCGCCAAGCCGGAAGACGCCTGAAGGTCATCCTACGGAGCCCGCCAGTGGAGCAACCGGGAGCCCTAGTAGAGCTGCGGGGACTGTCGGAGGGGAGGCGCCCCCAGAGCGAGCCGAAGCGAGGCAGCGGAGAAGCATCACGCAGCGGACCGTCGCAGCGCCGACCGAGGACTTACGAGGCGGACCCAGGGAGATCCAGCTACGCGACCCCGAGGATCCGGAGGGCCGAGAGGCCTACCCCGGGGCGCCGGCTTCTGGAGCCCTCCACTGCGCCCCAAACAGTCTGGAGAATCGGCGCAGTGACCGGAGGGCGCTCCAAGACACCCTGAGTAGCCCGAGCGAGATACGGGGGCCCGCCCCGACATAACTCTCAAGCGGGCCCCGGTGGGCCTATGGAGCGGCGGCGACGCTCAGATCGAGGGCCCTGACTGCCAGGGGGCCCTCCCTCCTTCGCCACACATAACACCGGAGCTGGACTGTGACGCTGAGACCCCCCGGCGAGGACCTTAAGGGTGACGAGCTATTTGCCTGGGCAGGACATTGTGTGGCACGAGAACTGCGGTGAGGAGCACCGGCCTCAAGGGGGATAGGCCTACGCCATTCATACTGTGACACGGAGGGGGGCTACCCACATCCTTCCAAGCGGACTATACTGCTGCATCTACTCCGGAGGTACAGAGGAAGGGCCGGGCGACGCCCCACTTTGGCGTGGACACGACGGTGTGGCCCAGCTACCATTGACCCTGGACGCTCTCCTCCGCGTGGTGGGGCAGAGGTGGTGCCCTGCTGTCGGTGGCGGACAGACGCACCCGCCCTGGGGAGACGACGCGGGAGTCTGAGAGGCCCCGCAGCTGCGACCAAACCGCGGAGTGATGCACCAGGGAGTGCTGACACGTGCATCTCGGCCCCACGCTGCTCAGGACCTTATCAGTGCCCTCTACATCGCGGAACGCTCCCGCTGCTACGATGTCTGGCAACCGAGGGGGTAAGAAAGGTCAGCGCACCTTGCCTGATATGCTGAGCAGGGCTGCCCCAAGGCAAGATAGGAACCAGCCTGCCCCGAGCCCTCCATCCAGCTCTCGAGGGGCAGAGGGAGGGGAACCTCCAGTGACCCGATCGTTTCTAGAGTCGCTGTTCAGCACCCTCAGGGAGGACTTCCAAGCGCTGAAGCAGGAGGTGGCGGGCGAGGTCCGTGAGGTGCGAAGGGAGGTCGATTCCCTTGGTGAGCGTGTAACCGCTATAGAAGAGACTGGCCACACCCGCGACGATGAGATAACGCACCTGCAGCAGGAGCTTCTACGGCTCAGAGACCAACAAATTGACCTCCAGGCCCACGCAGAAGATCTCGAGAACAGGTCCAGGCGCAACAACATTAGAGTCCGGGGCGTCCCATCTGGAGAAGAAGGGGAGGACGTGGCCGCTTACCTGGGAGATATGTTTCGCGACATCTTGGGGGAACCTGGAGACTTCCCGGTGAGGATTGACAGGGCACACAGAGTAGGCCTGCCGCGACGGGCTTCGGCACCAGCCCCAGACATCTTAGCCTTCCTGCCAGACTTCCCCTTGAAGGAACGGATCCTGCGCGAGGCTCGACGTCGGCAACCGCTAAGTTTCCGGAGTCATCAAGTGGCGCTGTTTCAGGACTTATCTACGATTACCCTTCAAAAGCGCAAATCCTTCAAGATCGCCACAGACTTCTTGAGAGAACATGGTACGCAGTACTCCTGGGGCCATCCTTTCCGGCTAATCTTTCGCTGGAACGGAACTTTGCATCAGCTCCGGTCCCTTCAGGACACTTGCGAGGTGCTGGGGATCACGGCGACGGACAACGACACTCCCACACCTTCCCGCCGACGCACCACCAGAGATGGGTGGCAGACTGTCCGACGGCGCCGGCCCACTAACTTACCATCGAGACCTGACTCACCCACGTCAGAGCTGAAATGGACAGCGCGATAATGGTGGTATCTAGAGACACATCGTCTGGTGATATGGCCCTGACGGCCTGAGCACACTCCGGGGGGAGATCTTGATGGCCTCATCTTCACAGCAGGTGCGAGGGTTCCGGGGGGGAGGGGGCGGCGGGGGGGTGCAGGAAGTGGCTAGACGTCCACACGAATAACTTACCGCAGACTTGTCCGATAAGGACCGGACTGGGACAATGTTCCTCGTTCGAGGGAAGTTGGGATGGGGGGACGTTGGGGGAACGGGTGGGGTGCGGGAGGAGGGTGGTTGGGATCGGGGGGCTCGAAGTTTGGGGTGGGGTGGCCGGGTGTTGGGTTGGTTGAGGGACGTTTGGGGGGGACTTTGGAATTTGTGCTGGCTTATCATGTTTTACTGCTGTTTTTGCTATGACCTCGCACCGCACGTACTGAGTTGCGGGTATTGTGCTATTGGGCTCTTGCATTTGTTCGGCTTTACGCCGTTGATACACACGGCGATCACTGCCGACATAGACTAATTGAACGCTTTTCTTGGGACGACAACTCATGGCCCTTAAGATAGTCACCCTCAACGTGAAGGGACTGAACAACCCGGTCAAGCGTAGAGCGATATTATCCCTACTTGAGAACACCCAGGCAGACATCTGTCTTTTACAGGAGACTCACCTCCTAGCTCGAGACTGCCTTAGGATGAGATCACCGAAATTCCCAGTACAGCTTTTTTCCTCAGGGCCTACTAAGACGGCAGGGGTCGCAATCTTAATATCTAGAACATTTAGGGGAGAGGTCCTGCACAAAGTTGCGGAACAGAAGGGGAGGTTCCTTGCTTACAGGGTCAAGCTGGGGGGCTTCTTGTTCACTGTGGGTTCCATCTATAGCCCGAATGACCGCCAAGACCTGTTCCTACACTCTGCCCTCGAAAACATAGCGACTACACCGGACAGACACATGATCATTGGGGGGGACTTGAATATGGTCTTTGATTCGCTCTTGGACAGATCTGCGCAGCGACGCCCACACGCCGGGGAGTTCTCGCAGCTGAGTCACTCCCGCCTAGGTGATCTCGATATGCAGGATTTATGGAGACGCCTGCACCCCACCACTCGGGCCTATTCCTACTACTCCCACGCGCACAGAACATACGCGAGATTAGATCATATCCTAGTTACGGGACCGATGGCCGCACTGGCGACGGCCTCCGACATAGGGGTTCTCACGTTGTCGGATCATGCCCCGGTGTCGGGTTCCTTTCAACTGCCGCCGGTACCATCCTCTCGGGGAGTCTGGCGCCTCAGAGACACCCTGTTGCATAAGCAGGCGGTGGTGAAGCAGATACGCGACGCGATTACTGAATACCGGTCCCATAACGATAATGGGGATACCACCCGGGCGACACAGTGGGCCGCCTTGAAGGCGGTGCTCCGTGGAGAATTCATCGCCACCTCGTCTGCGGAGAATAGAGAACGACAACAAATAAGGGATGAGCTTACAACCAAGGTGCGGGAGCTGGAACAGATGCATCAGAGAACGGGGGCCCCCAGAATTTGGAGGCAGCTTAAGGCAGCCCGCAAAATGCTCTCCGCGCTGGATGTGGACAGAGCGGAATATGCGGCGCTGCGCCTGAAACATGCGTATTACACTGGCGGCGATAGGTGCGGCCGCCTCCTCGCGAACAAGCTCCGGATGAAACATCAGCGTCAACGGGTTACGGCACTGTCGATTCCCGGCGGAGCGACGGCTACGGAGGACCCTCATATTGCGGAGGGATTCCGCCGATATTATGCCGACTTATACGCGGGCGAACCTCCCTCGGCATTGGCTGAGGCTGATTACCTCGAATCGGTCGAGCTCCCTGCTCTCACCCCGGAACAGGCGGAACACCTGGAGCGGGACATCCGGCCAGAGGAGGTGATTGCGGCTATCTCCCGTCTTAAGCATGAGAAGGCCCCGGGACCCGATGGTTACACCCCACTTTTCTACAAGACGTTCTGCCAAGAACGGGTCCCACTGTTGACGCGTCTCTATAACTCCTTCGCGGAACCGGGAGCTATCCCTCCGGATTTGCTCCGGGCGACGGTATCGGTTATTCCCAAGCCAGGGAAAGACAGGACTGAGTGCGGATCCTACCGGCCAATCTCGTTGTTGAACGTGGACCTCAAGCTCTACACAGGGATCCTGGCAACTAGTCTGGCGCAATATCTGCCGGGACTTGTGGACCCGGATCAAGCTGGGTTTGTCCCCGGTCGGCAAACAGTGGACAACACTAAGAGAGTGGTACACATCCTAGAGAAGGCCTCTCGCGTCCCTGGGGAACGCATGTTATTGTCGGTCGACGCGGAGAAGGCGTTCGACCGTGTGCGCTGGTCTTACCTTGAAAGAGTGCTTTGCAAAATGGGTATAGGGGAGAAATTCAGCACCCTCATATTTAACTGTTATAAACACCCAGCCGCGGTGGTGCGGGTGAATGGGTGCAGCTCCGACCACTTTGCGATAGAAAGAGGAACCAGACAGGTGTGTCCACTGTCCCTGCTTCTTTTCGCCCTTTACATGGAGCCGTTTGCTCAGAGGGTTCGTCAGAACCCGAAGGTGACTGGCGTCCGGATGGGGGGCTACATTCACACCATTAGCCTGTACGCGGACGGCGTGATCCTCATGCTTGATGACCCGTGGGAGGCTCTCCCGGCCTGCATCGCCGAGATGGACGTCTTCGCCACGGTAGCGGGCTTCAAAATGAATATGAGGAAATCGTCTGCCCTGGACCTCTCGCTGTCCACTGCAACGAGACTTGAGTTACAGAGGCGCTTCCCCATGAGTTGGTCTACAGATCTGATCCCGTACTTGGGTATCTTATTGGCACCCTCCTTGCCCGCCATGGTGACGGCGAATTACACGGCATTAGGCAGAAAGATGAAGGAGGAACTGTCCCGCTGGAACAAGGGCACATTGTCGTTGTTGGGACGGATCGCCCGGTGAAGATGACTCTCTTGCCGCAGGTCCTGTATTTGTTTCGGGCCCTACCACTTCAGCCACCGAAGGGTTGGATCCGACAAGCTCAGGCTGACATCGCCCGCTTTGTCTGGCAGGGTCGCAAACCCAGGCTTAAGAGAGATTTGTCTACACTGGCTCCGGAATCCGGCGGCCTTGGCATACCGGATCTCCACAAGTACTTTCAAGCGGCGCAATTACGGTATTTTGTGGAGTGGAGCAAATGGGAATCTGACAGACACTGGCTGTTTCAGGACCAGGCGGTGGCGGGCAGGACCTTACAGGAGATACCCTTCATGTGCAGAGCTCATCGCCCCCCCAATCTTTACGCGTCCTTTGTCACGCAAGTTCCGCTCAAAGTGTGGGATGCCGTGAATGCTACACGGGAACTTACCACTTTCCCGTCGCCGCTTACGCCATTGATTGGGAACCCTGACTTTCAACCCGGGATGGAACCTGGCGCGTTCTCGCTCTGGCGGACTGCCAGATGCTGCGCTTTGTTTCACATGTATGGCTCGGAGGGGATCGTGTCATTCCAGGACCTCAGACGAGATTACCATCTGCCTGAGACTGAGCGTATGCGATATCTACAGGTTCGCCACTGGGCGCTGCAGCAGCAGGTACGGGACCTGGCTGACCGGAAACTTACACCCTACGAGATGTGGCTGGCAACACGCTCCTCGGATGCCAAGCTCGTCTCGGACCTGTACAAACTTTTGCAGCCCCCCACCTTCCACATCCATAACCCTGGATGGGACCGCTGGGAGCGGGAACTGGGGAGGGAATTAAGCCACAAAGAATGGGACGACATTTCCTACCGTGCGCGTCACTCGGCTTACCACACTGGGCTCACCGAGACTTTCACTAAAATAACCACATACTGGTACTACACACCTCAACGACTGCATGAAATGAACCATAACATCCCAGACACCTGTTGGCGCGAGTGCGGACAGACTGGCACACTTACACACATCCTGTGGGACTGTCCGTTGCTGGGTCCCTACTGGAAGGAGGTCTTAGATGAGATTGACCAGTGCTTTGACATTGAACTGCCTCGCTTCCCCGCCTATGTCCTATTAGGGTTACCTAACGGGTTGATGTATCCTCTGAGGTCCAGGAGGGGTAGACAGATAGCGATTGCATTAGGTTCAGCGATACAGAACATACTCATATATTGGCGCACCACCACCACTCCCAACACTATAGGCTGGCTACACAGGTTATGGCACGTTCTGGGTATGGAGAAACTGTCCCTTACGGTGGCGGGCGAGGTGGATAAGCTTGAGGGATTATGACAGCCTTTTCTCACCTTACTACAGTCGGAATTCAAGGAAATTACTTGTCCCCGATACCTCAGGCTCATGCGACTGACATCCCTGACTACTCCGCAGGTTTAGTTGCTCTGAAGGTATCCGTGAAGAGAGGCGCGATCCCACCGCAGAGGTGTAGAAGGCGCGAGACATTCGCTCAGCACAAACGGGGGGGGGGGGGCAAAGGGGGGGAGAGGAGGGAGAGAGGGGGTTCGGGGGGAGGGCAGGGAGGGGGCAGTTGAGGGGGGGTTGTTGGTTTTGGTGTCAGTCGTCATCGCCCTTACGCCTAGCATTGGCTCTACAACATGTTCTGATTGTAATGTCTGATATTCTGATGGCGCTCATGGAACGGAGACTCTGAATAGCACCTCTTTGACGACAAGTTTACACTGTATGTATTGTTTTCCTTGTTTATAACCTTGCAATAAAATGCTTTAAACCTAAATATGATTACTAAATTATTTTTTTCTATTTTCTTGCTACCCAGAGCTTTAGTGGACACAGTCGGTTTCCAAGTGCGGCTCATTCGAGAATCTTTAGCTAAGCTTTTTAAAATCTTTCAAATTTATGTCAGCATCTGACTTCTGGTTTCTGACTAGGAATTATATAAACAGTCAGACATTTCCCTCTGATGAAGACACTATCGCCGGTTCGCATAGCTGCCAAAGTTTCAGATTGCTATGTGTGACATATTTATAATTTCAATGAAATTAAGAGTGACATTTCAACGACTATGAGTGACACTTTCTTGCAAGGAAAAAAATCAAGCAATGAAGATGAGGGAAACATATAAATATCAGAAACTAGACCCATTTGAGCAACGAGAAACTCTAAAAGGCGTTAAAACTGGTGCAAACGAATGTGGCGGCTTACTCAATAATTACAATGAAATTACGAAACTGTCACACATAGCAATCTGAAACCTTGCCAGCTATGCCACTACAGATTGCGTTTCAATAAGTAGCAGGATACAACACAGCTCACGGTAAAGATCAGAAATGAAAATAAAAGTGGGGGAAGCAGTGAATTAATGCAAGAACCAACAATGAATCAGCGCGGGTACACAGAGGAGAAAGGGCAGACGTGGCCTGCACACAAACAGTACATCCAGCAGCCGAAGCCCATGCTCCGTGTACTCAAGAAAATGTCAACAATAAGCATGCTTGCATAACAGTGTGTGATTGTTTCTTTTTGACTATTTCACTTCATTATTAAATTGCATCCATTCCGGATTTAAGAGTGTATTTTTGCTGTGATAGCTGTGGGATCTTGATGCCTGGTATTAGAACAAGTGAGGGCGGCACCAATCATTTTGATTAGTGAGTATGAAATCGACTTGATAAACAAAATAGGCAGCATGTGGGTAGTAGTGAAGGAAATGTGTTTCCCATACACACAGTTTTGCACTGCTGCTGTCCGTGCTGCTTCTGTTTTGTCGGGGCAGAAGCATACCTTACTCCCACCCAGAGGTAGAAAGGTTTGCTCTTCCGCCAACAATGCTGCACTGACTGATGCACGTCGAAACAACTTTGTACTGCAATTTTAAAGTTCAGGAGGATTTCAAGAGAGAAGGAAGGCGGGTTGGGGTGCACAGGGATTTATAGTTTAAGGGGGCGTGCAGGGTGCAAGTTGCCAAAATGCCTGCCGGTCCGGAAGACAAACAAGCATTTGCAATACAATAGGTCTCGCATTATTAAGTTTGAGCTATTGGCATTGCTGAATATTGCAACACCAATTGCAACAAAAGTCTATAAATTGTAGGGCAAAAAAATGTGTATTTACTTTTGTAGCAATGATGGCATGCTGCACTTTAGATGAATATGTTTAAAAGTAAAGTGCGCCATACTGCGATTGCTACAATAGTTAATTGTGGATGCGTTAACAATTGACGTGTGCACTGATGGCTGGTGGTGTGTGCCTGCAGAAATTGTGCACTGATGGGTGGTGCTGTGTGTGCCTGGTGGAAGTGTGCACTGCCGGCTGGTGGTGTGTGTGCGCCTGCTGAAAATGTGCACTGACATCTGGTGGTGTGTGCCTGGTGGAAGCGTGCACTGACGGCTGGTGGTGTTTGTGCCCGGTGAAAGCGTGCACTGATGGCTGGTGGTGTTTATGCCTGGTGAAAGCGTGCACTGATGACTGATGGTGTCTGTGTCTGGTGAAAGTGTGCACTGACGGTGTAGTTGTGTGTGTGGTTGTGTGTGTTTGTGGTTGTGTGTGTGGTTGTGGTTGTGTGTGTTGTGTTTGTGGTTTTGTGTGTGGTTGTGTGTGTGGTTGTGTGTGTGTGTGGTTGTGTGTGTGGTTGTGGTTGTGTGTTTGTGTGTGTGGTTGTGGTTGTGTGTATGTGTGGTTGCGGGTGTGGTTGTGTGTGTGGTTGTATGTGTGTGGTTGTGTGTGGTTGTATGTGTGTGGTTGTGTGTGTGTGGTGGTGTGTGTGTAGTTGTATGTGTGTGGTTGTGTGTGTTTGTGTGTGTGGTTGTGTGTGTGTGTGTGTGGTTGTGTGTGTGGTTGTGTGTGTGTGTGGTTTGGTGCGTGGTTGTGTGTGTGGTTGTGTTTGGTTATGTGTGTGTGGCTGTGGCTGTGTTTGTGGATATGGTTGTGTGTGTGTGGTTGTGTGTGTGTGGTTGTGTGTGGTTGTGTGGTTGGGTGTGGTTGTGTGTGTGTGGTTGTGGGTGTGGTTGTGGGTGTGGTTGTGTGTGGTTGTGTATGTGGTTTTGGTTGTGTGTGGTTGTTTGTGTGTGTGTGGCTGTGTGTGTGATTGTGTGTGTTGCGTTTGTGGTTGTGTGTGTGGTTGTGTGTGTGGTTGTGTGTTTGCTTGTGTGTGTGTGCTTGTGTGTGTGTGTGGTTGTGTGTGTAGTTGTGTGTGTGGTTCTGTGTGTGGTTGTGTGGTTGTGTGTGTGTGGTTGCGAGTGTGGTTGTGTGTGTGGTTGTGTGTGGTTGTGTGTATGTGTATGTGTGGGTGTGGTTGTGTGTATGTGTGGGTGTGGTTGTAGGTGTGGTTGTGTGTGTTTGTATGTGGTTGTGTGTGGTTGTGTGTGTGGTTGTGTGTGTGTGTGGTTGTGTGTGTGTGTGGTTGTGTGTGTGTTTGCTTGTGGTTGTGTGTGTGTGCTTGTGTGTGCTTGTGTGTGTAGTTGTGTGTGTGGTTCTGTGTGTGGTTATGTGTTTATGTGTGTGTGGTTGTGTGTGTGGTTGTGTGTGTGTGGTTGTGAGTGTGGTTGTGTGTGTGGTTGCGTGTGGTTGTGTGTATGTGTATGTGTGGGTGTGGTTGTGTGTATGTGTGGGTGTGGTTGTGTGTGTGTGGTTGTGTGTGTTTGCATGTGGTTGTGTCTGGTTGTGTGTGGTTGTGTGTGTGTGTGGTTGTGAGTGTGTGTGGTGTGTGTGTGTGTGTGTGTATGTGTGTGTGTATGTGTGTGTGTGTGGTTGTGAGTGGGGTTATGTGTGTGGTTGTGTGTGTGGTTGTGGTTGTGTGTGGTTGTGTGTGTGGTTGTGTGTGGTTGTGTGTGTGGTTGTGTGTGTTTACTTGTGTGGGTCCTGATGCCGCAGTGCGTACTGATAACACGATGAGCAGAAAACCATTGTCTGATCAATACACTCTCACCAGTCCATGGCCTAGGGAATCCCATGATCACCTGTATGTGACAGTGCTGTAACATGTAAAGCACACTGATACCTTTGGGTCTAGCAAGCGCTATTTAAAACTCAAAATAATATTAATCTTACATTCTTCACTCCTCCCATGATGCCCTTGGTGATAACTGGATGAAGATCTCTCTGTTGAAAACAATCCAGCCCCATCTCATTGATACTTTTAAACAATGGTGACTGCTTTGAAACAAATAATAATAATAAATAAAGTTCCACAAGCGATTTTGAAAATGTAGTCTGCAATCTGTGTCCCTGTTAACCAAACAATACACGTAAAGGGCTGTGCGTCAAGATTATATATTTTTTGTAGCTTTTCGAATGTGAGTGACAGGTCTGAAAAGAATTGATTTGGACTTTCCGCGAAGTGCAGTGTTGTGTTGTACCTGCACACTCGGAGTCACACCTGCATTATTTTTTAATGTCCCTGTGCTCCTACCAATGCTTTAGGTTCTAAACAAACCCGGTTGCTTTTTAAACCTCTTGAGGACAAGTTCTTGCAAAACATCTGGCTGAAGCAGGCCCAGAGGAAGTTGTTTCAAAAACGCGAGCCCGGGCGTTGCTGATGACGAGGGCTGGTCTGCCGAAGCACGTGGTAAAACGTATTTTTAAAAATACATCTCATACAACTTCTGCAAAAGAAGGACTTGCTTCTGTTCTAAGTGGCTGCAGGAGTTTATGGGCCCTGCCGTGGAGCATTGTAGCACACCCGAGAGTGTGTGAATGTACAAACTGAAAACATTCACTCTGAGGAAGTTGGCCCTGAAACATGCAGAATAGGGGCTTTTACTAACTAGTTATCTGACAGGGTTGGAGGAGGGCGTGCTCTTACTACATTTTTCGATTCAAGACATTTTTTCACGTAAAAAGTATCCAGCAAAGGTGAAAATCGTTATAACTAGGATGAAAAGAGAGCAGGGCACGGCACTTTGCTTAGGGGGTATGAAAGCTCACTGCTTGAATAAACAACATACTCTATGAACAGCCCACAGAGCATCTCTGCGGTGCATCTAAGAAATGCAGGCGCTGAGTGACCCTGCAGTGCATCTAAACGGCACAGGTGCTGTGAGCCTGCGGTGCATCTGACAAGAGCAGTGGTTCCAGAGCATAAAGCTCAATGTAGCATCTCGCAATGTTCAGGCGACCATGCAGAGCGCAATATTATTATTAACACCAACAACCTTGATTTTTAAACTTTTGAAATGTTTAAGTAGACAGGGAGATAGCCAAAGCTAATAATAAGAAAGCACGTCCATTTGCGTTATTTATTTACAGAGGAACCACAAAGGTTTTCAAAGTTTCTTAAACGAAAGAAAAATATAGCGGCACAGTGTTGAGCGCCAGAAGGATACGCTTCAGGAAAGAGCGCTGGCCGTTTTGTTTCGGCAACTGTAATCCAGGAATGTGAAGTCAGGCGAACTTGGAGCAAGGGTGGCGTCTGAATAGAGGGACGGGACAAATGACGAGAGAGGGGCAAACATATCGCGGAGGCTGTGAATGGTGAGGAAAGTAATGAAGGCCAGCGGGTGAACGAGAAACCATGATACGTGAGATGGGCAAATGATGGGACATAACACTTAAGAAGGGGCAGGCATGCAAGACTGATCGGGAGAGTCAGGTCGGTCAGAGACTGAGTAAAGAATGGGAAAGTGACGGACAATAACAAGCTCTCGGCATTGCTGTGGGGGGGAGGGGTGGGCGGGGGAGCAGCAGCCTTTGATGTGCGAGCGAGTGGGAGGGAACGACCATATGGGGTGTGATTGAGAAGTGAGGCCAAGCACGTGCTGGGGAAATGTCGCGCTTGAGTACCTCACATGCATTGGGGAGAATCCTCGCTTGTTCAAGAGTTTGTTTCGCCTACTATAGATCTCGACATCTGCAATGCGCAAGCGCATTGGCAGAGGTCGAGACCTAAAAAGAAACACTTCACTTACTCTGTGCCAACGCCGACCCTATTGATGGTACAGGTGCGATGATTGGCCTGGCAGAGTCCCAGGCAGCGCCGCGGCAGCAGTCTGAATCAGACACTCCTCAGTCTCCAACTAACTGGACTGCAGGCAGCAGCTGAGGCAGTCATGCTCATGCACCACCACCACCACCACCACGGGCGAATAATTACGCTGGCTGGGCCGCATGTTGAGAGCTGCAGCGGCAGGCCCAAAGCCTGCTGGTTGCAAAAGAACTGAAACTATGCCCTGCAGCCGCGCCCGCCCATGGCACCTATGGTGATTGGACAAATTTAATCATGGGACAGACTTGTGACATTAGCTTAGTGAATGCGTGGTATCGGGTGAAACAATACATTGTAGCCACCCGCGAGCTGAGCCTTCCCCCAAGGGCTTTGGCAGTCAGTGGAGACTGGAAGTGCTAAATAGCAGTGCCCAGACAGCTGAGGCACCATAAATGCGTGGCAATGCATTTCAGCACGTGATGCGGACCACCATACTGAAACGTGTTAGTCTAACCCCTGATGCGTGGTACTTGGCAGGGCTGGGTTCGAAATGCACTAGGGCTGACTTAAAAGGGCATACAAATATGATACATACAGTGGAGTAAAACACAAATATTGAAAGGTTTAAATGCGACCTGGTTCTAGGCAAGGTTAACAATGTATTCACACTGCATTAAAGGAGTAGAAAAAAAATCAAAATATATGGATTATTTCAAATTAAGATTACTCCTTCACACATTGCACCCGAGGCAGTGCGCAGGTGGATCGTATACTCTGTGGAGATTAGCCAGCATCTAGCTAACCAACTGTATCCTTCGTCAGGATACATGCAGTGGCATACACTCAATGTATTGAAATATTGTTGTTGTAGGTTTAAACATGTTTCAACACAAGGTGTGCAAATGTGGGACCCCATCCAATTCTCGTTTATACAATTTTGAACTTATGCGTTGCACACAGTGTTAGACGACAGACGTTTTCAAAGCACCTGTTAGACTTGGCATCTTTTGGCGTGTTTCCCCTGAGTTTTTGCTTTCTGACCTCCCGGTTTTGACTCTGTTTTTGCTGGTGTAGTGTTTCTGCACACTTTTCTCACTGCTGATCAGTGGTAAAGTGCAAGTGCTCCTGTGGTAAATTGTGTTATGGATTGGTGTTTCCATGATTGGATATTAGATTTACTTGTTAGTCCTTAGTAAAGTGCACTGAGTGTGCCAGGGCCTATGAATCAAATGTTACTAGTGGGCCTGCAGCACTGATTGTGCCACCCACGCGAGTAGCCCTGAAAAGGTAACTCAGACCCGCCATTGCGGAGTCTGCGCGTAATTTGTAACTGCCATGTCAACTTGGCCAGTACACACACTTGCCAGTCCCTCACCTTCCCTTTTCTTACATGTCATCCACCCCGAAGATAGGCCCAAGGTACCCCTGTGGGCCGGGTGCAGTGTATGTGAAAGGTAGGACATGCCCTGGTGTGTGTGGCATGTCCTGATAGCGAATTACGGCCAATTTCGTTTTCGCTATTGCAAGGCTAACTCTTCTCTATAGGAAAGAATGGGGAGTTTGTTTATAACATCTTATAAACATAACTGGCCTGGGTAATTAGGTAGGAAAAAAAAGTTTTAGGGTGCCTGAACTCGGAATCTAAAGATGCATCTTTTAGTGAAGGTGATTTTTACATTCTGTGTTTGAAAATACCACTTTTAGAAAGTAGGTATTTTCTTGCTCAGTCATCCCGTGTGCTTCTGCTGGAATGTGGATTGCCTGTCTGGGTTTTGGATGACAGAAGGGTGGGGAGCAGGCGTGGCTCCAGATAGTCTATGTGGGTCAGGAAAGGGCTGACGATGCCTGGGCTGCAATTGAGGAAGGGGGAAGAGATTTCCTTGCACCTCAAAGGGCCAGGTCTGCCTCTAACCATGCCGTCTCCACCTCCTGCCAGGAAGTCACACCAGAGAAGACAGAACTGGTTCTGGCTGGGCCCAGACTGCCTAAGAAATCAAAGGATTTTGGGATATAAATATTGGCTCGCACTCCGACCTGAGGGCACCGCACGCCGCACGCTGCACTTCGCCCCGCAGCACCGGACACCTGCCGACGCCAGCGCTCAGTCCTGACTTCAACAGAGAGGAGTTCGATCTGCAACGCGTATGACTTCGAGGGCCCGACAACTCCTGCACCGACCTCCGGAACCGATGCCTGGGTACACCGTGCTTTCGGAAGCTCAACGAGAGGTCGCGACACCCTGCATTTTTAAAAGGTACTGTTTGCAGGTCTTCCCGACACCGTAGCTGGCCCACGATGCCGCGTTCAGCTAGAATTGTTTGGATTTGTTTGTTCATGACGCCGTAATAGCCCCGGACAGAGCTATCGACTTCAAGGAATTATTTTTCTAGGTTATTTTGATAACTGAAGATTTCGAAGTATTGTATTGTGGATTTTTATTATTTTTGGTCTTGTCTTAAGTATATAAAAATATTGGATATTTTTCTAAACTGGTGTGGTGTCCTTTTGTAGTGCTTACACTGTATTACTGTTGGTTATGTCCAATTGCTTTACACACTGCCTGTAAGATAAGCCTGACTGCTCGTGCCAAGCTACCAAGGGGGTGAGCAGGGGTTATTTTAGGAGCATAACTACCTTATCCTGACTAGCGTGGTGGTTTCTGCCTGGCTTTGGCACATGCCCTAGCCCACCAAAAATCCAATTTCTAACAGCACCTAAGAGAAAATGGCTGTTGCACAGACACCTGCCGACGCCAGCGCTCAGTCCTGACTTCAACAGAGAGGAGTTCGATCTGCAACGCGTATGATTTCGAGGGCCCGACAACTCCTGCACCGACCTCCGGAACCGATGCCTGGGTACACCGTGCTTTCGGAAGCTCAACGAGAGGTCGCGACACCCTGCATTTTGAAAAGGTACTGTTTGCAGGTCTTCCCGACACCGTAGCTGGCCCACGATGCCGCGTTCAGCTAGAACTGTTTGGATTTGTTTGTTCATGACGCCGTAATAGCCCCGGACAGAGCTATCGACTTCAAGGAATTATTTTTCTAGGTTATTTTGATAACTGAAGATTTCGAAGTATTGTATTGTGGATTTTTATTATTTTTGGTCTTGTCTTAAGTATATAAAAATATTGGATATTTTTCTAAACTGGTGTGGTGTCCTTTTGTAGTGCTTACACTGTATTACTGTTGGTTATGTCCAATTGCTTTACACACTGCCTCTAAGATAAGCCTGACTGCTCGTGCCAAGCTACCAAGGGGGTGAGCAGGGGTTATTTTAGGAGCATAACTACCTTATCCTGACTAGCGTGGTGGTTTCTGCCTGGCTTTGGCACATGCCCTAGCCCACCAAAAATCCAATTTCTAACAGCACCTAAGAGAAAATGGCTGTTGCACAGACTGGTCTTGCACCCCGCATGAATTTGAACAGACCATTATGCAAGGAAGAGGGGTCACTTCTGGTTTAGCTCACTCCCCAGATGTTGACTTTGTGCTTTGATCATCAGCACAATATTTTTTGTCCCACACAAGTTGAGGATTCCAGGTTTGACTTACTTTATGCCTTCCAACCTAAAATATTACCACCTTGTGAGAAGAAGAGGGTGCCTTGGAGGGGTTGGTTCAGGAGAGGTGGTGGGCTTTGAGAACATTTCTGGTTCAACAGCCATGGAGGGGCCTTGTAGAACTCTGGGCCAAAGATAGACAGTGGGACTGAGAGCACTGCACTACTCAGGCAGACGCTCATACCCACCCCAACAACAGACACTAAGCATGGCGTCTGATGCAGCTGATGTCCAACGAAGGTTACAAAACACCTGATGGGCATCCAGTGTTCAGATCCTCCAACCAGACAATGGCTGGAAACCTACTCTGCGTGGGTTTCCAGATCACCTGGCCTTTCACAGTAACATAAGGTCTTCACTGGGAAACAGTGAAGAAAGCCAGTATTGTTTGACTTATAATGGTTCTGTGTGTGTTGGCAAGTCTTTGTGTGTTTTCTTTTTCTAGGCTGTACAATCTGACTATACAGTGCCGCAGTTAAAAGGCACATTCAAGCCACCAGGAGGTTAGGTTGTTCGGATATGTTGCTTCTTCTGTGCAGATCTCTGTGCTGTGCCCTCAGGATTTCTCATGGGGTTTTAACAGTTTCGTTGAGCTATGTGGCAAATTTTTAGGATTGACACTCAGTGCAGATCTAGGTCCAGTGGCAGGAGTAGCAATGCGGACATCATCCTGCAGACACCAGAAGAGAATCCAGGGAGCCGTGAGTGACGGGCTTCTTTCTACAGGTGATGGGGTGTTCCTACAGTAAAGTTGTCCAATGCAGAGTACAGGACTGGATCCTTGCCAGATATTGAGGGGAATCATTGACTATATAAAAAAAAGTCTAATTTACATTCAGTGTCTGTCAATGTATCCTATGCAAATATCCTGAAAATCTGGGATGGATCCTTCCCTCTCATGGATCTTTAGTGAACCCAATCTCCCCAGGAGCCCTCAACCACATACTTCATCCTCTGAGGCCGCCCACTATCCAAGCATTTAAGCTGTAAAAAGCTACCTCAAATCACTTCCGGTGTAAACAACTTTATCCTGGGCCTCCCTTCAAATGGCATGCGGCAGGGCTTGGACTGCAGCCACCAGCCCTGACTTGACTGCAGGTGGGCCTGGTCCAGCACGTACAATGTCAAGGGTATACTTTAATCTACCCAAGCCTGACTGGCCTATTAGAGGCACGAGTTGACCGTGTTTAATAGGTCAGCCTTACTGGCCTTTCAGAGGACCGGGTTGTCCGTTTTTTGTAGGACAGCCCGCCGCTGGATACCAGACTGCTGCAGAACGGTGAAGTTGGTGACGTATATGCTTTGCCGGTGACGTAGATGCTTTGTCGGTGACGCAGATGCTTTGCTCAGAACAAGGCGCCGTTCTTGGAATCCGAGCAGGCCTTGAAGAGGCGCGCGGAGGATAGAGTTATCTCGCCAGCTGCGGAAGAGCGCTCCGTTATCACACAACTCTGGATAACAAGCTTAGCGGTTCCTTTTTATCTGCACAGATTCAGGGTGCCATGCCGACAGCAAAGCCAGTCTCCCCCGACTCGACACCATCAGCCTGTTTGGAAACATTCGCTGCATTCACTGGATTCAAAGAATCCTTGAGGCGCGTTCTCCGTGACCTAGGAATTCAGTCACTGGAGTATCCAGGGTTTGTGAACCTATAAAAGTAGCTCCAGACACCACGAATAACGTCGTGTAATTTTGCACAGCAAAGCACACGTGGTTCAGTTCCGAATTCAATATTACTAGATGCTTCTGGGCCGCACATAATGAGGGGAAACGCCCTGCCAGATTTTCGATCGCCGCGTGGTGTTTCAATGCCTTTCCACGAGTCACAACTTCAAGAATCTAGAACATTTAAAGTCATGCAGCAGCCATTCTGAAATTCGGATTTTCCAACAGGCCAGACAGTTGAAAGGCTAAATTGTCCCGGGACAAAGCAGACTTTGCCTAATCTGATATTGACTCGTTTTCAGCCCTTCAGATGCAACAATCTTTTAAAACCTCTCCCAATTCCACTTGAGACATCACCTACGGATGAAATCGTACTACATCAATCCTCTCCAGAATATGTTCTAAACCCTGAGTCTAAACTGAATATTAGCACCAACTGTACCATTTACTAGGACCCTAAACCTTAACCCTGCCCCTTTGTAGTTCTTTTAACCCAGATTTTCTGCCAATTAATCACACAAGGAAATGTTGGGGGAGGGTTAAGGGGGGGGGGGGGTGTAAGTGCGGTAGTAACACCGTCATTTTTTTCGTTTTAATATCTTTTCTCTGTAAAAACTTTTACTGTGGTTGCCCTTCAAAGGCACTTTTCTGTTTCGTTATTTCCTCTGTTCTGGTATTTTTTTGTAACTTTGTCCAAGGCCTGTTAACAAGCATTGGCATAGCCGATAGGTCTCGCCTTTGGGAGTGATTAGTTATCCAGCACAATATCCTTGGTGCAACAACATAAAGTGTTGCATGGCTAAACACTTATAAGGTCCCAAAGGCGAGACGTATTGACTATGCCAGTGTTTCCCAAACTGTGGTCCCCGGACCCCTAGGGGTCCGTGACACATTCCCAGGGGGTCCTCAGGCGGCAGTTTTAAAAGCACTGCAAAGTTCCAAGTATAATTAGAAGTTTTCGAGCAACAGTAAAAGTGTCAAGATAACACGAGTGATTAATGTTCCTGCTGGATAGAGATGAGTTTTGTCCAGTGGCAGCTTGAATTATTTAATGTAGCACAGAGGGTTAATATGCCTCATGCAAAGAAAGTGTGCCTGCATTTTTTTAAAACTATGTTTGATCTGCATAGGTCAGTGGGTTACTGCTTTTGTCACAGAGATTACTTAATTACTGTGCAGTTTATAAGTGACAATCGTGATCTAGCACAGAGACATATAAACTGGCATCAAAAAGATGTTTGCAAACTGCATGGTACAAGATAGTAACTTAAGTTTTTTCCCAGTCTTTCATTATCCTGATGCCGCTAAAAAGGTTTATTTGAATGGAAATAAAGTTTCATTGTTAAAGTCAATGCTAAGCACTGTGTTATGCCTACCAGTATGAATGACATGTGAATCCCACAACTTGTAGTCACCTTTGCCTTATGTAATTACATGTATGATTCATTGTCTCTATGGAGCAGATTTACAAGGAAAGTGACTCAGTGAGTGTTGCAAGCCGTTTGGCTGCGCCGCACTTAGTCACTTTCAAAGCACAGGGATGCAACATATTTACCATAGTATGTTGCATCTCAGTGTTCTCCCTGCGCTGGTGCACAAACTGCTGCCATGCGCCGGCACAGGCACCCTTGTACCATGGTGCAAGGATGCCTGCGTTGTGGGGAGATTGTTTATGTTAAGGTAGGATTCCCTTTCTGCACATAAACAATCACTAGAGGGGATTTAATCTTCCTAAATAACGAGGAGAAATGAGTACATTTCTTCTTGTTGCACCTCCCTACGCCTCCCGTGGGGAGGTGTAGAATTCAGATGCATTTCTAGATTTACGATTTCTCGTAAACTGGAAATGTGTCTGGTTTCATGGGTGTTGCTTGGGAAACTCACAGCAAAACCCATCGAACACACCTTTCACGCAAAGTGCTGTGTGCAAAGGGGCCATATTTACAAGAACAGGAAAAGTCACGCAGGGTGGCTTTTCCTGTCCTTATAAATATGGGGCACTAAAATGTGCCGCCGGAGCGTCACTTTTTGTGACGCACAGGTTGCGCAAGCGACTTTTAAATCTGCCCTATCTGTGTGTGTATGTGTTGTACAGTGCTCTGACATCCTACAATGGTATGAGAGATGCTATAAAACAAATGAAATACATGTGACAGAGGCACTATGGAGAGATGAGAGGCACTGTTGGAGTGTGATAAAAAGGGAATAATTGAAGAAACCAAACAAAGATTATCGTATCCTGGTGCATAGTAAGGTCATCATTTACTATTCTTTCAAAGCTAATACAATTCAATATTTAATGATAAATGTGTTTTAGAATGCACTATTGCTTCCTAAATTGTCCTGGGGGGGAGAGACTACCAAAGTCTCCTTTGTAGTGGTTTGATTCACTCACTGCACTTGGTGTGCACCCTGTGGGGACTGGTCTGAAAACATTTGCCAGGGCTGCTTTGGGTTTCCAGTCTGGTCCTGGCAGGAGCCTCGTACTGTGAAATAAAACCAACCATTTAAAAGTTAGTCACAGAGATGCAACACCAACCTTTCCAATAAAGTTTTTAGTTTTTTGCAGATTCTTTCAATATACAATACTAAAATCTTTAGTAATTCGACTATTTGTTTTTTGTGCACACCTGTGTTTATTTTTTTAGAATTACTGTTTTAATGTTTGAAATTTAAATCATACAGATTGCTTGGGGGTCCCCGGCTTCCAGTGCTGACTCAATGGGGGTCCTCAGGAGCCAAAGCTTTTGGAACCACTAGGCTATGCCAATGCTGGTTTTGAGTGAGTGGCTCGTGCAGGTATGCCACTGTGAGGTAGAGATGCTGCGAGTGCTTTTACAGGAGCCCCTGTGACATTGCGCCTCTTCAAAATATATCTTGGGTCAGGTGTAATACTTCTAGACCCTATTCCTGCACCTAATGCATCCTTAAATGTCCCATGTATAGCCGGGGTTGACACTCCTATTATCCCTGCCCTCCAGTGACACTTTACCCGTCACAGGTGGTGGTGGTGGTGGTGGATGGGGTGGTGGTGATGTGGTGGTGGTGGACGGGGTGGTGGTTATGTGGTGGTGGTGGACATGGTGGTGGTGGCGGTGGACATGGTGGTGGTGGATGTGGTGGTGGTGGACATGGTAGTGGTGGTGGACATAGTGGTGGACGTGGTGGTGGAAGTGGTGGTGGTGAACATGGGGGTGGACGTGGTGGTGGGGGTGGACGTGGTGGTGGGGTGGACGTGGTGATGGTCGTAGACGTGGTGGTGGTGGACATGGTGGTGGTGGATGTGGTGGCGGATGTGGTGGCTGAAATGGTGGTGGTGGTGGTGGACGTGGTGGTAGTGGACGTGGTGGTGGTGGACTGGGTGGTAGTGGACCAGATGGTGGTGAACCAGGTGGTGGTGGGGGTTGACATGGTGGTGGTAGTTGACATGGTGGTGGTGGTGGACATAGCGGTAGTGGTGGACATGGTGGTGGACACGGTGGACGTAGTGGTGGTGGACATGGTGGTGGTGGACATGGTGGTGGTGGAAATGGTGGTGGTGGATGTTGGTGGACGTGGTGGTGGGTGAAATGGTGGTGGTGGTGGTGGACGTTGGTGGAGGACGTGGTGGTGATGGATGTGGTGGTGATGGATGTTGTGGTGATGGTGGATGTGGTGGACATGGTGGTGGTTGATGCGGTGGTGGTGGACGCGGTGATGGTGGATGTGGTGGAGGTGGTGGACGTGGTGGAGGTGGACGTGGTGATGGACGTGGTGGTGGTGGACATGGTGGTGGTGGACGTGGTGGTTGACATGGTGGTGGACGTGGTGATGGTGGATATGGTGGTAGATGTGGTATATGTGGTAGTGGTGTATGCGCTGGTGGTGGACATGCTGGTGGATGTGGTGGTGGATGTGGTGTTGGTGGATGTGGTGGTGGTGGACGTGGTGGTGGTGGTGGACGTGGTGGGGGCGGTGGATGTGGTGGTGGAGGACGTGGTGGTGGTGGAGAGTTGGACATGGTGGTGGACATTTTGGTGGACGTGGTGATAGTGGATGTGGTGGTGGGGGATGTGATGGACATGGTGCATGTGGTGGTGGTGTATGCGATGGTGGTAGACATGGTGGTGTATGTGTTGGTGGATGTGGTGGTGGTGGACATGGTGGTGGTTGAGAATGTGGTGGTGGACATGGTGGAGGACATTGTGGTGGATGTGGTGGATGTGGTGGTGGTGGATGTGGTGGTGGTGGTGGGGGTGGTGTTGGTGGATGTGTTGGTGGATGTGTTGGTGGATGTGGTGGTGGATGTGGTGGTGGACGTGGTGGTGGGCGTGGTGGTGGACGTGGTGGTGGTGGTGGCAGCTGATGTGGTGGTGGCGGCGGTGGACGTGGTGGGTGTGGTGGTGGTGGACGTGGTGGTGGTGGACATGGTGATGGTGCTTGACATGGTGGTGGACGTGGTGGTAGTGGCTGACGTTGAGGTGGTGGCTGACAACGTGGTGGTAGTGGCTGACGTGGTGGCTGATGTGGTGGTGGTGGATGTGGGGGTGGTGGACATGGTGGTGGATGTGGTGGTAGTGGACATGGTTGTGGTGGACATGGTGGTGGTGGTGGATGTGGTGGTGGATGTGGTGGTAGACATGGTGATGGTGGACATGGTGGTGGTGGAGGACATGGCGGTGGACGTGGTGGTGTGGACATGGTGGTGGATGTGGGGGTGGACGTGGTGGTGGTGGATGAGGTGCACATGGTGGTGGACATGGTGGTGGTGGATGTGGTGGTGGACATGGTGGTGGACATAGCGATGGTGGACGTGGTGGAAGTGGTGGTGGTGGACGTGGTGGACATGGTGTATGTGGTGGTGGTGTATGTGGTGGTAGTTGACGTGGTGGTGGATATGGTGGTGGTGGACAAGGTGGTGGTGGATGTGGTGGTGGTGGACGTGGTGGAAGACCTGGTGGTGGTGGTGGATGTGGTGATGGGCATGGCAGTGGACATGGTGGTGGATGTGGCGGTGGACGTGGTGGCTGAAATGGTGGTGGTGGATGTGGTGGTAGTGGACGTGGTGGTGGTGGACTGGGTGGTAGTGGACCAGATGGTGGTGAACCAGGTGGTGGTGGGGGTTGACATGGTGGTGGTAGTTGACATGGTGGTGGTGGTGGACATAGCGGTAGTGGTGGACATGGTGGTGGACACGGTGGACGTAGTGGTGGTGGACATGGTGGTGGTGGACATGGTGGTGGTGGAAATGGTGGTGGTGGATGTTGGTGGACGTGGTGGTGGGTGAAATGGTGGTGGTGGTGGTGGACGTTGGTGGAGGACGTGGTGGTGATGGATGTGGTGGTGATGGATGTTGTGGTGATGGTGGATGTGGTGGACATGGTGGCGGTTGATGCGGTGGTGGTGGACGTGGTGATGGTGGATGTGGTGGAGGTGGTGGACGTGGTGGAGGTGGACGTGGTGATGGACGTGGTGGTGGTGGACATGGTGGTGGTGGACGTGGTGGTTGACATGGTGGTGGACGTGGTGATGGTGGATATGGTGGTAGATGTGGTATATGTGGTGGTGGTGTATGCGCTGGTGGTGGACATGCTGGTGGATGTGGTGGTGGATGTGGTGTTGGTGGATGTGGTGGTGGTGGACGTGGTGGTGGTGGTGGGCGTGGTGGGGGCGGTGGATGTGGTGGTGGTGGACGTGGTGGTGGTGGAGAGTTGGACATGGTGGTGGACATTTTGGTGGACGTGATGATGGTGGATGTGGTGGTGGGGGATGTGATGGACATGGTGCATGTGGTGGTGGTGTATGCGATGGTGGTAGACATGGTGGTGTATGTGTTGGTGGATGTGGTGGTGGTGGACATGGTGGTGGCTGAGAATGTGGTGGTGGACATGGTGGAGGACATTGTGGTGGACGTGGTGGATGTGGTGGTGGTGGATGTGGTGGGGGTGGTGGGGGTGGTGTTGGTGGATGTGTTGGTGGATGTGTTGGTGGATGTGGTGGTGGATGTGGTGGTGGACGTGGTGGTGGACGTGGTGGCGGACGTGGTGGTGGTGGTGGCAGCTGATGTGGTGGTGGCAGCGGTGGACGTGGTGGGTGTGGTGGTGGTGGACGTGGTGGTGGTGGACATGGTGATGGTGCTTGACATGGTGGTGGACGTGGTGGTAGTGGCTGACGTTGAGGTGGTGGCTGACAACGTGGTGGTAGTGGCTGACGTGGTGGCTGATGTGGTGGTGGTGGATGTGGGGGTGGTGGACATGGTGGTGGATGTGGTGGTAGTGGACATGGTTGTGGTGGACATGGTGGTGGTGGTGGATGTGGTGGTGGATGTGGTGGTAGACATGGTGATGGTGGACATGGTGGTGGTGGAGGACATGGCGGTGGACGTGGTGGTGTGGACATGGTGGTGGATGTGGGGGTGGACGTGGTGGTGGTGGATGAGGTGCACATGGTGGTGGACATGGTGGTGGTGGATGTGGTGGTGGACATGGTGGTGGACATGGCGATAGTGGACGTGGTGGAAGTGGTGGTGGTGGACGTGGTGGACATGGTGTATGTGGTGGTGGTGTATGTGGTGGTGGTTGACGTGGTGGTGGATATGGTGGTGGTGGACAAGGTGGTGGTGGATGTGGTGGTGGTGGACGTGGTGGAAGACCTGGTGGTGGTGGTGGATGTGGTGATTGGCATGGCAGTGGACATGGTGGTGGATGTGGCGGTGGACGTGGTGGTGGATGTGGTGGAGGATGTGGTGGTGGATGTGGTGGTTGATGTGGTGGAGGTGGATGTTGTGGTGGTGGAGGATCTGGTGGTGGTGGACGTGGTTGTGGTGGTGGTGGATGTGGTGGTGGTGGAAGTGGACGTAGTAGTGGACTTGGTGGTGGTGGTGGCTGACATGGTGGTGGTGGAAGTGGTGGTGGTGGATGTGATGGTGGTGGACATAGTGTTGGTGCATGTGGTGGTGGTGGGGGACGGGGTGGTGGGGGATATGGTGGTGGTGGTGGACGTGGTGGTGGTGGACGTGGTGGTGGATGTGGTGGTGATGGATGTGGTGGTGGTGGTGGACGTGGTGGTGGTGGACGTGGTGGTGGTGGACGTGGTTGTGGTGGTGAATGTGGTGGTGGATGTGGTGGATGTGGTGGTGGTGGTGGATGTGGTGGTGGTGGTGGTGGACGTGATGGTGGTGCCGGACATGGTGGTGGCGGACATGGTGGTGGTGGATGTTGTGGTGTTAGATGTGGTGGTGCTGGACGTGGAGGACGTGGCGGAGGATGTGGTGGTAGATGTAGTGGTGGACATGGTGGAGGACATTTTGGTGGACGTGGTGGATGTGGTGGTGGTGGATGTGGTGGTGGTGTTGGTGGATGTGTTGGTGGATGTGTTGGTGGATGTGGTGGTGGACGTGGTGGTGGACGTGGTCGTGGACGTGGTGGTGGCAGCTGATGCGGTGGTGGCGGCGGTTGACGTGGTGGGTGTGGTGGTGGTGGACGTGGTGGTGGTGGACATGGTGAGGGTGCTTGACATGGTGGTGGACGTGGTGGTAGTGGCTGACGTTAATGTGGTGGCTGACAACGTGGTGGTAGTGGCTGAAGTGGTGGTGGTGGCTGATGTGGTGGTGGTGGATGTGGGGGTGGTGGACATGGTGGTGGATGTGGTGGTAGTGGTTGTGGTGGACATGGTGGTGGTGGTGGATGTGGTGGTGGATGTGGTGGTAGACATGGTGATGGTGGACATGGTGGTGGTGGAGGACATGGCGGTGGACGTGGTGGTGTGGACATGGTGGTGGATGTGGGGGTGGACGTGGTGGTGGTGGATGAGGTGCACATGGTGGTGGTGGATGTGATGGTGGACATGGTGGTGGACATGGCAATGGTGGACGTGGTGGAAGTGGTGGTGGTGGACGTGGTGGACATGGTGTATGTGGTGGTGGTTTATGTGGTGGTGGTTGACGTGGTGGTGGATATGGTGGTGGTGGACAAGGTGGTGGTGGACAAGGTGGTGGTGGTGGACGTGGTGGAAGACCTGGTGGTGGTGGTGGATGTGGTGATGGACATGGCAGTGGACATGGTGGTGGATGTGGCAGTGAACGTGGTGGTGGATGTGGTGGAGGATGTGGTGGTGGATGTGGTGGTTGATGTGGTGGAGGTGGATGTTGTGGTGGTGGAGGATCTGGTGGTGGTGGACGTGGTTGTGGTGGTGGTAGATGTGGTGGTGGTGGAAGTGGACATAGTAGTGGACTTGGTGGTGGTGGTGGCTGACATGGTGGTGGTGGAAGTGGTGGTGGTGGATGTGATGGTGGTGGACATAGTGTTGGTGCATGTGGTAGTGGTGGGGGACGGGGTGGTGGGGGATATGGTGGTGGTGGTGGACGTGGTGGTGGATGTGGTGGTGATGGATGTGGTGGTGGTGGTGGTGGACGTGGTGGTGGTGGAAGTGGTGGTGGTGGATGTGGTTGTGGTGGTGAATGTGGTGGTGGATGTGGTGGACGTGGTGGTGGATGTGGTGGTGGTGGACGTGATGGTGGTGGTGGACATGGTGGTGGCGGACGTGGTGGTGGTGGAGGTTGTGGTGTTAGATGTGGTGGTGCTGGACGTGGAGGACGTGGCGGAGGATGTGGTGGTAGATGTAGTGGTGGTCATGGTGGTTGACATGGTGGTGGATTTGATGGTGGTGGGCATGGTGGTGGTGGATTTGAGTGTGGTGGACGTAGTGGTGGTGGACATGGTGGTCGTGGTGGTGGGGGACGGGGTGGTGGTGGTGGAGGACATGGATGTAGTGCTGGATGTGGTGGTGGATGCGGTGGATGTGGTGGTGGTGGACATGGTGGTGGTGGACGTGGTGGTGGTGGATGTGGTGGTGGTGGACAAGGTGGTGGTGGACAAGGTGGTGGTGGACATGGTGGTGGTGATGGTGGATGTAATGGTGGTGGATGTGGTGGTGTACATGGATGTGGTGGACATGGTGGTGGGTGTGGTGGTGATGGTGGACGTGGTGGTGGTGGTGGATGTGGTGGTGGTGGATGTGGTGGTGGACGTGGTGGTGGATGTAGTGGTGGTGGACGCGGTGGTGGACGCGGTGGTGGTGGACATGGTGGAGGTGGACGTGGTGGTGCTGGATATGGTGATGGTGGACGTGGTGGATGTGGTGGACGTGGTGGTGGTGGTGGACGTGGTGGTGGGTGTGGTGGTGGTGGATGTGGACGTGGTGGTGGACATGGTGGTGGTGGTGGACGTGGCAGTGGTGGTGGTGGGCGTGGTTGTGGTGGTGGATTTGGTGGTGGTGGTGGGTGTGGTGGTGGACGTGGTGGTGGTGGTTGATGTGGTGGTGGATGTGGTGGTGGTGGATGTGATGGTGGTACACGTTATGGTGGTGGTGGACATGGTGGTGGTAGTTGACATGGTGGTGGTGGACATAGTGGTGGTGGTGGACATAGTGGTGGTGGACCTGGTGGTGGACATGATGGTGGTGAACGTGGTGGTGGATATGGTGGTGGTGGCTGATGTGGTGGTGGTGATGGACGTGGTGGTGGTGATGGACGTGGTGGTGGACGTGGTGGTGGTGGTGGTTGATGTGGTGGTGGTGGTGGATGTGGTGGTGGACGTGGTGGTGGTGGTTGATGTGGTGGTGGTGGTGGATGTGGTGGTGGACGTGGTGGTGGTGGTTGATGTGGGGGTGGATGTGGTGGTGGTGGATGTGATGGTGGTGGTTGATGTGGTGGTGGATGTGGTGGTGGTGGATGTGATGGTGGTACACGTTATGGTGGTGGTGGACATGGTGGTGGTAGTTGACATGGTGGTGGTGGACATAGTGGTGGTGGTGGACATAGTGGTGGTGGACCGGGTGGTGGACATGATGGTGGTGGACGTGGTGGTGGACATGGTGGTGGTGGCTGATGTGGTGGTGGTGATGGACGTGGTGGTGGTGATGGACGTGGTGGTGGTGGACGTGGTGGTGGCTAAAGTGGTGGTGGTGGACATTGATGGAGGACGTGGTGGTGGTGGACGTGGTGGTGGATGGGGTGGTGGTGGTGGACGTGGTGGTAGTGGATGTGGTGGTGGAACGTGGTGGTGGTGGACGTGGTTGTGGTGGTGGTGGTGGACGTAGTGGTGGTGGATGTGGTGGTGGTGGACATGGTGGTTGATGTGGTGGATGTGGTGGTGGTTGACGTGATGGTGGTGGACGTGATGGTGGTGGACGTGATGGTGGAGGACATGGTGGTGGTGGAGGACGTGTTGGTAGTTGACATGGTGGTGGTGGACATTGGTGGATGTGGTGGTGGTGGATGTGGTGGTGGACATGGTGATGGTGGATGTGGTGGATGTGGTGGTGGACATGGTGGTGGCTGATGTGGTGGTTTTGGTGGTAGTGGACGTGATGGTGGTGGACATGGTGGTAGTGGACGTGGACATGGTGGTGGTGGCTGATGTGGTGGCTTTGGTGGTAGTGGACGTGGTGGTGGTGGACGTGGTGGTGGTGGATGTGGTGGTGGTAGACGTGGTGGTGGTGGTGGACATGGTGGTGCTGGATATGGTGATGGAGGACGTGGTGGATGTGGTGGTGGTGGATGTGGTGGTGGTGGATATGGGAGTGGAGGACACGGTGGTGGAGGACGTGGTGGTGGTGGTGGACGTGGTGGTGGAGGACATGATGGTAGTGGTGGTGGAGGAGGACTTGGTGGACATGGTGTATGTGGTGGTGATGGACGTGATGAGGGTGGTGGATGTGGTGGTTCATGTGGTGGTGGTGGATGTTGTGGTGGTGGAGTATATGGTGGACGTGGTGGTGGTGGACATGGTGGTGGAGGTGGACATGGTAGTGGAGGTGGACGTGGTGGTGAACATGGTGGTGGTGGATGTGGTTGTTGTGGACATGGTGGTTGATGTTGTGGTGGTGGACCGGGTGGTGGTGGATGAAGTGGTGGACGTGGTGGATGTAGTGATGGTGGACATGGTGGAGGTGGACGTGGTAGTGGACATGGTAGTGGACGTGGTGGTGGTGGACGTGGTGGAGGTGGACGTGGTGGAGGTGGACATGGTGGTGGACATGGTGGTGGATGTGGTTGTGGTTGTGGTGGTGGTGGCTGACGTGGTGGTGAACATGGTGATGGTGGTTGATGTTGTGGTATTAGATGTGGGGCTGTTGGACATGGTGGATGTGGTGGTGGACGTGGTGGATGTGATGGTGGTGGATGTGATGGTGGTGGATGTAGTGGTGGTGGACGTGGTGGTTGTGGTGGTGGGGGACGGGGTGGTGGTGTTGGACATGGTTGTGGTGGATGTGGTGGTGGTAGACATTGTGGTGGACGCGGTGGTGAATGTTGTGGTAGTTGTGGACGTGGTGGTGGTCGACGTGGTGGTGGTTGACGGGGTGGTGGACATGGTGGATATAGTGGTGGATGTGGTGGTGGATGTGGTGGTGGTGGACATGGTGGTGGTGGTGATGGTGGACATGGTGATAGTGGACGTGGTGGTGGATGTGGTGGACATGGTGGTGGATGTGCTGGTGGTGGACATGGATGTGTGGTGGGGGACGTGGTGGTGGACATGGTGGTGGTTGTGGACCTGGTGGTGGACATGTTGGTGGTGGCTGATGTGGTGGTTTTGGCGGTAGTGGACATGGTGGTGGTGGTGGTGGACGTGGTGGATGTGGTGGTGGAGGTGGTGGATGTGGACGTGGTGGTGGTGAACGTATTGGTGGTGTATGTGGTGGTGGACATGGTGGTGCTGGATATGGTGATGGTGGACGTGGTGGATGTGGTGGTGGTGGTGGTGGATGTGGTGGTGGAGAACATGGTGGTGGTGGAGAACATGGTGGTGGTGGACATGGTTGTGGATGTGGTGGTGGTGGTGGATGTGGTGGACGTGGTGGACGGGGTGGACATGGTGGTGGTGGATGTGGCAGTGGTGGTGGGCATGGTTGTGTTGGTGGATGTGGTAGTGGTGGTGGATGTGGTGGTGGATGTGGTGATGGACGTGGTGGTGGTGGTTGATGTGGTGGTGGATGTGGTGGTGGTGGTGGTGGTGGATGTGGTGGACATGGTGGTGGTTGATGTGGTGGGGGATGTGGTGGTGGTGGATGTGATGGTGGTACACGTGGTGGTGGTGGACGTTGTGGTGGTGGTTGACATGGTGGTGGTGGTGGACATAGTGGTGGTGGTGGTGGACATAGTGGTGGTGGTGGACATGGTGGACGTAGTGGTGGTGGACCTTGTGGTGGTGGACATGATGGTGGTGGACGTGGTGGTGGACATGGTGGTGGTGGCTGACGTGGTGGACATGGTGGTGGTGATGGACATGGTGATGGACATGGTGATGGACGTGGTGGTGGATGTGGTGGTGGACGTGGTGGTGGATGTGGTGGTGGCTAAAGTGGTGGGGTGGACGTTGGTGGAGGATGTGGTGGTGGTGGATGTGGTGCTGGTGGACATGTTGGTGGTGGCTGATGTGGTGGTTTTGGTGGTAGTGGACGTGGTGGTGGTGGTGGAACATGGTGGTGGTGGACGTGGTTGTGGTGGTGGATGTGGTGGTGGACGTGTTGATGGACATGGTGGTGGTTGATGTGGTGGTGGATGTGGTGGTGGTGGACGTGGTGGACGTGATGGCGGTGGACGTGGTGGTGGTGGACATGGTGGTAGACATGGTGTTGGTGGTTGATGTGGTGGTGGATGTGGTGGTGGTGGATGCGGTGGTGGTGGATGTGATGGTGGTGGAGGACATGGTGGTGGTGGTGGTGGACATTGGTGGAAGGGGTGGTGGTGGATGTGGTGGTGGATGTGGTGGTGGACGTGGTGATGGACATGGTGGTGTTGGATGTGGTGGTGATGGTGGACATGGTGGTGGTGGACATGGTGGTGGATGTGCTGATGGTGGACATGTGGTGGACATGGTGTATGTGGTGGTGGTGTATGTGGTGGTGGTGGACGTGGTGGTGTATGTGGTGGTGGTGGACGTGGTGATGGTGGATGTGGTGGTGGTGGACGTGGTGATGGTGGATGTGGTGGTGGTGGACGTGGTGGTGGTGGACGTGGTGGTGGTGGTGGACATGGTTGTAGTATCTTGGTATTCTCTATGCTGTCCTTCTCTACCTCTAATAGAATGTTCATGTCATGCATCTATCAGAATGTTGGTGATCTCCCTGTGAGTTTACAGTTGGCTGGGCAAAGCACCATGATGGATGCTCCTGGTGGGGTCTCTCTATACAACTTGGAATAAAGCATCACTTAAATACTACATCACGTGTGGACTTTTCATCATTACATATTGGCGAGATCTTAAGAAAGAACCTACGTTTGTCAAGTCAAGAAGTACTTCAAACTACAAGATATTAAGTAAGAAATCTACAAAGTATGAAAGGACCTCCTGCAACAAGAAAAGCTACCCCAACTGCCAGCATGACCCCACCAGTGACCTACAACCGGTCGCCCACAGCAGTCTGGCAGTCGTCCTGTGTAACAGTGAGTCTAAAAATTTTAAATTGGAGCTCTGCCCTTACTTTGCGTAAGCCTGTTTGTATTGACTTTGGGACTCACGCTCCATACTCACATGAGGGTGAGCATTCCACTTGCCAACTCTGCTCGTTGTCCTATTTACAAGGAGAGCCTTCTATAAACTGTGTTGGAGCTGTGCTCTCAAGAGTAAACCCAAATCGTTTCAGCTTTTGGCTCATCCTGTGTTGTTCCTTCACGTGAGGGTGAACTTTAATCTCTCTGGAAAGATGTGTGACTATTTAACTATGGATACATTAAGCAGTGTTGACCTTATTGGTTGCTTTTTATTTAAAGTCTTTGCCAAGAGGAGACTTTTCTTTACAAAGCGGGTTCCATGTTTTTGACTGAGCAATGGATGTGGTTGGGTATTCTCTGCTTGCTGTACCCGTTTATCACCATGCTTGCCATAGCATAATTTTTGTGGAGATTTCTAATGTACATTATTTCCATTGTTTTTGAGCGAAAATCGAGTGAAAATCGAGCGAAAATCGAGCCACTGAGGCTTTTGACAGTTTAACTGCTTCACTCCATTTAAATATGCAGCGCGTGTGTCAAGCTCTTACCTGTTGTTTTCATCGGAGCCTTCATAAGAATTTCTATGACGCCGATGTGGAGTTTTTGTGACGCGTCGTCATCTGCCTGATCTCCCGCTGTGGAAATGCGCCGTGAGCCACTCGGGAGGACGTGAGAAAACGTGCCTCCATTTTGGGATGTTCTGCCAACCACAGCGTTTTAGTGTTTTGACATGCTGTGATTGTGGGTGTCTGCATCGTTCTGCCAAACAAGATGTTTCTACCTTGATCAATAAAGTTTTTTTTTCTTTCGTCAGCATGATCTAAGCTACGACGTGATGTCCTCGATCTACTCGGCATCTGTTTGTTTTACAATTAAACCTCCGTTTCTTGAATACCAGTGTTAATGTTTCTTCAGCAGTTCTCGAGTCTCCGTTTTTCCGAAGCTGCAGACGGAGCGCTCTGTGAAATCGAAGGTACTGTGCTTTTCCTTTATTTAAATGCTAGAAAATCGGAAGCGAAACCCCAGTGCGTTCTTCATTATGGCATGGTGCTTTTTCTCGGGGGCAAGGATCGAGCTCCGGTGTGGCCTCCACGTTGCCTCTACTTTTACACGGTGACAGGCACACCACTGTCATTGTGCTATTACGAGCTTTTACAATGTAATGGGGGTTAAGAGAATGTTTTTGCTTGTGAATTATATGCCTTTTGTGTATTTTTTTTACAGTATGCTAAATTTCCTTAAATTCGTATTTTCTTGCTGTGGTTAGCATAGGGGTGGGTTTATAGTCCCATTACCCCAGTATGTCAGTTGGCATAAGATGTTCACTACATTTGCAGTAGGTTTTAGTCCCACCTGTGTAATTTTAATGTTTGTGATGGGTCCTAGTCCCATTTACTTGCGGTGGGTTTTAGTCCCATCTGTTTAATTTAAATGTCTTTTGCGGTGGGTTCCAGTCCCATTTGCTTACTGTGGGTTTTAGTCCTACCAGTTTAATTTGCTATGGGCTCCAGTCCCATTTATTTGCTATGGGTTTTAGTCCCATTTATTTATTCTGTAATGTTTTTGCGATGGGTTTAAGTCCCATTTTGTTTGCAGTGGGTTTTAGTCCTCCTTGCGCAATTTCTATGTATTTGCGATGGGTCACAGTCCCATTTGTATGTAGTGGGATTTTGTCCCATCTACTTATTTTAAATGTTTTTGCTATGGGTTTCAGTCCCATTTGTTTGTAGTGGGTTATAGTCCCATCTACTTAATTTAAATTACTGTAGTGGGTTTTAGTCCCACCTGACACTATGTCAGTTGTCCACACGGACCTCGTCTATTTTTGTTTTATGCCCTGTTGGGTGTGCGTATTTTGTTTCTTTCAGTGGAGCTATGCTTGGGTTATAGTCCTATAGCATTATTGTGTTTTTATTCACATATGCTAGTTTACCAGTCGTTTTTAAGAGTCTAGGTTTTTATAGTTTTACATCCACATATTTAGCTTATGTTTTCTCTATTTATGTGCATTTATGCTTTCTATACTAAATATGTTTAGATTTAATGTATTTTTATTGCAACTGTTTGCACTGTTATCTCTTGCATTACGTTTTGTATTTTGCTTAGAGGTAATAGTGTTTTGATGAGGTTTCACCTCTACTTTTCCTCATCTTCCCTTTTCTTGAAACGAAGGTTTCTTTTGTTCCTTCTCTTTTCTATTTCATTCCTTTGTTTTCTTCTTTTTGAAGTCCTGTAAGAAGAGAGGATGGTTTATACGTTTTTTCCATTCTTCTTTCTTTGTCCTCTTTTTATGAGTATTTTCTCTTTGCTGTTCTTTTTTCCGCTTTTGCTTAATTCTCTTGCTTTCATTTTCTCCTGTTCTCCGTTGCTGTTTTTAGCTATTTGTTTTCCGTTAAGAAGAGAGGATAATGTAGTATCTTGGTATTCTCTATGCTGTCCTTCTCTACCTCTAATAGAATGTTCATGTCATGCATCTATCAGAATGTTGGTGATCTGCCTGTGAGTTTACAGTTGGCTGGGCTGAGCACCATGATGGATGCTCCTGGTGGGGTCTCTCTATACAACTTGGAATAAAGCATCACTTAAATACTACATCACATGTGGACTTTTCATCATTACAATGGTGTTGGTGGACATGGTGGTGGTGGAGGATGTGGTGGAGGACATGGTGGTGGACGTGGTGGTGGTGGATGTGGTGGTGGGATGTGGTGGTGGGATGTGGTGGTGGATGTGGTGGTGGAGGCTGATGTGGTGGTCGTGGATGTGGTGGCGGTGGTGGACGTGGTGGTGGTGGATATGGTGGTGGATATGGTGGTGGACATGGTGGTGGACATGGTGGTGGACGTGCTGGTGGACGTGGTGGTGGTGGTGGACGTGATGGTAGTGGCTGACGTGGAGGTGGTGGCTGATGATGTGGTGGTAGTGGCTGACATGGTGGTGGTGGCTGACATGGTGGTGGTGGATGTGGTGGTGGACGTGGTGGTGGACGTGGTGGTGGACGTGGTGGTGGACATGGTGGTGGTGAATGTGGTGGTGGACATGGTGGTGGATTAGGTGGTGGTGGGGGTGGTGGTGGTGGACTTGTTGGTGGATATGGTGGAGGACATGGTGGTAGACGTGATGGTGGACGTGGTGGTGGTGGACATGGTGGTGGATGTGGTGGTGGAGGACGTGGTGGTGGAGAATGTGGTGGTGGGATGGTGGGCGTGGTGGTGGTGAAGGACGTGGTGGTTGACGTGGTGGTGGAGGACATGGTGGTGGAGGATGTGGTAGTAGTGGTGGTGGTGGTGGAGGTCTTGGTGGACATGGTGTATGTGGTGGCGATGGACATGTTAAGGGTGGTGGATGTGGTGGTTCATATGGTGGTGGTGGATGTTGTGGTGATGGAGTATATGGTGGACATGGTGGTGGTGGACATGGTGGCAGTGGAAGACATGGTGGTGGTGGTGGTGGATGTGGTGGTGGTGCACATGGTGGTGGAGGTGGACGTGGTGGTGGAGGTGGACGTGGTGGTGGACATGGTGGTGGTGGATGTGGTGGTGGTGGACATGGTGGTTGATGTTGTGGTGGTAGACCGGGTGGTGGATGAAGTGGTGGACGTGGTGGATGTAGTCATGGTGGTAGTGGATGTGGGGGGTGTGGTGGAGGTGGACGTGGTAGTGGACGTGACGTGGTGGACACGGTGGTGGACGTGGTGGTGGTGGCTGACATGGTGGTAGTGGACATGGTGGTGTATGTCGTCATGGTGTTGGACGTTGTGGTGTTAGACGTAGTGGTGCTGGACTTGGTGGAAATGGCAGTGGATAAGGTGGTGGTGGATGTGGTGGTGGATGGGGTGGTGGTCGTGGTTGAGGTGGACATGGTGGTGGATGTGGTTGTGGACCTGGTGATGGTGGCTGACGTGGTGGTGGTGGACATGGTGGTGGTGGTTGATGTTGTGGTATTAGATGTGGTGCTGCTGGACATGGTGGACGCGGTGGTGGATGTGGTGGTGGATGTGGTGGTGGACGTGGTGGTGGACGTGGTGGTGGACGTGGTGGTGGTGGTGGACGTGGTGGTGGTGGTGGTGGATTTGGTGGTGGTGGAAATGGTGTTGGTGGATGGGGTGGTGGACGTGGTGGATGTGATGTGGTGGATGTAGTGGTGGTGGACGTGGTGGTTGTGGTGGTGGGGGACAGGGTGGTGGTGATCTTGGACATGGTTGTGGTGAATGTTGTGGTGGTGGACGTGGTGGTGGATGCGGTGGTGGTGGTGGTGGATGTTGTGGTAGTGGTGGACATGGTGGTGGCAGATGTGGTGGTGGTGGTGGATGGGGTGGTGGACATGGTGAATTTAGTGGTGGATGTGGTGGTGGTGGATGTGGTGGTGGACATGGTGGTGGTGGTGGACATGGTGATGGTGGACGTGGTGGTGGATGTGGTGGTGGGCATGGTGGTGGATGTGGTGGTGGTGGAGTATATGGTGGATATGGTGGTGGTGGACATGGTGGTGGAGGTGGACGTGGTGGTGTAGGTGGATGTGGTGGTGGACATGGTGGTGGTGGATGTGGTGGTGGTGGACATGGTGGTTGATGTTGTGGTGGTGGACGTGGTGGTGGATGAAGTGGTGGACGTGGTGGATGTAGTCATGGTGGACTTGGTGGTAGTGGATGTGGGGGGCGTGGTGGAGGTGGATGTGGTAGTGGACGTGACATGGTGGACACGGAGGTGGATGTGGTGGTGGTAGCTGACATGGTGGTAGTGGACATGGTGGTGTACGTCGTCATGGTGTTGGACGTTGTGGTGTTAGACGTAGTGGTGCTGGACTTGGTGGAAATGGCAGTGGATGTGGTGGTGGTGGTGGATGTGGTGGTGGTGGATGTGGTGGTGGATGTGGTGGTGGAGGTGGACATGGTGGTGGATGTGGTTGCGGACCTGGTGAAGGTGGCTGACGTGGTGGTGGTGGACATGGTGGTGGTGGTTGATGTTGTGGTATTAGATGTGGTGCTGCTGGACATGGTGGACGTGGCGGTGGATGTGGTGGTGGACGTGGTGGTGGATTTGGTGGTGGTGGAAATGGTGTTGGTGGATGTGGTGGTGGACGTGGTGGTGGTGGTGGATGTTGTGGCAGTGGTGGACATGGTGGCAGTGGAGGACATGGTGGTGGTGGTGGATGTGGTGGTGGTGCACATGGTGGTGGAGGTGGACGTGGTGGTGTAGGTGGATGTGGTGGTGGACATGGTGGTGGTGGATGTGGTGGTGGTGGACATGGTGGTTGATGTTGTGGTGGTGGACGTGGTGGTGGATGAAGTGGTGGACGTGGTGGATGTAGTCATGGTGGACTTGGTGGTAGTGGATGTGGGGGGTGTGGTGGAGGTGGATGTGGTAGTGGACGTGACAGTGGTGGACACGGAGGTGGATGTGGTGGTGGTAGCTGACATGGTGGTAGTGGACATGGTGGTGTACGTCGTCATGGTGTTGGACGTTGTGGTGTTAGACGTAGTGGTGCTGGACTTGGTGGAAATGGCAGTGGATGTGGTGGTGGTGGATGTGGTGGTGGATGTGGTGGTGGATGTGGTGGAGGTGGACATGGTGGTGGATGTGGTTGTGGACCTGGTGAAGGTGGCTGACATGGTGGTGGTGGACATGGTGGTGGTGGTTGATGTTGTGGTATTAGATGTGGTGCTGCTGGACATGGTGGACGTGGCGGTGGATGTGGTGGTGGATGTGGTGGTGGTGGTGGATTTGGTGTTGGTGGATGTGGTGGTGGACGTGGTGGTGGTGGTGGATGTTGTGGCAGTGGTGGACATGGTGTTGGCGGACGTGGTGGTGGTGGCGAACGGGGTGGTGGACATGGTGGATGTAGTGGTGGATGTGGTGGTGGTGGATGTGGTGGTGGACATGGTGGTGATGGTGGACATGGTGATGGTGGACGTGGTGGTGGATGTGGTGGTGGACATGGTGGTGGATGTGGTGGTGGTGGACGTGGTGGTGGACATGGATGTGTGGTGATGGACATGGTGGTGGTTGTGGTGGTGGTGGAGGTGGTGGTGGAGGTGGTGGTGGTGGAGGTGGCGGTGGTGGTGGACCTGATGTTGGTGGTGGACATGGTGGTGGACGTGGCAGTGGATGTGGTGATGGTGGTGGATGTGGTGGTGGTGGACGTGGTGATGGGGACATGGTGGTCGTAGGGGACGTGTTGGTGGATGTGGTGGTGGACATTGTGATGCTGGATGTGGTGATGGTGGACATGGTGATGGTGGACGTGGTGCATATGGTGGATGTGGTGGTGGTGGATGTGGTGGTGGTGGACATGGTGGATGTGGTGGTGGTGGATGTGGTGGATGTGGTGGTGGTGGACATGGTGGTGGACCTGGTGTTGGTGGTGGACGTGGTAGATGTGGTGGACGTGGTGGTGGACGTGGCAGTGGATATGGTGGTGGTGGTGGACGTGGTGGTGGACGTGGTGATGGGGACGTGGTGGTGGTAGGGGACGTGGTGGTGGATGTGGTGGTGGACATTGTGGTGCTGGATGTGGTGATGGTGGACATGGTGCATATGGTGGACATGGTGGTGGTGGACGTGGTGGTGGTGGACATAGGGGATGTGGTGGTGGTGGATGTGGTGGACGTGGTGGTGGTGGTCATGGTGGTGGTGGTGGATGTGGCAGTGGTGGTGGTGGACGTGCTTGTGGTGGTCGATGTTGTGGATATAGTGGTGGACATAGTGGTGGCCATGGGGATGAATGTGGTGGAGGTGGACCTGGTGGTGCTGGATGTGGAGGACGTGCCGGTGGATTTGGTGGTAGACATGGTGGATGTGGTGGTGGTGGACCTGATGGTGGTGGATGTAGTGGTGGTGGACATGGTGGTCGTGGTGGTGGGGGACGTGGTGGTGGGGGACGGGGTGGTGGTGTTGGACATGGTTGTGGTGGATGTGGTGCTGGTGGACGTGGTAGTGGATGAGGTGGTGGATGTGGTGGCGGTGGTGAATGTGGTGGTGGTGGTGGATGTGGTGGACATGATGGTGGTGGACATGGTGGATGAAGTGGTGGATGTGGTGGTGGTGGATGTGGTGGTGGACGTGGTGGTGGTGGATGTGGTGGTGGACATGATGGTGGTGGACATGGTGGGGGTGTACATGGTGGTGGTCGTAGTGGTGGTGGATGTGGTGGTGGACATGGATGTGGTGGTGGTGGACATGATGGTGGTGGTGGTGGTGGTGGGTGTGGTGGTAGTGGTGGATGTGGTGGATGTGGTGGTGGTGGATGTGATGATGGATGTGGTGGTGGTGGACTTGGTGGTGGTGGTGGGTGTGGTGGTGGTGGACATGGTGGTGGACCTGGTGTTGATGGTGGATGTGGTGGTGGTGGTGGATGTGGAAATGGTGGTGGATGTGATGGTGGTGGACGTGATGTGGAAGTGGACATGGTTGTGGACGTGGTGGTGGATGTGGTGGTGGTGGTCAACATGGTGGTGGTGGATGTGGTGATGGTGGTCGTGGTGATGGTGGTCGTGGTGATGGTGGTCGTGGTGATGGTGGACGTGGTGATGGTGGACGTGGTGATGGTGGACATGGAGGTGGTGGATGTGGACGTGGTGGACTTGGTGGTGTTGGACGTGGTGGGGGTGGACGTGGTGGTGGACGTTGTGGTGGATGTAGTGGTGCTGGATGTTGTGGACGAGGTGGCGGTGGACATGGTGGTGATGTGGACATGGCAGTGGTGGACGTGGTTGTGGTGGTGGATCTGGTGGTGGTGGATGTGGTGGACGTAGTAGTGGTGGATGTGTTGGTGATGGTTGACGTGGTGGCGGTGGTGGATGTGGTGGTGATGGATGTGATGGGGGTGGACGTGGTGGTGGCGGATGTGGTGGTGGTGGACGTGGTGGTGGTAGATGTGGTGGTGGTGGTGGACATGGTGGTGGATGTGGTGGTGGATGTGTGGTGGATGTGGTGGACATGGTGGTGGTGGACATGGTGGTGGTGGACATGGTGGTGGATGTGGTGGTGGACGTGATGGTGGTGGACATGGTGGTGGATGTGGTGGTGGTGGTTGTTGTGGTGGTGGAGGATGTGGTGGTTGTGGATGTGGTGGTAGTGGATGTGGTGCTGGTGGACGTGGTCATGGTGGATATGGTGGTTGTGGATGTGGTGGTGGTGGAGGACATGGTGGTGGATGTGGTGGTGGATATGGTGCTGGACATGGTGGTGGATGTGGTGGACGTGGTGATGGTGGACGTGGTGGTGGATGTGGGGAGTGGTGGACATGGTGGTGGTGGTTGATGTTGTGGTATTAGATGTGGTGCTGCTGGACATGGTGGACGTGGTGGTGGATGTGGTGGTGGATGTGGTGGTGGACGTGGTGGTGGTGGTGGATTTGGTGGTGGTGGAAATGGTGTTGGTGGATGTGGTGGTGGATGTGGTGGTGGTGGATGTGATGTGGTGGACGTAGTGGTGGTGGACGTGGTGGTTGTGGTGGTGAGGGACGGGGTGGTGGTGATGTTGGACATGGTTGTGGCAAATGTTGTGGTGGTGGATGTGGTGGTGGACGCGGTGGTGGTGGTGGATGTTGTGGTAGTGGTGGACATGGTGGTGGTGGACGTGGTGGTGGTGGCATATGGGGTGGTGGACATGGTGGATGTAGTGGTGGATGTGGTGGTGGTGGATGTGGTGGTGGACGTGGTGGTGGTGGTGGACATGGTGATGGTGGAAGTGGTGGTGGATGTGGTGGTGGACATGGTGGTGGATGTGGTGGAGTATATGGTGGACATGGTGGTGGTGGACATGGTGGCAGTGGAGGACATGGTGGTGGATGTGGTGGTGGTGCACATGGTGGTGGAAGTGGACGTGGTGGTGTAGGTGGATGTGGTGGTGGACATGGTGGTGGTGGATGTGGTGGTGGTGGACATGGTGGTTGATGTTGTGGTGGTGGACCGGGTGGTGGATGAAGTGGTGGACGTGGTGGATGTAGTCATGGTGGACTTGGTGGTAGTGGATGTGGGGGGCGTGGTGGAGGTGGACGTGGTAGTGGACATGACAGTGGTGGACATGGTGGTGTACGTCGTCATGGTGTTGGACGTTGTGGTGTTAGACGTAGTGGTGCTAGACTTGGTGGAAATGGCAGTGGATGTGGTGGTGGTGGATGTGGTGGTGGATGTGGTGGTGGACGTGGTGGAGGTGGACATGGTGGTGGATGTGGTTGTGGACCTGGTGAAGGTGGCTGACGTGGTGGTGGTGGACATGGTGGTGGGGGTTGATGTTGTGGTATTAGATGGGGTGCTGCTGGACATGGTGGACATGGCGGTGGATGTGGTGGATATGGTGGTGGTGGAAATAGTGTTGGTGGATGTGGTGGTGGACGTGGTGGATGTGATGTGGTGGACGTAGTGGTGGTGGACGTGGTGGTTGTGGTGGTGGGGGACGGGGTGGTGGTGATGTTGGACATGGTTGTGGTGAATGTTGTGGTGATGGACGTGGTGGTGGACGCGGTGGTGGTGGTGGATGTTGTGGCAGTGGTGGACATGGTGGTGGCGGACGTGGTGGTGGTGGCAGACAGGGTGGTGGACATGGTGGATGTAGTGGTGGATGTGGTGGTGGTGGATGTGGTGGTGGAGGTGGACATGGTGATGGTGGACGTGGTGGTGGATGTGGTGGTGGACATGGTGGTGGATGTGGTGGTGGTGGACGTGATGGTGGACATGGATATGTGGGGATGGACATGGTGGTGGTGGTGGTGGTGTAGGTGGTGGTGGTGGAGGTGGTGGTGGTGGAGGAGGTGGTGGTGGTGGAGGTGGTGGTGGTGGTGGACCTGGCGTTGGTGGTGGACATGGTGGTGGACGTGGCAGTGGATGTGATGATGGTGGTGGATGTGGTGATAGTGGTGGACGTGGTGGTGGTGGACGTGGTGATGGGGACATGGTGGTGGTGGGGGACGTGTTGGTGGATGTGGTGGTGGACATTGTGGTGCTGGATGTGGTGATGGTTGACATGGTGATGGTGGACGTGGTGCATATGGTGGACATGGTGGTGGTGGACGTGATGGTGGTGGACATGGTGGATGTGGTGGTGGTGGTGGATGTGTTGGATGTGGTGGTGGTGGACATGGTGGTGGACCTGGTGTTGGTGGTGGACGTGGTGGATGTGGTGGTGGACGTGGAAGTGGATATGGTGGTGGTGGTGGTGGACGTGGTGATGGGGACGTGGTGGTGGTAGGGGACATGGTGGTGGACATGGTGGATGTGGTGGACGTGGTGGTGGACGTGGCAGTGGATATGGTGGTGGTGGTGGTGGACGTGGTGATGGGGACGTGGTGGTGGTAGGGGACATGGTGGTGGATGTGGTGGTGGACATTGTGGTGCTGGATGTGGTGATGGTGGACGTGGTGCATATGGTGGACATGGTGGTGGTGGATGTGGTGGTGGTGGACATAGTGGATGTGGTGGTGGTGGATGTGGTGGACGTGGTGGTGGTGGTCATGGTGGTGGTGGTGGACGTGGTAGTGGTGGTGGTGGACATGCTTGTGGTGGTCAATGTTGTGGATGTGGTGGACATGGTGGTGGCCATGGTGATGGATGTGGTGGTGGTGGACCTGGTGGTGCTGGATGTGGAGGACGTGCCGGTGGATTTGGTGGTAGACATGGTGGATGTGGTGGTGGACGTGATGGTGGTGGACGTAGTGGTGGTGGACATGGTGGTCATGGTGGTGGGGGACGGGGTGGTGGAGTGGTGGTGTTGGAAATGGTTGTGGTGGATGTGGTGGTGGTGGACGTGGTAGTGGATGAGGTGGTGGATGTGCTGGCGGTGGTGGATGTGGTGGCGGTGGTGGATGTGGTGGTGGTGGTGGACATAATGGTGGTGGACATGGTGGATGAAGTGGTGGATGTGGTGGTGGTGGATGTGGTGGTGGACGTGGTGGTTGTGGACGTGGTGGTGGACGTGATGGTGGTGGACGTAGTGGTGGTGGACATGGTGGTCTTGGTGGTGGGGGACGGGGTGGTGGGGGACGGGGTGGTGGTGTTGAACATGGTTGTGGTGGATGTGGTGGTGGTGGATGTGGTAGTGGATGAGGTGGTGGATGTGGTGGCGGTGGTGGATGTGGTGGTGGTGGACATGATGGTGGTGGACATGGTGGATGAAGTGGTGGATGTGGTGGATGTGGTGGTGGACGTGGTGGTGGTGGACGTGGTGGTGGTGGACGTGGTGGTTGCCGTGATGGTGGCGGACATGGTGATGGTGGACGTGGTGCATATGGTGGACATGGTGGTGGTGGACATGATGGTGGTGGACATGGTGGATGTGGTGGTGGTGGATGTGGTGGATGTGGTGGTGGTGGACATGGTGGTGGACCTGGTGTTGGTGGTGGACGTGGTGGACGTGGTGGTGGACGTGGCAGTGGATATGGTGGTGGTGGTGGACGTGGTGGTGGTGGACGTGGTGATGGGGACGTGGTGGTGGATGTGGTGGTGGACATTGTGGTGCTGGATGTGGTAATGGTGGACGTGGTGCATATGGTGGACATGGTGGTGGTGGACGTGGTGGTGGTGGACATAGTGGATGTGGTGGTGGTGGATGTGGTGGACGTGGTGGTGGTGGTCATGGTGGTGGTGGTGGACGTGGCAGTGGTGGTGGTGGACGTGCTTGTGGTGGTCGATGTTGTGGATGTGGTGGACATGGTGGTGGCCATAGTGATGGATGTGGTGGTGGTGGACCTGGTGGTTCTGGATGTGGAGGACATGCTGGTGGATTTGGTGGTAGACATGGTGGATGTGGTGGTGGTGGACGTGATGGTGGTGGACGTAGTGGTGGTGGACATGGTGGTTATGGTGGAGGGGGACGGGGTGGTGGAGTGGTGGTGTTGGACATGGTTGTGGTGGATGTGGTGGTGGTGGACATGGTAGTGGATGAGGTGGTGGATGTGGTGGTGGTGGTGGATGTGGTGGTGGTGGTGGACATGATGGTGGTGGACATGGTGGATGAAGTGGTGGATGTGGTGGTGGACGTGGTGGTGGTGGACGTGGTGGTGGATGTGATGGTGGTGGACGTAGTGGTGGTGGACATGGTGGTCTTGGTGGTGGGGGACGGGGTGGTGGTGGTGGAGTGGTGGTGTTGGACATGGTTGTGGTGGATGTGGTGGTGCTGGGCGTGGATGAGGTGGTGGATGTGGTGGCGGTGGTGGATGTGGTGGTGGTGGTGGACATGGTGGTGGATGTGGTGGTGGTGGATGTGGTGGTGGACGTGGTGGACATGGTGGTGGACGTGATGGTGGTGGACATGGTGGGGGTGTACATGGTGGTGGACGTAGTGGTGGTGGATGTGGTGGTGGACATTGATGTGGTGGTGGTGGACATGATGGTGGTAGTGGTGGTGGGTGTGGTGGGGGTGGTGGATGTGGTGGACGTGGTGGTGGTGGATGTGATGGTGGACGTGGTGGTGGTGGACTTGGTGGTGGAGGTAGTGGTGGTGGGTGTGATGGTGGTCGACATGGTGTTGATGGTGGATGTGGTGGTGGTGGTGGATGTGGAAATGGTGGTGGACGTGGTGGTGGAAGTGGACATGGTTGTGGACGTGGTGGTGGATGTGGTGGTGGTGGTCAACATGGTGGTGGTGGATGTGGTGATGGTGGTCGTGGTGATGGTGGTCGTGGTGATGGTGGACGTGGTGATGGTGGACATGGTGGTGGTGGATGTGGTGGTGTTGGACGTGGTGGGGGTGGACGTGGTGGTGGATGTGGTGGTGGACGTGGTAGTGGATGTGGTGGTGCTGGATGTGGTGGACGAGGTGGCGATGGACATGGTGGTGATGTGGACATGGCAGTGGTGGACGTGATTGTGGTGGTGGATGTGGTGGTGGTGGATGTGGTGGACGTGGTAGACATGTTGGTGATGGTTGACGTGGTGGCGGTGGTGGATGTGGTGGTGGTGGACGTGATGGTGGTTGTTAGAATTGGGGGTCTCTGGTTGGCGCAAGTATTCACTTGTGACAAGCAGGGACCCTCTCCTCTAAGTCAGGGCGAAGGATGACCCCTTAGAATTACCCTTGCTCACCCTCTAGGTGCGTGGCGTGAGCAGCCAAGGCTATTCTCCAGGCGTTGTTAGTTAAGCATTTGTAATAACACACACAGTAAAAATACCAATCCCCCCACAAATGGACACCAGGCTATGGTTATATAAAAATACGTCTTCTTCTTTGGTGGTGCTGGATGTGGAGGACGTGCCGGTGGATTTGGTGGTAGACATGGTGGATGTGGTGGTGGTGGACGTGATGGTGGTGGACGTAGTGGTGGTGGACATGGTGGTCGTGGTGGTGGGGGACGGGGTGGTGGAGTGGTGGTGTTGGACATGGTTGTGGTGGATGTGGTGGTGGTGGACGTGGTAGTGGATGAGGTGGTGGATGTGGTGGCGGATGTGGTGGTGGTGGTGGTGGACATGGTGGATGAAGTGGTGGATGTGGTGGTGGTGGATGTGGTGGTGAACGTGGTGGTGGTGGACGTGGTGGTAGACGTGATGGTGGTGGACATGGTGGGGGTGTACATGGTGGTGGACGTAGTGGTGGTGGATGTGGTGGTGGACATGGATGTGGTGGTGGTGGACATGATGGTGGTAGTGGTGGTGGGTGTGGTGGGGGTGGTGGATGTGGTGGACATGGTGGTGGTGGATGTGATGGTGGACGTGGTGGTGGTGGACTTGGTGGTGGTGGAGGTGGTGGTGGTGGGGGTGGGTGTGGTGGTGGTGGACATGGTGGTGGACCTGGTGTTGATGGTGGATGTGGTGGTGGTGGTGGATGTGGAAATGGTGGTGGATGTGATAGTGGTGGTGGTGGAAGTGGACATGGTTGTGGACGTGGTGGTGGATGTGGTGGTCAACATGGTGGTGGTGGATGTGGTGATGGTGGTCGTGGTGATGGTGGTCGTGGTGATGGTGGACGTGGTGATGGTGGACATGGTGGTGGCGGATGTGGTGGTGTTGGACGTGGTGGGGATGGACGTGGTGGTGGATGTGGTGGTGGACGTGGTAGTGGATGTGGTGGAGGAGATGGCGGTGGACATGGTGGTGATGTGGACATGGCAGTGGTGGACGTGGTTGTGGTGGTGGATGTGGTGGATGCGGTGGTGGTGGATGTGGTGGACGTGTTGGTGATGGTTGACGTGGTGGCGGTGGTGGATGTGGTGGTGGTGGACGTGATGGTGGTTGTTAGAATTGGGGGTCTCTGGTTGGCGCAAGTATTCACTTGTGACAAGCAGGGACCCTCTCCTCTAAGTCAGGGCGAAGGATGACCCCTTAGAATTAGCATTGCTCGCCCTCTAGGTGCGTGGCGTGAGCAGCCAAGGCTATTCGCCAGGCGTTGTTAGTTAAGCATTTGTAATAACACACACAGTAAAAATACCAATCCCCCCACAAATGGACACCAGGCTGTGGTTATATAAAAATACGTCTTCTTTATGTAAAAATATATATATGCAGACAAGTATTTATCACAAGACCATAAGTAACGCTTTTCTTAGCCACAAGGTTGAAAAATAGGCAAGTGTTCTCTTTGTTGCAATTCAATTGTATAGTTCAGTTCTCGTAGAGGCCACAGTTCTCTAAATGTACTCTTTTAGGTGCCTTCACGCAGTTCTCTTCTACCTATGCGCTTCCTAGCACTCCCGTATGCTTCCGGCTCGAGATACGGGCCCGACCTGCCAAAGCTCACGCTCCTCGCGTGAGGTGCGTACGGCACGGCCGGGTCTGGCAGGGAGTACGAGTCGTACCTCTGTGTGCGACTCGCACGGGAGGGAGCGCAGGCTACGGAGCTGCCAGGGGCCCAGGTGACAAGGAGCGGTGCGAGCCTCGTTGCAAGGGCATCTCGTACCACGGTTGGGCTTACAGTACCTTAGAGATCCTTTGTGAAGGCGGGGAAATAAGAACGTGGCGGGCCCCGAGCCTGGTGAAGATGTCTCGGCGACGGTCTTCCGCGAAGGCAGATGCGACGCGCCCAGCGGCTCTCGGTCAGAGCGAGGCTGGCGCCCGAGGCGTCCGGGCTTCGGCGGTCGGTCCTCTGGGTCTGTAGGGTCCAGTGGGGACTTCAGGCGAGAGCGTGGGGGGTGCACCAGCGGGCCTCCGACGGCGGTGATGCGGCGACTTCCCTCAGCGGGGGTAGAGCGGCTCGGCGGAGCGGGGCTCTCCCTCGGCGGGGACGGGGAAGCACAGTTCGATCGCGGCCTCGAGGAGGGGCTGGGGGCACCAACAGGTCACGGCAGCAAGCCTCCCAAGCCGGGGTGACACGGCGATTTCCCTCAGCGGGGGGAGAGCGGCTCGACGGAGCGGGGCTCTTCCTCAGCGGGGACGGGGAAACACAGTTGGTCACGGCCTCAAGGAGGGGCTGGGGGGCACCAGGGTTACGGCTCCGGCGGGGCAGAAGTCCTCGTAATTACCGGCAGACGGGCAGAGAGCAGGTTGAGCCAGATGGTCCTGTGGCTCAGGTCAGGGGGCAAGCTCAGACAAGCCCTTGGAGAAAGTTTCTAGCACAAATCAGCAAAGTCTTTTCAGCAAGTCTTTTCCTCTCCTTACTCAGCAAGGCAAGCAGCAGGCCAGTCCTTCCAGCGTCTTCTTCTCCTTCTAGTTGGGCAGAGGTTCTTTGTGGGAAACAGGATTCTGATTTACAAGGAGCAGGGCTCCTACTTTTATACAGCATTTTCTTTGTTCTCACAGGCCAGGAGGGCCTTTGCATAACTTCATTCAGTCTCTGAGCACTTTGTTGGGTGTACTCTGGTGTCTGCTTTCAGTGTGAGGGGCAGGCACATCAGACGCTCCACAGGAGGTGGAGCCAGCATTGTGATGACAGGGGCAGCCAGGAGTACCTTGTTGACAGTGCTTCGCCCTTCCTGGGCCAGGTGTCGGTTGAGTCATCAGTCGCTCCCCAGGGGGCGGAGCCAGCATTGTGGTGGCAGAGCACAGCCCTATTCAGAATCCAGGGGCACTCCCACCTCCCACCTCCCACCAAGGTGTAATCCTGCCATTCACCACCTGTCATCCCCCAGCCCTGTCACTCACATAACCCAGACAGTCAGATACACATCCAAGCAGAGGCGGGCTGAAATGGTTAGGCAAGCAAATGCTAACTTTCTAAAAGTAGCATTTTCAAACACGGGATATTAAAATAAACTTTACTAAAAAAAGTATTTTATTATTTTGAGTTCAGGCATACTAAACTTTGTTATACCATGTTCCCTGAGCCTGCTGGGATTATAGAGTGTAATAATTCCAGCAGCCCATCTTGCCCTAAGAGAACAGGTAGCCTTACAATAGTGAAAAACGAATTTGGCTGTAATTCACTATTAGGACATGCCACACTCATCAGAGCATGTCCTACCTTACACTTACAATGCACCCTGCCCTTGGGTCTACCATAGGGATGACTAATATGAAGTTAAGGGAAGGTTTAGGGGCTGGCAAGTGTGTGCACTTGCCCAGCCAGCATGACAGTACCAGACTGCACGCAGGTTCTGCAATGGCAGACCCTAGACACATTTTAAAAGGCTGCTTCTGTGGGTGGCGCAACCAGCGCTGCAGGCCCACTAGCAGTATTGGCATTTACAAGCCCTGGCACTCCTGGTGCACTTTACTGGGGACTGATAGTAAATCCAATGAACCAATCATTGAAATCAATCACATATACACTTTACACAGGGAGCACTTGCACTGCGGCACGGGTTGGCCGTGGCGCAGTGCCCTGAGCAGCGGACACCAGCAAAAACATCTGAGGCACATCAGCAAAAAGTGGAAGGGAAACTCATGCCAAGGTGCCAGGTCTAACACGTGTCCCCTCCAGCTGAAATGTGGGGAGAACTACCCTTCCCCAGGGAGTTCCTCATCACTAAGGCGGAAAAACCTGGACAGACCGTCAGCATTGGCGTGATCTGTGCCAGGGCGATGTTCCACCGTGAAGTCCATACCCTGTAGGGATATGGACCACCTCAACAGCTTTGGGTTCTCACCCCTCATTTGCATCAACCATCTGAGGGGCCTGTGGTCTGTCTGAACCCGGAAGTGAGACCCAAACAAGTAGGGTCTTAGCTTCTTCAGTTCCCAGACCACAGCAAATGCTTCTCGCTCTATTGCACTCCACCTACGTTCCCGGGGAAGTAACCTCCTACTGATGAAGGCTACAGGTTGGTCTCAGCCCTCCTCAGTCATTTGTGAGAGAACAGCCCCTACACCATGCTCTGAAGCGTCTGTTTGCACTAGAAATTCCTTGGAGATATCAGGAGCCAAGAGCACGGGCGCCGTGCACATGGCAGTTTTCAGGGTGTCAAAAGCCTTCTGACAGGTGTCAGTCCAGATCACATTCTTGGGCTGCTTCTTGGAAGTCAGCTCTGTCAAGGGGGTCACAATAGTGCCATAGCCCTTGACAAACCTCCTGTAGTACCCAGTGAGCCCCAGAAAGGCTCTCACTGCAGTCTGGGTCTTGGGGGGTTCCCAAGCCAGGATGGTCTCAATTTTGGGTTGCAAGGGTGCCACCTTGCCACTCCCCACTTGGTGTCCCAAGTACACCACTGAACCCTGCCCAATCTGGCACTTGCTTGCCTTGATTGTGAGGCCTGCTTTGCGCAGTGCCATCAACACTTCCCAGAGGTGTCGCAGGTGTTCTGGCCAGGTGCCACTGAACACTGCGATGTCATCCAGGTAGGCGGCACTGAACTCATCCAGCCCAACCAACACCTGGTTGACCAACCTCTGAAAGGTGGCAGGGGCATTCTTCATTCCAAATGGCATAACCCGGAACTGGAAATGCCCATCTGGTGTAGAGAATGCTGACCTCTCTTTGGCCCCATCGGTCAAGGCGATCTGCCAGTATCCAGACGTTAAATCAAACGTGCTGAGGAACCGGGCAGCCCCTAGCCGATCGATGAGCTCATCAGCTCTGGGGATAGGGTGCGCGTCAGTCTTCGTGACTGAATTGAGCCCTCTGTAGTCCACACAGAACCGGAGTTCAGGTGTTGCTCCCGGCGCAGCAGCCTTTGGGACCAAGACCACGGGGCTGGACCAAGGACTGCTGGAGGACTCAACCACCCTAAGAGCAAGCATTTTGGAGACCTCCACCTTGATGCAGGCTCTGACCCTGTCAGTTACTCTGTAGGCCTTATGCCTCACAGGTAAGCTGTCTCCTGTGTCCATGTCATGGACGCACCAATCTGTGACACCAGGAACCAGGGAGAACAGATCTGGAAACTGCCCCATCAATTGGCGGCAGTCTTCCTGTTGCTCAGGCGTCTGGGTGGGTGAGAGGTTAACTCCATCCACTGACCCATCTTTCTCAGAGGCTACCAATAGGTCAGGAAGAGGCTCAGACTCCTCCTCCATTCCATCATCAGTTGCCAACAACATTCCCACTTCGGACCTCTCCAAGTGGGGCTTAAGGCAGTTAACATGTAGGACCCTCAAAGGGTTCCTGGGAGACTGCATGTCCACTAAGTAGGTTACCGGACTCTTGCGCTCCACAACCTCAAATGGACCTGTCCACTTATCCTGAAGTGTACAAGGCTCCACTGGGGCCAAGACCCACACCTTTTGTCCAGGTTGAAGCTCTACCAGAGTGGCATTCTGGTCGTACCACCGCTTCATCTCTTCCTGGCTGGCTTCCAGATTTGCCTCAGCAAGTTGCCTGAATCGCCTGGTCTGGTATCTGAAGGCCAACATGTAACTGTATACATTCTGGGGAGGTTTCCTGGGAGATTGCTCCCAGCCTTCCTTTACCAAACTCAGAGGTCCTCTCACTGGGTGCCCATACAGCAGTTCAAAGGGGCTGAACCCTAGGGACTTCTGTGGCACCTCACGGTATGCAAAGAGAAGGCATAGCAAGAGGACGTCCCACTTACGCCTCATTGGACCTTCCAGGCCCATGATCATGACTTTTAGGGTTCTGTTGAATCTCTCAACCAACCCATTTCCTTGGGGATGCTAAGGGGTGGTGAACTTGTAAGTTACACCACACTCTTGCCAAAGGGACTTCTGATATGAAGTTGGTGCCCCTGTCGCTCACCACCTCTAGAGGGAATCCTACTCGTGAGAAAATTCCCATCAGTGCCCGTCCCACCAAGGGGGCCGTCACTGTCCTCGGAGGGATGGCTTCAGGGTACCGGGTGGCATGGTCCACCAAGACCAGGATGAACCTGTTGCCCATGGCTGTCTTGGGGTTCAGAGGCCCAACAATGTCAATACCCACTCGTTGGAATGGCGTACCGACCACGGGGAAGGGTTGCAGAGGAGCCTTGTGCCTCCCTCCGCTCTTACCACGTGCCTGGCAAGTCTGACAAGATCTACAGTGAGCATCTGAGCTCTTGTGCATTTGGGGCCAATAAAAGTGGGTGACAAGCCTGTCATAGGTCTTGTCAATCCCCAAATGTCCTGCTAACGGCACATCATGAGCCAACCCCAGTAGGAAGGCTCTGAACTTCTGGGGTACCACCAGCACACGGGCTGACCCAAGTTCAGCAGCCTTAGGCTCTGAATACAGGAGGTCATTCTCCCAGTACACATAATGTGTCTTGGCCTGAACACCATTGGCCTGGTCTGCAGCCTGCTGCCGCATACCCACGAGAGAAGGGCATTCTTTCTGCTCCCGGCAGAATTCCTCCCTGGAGGGGCCTCCTTCTTGCTGCCAATGGGTCAGCTCAGGCAGGTCCCCCAGTTCAGCAATCTGTTCCCCTGTAGGCTCCAGGGCACCCCCTTCAATGTCTGCTTCCTCCTGGACCATGGGAACTTCAGGGGCCGGTTTCCCGCGCCCCCTGCGCCTTCTCTCTAAGGCTGGTTCCTGGGCCTCTCCTTCAGGCCCCAGGATCTCTTGAGCACCCCTACTGGCTGCCATTGACCGGGTGGTCACGCACGCCCAGTCAGGCAGACCCACCATCCTCAGGTGAGTCGTCTTCTCCACCTTTTCCCAAGGGGAGTCTTCCAGGTCATTCCCTAGCAAACAGTCTACAGGCATGGCCGTTCTCACACAAACCTGCAGAGTACCAGAGACCCCCCCCACTCGAAGGGAACTTGAGCCATCGGACACTGACTCTCTGAGTTATCAGCATTGATAACCCTACAGTAGGCATGGGGCACAACCTGCTCTTGAGACACCAGGTGCTGCCTCACTGCAGTCACACTGGCTCTTGTATCTCTAAGAGCCTCAACTTTCTTACCATTGATGGTCACCAGCTGCCCATATTTCTTAGTGTTAGAGGGCAGGTAGTTCTCAGGGACCATTTCACTGTCTCCTAAAGAGACTAGGGTCATTTGGACAGGATCTCCACCCCCAGGGACTACTATTTCTTCCCCCAAATTAACACTAGCTACTTGCCGGGGTGGAGCACCAGTGGGTGCTGGTTTACCAAACAGGCGACACTTAGGGTCAGAGGCAATGTGACCCGGGTCACCACACCTGTAACAATTGAAGGGCCCCTTTGGAACAGGCCTACCTCTCGGGGCCCCGGTCTGCTTCGGGGGTGAGGGAGGCTGAGAACCTTTCTGCTGGTTCCCTTGGGGATTACTTTGGGGGCCTCGCTGGAACCCTCTTTTTTACCCCTGTCCCCCCCACTCCTCTGCTGGGGATCCTGCCCACCCTTGGCGGAGTCTCCCGTTGGACCCTTGTGGCCAGCGGTCCGCCTCCTCAGCAAGCTTCCTCGGGTTGGACAGCTTGCTATCGATCAGGTGCTGGCGTAGCTCAGAAAAACAATGTTGAGACAAGTGCTCCCATGCTATTAAATCAAGAAGCCCCTGAAAATCATTGACTTTGCTACCCGTTACCCAACCATCCAGTGCTCTGCAAAAACCAGTCACATACTCCACATACATACTCCCAGGACGCTTTTCACTCTCCCTGAACTTCTGTCTGTACATTTCAGGGGTAAGCCTATACCTGGTCATTAAGGCCTCTTTCATGCGGGGATAGGAACTTTGTTCTTCAGTGGGCAAATCTAGGAGGGTGTCTCGCCCTTCGCTAAGGAACCTCCCCCACAACCCCGCTCCCCAATCCTTGTCAGGGACCCGGTGGGAGGACATGGCTACCTCATAGGCCCTAACCCACTGTCCTATGTTATCCCCCTTAAATAACTCCTTAACTACATCTTTGGGTATGTACACCCTGGACTCTACCTGCACCGGCGTTGTGCTGCCACCAGAATGAGTTGTTCCCAAACCTCTCAGCTCCAACTCCTTCAATCTTAGGTCATGGTCCAGCTGGCGTTGCTGCGCCTCCATGGCCAATCTTTGCTTGTCCGTTTCCAATTTTTGCTTCTCCATTTCTAGTTGTCCAGCTAATTTTGCCATCTCCATTGCATGTGCCCTCTGCGCTGCCCTGTCTGCCAGCTCCTCTGGTGACAGGCCTCTGCTAGGATCTACAACGCCATCTGGTGGTATGATATCCACCGCATTCTGTGGTTCCCTTGACTCCTTCCAGGCTCTCAGCGCCATTACAAGTTGGGCCTTGTTGTTCAATCCATGTTTGGAAATTCTGCACTTTCCGCAGAGTTCTTTCAGCCTCTCATTTGTTAAGCCCCTCAGGGCTTCCACTCCCCAATCTATGTCATCTTCTCCAGAGAAGACAGAGAGTGCTCTTCCAACAGGAAGTGAGCCAGGCATGGCTTCAGTAATGGCAGATGTCTTAACAAAAATTTAAAAAAATGGAAATCTGTGGCTGCGTTATAGGTCTGCTCTCACTATGTGGTGATCAGCAATTCACTGTATGTCAACTGCAAATGCAAATTCGCAAATCCTCACCGCTGCGTCCAATGTTAGAATTGGGGTCTCTGGTTGGTGCAAGTATTCACTTGTGACAGGCAGGGACCCTCTCCTCAAAGTCAGAGCGAAGGATGACCCCTTAGAATTACCCTTGCTCACCCTCTAGGTGCGTGGCGTGAGCAGCCAAGGCTATTCTCCAGGCGTTGTTAGTTAAGCATTTGTAATAACACACACAGTAAAAATACCAATCCCCCCACAAATGGACACCAGGCTGTGGTTATATAAAAATACGTCTTCTTTATGTAAAAATATATATATGCAGGCAAGTATTTATCACAAGACCATAAGTAACGCTTTTCTTAGCCACAAGGTTGAAAAATAGGCAAGTGTTCTCTTTGTTGCAATTCAATTGTATAGTTCAGTTCTCGTAGAGGCCACAGTTCTCTAAATGCACTCTTTTAGGTGCCTTCACGCAGTTCTCTTCTACCTATGCGCTTCCTAGCGCTCCCGTATGCTTCCGGCTCGAGATACGGGCCCGACCTGCCAAAGCTCACGCTCCTCGCGTGAGGTGCGTACGGCACGGCCGGGTCTGGCAGGGAGTACGAGTCGTACCGCTGTGTGCGACTCGCACGGGAGGGAGTGCAGGCTATGGAGCTGCCAGGGGCCCAGGTGACAAGGAGCGGTGCGAGCCTCGTTGGAAGGGCGGCTCGTACCGCGGTTGGGCTTACAGTACCTTAGAGATCCTTTGTGAAGGCGGGGAAATAAGAACGTGGCGGGCCCCGAGTCCGGTGATGTCTCGGCGGCGGTCTTCCGCGCAGACAGATGCGAGGCGCCCAGCGGTTCTCGGTAATAGCGAGGCTGGCGCCCGAGGCGTCTGGGCTTCGGCGGTCTGTCCTCTGGGTCTGTAGGGTCTGGTGGGGACTTCAGGCGGGAGCGTGGGGGGTGCACCAGCAGGCCTCCGACGGCAGTGATGCGGTGACTTCCCTCAGCGGGGGGAGAGCGGCTCGGCGGAGCGGGGCTCTCCCTCGGCGGGGACGGGGAAGCACAGTTCGATCACGGCCTCGAGGAGGGGCTGGGGGGCACCAACAGGTCACGGCAGCGAGCCTCCCAAGGCGGGGTGACCCAGCGATTTCCCTCAGCGGGGGGAGAGCGGCTCGACGGAGCGGGGCTCTTCCTCTGCGGGGACCTGGAAACACAGTTGGTCACGGCCTCAAGGAGGGGCTGGGGGCCACCAGGGTCACGGCTCCGGCGGGGCAGAAGTCCTCGTAATTACTGGCAGACGGGCAGAGAGCAGGTTGAGCCAGATGGTCCTGTGGCTCAGGTCAGGGGGCAAGCTCAGACAAGCCCTTGGAGAAAGTTTCTAGCACATATCAGCAAAGTCTTTTCAGCAAGTCTTTTCCTCTCCTTCCTCAGCAAGGCAAGCAGCAGGCCAGTCCTTCCAGCGTCTTCTTCTCCTTCTAGTTGGGCAGAGGTTCTTTGTGGGAAACAGGATTCTGATTTGCAAGGAGCAGGGCTCCTACTTTTATACAGCACTTTCTTTGTTCTCACAGGCCAGGGGGGCCTCTGCATAACTTCATTCAGTCTCTGAGCACTTTGTTGGGTGTACTCTGGTGTCTGCTTTCAGTGTGAGGGGCAGGCACATCAGACGCTCCACAGGAGGTGGAGCCAGCATTGTGATGACAGGGGCTGCCAGGAGTACCTTGTTGACAGTGCTTCACCCTTCCTGGGCCAGGTGTTGGCTGAGTCATCAGTCGCTCCACAGGGGGCGGAGCCAGCATTGTGGTGGCAGACCACAGCCCTATTCAGAGTCCAGGGGCACTCCCACCAAGGTGTAATCCTTCCACTCACCACCTGTCATCCCCCAGCCCTGTCACTCACATAACCCAGACAGTCAGATACACCTGCAAGCAGAGGCGGGCTGAAATGGTTAGGCAAGCAAATGCTAACTTTCTAAAAGTAGCATTTGCAAACACAGGATATTAAAATAAACTTTACTAAAAGAAGTACTTTATTATTCTGAGTTCAGGCATACTAAACTTTATGTTATACCATGTTCCCTGAGCCTGCTGGGATTATGGAGTATAATAATTCCAGCAGCCCATCTTGGCCTAAGAGAACAGTTAGCCTTACAATAGTGAAAAACGAATTTGGCAGTAATTCACTATTAGGACATGCCACACTCATCAGAGCATGTCCTACCTTACACTTACAATGCACCCTGCATGTGAGGGGCAGGCACATCAGACGCTCCTCAGGAGGTGGAGCCAGCATTGTGATGACAGGGGCAGCCAGGAGTACCTTGTTGACAGTGCTTTGCCCTTCCTGGGCCAGGTGTCAGCTGAGTCATCAGTCGCTCCCCAGGGGGCGGAGCCAGCATTGTGGTGGCAGAGCACAGCTCTATTCAGAGTCCAGGGGCACTCCCACCTCCCACCAAGGTGTAATCCTGCCATTCACCACCTGTCATCCCCCAGCCCTGTCACTCACATAACCCAGACAGTCAGATACACATCAAAGCAGAGGCGGGCTGAAATGGTTAGGCAAGCAAATGCTAACTTTCTAAAAGTAGCATTTGCAAACACAGGATATTAAAATAAACTTTACTAAAAGAAGTATTTTATTATTCTGAGTTCAGGCATACTAAACTTTATGTTATACCATGTTCCCTGAGCCTGCTGGGATTATAGAGTGTAATAATTCCAGCAGCCCACCTTGGCCTAAGAGAACAGGTAGCCTTACAATAGTGAAAAACAAATTTGGCTGTAATTCACTATTAAGACATGCCACACTCATCAGAGCATGTCCTACCTTACACTTACAATGCACCCTGCCCTTGGGCCTACCGTAGGGGTGACTAATATGAAGTTAAGGGAAGGTTTAGGGGCTGGCAAGAGTGTGCACTTGCCCAGCCAGCATGACAGTACCAGACTGCACGCAGTTTCTGCAATGGCAGACCCTAGACACATTTTAAAAGGCTGCTTCTGTGGGTGGCGTAACCAGCGATGCAGGCCCAATAGCAGTATTGGCATTTACAAGCCAAGGCACTCCTGGTGCACTTTACTGGGGACTGATAGTAAATCCAATGAACCAATCATGGAAATCAATCACATATACACTTTACATAGGGAGCACTTGCACTGCGGCACGGGTTAGCCGTGGCGCAGTGCCCTGAGCAGCGGACACCAGCAAAAACATCTGAGGCACATCAGCAAAAAGTGGAAGGGAAACTCACGCCAAGGTGCCAGGTCTAGCAGTGGTGGACGTGGTGGTGGTGGACGTGATGGTGGTGGTCGTGATGGTGGTGGACGTGATGGGGTGGACGTGGTGGTGGCGGATGTGGTGGTGGCGGATGTGGTGGTGGTGGACGTGGTGGTGGTGGTGGTGGACATGGTAGTGGATGTGGTGGTGGATGGGTGGTGGATGTGGTGGACATGGTGGTGGTGGATGTGGTGGTGGTGGAGGTGATGGTGGTGGACATGGTGGTGGATATGGTGGTGGTGGTTGTTGTGGTAGTGGAGGATGTGGTGGTTGTGGATTTGGTGGTGGTGGATGTGGTGCTGGTGGACGTGGTCATGGTGGATGTGGTGGTCATGGATGTGGTGGTGGTGGAGGACATGGTGGTGGATGTGGTGGTGGATATGGTGCTGGACATGGTGGTGGTGGTGGATGTGGTGGACGTGGTGATGGTGGACGTGGTGGTGGATGTGGGGGGTGGTGGACATGGTGGTGGTGGATGTGATGGACGTGGTGGTGGAGGATGACGTGGTGGATGTGGTGGACATGGTGGTGGTGGATATGGGGGTGGTGGACGTGGTGGTAGTGATAGACATGGTGGACATTGTGGTGGTGGTGGACATGGTGGATGTGGTGGTGGAATTGGTGGTGGTGGTGGATGTGGTGGTGGTGGTGGATGATGTGGTGGTGGTGGATGTGGTGGACATGGTGGTGGAGGATGTGGTGGTGGTGATAGACATGGTGGTGGATGTGGTAGTGGTGGTGGTGGATGTGGTGGTGGACTTGGTGGTGGTGGACGTGGTGGATGTGGTGGTGGTGGACATGGTGGTGGACATGGTAGTGGACATGGTAGTGGATGTGGTGGTGGAGGTGGACGTGGTGGTGGTGGACATGGTGGTGGTGACTGACATGGTGGTGGTGGTCGTGGTGGACATGGTGGTGGTGGTGGATGTGGTGGTGGTGGATGTGGTGGTGGTGGATGTGGTGGTGGTGGATGTCGTGGTGCTAGACGTGGTCGATGTGGCAGTGGACATGGTAGTGGTGGATGTGGTGGTGGACGTGGTTGTGGTGGACGTGGTGGTGGTGGATGTGGTGGTGGTGGATTTAGTGGTGGAGGATGTGGTGGTGGTGGTGGATGTGGTGGATGTGGTGGTGGACATGGTGGTGGTGGTGGGCATGATGGTAGTGGGCATAGTGGTGGTGGGCATAGTGGTGGTGGACGTAGTGGTGGTGGACGTGGTGGTGGATTAGTGGTGTTGGGCGTGGTTGTGGTGGACGTGGTGGTGGTGGTGGACATGGTGGTTGCGGTGGACATGGTGGTGGGGGGAACATCCTTTACAACGCAACTTTTACCACGCAGTGCCTTTACGACGCAACTATTACAACGCATGTCATTACAACGCATTGCGCTGGGGGGCGCTCTAGGATAGGGAATAGATTTAATTTACTATCCAACACCTTCCCTGCTATCCACGGGGACTGGAGTTGGAATAGTAAATTAAACTATTCACTATTCAGCACCCCTTAGCGCTATGCGTTGTAACATCATGCGTTGTAAAAACTGCGATGTAAAGGCATGCGTGGTAAAAGCATGCGTTGTAATGTCATACATCCTGGTGGTGGATGTGGTGGTGGATGTGGATGTGGTGGTTGTGGAGCTGGTGGACATGGTGGTGGTGGATGTGGTGGTGGACATGGATGTGGTGGATATGGTGGTGGACATGGTGGTGGTGGACATGGTGGTGGTGTTGGACATGGTGGTGGAGGTGGTGGTGGATGTGGTGGACATGGTGGTGGATGAGTAATGGGTAGGAGGGTGCTTGCAGAATGCGAAAGGAGAGGAGGATTTCCAAGGGGGCACTTGGGAGAGCAGAAAGAGGCCGAATATTAGAAACAAACAAGCGCGCTGAAGAAAAGAAAAGCGCACGGCTGCCATTGTTCACTATTCGGCTTAGCAAGTGAAGCTGTCGTGCTGGTTTAATAAACCTTAAATAGCAGTGACGGAAGAGAGGCAATGATGGGTGGAAGAGCTTTACGACGTAAACAAGGGGTCTTCACTGTCTTCACTTTTCAAGCACTCGTGGTTGTGGCGGCATCCACCTTGCGGGAGCGAGCAGCGGTCATAAGTTTGTAATTAACGTGGCCGTGCCGCTGCTCGCTCCCGCAAGGTGGATGCCGCCACAAGTACGAGTGGGAGTGCTTGAAAAGTGAAGACTGATGGCTATAGGCCCTCCTAGGGCAGGGCATGCGCGCTGCCTAGGCGAGACCTAAAAAACAGGTAGACTAGCACCCCCATCCCGCCATCCATTCTCTTGATGGTGCAGTTCTCAAAGGTATTTTCTGCCGTACATACCTCCATTTATGCCTTCCGGTCCAGGGAAGACATGGCTTGGCAGTTCGGGCTGGACTGTTCCCATGAGGCACAGGGTCAAGACTGATTTGCATATGGCCATGTCTGAACTGGGGTGGCTTGGTGAGCAAAATAACTATGGATTTAACCCAGATCTGTGACTGGGGGTGAATGTTTTGCCATTGTGCAACATTCCGTCCATCCTCTGGTGTGTTTTGCTGTTCACCCTATGTGGGAAGGGTATGCCCAGACGTGGGTCCCGTGCTCACTAAACCACTGGAGTCAAGCTATCCTGGCTGAAGATGGCGGATAGCCAGAAACCGGTCCTAGGATGCTTGATTCCGGTCCAGGGAAGACATGGCTTGGCAGTTCGGGCTGGACTGTTCCCATGAGGCACAGGGTCAAGACTGATTTGCATATGGCCATGTCTGAACTGGGGTGGCTTGGTGAGCAAAATAACAATGGATTTAACCTAGATCTGTGTCTGGGGGTGAATGTTTTGCCATTGTGCAACATTCTGTCCATCATCTTGTGTGTTTTGCTGTTCACCCTATGTGGGAAGGGTATGCCCAGACGTGGGTCCTGTGCTCACTAAGCCATTGGAGTCAAGCTATCCTGGCTGAAGACGGCTGATAGCCAGAAACCGGTCCTAGGATGCTTGATTCCGGTCCAGGAAAGACATGGCTTGGTAGTTCGAGCTGGACTGTTCCCATGAGGCACAGGGTCAAGACTGATTTGCATATGGCCATGTCTGAACTGGGGTGGCTTGGTGAGCAAAATAACGATGGGTTTAACCCAGATCTGTGACTGGGGTGAATGTTTTACCATTGTGCAACATTTCGTCCATCATCTTGTGTGTTTTACCAGGAATTCACAACAGGATTCCTGCACGAACAAACATTGGCAAAGCCAATAGGTCTCGCCTACGGGAGTGCTATTGGCTTTGTCAATTTCTTTTAGTCATGTTGTACAGAAGTGACGTTGCTGGGCAGCATGGCCCAAAGAAGAAAGAAAAACAGCACCATGATGCAGCCAGCGCTGACCGCGAAGGGCCACGATCCATTTTTTTAGGTCGAGCCTAGGCAGCGCATGCGCTCTCTCTTGACATGCTGTGTTCAGTCACAGGGTTTACAGCCCGCCTCCACCTTCTGATTGGCTTTTGTCAGTGTCTAATTGGATAACGGTTTCTGCTTGTCCCACTTGTTTTTCTCCATTGTTGACTCCCGTTGATCGCCCTCAGGTTTTGTCCTCTTCCACTTCTTTCTATTTAATTTCTGCTCAAGGACTTTTTTTACCCAAAAAAATAAGAACAGCTCTTCACACATGTTCATGTGTTTCCCTTCCTCATAAATTTTCTATTTAAATCCGCAAACGCTCGCTACCTCTACTCGGGCTGCAGCTGCCTCCTGCTTGTTTTAGTCACGGTGTTTTGGTCCAACTTCCTGCCAGCCCCTAGAATGACAGGCAACCATCTACAAGTAGGAACAATAGTACCGCTTAAACACTGGAGCGCCAACTTACTTAAGTCTGGTCCTCTGTCCGATGAATGAGATTTTTCCACAGAGGCAGTTAATAGTGACTTTCCTTTCAGCTTTCTGAGGAGCCGCAGATACAGAACAAAAGTTCCATTTTAAAATAAATCCCCGGACAAGTAGGAGCCCTGTCCCTCAGCCACCTCTTTGCTTGTCAGTATCCTTGTCTGAGCTCACGACGGCTGCCATTTCTGATAATAATCTGCCACCGACTTAGCAGCCAGCCGCCCTGCCTCACCACCGCCCAGTGTATCCCTCCATGCTGACCATTTCACACTTGATTTGCAGTAACGCACTTCACTGTCTGATGGTTTATGTGAAGTTCTGCTTAAGGTGCAATCCTCCTCCGCATGTGCCGTGCCTCACTTGTAAATCTGCCCTGCGTGTACCGCTGTTCCACAATTGCCCTGCATTTCGCGTCACATGCTACATATGTAATGCTGTTACATCAGCAACCCTCTCCCTCAAGTGCTGTGCTTCCCGTCTCTCAGTGCTTCACATTCAGTCGCATTTTTCCGTAGCACTGCCTCATTTACACCCTTGCTTCCTTTGCTCTCATGTTTCATGTATACCTACGTAGCCCAGGTGATCTCTCACTTCTGTGTGCCCAGGCTTTATGCGTGGCTTCTTCATGGTAACCCTGTATCCCTGCTCCACAAGTATCATAGCATCCTATGTGCCCATTCCCTGCTTAGTCCTCCAATTCCAGTGTACTCCTGCTTTATATGCAGCTTTCACATTTAAGCGATCTCGGCTGTTACCCCTGATTTGGTGTTATGATCTGTTATGTTATTGTATTTTCATTTATATAGCGCCTACAATCCCTGACGAGGCGTTGAAGCGCTTTGTCGGCGAGTAGGATGCTATTCCGGAACTCATAAAGGATTAGTGTTGAATTAGTATAGTGAGATATGAAAGTAATTTGAGTGGTGGATATTAGTCAGTTAATTGGATTGAAAAGGATTGCGGAGGGATAGAAGAGGGGAAAATTGTTTGCATTTATATAGCGCTTGTTACCCCTGATGGGGTGTTGAAGCACTTTTTTGGCGAATAGCACGCTACTCCCGAACCCATAAGAATTAGTGGTGAATTAGTATAGTGAAATATGAAAGTAATTTGAGTGGTGGATATTAGTCAGTTATTTGGATTGAGAAGGATAGGGGAGGGATAAAAGAGGGAAAAAAAGGTTTGCATTTATATAGTGCTTGCTACCCCTGATGGTGTTGTGGCGCCTTTTCTGGGGAGTACCACGCTACTCTGGAACCCATAAAGGATTAGTGGTGAATTAGTATAGTGAAATATGAAATTTGAGAAGCGGACGTGTTAGTCTGTTATGTTGATTGAAAAGGATAGAAGAGTGAAGGATTTAGAATTTTTTGGGGGGAGGTCATACCAGCAGTAGGAGACTTGGGAAGAGTAAAAAGGGATGTGGAGGGGAAGAGTCAGAGGGAAGAGTTTAGAAAGGCTTGTTTGGGGGGATCAGTATAGTGAAAGAGGTGTCAGATGGTGCAAGGAGGGGTAGAGTAGGGGAGAGTCGAGAAAAGGCTATTTTGGGGATCAAAGTAGTGGTATGGGGTTTGAGATGAATGAGAGAGTTGATGTTGAGGATATATTGATATAGGGATAGGGTGATAAATGGGGTAGTGGATTGGAAAGAGTAGTAGAAAAAGGTTTGACATGAAACAGAGTTGAGGTAGAAGATATATTGATAGGGGTATATGGTGAGAAGTAGGTTAGTGCATTGGATATGCTGAATTAGAAGAAAGTAATAAATATACTGATCTATAAGTACATGGAAAGTTTATAGATACATAAAGGGAGTAAGTATATGTAGATTAAATGTATTGATAGAGGTATAGGGTGAGAAATAGGGCAGTGCATTGAATATGCATTTTTATTTTGGGAGGAAAGTAATAAATATATAGATCCAGGTATATAGATGCATAAAGTAATGCATACAGGAATTAAGTATATGTAGATTAAAGATGCATTCGATAAACTCTGGTTTTCAAGTGTTGTACTTAAATCGTATCATATGGTGTAGTGTGGAATGCCAGGGCTTGTTAATGTATAGTATATTATGGTAGGAGTATGGTATGGCGTGTTATTTAGGCGTACAACCTTTGATCTGCGTTAGATGGAAAGGAGACCATTCCACAGAACAGGGAGGTAGGAGGGCAGTGAGGAATCTACTGTTGGGAGTATCTAACAGAAAAAACATTACAGAAGAGGGTACCTTATTCTTCCAACTGGCATATTTTCTAACAAAATCCTTACCTTGTGAATAGATACCAAAGCATTACCTCCCAAGTGGGGTGTCTGTGGAATGGCTCTGATCAAAAAGTACTGCAAGATCAAAAGGCAAAATGCCCATCCTGACAGAGTTGAATGTCAATGCAATAGTGCTTCATAAACATGTGCACTGTCCACACAGCTACTTGACAGACATCCAGGACATACTTTAAACAAACAAGAGAACCCAATAATGGTCGGGGACAATGAAGCCAACACCTTAGCACAGAGGTCTTCAAACTGTGGGGCGCGCCCCCCTGGGGGGCGCAGATGCCTCTGCAAGTACATGTAAATGAAGATGGCCTGGAAGTGCAGCGATGTTTATTTGCTGCATTTCCAGGCTGTCTTCATTTACTTGGAGACGAGAAGTGTGAATGGCGATGAGAGTGGCGTGGGGGCGGGGGTCAGTGAGGGTGCTGGCAGGCTCAAGAGGTTGCTAAAAAAAAAAAATAAGCACGATCTAGCCTCCAAGCTGTAGTAGTGTAGGCTATTTTTGTATTGACATGCTCTGAAAAAGGTAGAATGTTAGCTCCGTGTGCTTTATTTTTTTCTATTGTAGTGTAATTTAGTAGGTGTCACAGAGGTGAAGTCTGTTTAGTGGGTGCTATCCAAACAACCTATTTAGCGGCTAATAATCTTCATAGGTGCCCCTTAATGTGGTGCAGCTGTTTAGAGCAGATTCATGCCCTGCATGTCATGAGACGAGCACTGACCAGGGAGTCCAAGGCCTCATCTGCATGTTCTGTCTCACTCCATAGGGCCATCACTGGAGGGCGTGAGCAGGCCCACAGTCAGTGGTTGCATGTGAATGACACATTTTGAACTTCTGGAAAACAGTGTGTTTCTTTCAGCAAATGTGTCTACGGTTATTTGGTGAGAGTCTGGAACATTATTATTCCATAAGAAGAATATTCTAGCCACTGCGTTTTGTTTGGGACCTCATTGCCCTAATTTGTGAGCATTATTTTGGGCTCTTCAAAATGAAAGAAATATTATTTTTTGATTATTGGCTAAAATAATTAAATGTGTGCCAGAGGTTTTCCATTCAAAAACATTTGACCCATGGAATAATTGGAGTGTGATTAAACTAACCTAGAAAATTACTGACTTGAGTAAACTGAGCTGCATCCACCATACGAATTTGCTGGTAGAAAACAAATATTACATATTTACTGGCCTTCTTCTTTCTTCATACGCCAAAGCTTCCATCTTATTTATTTGTTTATTTATAAAGTTTTATATAGCGCTTGCTGATTGTATCACCAGTGTCTGTACCATGTCAAATGTTTTCTTTTTTTTTGTTTATGACCGAAACAGAGTAATATTATATTGAATGTTCTGTAAAATTAAATACCACCTTCTCTAGGTGCTCTTCTACAACTGTAATCAACACTAGGCCTTTTTCAGTGCTCCACATCTGAATGCAAACTAAGCAAGTGTGAATTTTCCTTGGTTTTACCACACTCACCTGTGTATTTCATTGGAAGTGGCAGAGCTGGCGCACATTGGGTGCACACCGGGGTAACTGCTGCTTGTTTCCTGCCACGAGTAAGCTAGCAAGGGGGGGGGGGAGAGGAGCGGCGGTGGATTTTGGGGTGGGGGGGAGAGAATCTGTGGATTTAGAAATATGTGAAATGCAAATCGCTCCCTCCGGAAAGCAATGCTGGGTCTGGTGGCTTGGTGGACTAGTGCGTTCTATGCGAGGGCATGTGTTTGCCCTCATCCCCCTCCACCTCCCTTTTACTCATACCTAGCCTCCTACTGCTATGAGCTCCAAAACAAAAAAACAAAAACAAAAAATTCAATCCTTCCATCTTCTATCCCTCTACTATCCTTTTCAATCCAAATAACAGAGTAACATGTCTACCACTCAAATCAATTTCATATTTCACTATACTAATTCACCAGTAATCCTTTATGGCTTGCAGGGTAACGTGCTAATGACGAAAAAGCACTACAACACCTCAGGAGGTGTAGCAAGCGCTATATAAATACAAACCTTTTTCCCTCTTCTACCCTTCGCTATCCTTCTCAATCCAAATCACTGACTAACAGCCCACCACTCAAATTACTTTCATATTTCATTATACTAATTCACCACTAATGCTGTATGGGTTCCAGAGTAGTGTGCTACTCGATGAAAAAAACACTTCAACACCCCACCAGGGGTAGCAAACGCTATGTAAATGCAATTGCAATTACAATACAATACAAGGGGTTTTGTGTTTTCACAGTCATTTAAGTGAGCATAAAATAATGTAATAACAGCTTAATAATTATGTGGAAAACGCTGCTGCTGCAGAAACCCATAGTTCCTGTTTCCCTGACTTTAAGGGACTTAATCAATTAATGGCTGGTAAGAAGGCTGGTTTCTTCATTAACTTTCTGCACTACCACCACACCTTTCACTTTCAGGCAGAGTCTCCTCAAAGTCAGCATCAACCATTCAGGGGCAGTTTTTTTGTGAAAGCGGAGTCCATGGGTGGCAGGTAGAAGGCCAGCAGGGTTGCATTCAGATGCAAAGCCCTAATCCTCTCAACATGTGGGGCCTCACAGTAATGGTCTATGAGACAGAGGAAAGGATTGAGATACTAGATATTGTCAAAGAGAATGCCCAGAATAGGGCGCACTGTATGGGGGCTCATTTTTATGTTTCCAAATAGGCAGAGACAGCTTCTTCAGAGAGATACTTCAGAGAAGGGGACAATATAAGTGGTCTCTCTTTTTTATTTTTAAAGGGCCATTCATTAGTGAAGCTGGAACTGCTGCCAGGTGTGTAAGTGGCCACTGCTGGTTATCATTAAGGAAGCAATTGAGGCCGGTCGGGGATCCAGAAGGTTCAGGGGCCCACTGCATCACAATTAAGACTGTGTACCTTTAAAAAAAAAAGGGCATGGTAGCTTATTTTCCTTTCTAGCATTAGGACTGAGGTGATGGTCCATCATGGTGGGGAATGGGTAAAAGATTCAGAGGCTATTGCCTGCTACTCAGGACTGGATTTATGATTAGTGCAGCAGGTGTGGTTGCATTGGGGGTCCAAGAGAGTGAGGGGCTTATAACACCCCAATTATGGGGATAAGTATGTTTGGGATAATACATGTTTTTGTTTGATGCATTAGCTTTTTATAAATCTCATAGTTAGTGCGGTTTATAAGCTATAGAAAAAGTACTCCTGGAAGTATGTCATAAGCCCCGACCCCTGCACGCAGCCATGTCCCTCCTGCTACCCCAATCCTTGCCATAAATTGGGGGGGGCCCGACCTCAAAACATTTTACTTAGGGGGGCTCTGAGCAAAAAAGTTTGAAGACCTCTGCCTTAGCAGATAGGTTACTGGCCAGAGGTTACCCACGCAAACTAGTGCAGAGATCCATCAAAAGAGCCTGGTACTGTCCTAGAGAAAGCCTGCTTACACCAAAAACTAAGGACGAACTAAACTGATTAGTCTGCGTTACCACCTTTTTCCCCGTATCGAACAAAGTTATGAAAAGAAATTACACTGGCCAGTACTTAGTGCCTGTGACTATAATTTGGAACATCCGTTGTTTGCATTTCGTAAAAATAAAAACATTAAGGACCATCTGGTCCTTAATGTCCCCGCTAAAAAGACCACACAGACACTGAATGACCTCTGGGGCCTCCCTCCCCTTCTTGGCCACTCGAAATGTGAAAGCTGCACTGTATGCCAATATACTTTTGAAAGCAAGGAGTTTGTATTCAATGCCATCAGAATTTCTCTTGAACAATTTCCCAACTGCAATACTTCCAATGTGATCTATGCCACCATATGTCTGTGTGATATGATCTACATTGGCCAGACTACCCAGAAAGTGAGGATCTTTATTTGCCAGCACCAAAGCAGAATTCGCTGCAAGGTCCCAGGTGCTCCATTGGTGGACAACTTCTCTACGAAAGGACAGACACACAGAGAACAATATCAGGTGGCAAGTTCTCAACGTGGTCAAACCACCACCAACAGGAACAGACATTAAGAAAATCCTTGACAAGTAAGAACTTAAATGGATTCTTCAGACGAAGAGTCTATATACTTGCCTTAACCACAATGAATACTGGCCCACCCTGATCTAACCAGTATTTTAATTGCAGTTATGACTACGTCTTTGCTGATTGCCCCTCTGACGCAATTGATGGTGCAATAACCACCTTTCAGCCTATGCACCTCCTACACTGAACCCACTATCTAAAAGACAGTAATATACAAATATCACTGTATTAACATTATTTCCATACCCGACCTTCAATTTGACCAGACTATGACTATAAAAATATTGTGAATACAGTCATTTTCATATGGCAACCATTACAATGTTACATATCTTGTCTACATATGATGTAATCTGACACGGAGATTATGGGCTTGTTTACGCTGCAAAATATACCCATCCAAATGTTAACCACAGGGTTCTCTGGATGAACTACATTGTAATAATATTTGCACGTTGAGTGATGAGCCTCTCGTAATTATTTTAATCATACTGTGTTGTTAACTATCCTAGTCAATGCATGTCCCTCTACATAGGATGGAGTGTGTCATCATGTGCTGGGTTAGACTGTGCAATATGCCAGTTAGAGATTACTAATCCCAATTACTTGTAGGTCCATATTATGTCATATCCTTTTATCATTTGCTTTGTTAGACAGTGCAATATGCCCGTCCAGGGAGATTAATTTTAATATTTACAGGAAGAACCACACTGTAATGATCACTAACCCCAATTACTTGGAGGTCCATAATGTTATGTCATACTCTTTTAGGTGGCATAGAAATGCGTCTCATGAATCTTAACCTAAGTAATTCTCTGTTTGGATTCTAGCTATTACGTGTTTTTTTTCTGGTCAATTATAAGGTGAATTACTTTAATGTTCCGCATATACAAATAATTCCTTTGTCCACTTATTTGTTGTGTAAGTATCAATAATGAGTTCTAGTGAATGGTATCCAAAAAACTGTAAGATGAACATTTGGAATGTTTCTCGTTAAATAGGTTCCTTCTCTACCTATCCCCTTCAAAATATGGCCACGGCTCTCTACCTACGAACATCTTGCCCACAGTTTATTTATTTTAATTTTATTTATTGCGATTTTATATAGCGCAAACTTTACCCGCAGGTGTCAGAGCGCTTTACATAAGAACAAGTTGCAAAACATAAGGACTAAGGATTACATGCGTTACATAAAACATGCAAATAGAAAAAATTGCAAATGTACAAGATGTAAAGTCACACAAGGAAGAGATACGAATGGATATATTCTAAGAGTCACATAGGAATGGTAGAGAGTACAAAGGTCTACTGCATATACTAGTGATTAGAGTTATCTCTATATTCATAGGGAAGAGATACAAATGGATACAAACAGAAAGAAAAATTGCAAATGTACAAATAGTAAAGTCACTCAAGGAAGAGATACGAATGGATATATTCTAAGAGTCACATAGGAATGGTAGAGAGTACAAAGGTCTACTGCATATACTAGTGATTAGAGTTATCATCTCTATATACAGAAAAGCATTGTTCCATTAAGTGGGGTCGGAGGGGGTATGCAGTCACAGCACCAAGGGAGGGTGGGAGGGATACATGGGTATGGAGAAAAGGAAAATCAGAAAAGGGAAGAAACATTTGAGGATCGTCAAGGGGGAAACAAGGGAAAAGGGTTAAAAGACGAGGGAATGGGCAAGATGGAGGGTCAGTGTCCAGAGAAAAGCGGCAGGGAGCAGCAGCAAAATGGCAGCAAGGACAAAAGAAAAAGTAAAGAAGTCCAGGAGAGTCCGTGGCGTAGTTTCTTTCATTCGAATGTGGCTGCAGGGCTGTTGCCTGCATCTGGTGTTTTCACAGCCCCGCTGCTTTGTTTTGCAGAGGGGTGTGTGGCCCTCTCTACTGGCCCAGAATTGCGGGGGCTGCTGCAGACGTGTGGCGGCCGGGGAGCGCGGCCAGGGCTCACATTTCTCGGCGGGGGCTCAGCTGCATGGTGATCCTGCAGGTCCGGGAGAACCATTAATCCCTGGTGTGGAGAGGAGCCTCCGGCGCTGCTCTGGCCCCCGGGTGCGCGGGGAGCCTGGGCTCCGCTTCAGAGCGGGCCGGGGGAGCCGCTGCTGTTGGGTGGCGGGTTAGACGCTAGGCTGACGGGCTTCCCGCTCTCCACATGCCCCTCTCGGCACGCCATTTGCCGCCGATCGCTGAGGCTGCCCTGCGCTAGCGGCTAATGGAGCGGGCTTCCCTGGAGGTTGCGGCTCTGTCCGGAGTGCTCGGCTCCAGGGGGGCGGTGGCAGGATCCCTTGCTCCTGGTGCAGGGTTCTCGCACCCGCCCTTGATACTGATGCCCAGCCCGCCGGACTCCTGCTTGAGGACCCGCACGGTACGAACAGGAGAGTTCTCCGCTCCCCGCGGCCCAGGTCTCTTCAATCAATCAAGACATTTATAGAGCGCACTACTCACCCGTAGGGTCTCAAGGCGCTAGGAGGGGGGGGTGCCGTTACTGCTCGAACAGCCAGGTCTTGAGCTTCTTCCTGAAGGAGAGGTGGTCTTGGGTCAGGCGCAGGTCGGTCGGGAGGGAGTTCCAGGTCTTGGCGGCCAGGTAGGAGAAGGACCTTCCTCCTGTTGTTGCTCTTCGGATGCGGGGGACGGCGGCGAGGGCGTGGCTGGTTGATCTGAGGTGGCGCTTGGGAGCGTAGAAGTTGATTCGGTTGTTGAGGTAGCTCGGGCCTTGGTCGTGTAGGGCTTTGTGTGCGTGGGTGAGGAGACGGAAGGTGATTCTTTTGTTGACGGGGAGCCAGTGCAGGTCTCTCAGATGTCCGGAGATGTGGCTGTTTCGTGGGATGTCGAGGATGAGTCTGGCTGAGGCGTTCTGGATCCGCTGGAGTCTCTTCTGGAGCTTGGCGGTGGTTCCGGCGTAGAGGGCGTTGCCGTAGTCCAGTCGGCTGGTGACGAGGGCCTGGGTGACAGTCTTCCTGGTCTCGGTGGGGATCCACCAGAAGATCTTCCGTAGCATGCGTAGGATGTTGAAGCATGACGAGGAGACGGCGTTGACTTGTCTGGTCATGGAGAGGGAGGAGTCCAGGATGAAGCCCAGGTTGCGTGCGTGGTCCGTCGGTTTGGGTGCGGTGCCCAGGGCGGGGGGCCACCAGGAGTCGTCCCAGGCGGAGGGCAAGGAGCCCAGGATGAGGACCTCCGTCTTGTCTGAGTTCAGTTTCAGGCGGCTGGTCGTCATCCACTCGGCTACATCTCTCATCCCTTCGTGCAGGTTGGCTCTGGCGGCGGCGGGGTCGTTGGTCAGGGAGAGGATCAGCTGGGTGTCGTCGGCGTAGGAGATTATGTTGAGGTTGTGTTGGCGTGCGATTGCCGCTAGGGGGCTCATGTAGACGTTGAAGAGGGTGGGACTCAACGAGGATCCTTGAGGGACGCCGCAGATGACTTCGGTGGCCTCTGACTTGTACGGTGGTAGGCGGACTCTCTGTGTTCTTCCGTTGAGGAAGGAGGTGATCCATTCCAGTGCCTTCTCCTGGATTCCGATGTTGCCGAGGCGCTGCACTAGGGTGCGGTGGCAGACAGTGTCGAATGCCTCTTGTCTTGTCACCTCGTGAACACGCCCATCCCAATCACCTCGATCTGTTCTTTCTTAGCCCACCATGACACTGATTCTCCTGCGCCGTATTCACTCCAGTTGCCTGTCACACAACGGAACTCTTATTCCATGTCGCCACTTCGTCCCATCAGGAGATAATTGTGGTTGCCCCTGGATCGTAAGCCCTCCGGAGCCGGACACCTACTACTGCGTGGCATGTAAGTAAATCACCAACTCACATCGAGCCAGATGGCCTCTCCCCTCTCTTCTCATTTCTGATTTCCATAGCGAGAGCCGTCCTGGCTGCCCCGGGATCTAACAACACGCAATTCTGCATCTCCAAACCAATGCGCCTCGGCCTGGACCCCCACAACCCCGTGGTATGCAAGCTAATTATCGATTCAAATTGAGAAAAACGGGATTCCTTCCTAGCGTAACCTCCCCGTTCTCCATGTGATTTTAGGGCCTTACGCCCCTCGGTGGCCCAGTGCAATGCACCCCAGTGACCCATCCTCCACTAATAACGATGCCAGGATCATGGCACTTCAACCACTGAATCCCAGGTACCCAGGCTACCCTTGTTCACTTTTATAGTTACCCAAATACTGCCACAATCACCTTGATCACAGTCATCCCTTCTGACTAATTAGCATGCGCCACAGCTTAGGCCTGTATTATATTATCACCACTCCAGCAGGCATGTTGGCTTGCATCACCCACTTTTATCCACGAGTAGAAATAATGTACAGATTTTGCAGCCCTTCGCTAACTGTGATTCCCTTCCTCTTCCCTTCTCTTTTTTTGTTTCCTCTTCCTTCCACTCTCCCCCCCCCCCAGTAGGCAATTGCCACAGGCGTCTATTCTTTTGTCCTGAAGATGATCCACGCATTCTTGTAGAGGGATCGAAACGTCGTCGGCTTCTCACACCTTGACACAACTGTATAAATGTGCTAGGTTGCGCCACTTACCCATTGGTGGCCTGTATGTTGAGAATTGTTTGCCCACACGTCCTTGTTTACCTGAATTCTTTGGTATAATTACAGTCCCACCTGTATGTTTTCCGTTTTTTACCATGTACATTAAATGATCAAGTCCAATTGGACATAAAAAGTAGACATTATTGTATCTCTATTTTCATGTGCTCTGACTTCATAACCTCATGTTAGGGACCCTTGTTCCTTAAAAAAGACATCCAGGACAGGCACTCCGCGTGCCAACGTAGTGGTTGCAGTTTTAACTCTGGTGGAATGAGCCCTCCGACCTTCTGGAGCCTGCTTCTTAGCCAATGCATAGTATATCTTATCCATCACAAGATCATCTGCTTCCTAATTGGCTTGCCCCACTTTTGTCCCCAGAAAACCCAACAAAGAGCTTATCGTCCACTTGATGATCTTTGGTGGGAATAATGTAAAAACTCTGTTCTCTTTTGGGTTTTAAATGATGTCGGTCTTCCTCTTTCAAGGGATGAGAGGGAGCACAGAAGGTTACAAAAGTGTTAGTTTATAAGACATGTAAAAAGTCTCACCACCTTGGGTAGGAACATTGCTTGGGTCCGTAACACCAGTTTGTCTGGAAAAAAAGGTGGTATACGAAGGCGGGAATGAGAGGGCCTAAAGCTCTCATACAGCATGCTGATGTTATCGCAACAATAAAGACTGTTTTCAAAGTGAAGCAGTGCAATGGACAAATGTGCATTGTCTCAAAACGGGTAGACCTGTAGACCAAATTTAAGCCCCACAGTGGCATTACATAGAGCTTTTATAGGAACATATGTTGCAAACCTGTAAGAAAACATCAGGAACATATGTTGCAAACCTTTAAGAAAATGTCACAATAACCCGGTATTCGTAAAGAGCAAACTAATCACCCCTAGTGCCAGAGTCACTTGATGCTGAGCTGGAGCGCACAGTAGTGACAAGCACGTCCCTCCTAGGATGGAGAGGGGGAAATCAGAAACCTCTGGTCTCTGGCGGAGTCCAAGCTCCATATCAACCTTTTGGAGGTCAGGGCGATCCTACTTTCACTGAAAGCATTCCTTCCCTCTGTCAAGGGGAGAGTAGTGCAGGTGTTCACAGACAACACCACCGCCATGTGGTACTGCAACAAGCGGGGTGGGGTCGTGGACCCCATGTCAAGATGCTCTACGTCTCTGGACGTGGCTAGAACGTCAAGGCATTTCATTGGTGGTTCAACGCCTGGCAGGTACTCTGAATGACAGGGCAGACGAACTCAGCCGCAGGTGCATGTTGGATCACCAATGGAGGCTTCACTCAGAGGTGGCACAAGGTCTCTTTCAGCAGTGGGGAGAACCTTGGTTAGATCTATTCACCACTGAAGAGAATGCGCAATGACAGCAGTTCTGCGCGTTGGGAGTTTCCAAGGCGGCACTGACTCGGATACGCTTTTCGTCGCAAGTGGAGTTGGTCTATTGTATGCCTTTCCGCCGATACAACTTCTGCCCAGAGTGCTGAAGAAGATCAGACGCAACCGGGCCCAAGTCATTCTTGTGGCACCAGACTGGACTCGAAGAGTTTGGTATCCTGAGCTACTCAGTATGAGCATGGATCCCTAGATCCGACTGCCTCTTCAGGAGGATCTCCTGTCGCAGCAACAGGGGACTGTCCTCAACCCGAACCTGTCCAGCCTCCACCTCCTTGCGTGGAGATTGAGCGGCGACAGCTGATTCCATTTGACTTGCCTCCTCAAGTCTGTAATGTGATTCTGGCAGCCAGGCATTTCTCCACAAAAACGGTATACGCCTGTCAGTGGAAAAAATGTGTGGCATGGTGCACAGCGAAAGCTGTAGATCCTCTTTCTGAAGTCCTATTGTTCCTTCTCTTTAGCCCAGCAGGGGCTACCTTTCTGCTCTTTCAGCCTTTCTTAGGCTGCCTGATCAGCCCTCTATTTTCAAGTCCCCAGTTGTCAATAGATTTCTCAAAGGCATTACTCACCTTTTCCCTCCTATTCCTTTTGTAATGCCTCAGTGGGACTTGAACCTGGTTCTCACATATTTGATGTGCGCTCCCTTTGAGCCTCTTCATAACTGTCCTTTGTGGTTATTAGCTTTGAAAACTGTCTTCCTGGTGGCCATCACCTCTGCTTGGCGTGTGAATGAGCTCCAGGCTCTTTCCTGTAAGCCTCCTTTCCTGGCGATTCATCCGGACAAGGTTGTGCTTCGACCACGTCCCTCCTTTCTACCAAAAGTAGTCTCTGCCTTTCATCTCTGGCAAACTGTCACTCTGCCCACTTTCTTTCCGCCTCCGCACCCTTCAAGGGAAGAGGAGAGGCACCACCACCTGGACCCAAATCATGCTCTTTCGTTCCATCTCAACTGCACACAACAGTTCCGGGTGGATGACCAGCTCTTTGTTGGCTACGTGGGCGCCAAGAAAGGCCGGGCTGTGCACAAGCGAACTATCTCCGGATGGATTGTCTTGTGCATTAAAGCCTGTTACTCTCTGGCTAAAAAGGAACCTCCGGTTGGGCTGCGTGCCCATTCTACCAGGGGGACAGCAGCTGCTACAGCATTGGGACGCAGTGCATCCCTGCAAGACATCTGTCAGGTGGCCACTTGGGCCTCGCTGCATACTTTCACTAAGCACTATTGCCTTGACAGTCAAGTCCGGAGAGACAGCTTCTTTGGCCGTTCGGTTCTCCTTAACTTTCTGGTGTAATCTCGTTTCGCAGACCCACTACCGGGGTTGGTATAGCTTGGGTATGTATTCTAAGGTAAGGAATCTATCACTAACGTGTCTCTTTCAGATGCAAAAGTTACTTACTTGTGTAACGGTATATCTGTAAGAGATATTAGTTTGTGATAGATTATTTACCGCCCACCCATCCTCCCTGTTCTGCGAACTGTTCTCTAGGGTTCAGGTCATCCCTTTCGGGGCCCTAGTTTTATTGCACCAGTAGTCGGTCTCTGGCATGGCTCTGCGCTCCTGGCGTGGAAAAGTTGTGTACAGAACTGACGTCAGCTGACGGAAAGGGGCTAACAAAAAAGGCAGCCAAAAACGAGACCAGGGAAGTGGGCGAAACCGGGGTTATAAGGGCTGACCTGTGAAGTGAGACCGCCTAGTGTTAGAATACAAAGAAATACACAAACTTCCAAAATAAGCAAGAAGGGCATTCATCTGTAGCAAACTTAAGTGACTGGGCGTCGGATGGCACCAGTGTGGAAGTCAGTTATTTTTCTGGGAACAGGAGCGCGAGGAGAGGGGCTTGAATACACAGCAGCGGGGAGAGAGATGATCGCAGCACTGGCAGCCTGGAAAGGCTGCAAGCAGGAGGCGCAAGAACACACACAGAGGCGAGGGATTCGCCCTCCCGACCGGGCTTCACGAGGGTGTTAGAAACCGAACGCGGCGGCGGTCCTGGGAGGCATGGCGCAGGCTTGCAAAGCAAACACGGGACGAAAGAAAGACAGGCTGACAGGGCGCCGAGCTGCAGGGACAGGTGTGAAGCCAGAAGGCTGGCTGCCTGTCAGAGGTGAGGGCCTCGTGAGATGAGGAGGACTGGGGGGAAATACCCCTCGTAGAGAAACAGAACAAGGGAACTTTGTTTTAATTGCGAGGTGGAATGACAAAGCTCTTGCGTGCAACGCTCATCCTTGATGTCTCGGTGTGCGGCCTATGGTGGGGGAGGGAGTTGAAGCAGGCAAAACAGACAGGCAGAGCGAGGTGCGCGTGGGAGAGCGAGAGGAAAGCCAGATGGCTCCTCTGCTCGTAAACCCACGCGCGTAACCGCAAGCTCTAGGCTGGCCATGGTAGCATTTTCTGAGCCCACTTACTAAAAGTCTCGCCAGAGCAGCACATGCGCTGGTTCAGGCGAGACCTAAAAAAATAAGTTACAAAAAGGTGTTTCACATACGGTCATAAAAAGTCTGATCCCAAAGTTGTTTTATGGATGCATTCATAGTGAGCCTCTGCCCTGGCCTAGTAGCTGCAGTGGCGAGGTGGTTTTGCAGATTTAACTTGCACATTAAATGCGGTCTAAATGAATAAAAGAAAAAACTGTCTGAAACTCTGCTTTATTGAGGACTACATTTAATCATTGATATAAAGCAGCATTTAAAACCTTTTTTCTCTAAATAAATAGCATCCATCTCAGAAGTTATCCTGTTTACAAAGGAAGCTATGGGATGGTACGTACCTGCCTAGACAGAAGAGCCACATGAAGAACTGGAAACCTTCCCATTGGCCCCGAGGGCCTAGAGCATCTGTGACTGTTGAAATTGTTTTTTTTCACAAACTCAGTTAAGCTTGATTAGGCCATGTATTATGTTGAAAAATATGTATTCTACATAAAGAAAAATCCTTTTCCCATCCACAAAGAAAACATAGTAGAGAATAACCCCCTTAATGTATCAAATGAGTCAATTATTTCAATCTAAAACAGGATAAGACATTTTAAAACTGAAAGAAAAAAAAAAGTGTACGCTGTGAAGGATAAATAATTGAGTCTTTTTTTAAAGCTAGCGACTGCACATCTAAGCTAGACTTCAATAAATAACATTTGGTAAGGAATATATGTTTAGATTTCTTTGCTGTGTGTGAACTAGTTGATCAAGGATCACAAAAGGTCATAAGCTTGTACCCTGCAGTAGCTTGTAACACTTTCCAGAACGGCTTCCAAGCAAGACAAGCTTTTGCTTCAGGTATCACAGTCTGCAGCTGTCTATCTTCAAAAGAGGGAGTTTAGCCCCTTTAGTTCAAACAAAAGTATGGGCTCTGAAGGAATTAGGCTTACAGTCAACGAAACTGGGCGGGGTGGTTTAAAAAAAATGCGCAAATAGCTTGGCCTTCAGTAGCTCATGATGATTTTCACTGATCAGAAGTAGCTCTTACTATAGAAAAGGTTTCAGAACCCTGAACTAAAACGTCCCTGAAACCTGTGGGTTTTTTCAGTGAATTTTTAAATGCTAATTTCTAACCATGCCTACATAGATAGGACATGTACAGAAGGAGGAAGAAAGGTGCAGAAAGAAGCAAGAGAAGTGCAGAAAGAGGAAGAAAGGTGCAGGAAGAAGCAAGAAAAATGCATGCAGAAAGAGGCAACAAAAGTCCAGAAAGAGGAAGAAAGGTGCAGAAAGAAGAGAAGTGTAGAAAGAAGCAAGAAGTGTAGAAAGAAGCAACAGAGGTGCAGAAAGAGGCCTACTTCGTCTGCATCTTCCCACAGACTCATACTAAGTAGCCTAATCACTAATCCTTCTCCCAAGATGTCTTAAACCTCTCTTTTCTCCTGAAGTTTTACTATTAGACTGCTCAGAATGTTAGGCCTACCAAATGTATAACAGAGATCCTAATCATATCACTATTGCAAGTCTCACCAAGTTTGTGATGGTATGCATGCGTGTCTCTGCTTTTACCTAGTGACACGTTACATAAACAATAAACATACAAATACTTGGATACCTATGTTTCAAACAGCATACTCTGTAAATTTGGTTACAAAAAGGTGTATGCTTGTTCTTTCTGCTCACAATACTGGGCACATAGGTATTCAATAGTATATTTGTGGGGCTCTATAACACCTACATACATAAGACATGTCTGCCTGGGCAACCGAATGACAGAGAAGATTTGAAAAGATTTGATCACCTAGAGAAGCTACCCGTTTTTTAAGCTACCCTCTTCAGATGCATAACAAGTGAGAAATTAAAATACATGTACAGGTAGACTTATACTTCCGTCATAAGAGCACACAGACCTTTCAACTTGACAGCGTGTACTTCCCATTTGAATACAGAAAGAAGCAAGAGAGGTGCAGAAAGATCCAACAGGGGTGCAGAAAGAGCCAACAGGGGTGCAGAAAGAAGCAAGAGAAATGCAGAAAGAGGCAAGAGGCACAGAAAGAAGAGTGGTTTGTGCACCATTTGTACCAATTTAACACCCACATTTAGCAATAACAGGTGACCATTCCAGCTTTGCAAAGGGTCTTCCACCACGCTGTAACACCTGTTGCTGCATTTTTGGTGCAGTTTGAGCTAGAAAAAAGTTTTTCTTGTTCAAATATGCAGATTATGAAGCAGAGTATATATTATGTGGCAACTGCAGAAAATGTATAATTATACGAAAATTGGTGCAGCCAAACAGTCGCAGAATTCCAGTGCCCCTACTCATACCTCCGACTAGGTCTAGAAGTGCTCCTCTGTGGTTCCATCTTTTTTTGTCTCATGAAGTTTATAGATTAGCTTCTATGGAAACGAGTAAGACTAAACCTGAGGTTACCACTCCACAACAGACTACCATACCACATAATTACTCTCCATAACACAATCCCACTCTACATAATTCCTATACACCAAATACCACATACTTTCTATCCACATAATTTCACTGCACAACATACCACATAATTCCACTACACACAACGTACATCCATTCCAAAAAGATTTAGTAAAAAGCTCTTACATTTACAACGCCAATAGCTCTAACTCTTGCAAATGCGAGACCTATAACATGGCAAATGCTTCTTTAACTAGTAGTCAGGTTTGAAGAGTGATGGAGAAGGGGGGCTGGGCCTCCAACCAGCACTCAGGAATTCCGCTGCGTAGGACTTACAGGAGGTACCAGGAGGGCTTCTTGGCCTCCAAAGTCCCTCAGGAGTAAAGTGTACTTTATACCTCAACAAGTAGTGGTGCTAGGAGGCACGTTTGCAGAGTGGTGTAAAAAGGGGTCGTGGCCTCTGACCACTCCGCAATCCAGCTGTGTGGGGCTCACTAGAGGTAACAGGAGGGCTAGCTGGCCCCCAGGGACACTCAGGAGGCAAGCGTACTTCAACCCCCAACCAAAAACGCACCAGGAGGTGCGTTTGCAGTGTGGTGGAGAAAGGTGGCGTGGCCTGTGTCCACCTCTCAGCAATCCCACTGTGTGGGACTTACTGGAGTTAACAGGAAGAGTATATGCAGCATGTCACATTTGGTGTTTAACCAACAAGAAAATAAGTTACTTACCTGTAACTGTAGTTCTCCAGTATTGGAAGATTTCATAGATTCACATGCCTAATCATTCCCTGTCGTCGAGACAGGAGTCTCCGGTACATAAAAAAGAAATGCTTAGCAGTATAGCAAACTGAAAGAGGCCTAGGCCCATTTCCCTTTTGCAACCCATAACATTCGTTATGTAAAAAGGACCAAACTTTTCTCTGAACCAATCAGAGCTCCTCACCCTCTAGAACCAGCCTGAGAGAACCTCTTGCTCCTCAGATTTTCACGCATTTGTGCAAAAAACACTTTCCGTGCTGAATACAAGGTGAGCCTCTCCAGGAAGGAGGGTGGGTTACATGTGAATCTATGAAAGCTTCCAATACTGGAGAACTACAGTTACAGGTAAGTAACTTGTTTTCTTACTCCAGTATTGTAGCTTTCATAGATTCACATGCCTGATTCAGAATAGCGAGCAGTGATATAACAAAGCACATTTTTTCTTTGCATTCCATCATTATGTAAGACAGTATGAATAACATTACACACAGCGTATAATAAAAATGTGCCTTTGTAATCAAGAAAAAGAAAGGAGGGATGCAAAGAGGGCTCACCGTATTGGATGATAATTCTCAGCACCGCTTCTCCCACTGCCACATCTGTCTCTGCAGCCGCTTCTAAGCAGTAGTGCCTAGTGAAGGTGTGCGTAGATGACCAGGTTGCTGCCCTGCAGATGTCCTGGATCGGCACTCCTGCAAATAATGCAGTGGATGTGGAAACTGCTCTCGTGGAATGAGCACGAACTTGTGCATCTAGAGGTTTTCCAGCAGCTTGGTGACAGTAGACAATTGCACTGGAAATCCACCTGGCAATCCCACGTTTTGATAAAGGGAAACCTTTTCTGGGTGCCCTGAAAGCGACGAAAAGCTGTGAAGACTTGGGAAAGCTCTTGTAAATAAAACTTGAGACGTCGCTGTACATCCAGCGAATGTAAAACTCTTTCCGCTGCTGTTACTGGTTGAGGAAAGCAGCATTTTAAGACTAATGGTTCATTTAAATGATAGTCAGTCAGTTGGAACTTTAGGAATATATTTTGGGTTAGTCCTTAGAATCATCCTGTCCTCTTTAAATTGTAAAAAAGGGGCTTGAATTGTGAGAGCCTGTAGGTCTCCTACTCTCTTCGTTGACGTTAGAGCGATGAGAAGCGCCACCTTCCATGATAGGAATTTAATATCTGCCCTGTGTATAGGTTCGAAAGGCTGCTTCATTAATTGTGACAGAACTAGGTTTAGATGCCAAAGTGGTGGTGGAGGCTTTATTGGAGGAAAACTCTGAACAGTCCCTTCATAAATTGTTTGATGATCCTTGTCGATCATAAGGATGGGCCCGAGGCAGACCTTCTGTAGCGGGATACTGCGGCTAAATGCACATTAATAGAAGCGTGAGCCAATCCAGATTTGGCTAAAAGTAAGATGGATAATTTCATGAGGTGCTGCAGTTAGAGGATGAATTTTACTTCTCTGACACCAGAGACAAAACCTCTTCCACTTCATCCTGTAGGTTTTGTTGGTACTATCCGCTCTAGCTTTTGACAGGATGTTTTTACACTGAGATATTTAGATGCTGAAATTCACAGTGCTCAGGAGAAAGGCTGCTAAGCGCAAGGATCTCGGGTCCGAATGGAGCACTTGTCCCTGGGACATTGTCAGAAGTGATGGAATTGGTTGGAGACGAACTGGACGGGCCTCCGACAGCAGAAGGAGTTCTGTGAACCAGTGTTGTCTGGGCCACCATGGGGATATCAGGATCAGCCTGCATGGTTCTTTCTTGATCTTCACAAGCACTCGTGGCAGGAGAGGAATTGGAGAAAAAATGTAGGCAAATACGCCGGACCATGCCATCGAAAACGCATTCCCCAAGATCCCCTCTGGGGAAGCCAGCTTGCGAAGAACCGGCATTTCTTGTTCTCCCTTGTGGCGAAGAGATCTACTGTTGGTTTTCCCCATCTTGGAAAAATGTTTTTTAGGATCCCCTGGTCCAGCTCCCACTCGTGGCAGGACGACTTGAGCCTGTTGAGAGTGTCCGCCTTGATGTTTTGATCCTCTGGGAGATGTTCCGCTGTCAAGGATATCCCTTAGAGTAGCGCACATTCCCATATTCTCTGGGCTTCTTGAGAAAGAGATCTTGTTCCTCCTTGTTTGTTTAAGTAGTGCATCGCAGTCGTGTTGTCCGTTCTTATCAACACCGACAAACCTCTTATCCTTTGCAGGAAAGCTTGTAAAGCGAAGCGGATTGCCCTGAGTTCTAGCAAGTTTATGTGTAATTGCTGCTCGTGCATCTTCCAACAACCGCTGACTTAAAGGTCTTGAAGAAATGCTCCCCATCCTTCTAGGGACGCATCTGTAGTCACTACTAATGGAGCTGGTATTGTAAGATATGAAAGACCTTGAGAGACATTTTGCTCGTGTCCACCATGTCGCTGCTTGAACCATGACTGGTGTTACTTGGACTAAGTCTTTGAAGGATCCCTCCACTTGACGCCATTGTAGATCGAGCTGTTCTTGCAACGGGCGCATTCTTAACCTGCAGTGAGGCACGAGGGGAATGCAAGATGACATTCCCAGTAATGACTTGTACCTGCGTACTGAGAGACATTATCTTTTTATAAAGTTTTGGAAGAGAGACACGATCTTCAGCTATCTTTCTTTTTGGAGGGAAACTCCTTGTTTCTCTCCGTATCTAGTATTGCTCCCAAAAAAGTGATCAGTTTCGTTGGTCGAAGGGATGATTTTTCCTCGTGTAGAGTCAAACCTAGTTTGGCAACAAGTCTATGCAAGCCTTTGTTGGCGCTCGGGCTCGTGCTTCCGATGGTGCCTTGACTAACCAGTAGTCGAGGTAAGGAAATATTTGATGTTTTTGTTTCCGTAAAACAGCCGCGACTGGAGCCAGGCATTTGGTGAACACTCTTGGTGCTGACTTCAGGCCGAATGGCAGTACCTTGAATTGGTAATGTTCTCCGGCTACCATGAACCGAAGGTACTGCCTGTGTAACAGATGGATTGGGACGTGAAAGTACGCATCCTGTAGATCTAAAGTGGTCATATGATCTCCTGGGTTCAATAGTAAAAGGATGTCCTGAAGATAAACCATCCTGAAAGACGTTTTTTTGAGATAGGTGTTTAGGGATCTGTGATCCAGAATAGGACGCCATTGGAGGATGTTCTTCTGGACTAGAAAAAACAAATCGGGAGTAAAACCCCTTTCCTTTTTGGGAGTTTGGCACCGGTTCTATTGCTCCCTTTCGGAGCATTGTCCAAATCTCCTTCCGGATTTGATGCAAATGATTGACTTTCTGATGCACCGGTGGTGTACAAGGAGGCGTCTGTAGAAATTCTAGAGTGTGGCTGAATTGAATAATGTTGAGGACCCATTGGTCCGTTGTTATTTCTTGCCAATTTTGAAAATGATGAGCAATCTTTCCACCCAGGGGAACATGCGATCTCAGTAAAGTCGGTGTAGCCGGAACTCGAAGGTTGTCATTGTCGCCGGGTGTTGTCTTTCCCCTGACGACCTCATCTGCCTCTCGGAGTCGATTTTGTATAACCTCCTGAATGTCGCTGTGTATACTGCGGACAGTAGGGCTGAGATGAGGTGGAGTAAGAGCAATACTTTCCTTGCTGATATCATTCTCTGTAAGATGATTGTCCCCTACCCTAAGAGCCTCGAAAAGGAACCTTTCTGTATTGCAGAGTTCCTAATGCTTTAGCAGTATCAGTAACGTTTTTGATACTCTAACGTGTCATCAACATGCTTGCCAAATAAATCTCCCCCGTTGAAGGGAAGGTCCAAGATCTTATTCTGGACCTCCGGTCTAAAGCCGTCACTCTCAACCACCCTTGTCTGCGCAGCACCGCTGCTCCTCCCAGAGACCTATATGCCGTAGTCGCTATATCCATAGCGCAACCTAGGACTTCCGCCGAAGTCCTTTCCCCTTCCTGAAGAATTTTCCTGGCCTCTGGTCTCTCTGGTTCTGGTACATGGTCAATATATGGCAAAAGGTCGCACCAGATTTGTCTGTCATATCTTCCCAGAATGGCCAGGGCATTTGCAGCTTTCACTAGTAGAGCGGACATTGAAGAAAATCTTTCCTGTGTTGTCCAGCCTCCTACCTTCTCTGTCTGGGGGTGCCGTAATTGGAGCTGACATATTTCTCGACTTCTGTTGCGCCGCCTGTGTAATAACGGAGTCCTGTTTCGGATGACCCAAAAGACACGCTGGAGCATCTGCGGGGGCTTTATATTTTGTGTCCAGTCTGGCGAGCACCGGAGTCACTGTAGCTGGCGTTTCCATAACCTTTAGGCCTTCCTCCCAAATATGACTTACAATAGGTAAGGACTGGACAGATCTTCGATAGGGTTCCTTAAAGTCATAAGAAACCTTCAGCTTTATCCTCCACCATGGTAAGTGCAAATCTTTTAGTGGCCCTTTCCATCAGGTGATGAAACCCACCAATGTCCTCCGGTGGAGAATCCACAGGTTTTGGTGCAGGAGATGAAGGTGAAGGGATGCGATAATCGTTCCACTCTATGCTAGGGTCCATAATCTCACCTTCATGGTCATCATCTGTGGTATCTAGATCCTGCTGAGATCTTGGTGGTGGAGATTTTGGAAGAGGCTCCGGCACAATCTCCCGCCTTCGCACTGGTGTGCCTGGTACAGGGCGTGGTCGAGGTGTAACCTCAGAAATTTCCTTAGAGGCCTGAGGCACCGGATATCTTTTTATAATCTTCCAACATGACTTGTAGATCCTTCAATAAAGAAGACGGTACACTTGTTATCTACTCGTGATGTTACTGGTGGTATTTTTGTTGTTGGGGATGATCCTGAAATACCTCATACTCATCCTCAGAGTCTTCTTCCTGGTATTTTACCCTTAACTGCGATGGGCTACTAGCATATCCAAATGGACCACCTTCATCTTCGTCCTCTGAGTCCTCTTCCTCTAGAAGGTGAGAAGGAGCTAATGGAGACACCTTACTTGGAGATGTAATTTCTGGTGTAATTGTTCTTTTCCAGGACAAAAACCGCTTTTCTGGGGTTTTTTCCCTTGTCGAGGAGCCAGTCGACAAGATCGTCGTCGTCATCATAATAGTCGACGCTATCGTCGACGTTGTAGTCACCGTCATCGTCGACGACAGTCCTGTTGTCGTTGCTGTCGTCGATAATCATGTCGGCGATGTGAGGGTAGCCATGGTCGATGGCGATAAAGCTTTAGAAAGTCTTTACCTCCTGCTTCGTCGACGATGTCATTTTCCTAGTCTGCGCTTCCGTCGACGGTATAGATTTTTTCTTTCTCCTCAGAAGGTGTGGAGGATGACTTTTTTTGATAGTAATCTTGACCCTGGGAGGAGATTTTGAAGGCTCGGAGGTAGTTTTCTTTACTTGTTTTACCTCTGAAGCATGACCCTTCTTCGCTTTGCCTGAAGGAGATTTTGAGGAACTGCACTCTGTAGACGTCTTTAGGGGCCTGCTCCGGTCTCTCACCTGAGGTATGAGCCTGAGGAGATCTGTTTCTTTTTTGAGATCTCCTAGACAAATATGACTCCTCCTCACTATCACTTGAGAGGATCTCCTTCCTGGCCATAACCTTCTGAAGCCAAAGTAGTAGTCTTCCTTCACGATCCCTCAGGGTTTTATTTGAGAAGGTACGACATACCTTACATTCCTTCGCCTGGTGGTCTGGATAGAGGCAGTATATGCAGTCTTTATGAGGGTCATCTGTATAGAGTCTTTTATTAGAGCAGGTGGCACAAGCTCTAAATAATCCTTTTTTTTTCCTCGTCAGCCATGGTAGAAGAATAAGGAACTTCAAATAAGTAAATCTGGAAAAAGAGAACCTCAGATCCCAGTCAAAGTGAGTAGAATTGAAGAGTTTGAGCAGAGCTCAAAGGAGACTCCCTAGCACAACGTGCGGTAGAAAATCTGAAGAGCAAGAGGTTCTCTCAGGAGGGTTCTAGAGAGTGAAGAGCTCTGATTGGTTCAGAGAAAAGTTTGGTCCTTTTTACATAACGAGTGTTATGTGTTGCAAATGGGAAATGGGCCTAGGCCTCTTTCAGTCTGCTATACTGCTAAGCATTGCTTTTTTATGTACCGGAGACTCCAGTCTCGACGACGGGGAATGATTCAGGCATGTGAATCTATGAAAGCTCCAATACTGGAGTAAGGAAAATGCTACTTACCAGTATGCATCTGTTCTTGGCATGTAGAGCTTCAGAGTAGTAAACTTAGCATTAGATCGCCACCTGGTGTTGTGCTCGGATGATTGCATGTTGTTGTCTTCTTGGAAGAAGTCTTTGTAGTCACGAGATAGGTGACTCCTCCCTTGGACAATAGTGCACATGGGCATTGGCTCCATCCTTAGATTGTTTTTCGCCATGATGGGAAATGATGGAGTTAGTAGAAGTAAAGAAAAGATGTCCATGCATGTGCATCTAAGTAAGATAAAACTGCAACAGATACAGGTCCCGGGAGGGCGTGTACTACTCTGCAGCTCTACATGCCAAGAACAGATGCATACTGGTAAGTAGCATTTTCCGTTCTAGGCATATGAGCTGCAGATTGTACACTTCGCATCGATTGTGCAGCAGTGTCTCCCCTAGCGGTGGTCACCTGTATCTGTTGCAGTTGTTTGAAAAAGAGTTTTAAGGACAGCTTGGCCTACTACAGCTTGCTGCTTGGCTTGCACATCAACACAGTAGTGTTTAGTGAAGGTGTGTGTTGTAGACCATGTTGCTGCTTTGCATATGTCCTCTAGGGGGATGTTTCCTAGGAAAGCCATAGAGGCTCCTAGTTTGCGTGTTGAGTGTGCTCTAGGAGGAACTGTTAATGTACGTTTTGCTTTTTGATAGCATATTTGTATACATTTTACAATCCACCTTGCAATTCCACCTTTAAAGATGGGGTTACCTTTGTGCGGTGGAGAGAAAGACACAAACAGTTGTTTTGTTTTTCTAAAAGACTTAGTTCTATCTATATAGTAGAGAAGAGCTATTTTAACATCTAATGTGTGTAGAGCCCTTTCTGCCACAGAGTCTGGGTTTCGGAAAAACACAGGTAACTCGACAGATTGGTTTAAATGAAAAGGAGTTATGACTTTTGTAAGGAATTTTGGATTAGTTCGTAAGACCACTGTTACGATGTAGCTGTAAAAAGGGTTCTTGTATTGTAAATGCTTGTATCTCACTCTTCTAAGGGAGGTAATAGCAATAAGGAAAGCTGTTTTCCATGTAAGGAATTGCAGTTCACATTTATGTAAAGGCTCGAAAGGGGGTCCCATGAGTCTTGTAAGAACAACGTTTAGGTTCCATACTGGAGAAGGTGGCAACCTGGGAGGAATAATTCTCTTTAATCCTTCCATAAATGCTTTAATTGCAGGCACTCTGAAAAGAGACAAATGTTGTCTATTTTGTAAATATGTTGCAATTGCTGCAAGATGTAAGCTTATGGATGAATATGCCAAGTTACACCTTTGTAAATGTAAAAGGTAACAAATGATATTTTGGATGGAAGCATCCAGGGGATCAATTTGGTTATTGTTGCAGTAAATGGCAAACCTCTTCCATTTAGCGGCATAGCAAGCTCTGGTAGTAGGTCTCCTGGCCTCTTTAATAATGTTCATACAATCTGTTGGTAGGTTAAGATAACCGAACTCGAAGACTTCAGGAGCCAGATAGCCAAATTCAGTTGATTTGGGTCTAGATGTCTGATGTCTCCATGGTTCTGTGTTAGCAGGCATGGAGTCAGTTGTAGCTTTTGGTGTGGAACTAGAGACAGTTCTAGTAGTGTGGTGAACCACGGTTGGCGTGCCCATGTGGGAGCTACTAGGATTAGTTTGAGAGACTGTTGTCTGAGCTTGCGTACTACTAGTGTTATTAGTGGTATTGGTGGAAAAGCGTAGGTACACTTGTCTGACCAGTTCATCCATATTGCATTGCCCTTGGACTGCAGGTGTGGAAACATGGCGGCGAAGGTTAGGCATTTTGCGTTTTCTTGTGTGGCGAACAGATCTATGTCTGGATGACCTCACTTGTGAAAGAATGGGTGAGAACCTGTGGATGTAGTTCCCATTCGTGAATTTGTTGTGTCTGCCGACTCAACAGATCTGCTATCCGAATGTGAACTCCTGGAAGGTGCTCTGCCAACAGATATATGTTTTGTGGAATGGCCCATCTCCAAATGTCTTGTGCAAGCTGGGACAGTGGTAGCGAGTCTGACCCTCCTTGTTTATAAATACATGGCTGTCATGTTGTCGTCCAGATCAAGACAGCTTTGTTCTGTACTTGGAATGTTTTGAGTGCTAAGAATATTGCTAGCAGCTCTAGATGGTTGATATGGAACAATTTTTGTTGACTGTTCCATTGTCCTCGAGTTGTGTGATGTAGGAGATGGGCTACCCATCCTGTGAGGGCTGTGTCTGCTGTGAGCACTAGTTGTGGAACAGGTTGGAGGAACGACCGCCCTTTTGTCAAGTTTTTGGTGTTCCACCACTGCAGGGAGCGATGTGTGCGGCTGTCTACCAACACCAGGTCTGTTAGTTGACCTTGAGCCTGGTTCCACTGTTGTGCTCGGCATTCCTGTAACGGACGCATTTGCAGTCTTGCATATGGCACTATGAAGATGCAAGATGCCATCATGCCTATTAGTCTCATGAACACTCTGGCTTGCAGAGAGTGTTGCTGTTGAAAGACTGACTAAGGCTTGAATGCTCTGTATCCTTGCTGGACTGGGATACGCTAGAGCTGTAGACGTGATTATTGTAGCCCCTAGATACTGATGTATATGAGAGGGTTGCAGATGTGACTTGGTGTAGTTGATTGTGAACCCTAAGTCGTGCAATGTTCGAATTGGCTGATGTGTGTGTTGAACACACTGGTTGAATGATTTTACTTTTATGAGCCAGTCATCCAGATAAGGGAAGACATGTATTTGTGGTCTTCTGAGATGTGCTGCTACTACTGCTAGGCACTTTGTGAATACTCGTGGTGACGTCACTCCGAATGGAAGGACCTTGAACTGATAATGTTGTCCTTCCAGTACAAACCTTAGATACTTCCTGTGAGCAGGATGTATAGGAATGTGGAAATAGGCGTCCTTTAGGTCTAGTGTTGTGAGGAAATCGCCCTGTTGCAGCAGTGGGAGCACTTGTTGCTAAGTGATCATTTGAAAATGATCTGACTGAATGTAATGGTCGAGGGGCCTGAGGTCGAGAATTGGTCTTAGTGTCCCGTCCTTCTTGGGAATTAGAAAGTACAGCGAGTAAACCCCTGTTCCTTGTTCTTGTAAAGGAACTAGTTGTATTGCATCCTTTTGTAGAAGTGACAGAACTTCTTGTTTGAGCAGAGTAAGGTGTTCTGCAGACATAGGACGCTGTCTAGGTGGTATGTGAGGAAGGGTTGCTGTAAGTTCTAGGCAGTAGCCATACTGGATAATCTGTTTTACCCACCTGTCTGATGTGATGGAGTTCCAGACAGGCAGGAATTGCGTTAATCTGCCCCCCACAGGAGTGGAATGCTGTTGGGGAAGCCGAGGAAAGTCACTGTTTTGAGGCGGAAGAGGTTCGATTACTGTTACCACGACCTCTTCCTTTCTTGTTATTCCCTCTATATCCTCCTCTAAAGTATCCTATGTTAGAGGATGTTTGCGTGTTAGATTTGAAGGATGTTGTATTATCTGCACCTGTTTGTTTGGAGCCCCCTCTATAAAAGGAGCGACGAAAGGAACTTCTAATTTGTGTGGACTGTAGAGCCCCCATAGATTTGGCGGTGTCTGTATCCTTCATTTTCTCAAGTGCTGTCTACTTCAGGTCCAAACAATTGGTTTTGATTAAAATGGTTGGTTTAAAATGGTAGTTTGGACTTCCTGCTTAAACCCTGAAGCACAAGTTACTACTTGTGTAACGATATATCTGTAAGAGACGTTAGTGATAGATTCCTTACCTCAGAATATCCCCAGGCGTCAGACTGGATCCGGAAACTTTTGCGTAGCAATACCCCTGCGCGTCTGTAGGCGTCGTCCACGGCTCCGCGTCCGTCGTCGTTAGCGCCGGAATGACGTCACCGGAGTACTTAGACGCCGCCCTCACGCACTGACGTCAGTTCTTATACACAGCTTTTCCGCGCCAGATACGCAGAGCCATGATAGAACCAACACTGGTGCCATGAAAGGAGTAGTTTCTGTCCTGTAACTCCAGTTCTGTAGTAGGGGTATCTCTTATAGTCATAATATAGTGAATAGTCCCGCCCATGTGCGTGGACCCCGGAGCAATCAAAAATAATCTCTTAAGGTGTCGAAAATGCAGAACTGCACAGACACTTAAGAGAGAATTAAAGACAGATAATGCAGCCTATATCCACAGGCTACACTGTCCAGGACTTCAACTAGAAATTCCACCAAAAATTCACAAACAGCAAAGCCTGTCCAGATTTCCCTTGCTTTAACAGCAAAATCCCTCTGGAATGATAGAGAGGAAGACATGGACAGACAAGCCCCATAGGCTGCCATTATGTGGCTCAGAACAGGATACTGTGCCTTTAAGAGAACTTTCCAGAACTTCACAGTATCCTAGAATGCACTGCAGGTCCCTCTTACTTTCAGTTCTTTTTGAAGGCGTAACACGCCAGACCTGTAGCATTCCTTACATGAATATCTCTCTCCACCGGGGAGGCGGGTGTTTATGACTATAACAGATACCCCTACTACAGAACTGGAGCTACAGGACAGAAACTACACCTTCTGTAGTAGGGGATCTCTGTGTATAGTCATAATCTAGTGAATAGAATGGCAAGCCCATCCCCACACCAAAGCGGCGGTGGAGAAAAGAGAAATAGCACCACTACTGTGCGAACAGCTTTCGCAGCGAAGCCTGCCCAACCTGAGCGTCTTCCCTGGCATCAGTGTCCAGGCAGTAATGCTTAGCAAATGTATGGACCGACTTCCAAGTGGCCGCCTTGCAGATTTCTGCAATTGGAACATTACGGAGCAAAGCAGTGGTAGCAGCTTTGCCCCTGGTGGAATGAGCCTTAGGTTAACCCCCTAAGGTCTTACCAGCTTTTTGGTAACACAACTGTATACAGGACACAATCCACCTAGAAATGGACTGTTTAGAGGTAGCAAGACCTGTCCTGACTGACCCATAATTGATAAACAATTGGTCTGACCTACGAATATCCTTGGTTTTATCCAGATAAAATTTCAACACCCTCCTGACATCCAGGGAATGCAGGGACCTTTCCGCTGGAGAGGAAGGATTCTGAAAAAACGTAGGTAATGGTATGGTCTGGTTAACATGAAAGTCAGATATAACTTTAGGAAGAAATTTATGGTGAGTACGCATAACAACCTTAGCAGCATGAAATACAGTATAAGGTTCTTGGCAACACAACGCCTGAATGTCACTCACCCTGTGGGCCGATGTAATGGCCACAAGGAACGCCGTCTTCCAGGACAGGTGCTGCAACGAAGCCTTATGGATAGGTTCAAAAGGCTCCTTCATCAATCTGGACAGCACCACATTCAATTCCCATGAAGGCGAAGGAAGCCGGACAGGAGGGAACACTTTCTTCAAGCCTTCCAAAAAATCTTTGATCACAGGGATCTGAAAGAAGGAAGTCTGTGAAGGGCATTTCCTGTAGGCAGTCAATGCAGCCAGATGAACCTTAATGGAATGGACATTAAGGCCAGACTGCGCCAGATGTAGAAGATATGGAAGGATGACATCTTCCTTACATGTCGTCGGGTCATAGTTCTTGGACTTGCACCAGATGCAAAACCTCTTCCACTTCTAAGCATAAGTCCTAGTGGAAGGTCGCTTAGCCTCCTGCAGTATGTCCATGCAATCTTCTGGGAGATTCAGATGGCCATATTGCACTATCTCAGGAGCCATGCCGCCAGACTCAAAGACGAGAGGTTGGGGTGCAACATCTGCCCCCCGAACTTCGTGAGAAGGTCTGGCCTGCACGGCAGCCGCATGTGAGGAAGGAGAGACCGGTGAAGCAGGTCCGTGAACCACCACTGCCTGGGCCATTCCGGGGCAATCAGGATCATCCGCGCCCTGGACTGGGACAGTTTGATTAGCTCCGCCGGAATCAGGGGAATGGGTTGAAAAGCGTACAGAAAGCTGTTCGACCAGTTGATCCATTGCGCATTCCCCAGCATCCCTGGCTGGTAGTACCTGGAGGCGAAGTCTCGGCATTTGCTGTTTTCTGCAGTGGCGAACAGATCTACGTCTGGAGTCCCCCACCTTGCGCAGACTTCTAGCACTGCGTCGTTTATGACCCATTCGTGGTTTTCCTGAATCAGCCTGCTCAGTGCGTCTGCCTGAACATTCTGCACACCTGGCAGATGGGTAGCTGTTATCGTCAGTCCTCTGGCCAAAAGCCAGTGCCAGATCGCCTGCGCCTCCTGCGACAGAGTGAGCGATCTCGACCCCCCCCTGCTTGTTGAGGTAATACATCGTGGTCGTATTGTCCGTCTGAACAAGCAGAGAGTTGGTCCGTAAGGACGGATGAAAGGCCTTCAGTGCCAAGTGAACAGCTCTGAGTTCCAGGAAATTGATGAGGTACGTGGACTCCGTCGGGGACCACGTCCCTTGAATCTGTAAGTCCCCGGAGTGCGCCCCCAGCCGTGGGCATCAGTCACGATAGGCTGCGTGGGAATGTCCTTGTGGAAGGGAACCCCTCTGAGGAGATTCTCCGCTGAACACCACCACTTCAGAGACTGAAGAGCATGCAGAGACAGTCGTATCTTGTCGTCCCAAGATCCTTTCCTCTGAGCCCACTGATCCTCCAAGCACTCCTGCAATGGTCTCATGTGCAGTCGTGCGTGAGGCGTGAGGAAGATACAAGAGGCCATCGACCCAGTAGAGAAGACACCGCCCTCACTGTTGTAGATGGAGCGGTCATAAGAGCCTGAGCCTTCCGAAGGAGTGATAATCGTCTCTCCTCCGAAGGGGACACGCTTGCTGACAGCGTATTGATGGAGGCCCCCAAGTACTGTATGCACTGGACCGGAGTCGGGACAGACTTGAACATGTTGATGTGCAACCCCAGCTTGTTCAAGAGAACGCACGTCTTCTGGAAGTGCGCTTGAGCTTCCGAGAAGGAGGAGGCCTTGATCAACCAATCGTCCAGGTACGGGTAGACAAACACCTTGTTCTTCCTTTGGTGTGTGGCTACCACTGCCATGCACTTCGAGAATGTTCTGGGCGCAGACTTCAATCCGAATGGCAGTACTGTGTACTGATAATGATTGGCGCAGACTTGGAATCGCAGGAACTTCCTGTGTTTGTGTGCAATGGGCACATGGAAGTACGCATCCTGTAGGTCTATGGCACACAGCCAGTCTCCCTGGTGCAGCTGAGGATAAATCTGATGCAACGACAGCATGCGAAACTTCTCTCTGCGAATCCACTTGTTTGCTTGTCGCAAATCCAGAATGGGCCTGAACTCGTTCTTGTCCTTCTTGCCAACCAGGAAGAACCGTACCTCTTTGAGACAGAGGTACGTCTTCTATCGCCCTTTTCCTTAACAGGATATCGGCCTCCGCCTGGAGCTCGCGCAGCTGAAACTGCGCGCTGACCGGAGGAATTGATGGAGGCGGGCTGGTGAACCGAAGACTGTATCCATTGCAAACAATATTCAGCACCCACTTGTCCTGCGTAATTTTTCTCCACTCTGCCAGAAAAAATTGAACGCTTCACCCCCACCGGAGCGGGTAGGGGAAGTAACTGCTCAGGGTCGAGCCCCGGACGCGCCCTTGTTCGCTGTAGAGGACTGCTGACCTCCTCTACCCTTCTGGCGCTTCTGGAAGGGCCTCCGGAACTGCTGCTGTTGTTGCTGCTGCTGCTGCGGTCCCGAAGTCTGTCCTCGCCCTCTGCCCTGTGCCCCGAACCGTCTCTGCAACGGGCGGTAGGCCTTCTTTTCTTTGGGCTTCTCCAAGCCCACAGAGTCTCGGCCTCCGCCTTCATGCGGGCCATCTCATCATCCGCATGTTTGTCGAACAGGGTTTCCCCCGAGAAGGGCAGATTATCCACTCGCTGCTGGGCCTCCGGCTTGAGTGACGTGAGCCTGAGCCAACGTCGCTGGTTGATCCCATGACAATACCCATGGGCCGCCAAAAGAGAGACATCCACGGCCGCGCTGATGAGCTGGTTCGAAACCAGCATCCCTTCCTTCAGGATCTCCAGGAAATCCTCCCTCTTATCTCGTGGCAGGAGTTCCGTGAACTGCTGGAGGGATTCCCACAGGGCACGATCATAACGTCCCAGCAAAGCCGCCTCGCTAGAGGCCTTCATGGTCATAGATGCCGTCCCACAGGCCTTCCTGCCAGCTGTGTCAATCCATCGGCTCTCCTTATCAGGAGGCACAGTAGAAGACGGCGAGGTAGAGTGTTTCCTGGCTGCCGTCACTATAACGGAGTCCGGAATCGGGTCTATCCGCAGAAAATCCGGGTCGGAATCCGGAGCCCTGTACTTCTACAGAAGCCGGGATGGAGCGGCTTTCGTCACTGCAGGCGTAAGGAACAGCTCCTCTGCAGGCTCTACCAATCCTGGTACGAGCGGTAGTAAAGGACGAGACAAATGCTTCTTATGCAGCGTCTCAAAGATCACGGACATCGTAGGTGTTGGAGCCGTCACCGTGATTCCCAATTTTGCTGCACTCCTCAGGAGGACATCCTGGAACGTGCGGATATCGTCCACAGGAGACACTCTCGTCCCCGGGGAGTCCGACAAAGTCGGGGAGTAGGACCGGGTCCTAGAAGAGTCCATGCGGGACCGTGATCCGCGCCTCCTGTGGCGCCGTCTTGACCTCGTGGAGGATCTGACGATTGTGCGACCTCCCCCTCCGTCCGGAGCAGGATCGCGACCTCCTTGGCTTCGGTCGCCCTGCCGGTTCGACCGGGGCGGGTGACTTTGGCTTGGCTGGGGCCCTCGGCCGAGGGGCCCCCTTAGGAGGAGTCCGAAATCGTGGCAATGAACCAGTCCTCGGAGGAACCGGAGGAGGCGTGTCAGCTGGCAGCTGAGGTTGAGGCTGAGGTTGAGGAGGAGGAGGAAGTGGAGGCGGGGTGGGAGCCCGCAGAGGAAGTCCTCTCGGTAACGGAGGAGGAGGAGGAGGAGTAACTGTCTTCGGCCTAGCAGGGGTATACACAACAGAGTACACCGAGCCCGGTGACCCGCCCTCCTTACTAGGCTTGGACTTTGGAGAGCCTCCCAAAGGCACTTGACGCCTGTCAGACTGACTCCTCGCACCAGAACTCCTTCTGCGCCTTCTTGGCGTCGAAGAACGGCGGCCCGACGGCGAGCGCCTATCCCTCGACAGCGAATGTCTTCGCCTCGACGGCGACCTCCTGCGCCTCGACGGCGACCTCCTGCGCCTCGATGTCAAGGATCCCCTCGACGACCACCTTCTCTTCGCCGACGGCGAACAGCGGTGTCGCCTCGACGGCGATCGCCGACGCCGGGCCTCTCGACGTCGATAACTCGACGACTCAGACGATGACGAAATAGTCACAGGAGATCTCGACAGCGGTCTGTTCAGTTCCCTGAACGTCAACGCCGCTTTGACCCAGAGCCCTGGGGAGACGGGGAACAGACTGCAGTCATCCCTCTCGACGCCGTACTCTGTGAAATCGACACAGACGGAGAATGGGGACACTTGCTGGTCTTCCTGCCCATGGGGAGCCCCCCAGAGGCCTCAGCATGGGCAGATGAAGCCCCTCCAGACCCACCTTGTGCCTTCAGTCTTCTGTCTTCGAGGCCCTGAAGCCTGATCTTCATCCTATCCCTCAGGGTGCTGCTAGAGAAACCCTGGCAGATGTCACACTCCTCCGGGACATGGGATGAAGGAAGGCAGATGATACACACCTCGTGTGGGTCAGACTTGGCCTTCTTTCTGGAGCACTCCGGGCATTTGTCGAATAATGCAGCCATAGTTGACAATTAAAGAGTGCACCAAAAGACAAACAGGAAGAAACACCCAAGTACTTCAGAAAAGCACTCAACTTGAAAAAAGTGAAAAAAAATCACAAATAAACCCTTGAAAAGGGAGAGCTCAATGCTCCAGGGTCCTGCTTGCAGGAGCCGGAAAAAGGAACTGAAAGTAAAAGGGACCTGCAGTGCATTCTGGGATACTGTGAAGTTCTGGAAAGTTCTTTTAAAGGCACAGTATCCTGTTCTGAGCCACATAATGGCAGCCTATGGGGCTTGTCTGTCCATGCCTTCCTCTCTATCATTCCAGAGGGATTTTGCTGTTAAAGCAAGGGAAATCTGGACAGGCTTTGCTGTTTGTGGATTTTTTGGTGGAATTTCTAGTTTAAGTACTGGACAGTGTAGCCTGTGGATATAGGCTGCATTATCGGTCTTTAATTCTCTCTTAAGTGTTCGTGCAGTTCTGCATTTTTCGACACCTTAAGAGATTATTTTTGATTGCTCCGGGGTCCACGCACATGGGCGGGACTATTCACGCGATTATGACTATACACAGAGATCCCCTACTACAGAACTAGGGCCCTGAAAGGGGATGACCTCAAACCTATATATTGGTTCGCAGAATGGGGAGGATGGGTGGGCCGGTAAGGAATCTATCACTAACTATATATCGTTACACAAGTAGTAACTTGTGCATCTGAAAGAGACACGTTCGTGATAGATTCCTTACCTTAGAATAGATACCCCAGCAGTACCAACCCCGGTGGTGGGTCTGCGAACCAATAATCACACCAGAAAGTCCTAGAGGACGGAACGGCCAAAGAAGCCATCCCTCCGGACTTGGCTGTCCAGGCAGTAGTGTCTTGCGAACGTATGCAGCGAGGCCCACGTAGCTGCCCGACAAATGTCCTGCAAAGGGACCTCTCGGCCCAGGGCAGTAGTAGTCGCCGTGGCCCGAGTGGAGTGGGCCCTCAGCCCAACAGGAGGTTCCTTTTTTGCCAAAGAGTAACACGCCTGGATGCAGAGTACGATCCACCAAGAGAAGGTACGCTTGTGCACCGCCAGTCCTTTCTTAGCGCCCACGTAACCAACAAAGAGTTGGTCATCCACCCGGAAGTGGCATGTGCGATCCAGATAGTAAGAGCGCACGTTTTGGGTCCAGACGGTGGAGCCTCTCTTCCTCTTTCGAGGGATGCGGAGGCGGAAAGAAGGTGGGCAAGGTGATAGACTGCCCGTTGTGGAAGGCTGTGACTACCTTGGGCAGGAAAGAGGGTTTTGTCCGCAACACAACCTTGTCCGGATGGACAGAAAGGAAAGGAGGTTTAGAGATAAGAGCCTGGAGCTCACTCACTCTCCTGGCAGAGGTGATGGCAACCAGGATAGCAGTCTTAAGCGGAAGACGGAGAGGACAGTTATGAAGCGGCTCAAAGGGAGCGCACATCAGGTAAGTTAGAACCAGGTTCAATACCCACTGGGGCATCACGAAAGGAACAGGAGGGAACATATGAGTGATGCCCTTTAAGAATCTGTTAACAATCGGGGACTTGAACAAAGAAGGCTGATCAGGTAGCCTTAAGAAGGCGGAAAGGGCAGAAAGGTAGCCCTTGATAGTACCCAGAGCAGAGCCCTGCTGGGCAAGAGAAAGAAGGAAGAGGAGAACCTCAGAAAGAGGGGCATTGAGAGGATCCACAGCCTTTGCAGTGCACCATGCCACAAATCTGTTCCACCTGCAGGCGTATACAGACTTTGTGGAGGGACGCCTGGCTGGCAGAATCACAGTACAGACTTCAGGAGGCAAGTCAAATGGCCTCAACTGTCGCCGCTCAATCTCCAAGCATGGAGGTGGAGACTGGACAGGTTCGGGTGGAGGACCGTCCCCTGCTGCTGCGACAGAAGGTCCTCCTGAAGAGGCCGACGAAACGGGGGATCGACTGACATACTGAGTAGCTCGGGATACCAGTACCTTCGCGCCCAGTCCGGAGCCACAAGAATGACTTGGGCCCGGTCGCGCTTGATTTTCTTCAGCACTCTGGGCAGAAGTGGTATAGGCGGAAAGGCGTACAACAGACCGCAACTCCACTCGCGACGAAAAGCGTCCCCGAGCGAGTGCCGCCTTGGAAATTCCAACACGCAGAACTGATGACATTGCGCGTTCTCTTCGGTGGCGAATAGATCTAACCAAGGCTCTCCCCACTGCAGAAAGAGGCCTTGCACCAAGTCTGAGTTCAGATGCCATTCGTGATCCATCATGCACCTTCGGCTGAGCTCGTCCGCCCTGGCGTTCAGCGAACCTGCCAGGTGTTGAACCACCAGGGTCACCCCCTGATGTTCCAGCTACTGCCAGAGGCACAGAGCCTCCTGGCAGAGGGTCCACGACCCCACCCCGCCCTGTTTGTTGCAGTACCCCATGGCGGTGGTGTTTTCCGTGAACACCTGCACTACACTCCCCCGGACAGAGGGGAGGAATGCCTTCAGTGAAAGACGAATCGCCCGCAGCACCGGAAGGTTGATATGGCGCTGGGACTCTGCCGGAGACCAGAGGCCTCTGATCTCTGCCTCTCCCATGTGGCCTCCCCAGCCCTAGATGGACGCGTCCGTCACAACTACGTGCTCCAGATGGGGAAGGGAGAGGGATCTGCCGCTGACCCAATCGCGGTCCGTGAGCCACCACTGCAGCGGTCTCGCAGTGCCCTCTGAGATCCTGACATGGTCGGACAGGTTGCCCTGATGCTGGGCCCACTGAAACTTCAGGTCCCACTGCAGAGCCCACATCCGCCACCCGGCGTGATGCACCAGAAGGATGCAGGAGGCCATCAGCCCCAGAAGCTGCAGCGTCAACCTGACCGAGACCCGGGATAAAGGCCGAAAGATTGGAATCAGAGCCTGAATATCCCGGATCCGCTGTTCGGGAGGATAAACCCAAAACTGCGCAGAGTCGAGGACCGCTCCGATGATGAGGAGCTTCTGAGAGGGGCACAGGTGCGACTTCGGCACGTTGATGGAAAACCCCAGCTGGTGCAGGAGGTCCGCCGTAGTCTGGAGGTGGCTGACGACTGTCTGGGGCGAGCTCGCCTCCAACAACCAGTCGTCGAGGTAGGGGAAGACTGAAAGCCCTAACCTGTGCAGATGAGCTGCGACCACCGCGATCACTTTCGTGAACACCCGAGGGGCGCTGGTAAGGCCGTAGGGGAGCACGGTAAACTGAAAGTGCTCGAGGCCTACCGTGAACCGCAGGTAGCGCCGGTGGGCCGGCAGGACGGGGATGTGGAAAAAAGCGTCCTGTAAGTCCAACGCTACAATCCAGTCTCCTGGGTCCAGGGCAGCTAAGACCTGAGCCAATGTCAGCATTTTGAACTTCTCCTTCGGGAGGAAGCTGTTGACGTTCCGTAGGTCCAAGATAGGGCGCAGCCCACCTTGCCCTTCTTGGATACCAGAAAGTAGTGGGAGTAACAACCACACCCTACTTCCGGCCCAGGAACGCGCTCGAAGGCCCCCTTGCAAGTGATCCCCCGACACGCGGTGGTATTGTGGTGGCATGGCTGGAGGGGGTCGCCTTGAAGGGGAGGGAGTAGCCCCTTCAGACGATTTGCAGCACCCACACGTCCGACGTGACAGTGCGCCAGTGGAAGTGGTGATGGCGAACCCTGCCCCCCACTGGCGTCACATGGGCCTGAAAGCACTGACTATGAGGGTTTTGAGGTGGATGCTGCAGGGGAAGGTGTGGACTGGCCTCGCAGTTGTCCCCGACCGCCGCCACGGCGGTTTCCACGGCCACCACCGCGCTGTGTATTAGTCTGCGGGGCGTGGCTGGCAGCACGTGTGGGAGCGCCCCTTCCTTGGCCACGAAAGGAGCGAAAGGCACCCGTTTGCTGGCGTGGGGCCGAGAGGACCAAGGACTTGGCAGTAGCCCTGGAGTCCTTAAAACGCTCAAGCGCATGGTCTGCCTTGTTGCCAAAGAGGCGACGGCCATCAAACGGCATGTCCAGAAGGGTGGCTTGGACATCAGCCGAAAAGATGGCTGTCCTCAACCAGGCGTGGCGTCGAACCGCCACCGTCATTGCCATCGCTCTGCCTAGTGAGTCCGTGGTATCCAGCCCATACCGGATGGAATAGCGCGCCGCATCTCGACCCTCCGCAAGGGCTTAGGCGAGTTTAGTCCAGGCCTCCACCGGACATTGTGGCAGCACGTACGCAACCGTGTCCCACAGAGTGTGGGTGTAGCGGCACAAGAGGCATGCGGTATTGACTGACCGCAGTCCCAAACTCAGGGACGAGAACACCTTACTGAATTGTTCGTACCTCCGATCTGGAATCCGTCTGGGAAGTAGAGGCCTGGATAACCAGGCTCTCAGGGGTGGGGTGGGTGGACAAGAAGCAAGGGTCGCCCAGAGCCAGGCAGTAACGTCTGGCCACGTTCCTATATACAGGCTGACCTGTAGTGGGCTTGGACCAAGTGCCCAAAAGAACGTCACACAAGGCCTCATTAAACGGCAGCAGAGGCTCAGCCGAGCTTGCCTGCGGTTTAAGGACCTCAGTGAGGAGGTTAGTCCTCCGGCCGTGACGGGGAGCTCTAGGCCCAATGCCTTGGCCGCCCGCGTCAACACTACACTGTAGGCAGCCCCCTCCTCCGTAGCCACGGTTGGAGGGGAGACAAAACCAGTGTCTGGCGAAGTGTCCAGTCCACTGGCATCCCCAATCTCACATGTCCAGTCCTATTGCGATTGGCACTCCTGTGCCAGAGGGTCCACAGACCCCTCCCAATCTCCCTCGTCACCCATCACCTGAAATTCAGGTTCAAAGGATGGGGCCGGTTCGTGGAAGTTAAAGTCTCCATACGACGTCCAGAGCGGTGCCCAGCAGCGCCGGAACTGAATCAAGGGCAGTATCGGGACGGTGTCACCCGTAGGCGGCACCGGGGGCGACACCCTAGGGGCCGGCGTCCGTGAGGTCAACCGGCGATGACCCGGATCCAGTGAGAGCCTGTGGCACCTGGACCTAAGTCGCCGGCGGCGCCAGGGCCGAAGCACCCGACGGCGTCGGAGCCGAAGCACCCAACCCGCTAGGCCCCCCCAGCCAGGACCGCTGTGCCCAAAGGCGCCACGGAGCCCGGTGGAGGAGGGAGAGACCTCATGGCTATGAGGTACCGCTCGACCTCCTCTGGCGTCGCATCGTGCCCAGGGACCGGAAGGTATGCGGCAGGTTGCGACGCCCGCAAATCCGACGAAGCCGCGTGGGTGGTGTCACCAGAACCCCGCGTCGCGCGAGCGTAGAGGTGGGTCGGAAGAACGATAACGCCTTTCCGACCTCTCATGCCTCTTATCTGAGGACCTTGATCCCGAAGACCGATGCAGACTCTCGGAACTACGAGTGCTCCGACCCCGCGACCGGTCCCTCGACCTCCTGTGGGACCGGGACCTTGAACGGCGCGGGCCGTCTGCCGGAGCTCAAGCCGCTTGCGGGCCCGCTCCCGCCTAACCTTAGACGTCAGGGCCCGGCGGAGCAGGTTCGGTCATCGTGGTCGAGGCCCAGACACTGAAGACACCAGCGATGTGGGTCGGTAACCGACAGTCGGCTGCACTTGGAGCAGGGTTTGAACCCGGGCATCCCTACCGGCACCGTAGGAGTCTAGCGACTCAAAAAAACAGATCAAAAGATCAAAAAAGTTTCGTCAAAAAGTGACTAAGGGGTAGAGCTTCTCCGGATCTGCGCTAGCTGGCGCGGATAAAAGAACTGACGTCAGCGCGAGGGCGGCGTCCAAGTACTCCGGCGACGTCATTCCGGCGCCGACGGACGCAGAGCTGCGGACGCCGCCTACCGATGTGCAGGGGTATTGCTACGCAAAAAGTTCCGGATCCAGTCTGACGCCTGGGGATAGGTAAGGAATCCATCACGAACGTGTCTCTTTCAGATATGCGTAGCCACGCATGTCTTCTAAGTACGACACTGGAATTTACAACTCTAGATGCAGTATCTGCTACATCTAGTGTGCACTTGATTGAGGCATTTGAGATAAGCTTGCCTTCCTGTGTAATATCATTTGCCTGTGTCTTAAATTGGTCAGGTAGATGTTCTAGCAGTTTCTCCAACTGGTCATAATGAGCCCTATCATACCAGGAAAGTAGGGCTTGTGTATTAGCTATACGCCATATGTTGGTAGCCTGCGCAGCTATTCTTTTGCCTGAGGGATCTATGACGTTGGATTCTTTGTCAGGTGGGGGTGCTTCACCTGAAGTTTGCGAGTTTGCTCTCTTCCTAGCATTTGATACAACTAATGAACCTAATGGTAGTTGTCCCTTAATGTAGGTAGGATCTGTGTGTGCAGGCCTATATTTTTTCTCAATTCTAGGGTTTGAAATCCTAGTACGTACAGGGTCTTTAAAAACTTCTGTAGCATGTTTGATGACCCCTTTGATCATGGGAAGAATTTGAACAGATCTTTGCGATTGTTTGAATGTGTCTATGCATTCTGATGAGGCAGAGGAGGATTTTCTGTTAGTGACCTTATGGTACATGGCAGCTCTGTTCAATAGGTCCCCAAAGCCAATGTTATCTTCTGGGGGAGAAGGTTTTGATGGGTATGACTGTGGGTCAGGAATGTCTGGTATATCCTGTGGGTTTGGGTACTCCTGGTGTGTATCATGTGTAGGGTATGGGAAAGGCTGATCTGTGTCCATCCCCCCTCCTAAACTATACTCATCATTATTTTGAGGTGAGTGTGGAGGTAACAGAGGAGAATGAGAAGGAGATATTTGTAGTGAAATGTTAAGAGCAGCAGGAGATGAAGAAGGAAGTATTGGTGAAGAAGGGTGCATAGGGAATGTGCCAGAGTCCTTCTTCTTGGCAGGTGTGTCATTTGCCTTCCTCTTCTTGTGTGGTGTAGTGAACATGTGAGCTGTCTTTGGGTCAATGTAGATCTTCTTTTGGAGAGGATCTGGCTGGAAGAGTTCTTCTCCTTGAGAAACCTTTGTCAGCGTCTATTTTTTCGGTGCCGGACAAGGTTGCTGCTTGTCTTTAGCCTTAGGAGTGGTTACAGTGTCCTTTGGCATAATTTTCGGCACCGAAGGTGTTGTTTTGGGTGTGGTAGGCTGTTTCGAGGGCTTTGGCGCATCGGAATCAGGCCTTGTCGGTTTCGGCATTTAAGACTAGGTCTTCGGAGTGGAAGCTGGTCTCGTCTGCTTCGAGGCGTCGGACACTGGCTTCGAACCCTTGTCTTTAGAAGTAGACTGTTTCAGAGCAGAGACTTCTTTCGGTTTTGGTGCTGAGGGAGCTTGTGGGATCAGCATGTGCGGCTTGCTCGGAACCGAGCTACCGGAAGGCTTAGTTATTTTCTTCGGAGCCGGGCTCGATGGCGAGGCTGTCGAAGTGGATTTTCAGTCGCGACTGGGCCCCGGAGGCAGAGTGTTGACCTTTGCCTTTGATCTGGGTGTTGCGTGTGGTGCAGGGGCAGTAGTACTCACGCGCTGATCCAATGGTATGGAGTCATCAGAGTCGTCTGCCTCTGATACGATCTGGAGATCAGCGGAATCTTCTTCGGGAACGAGCAGAACCTACTCGAAGATATCCACCGGTTCCGGAGCTGATCTCTGCATGTCGTGTCGACGGGCCCTCCGATCTCGGATGGTTTTCTTGGACCTAAAGGACGCGCAGGCTGTACAGCTGGATTCGTCATGTTCTGGCGATAAGCACAGGTTACAAACCTCGTGGTGGTCACTGTGTGGAAACTTTGCTCCACACCCGGGGCATTTCTTGAATGGCGTCCTTTCCATGTGGTGTAGGCCTCATGGCGTGGATAGGCCCAACGGCCCGCGTCGACTACCAGAATCGAGCTGATGGAGTCGAAACGATGTTAGTCTATATCGAGAGTAGTTTGGGAAGTTTTTTTGTGCTTCGAAGTGCTTGAAAAGTCTATTTCTAGCCAGAGCGGAAAACTTTCATCAGAACCCAGTGGCGGAAAAAAATAATCTAAGGATGGAGCCGATGCCCATGCGCACTATTGTCCAAGGGAGGAGTCACCGATCTCTTGACTAGAAAGACTTCTTCCAAGAAGACAACATGCAATCATCCGAGCTCACCACCAGGTGGCGATCTAATGCTAAGTGTACAATCTGCAGCTCATATGCCTGGAACACACAGTTCCCTCCTGTACCAATCATTTTTGCTTTTGCATTAGCACTTATATCACAAGGGTTGAGGGGTGTCAGGCCCCCCATCGTAAGGCAGATTACGGCCCCGGGGGACCCCATCCCCCGGAGCAAGGCCTTTGGTTTTTTTCTTTTAAAGGGGAGGGGCCATGCGGGGGGCCTTTCCCCAAGCGATTTCAGCCCTGGGGACCCCATCCCCGGGGCATGGGCATTTCTATTTTTTTTTATATAGTTATTTAAAGGAGGGGGACGGCGTGGCCCCCTTCCATCTCAGGCCATTTTCAGCACCGGGGACTTGGTAATTTTTTTTTAAAAAAGGGTGTGGCCCCCTTCCCAGGCAGATTTCAGCCCCAGGGACCCCATCGCCTGGGGCTTGGCCTCACGTTGGAGACCACGTGGGGAGCCCCCATGTCCCAGCGGTCCCCGACAGCTACCAGCCTTCTGCAGGAACAATCTTTGCTTTTGGAGTAAGGGAGCTGCAAACATGCGGCTCCCTTTCCCCAAAGGCAAATCTGCTTCGCTTCATGGAAGCAAGAACAGTTTTTCTGCACTCGCTTCCATGAAGCGATGCATTAGCTTGCTATGGCAGGGTAGGAGCAGTACTCCCGCCCTGCCATAGCAAACTGCAATGTTCTGGGAATGGGCATCCCAGGACATTGCTGAGCCAGCTCTAGGGAGGAGGGGGGGTCCACAGGGCCATTGAGGGCCTCACTCACCCACCTCCATCAAATATAAGCCCTGGGTAGGTGGTGATCCCCAGGGGTCTGCAACAGACCCTTGCATTTACATATTGTGTGCCGCCCCAAGGAGTTGGTGGGGAGGCAGGAGCCCCCCCCGCACCATTTACTAATGGTGCGGGGGGGAAATGGGATGGGTGCATACCCCTACATATCATTAAAATTGCCTCACATCCTATTTTGCATTGCCCTCTGGGACCTGGACCACCCGGGAGCCTAATTAATCCAAGCGTGGGAGACCGTGCTTCGTGGACTATACGAATCCCACACTTTTTTTTTTAATGCTTTTTTGAGCCCTTGTGGGATCTCTGAGCCGGTTGTCAGGGTGTTTCTATCCTGCCCACTTTCCTTGTTTTTGTGACACGGTTCAATCGAGTCACAAAATGGCTGCCAACACTACCTGGTTGCAACTGTTGGCAGCCAATCAGAGTCAAGCTCGAGATCGGGATGGTTCACGGATCCAATGCGGCCACCAGATATTAATATTTCTAAATCTATGAATTTCTCAGCAACTACTGAACAGATTTACACCAAAAAAGAAAAGTTGCTTTCTGAACCAAGAGCTACCTTTTTTGCCAAATTTGGTGTAATTCCGTTCGGCAGTTTGGCTTGTAGCCTGGTCTAAAGTTTCCTATGGAAATAAACATGGAGAAAATGTGTTTTGGGACCCCCCCCCTTTTTTCCCCCCCTCAGCCCCCGCTTAACGAATCACCCAAAAACTTCAAGAAAGGAGCGGACCAGAGCACCCCATTAGTTTTGAAAATGTCACGAAGATTCTTCAAACGGCACCCAAGATAATGGCAAATCAAAAAATGCTTTTCCTATGAAAACTAGGTCCTAACTAGAACTATATATATATACACACACACACACACACACACACCATATATACAACCTATACATACACACAAACATACACACACTTTTTTCATAATACTACTGCACATAAGTACTTTGGGGGTTTAGGATTCTTTAACATTGCATAACCCTTAACCCTGATTACATGCCACTTCACTTCCTAAAATGAGGTTAAACATTCCTGCTAAGCACACCCAGTTAACTGCATACCCAGCATATCTGCCACCCACATTACTATGTGGACCTAGAGCGGAGGGGGGCAGCCCAGTGAGGATGACATTTGTTTCTAGTAGTGTCACACACCATATAGACCGAAGTTGTAAGATTTCCATGACTATTCACTCGTTTATCAAACTCTAGCCCCATAGAGCCCCCAACCCCTCTACCTACAGGAGCTCAGATAGCCAACTCTAGCAGAGAGCGCAAACGGGTCTTGGCACAACGAAAAAACAATGTTGCACATGTTATTGAAAAAAACAGAAGTCTTTATTTCTCATTGAACAGAATTAGTAGAAAATCCACACAAAAAACAAGCAAGACACAAAATTTCAACTACGAAAGAAGAAAAAAACCAAGTACGTCAAATTACAATAAATTAAAAAGGAGCATACATTTCACTCGACTGCAGAAGTTGCGTCATCAAAACAATCCCACCCCTCCCCCCCAAAAATCCCTAAAGTGTACAGCAGTATAGGGGACATGCCCCCGATCACAGTAAAAGCCTTCCTTTCATTTCACTGAGGAGGGCTACAGCTTATGTGAAATGTAGAGGCACATTTGGTTGCAAAGTTATAGTACTACCCCTCTACTCTCCACAACGCCGCCTAACACTACCCCTCCCCAACCCCATGGGTATACCTAGTCGGAAAAAAGCGTCCTCTGTCAGCCCAAAAACCTTGGGGGTGGTAGGGGGGAGAAATCAACACGGTATCTGAGGGACTTGCGCCAGTGACAACAATTTAAATGCCGTTTGGCACACAGCAGTTTAAAACAAACCGGCACACTTAGTTAACCCAACCTGCAAAAAGGGCCTTTCATACTTCAGTAATGTCAACAAAGCCACATGTGGCAAGCCAAAGGTTTAAGAAGACCGGAGCCACATGCAGCACAGACCAGGTATTTGCAAACCTCATGTAATGGCTGCAAGGTCAGCCATGACTTTGAGGGAGTGCTAATTTCTGCTCCAAGACGGATAAACACAAATTGCTTTTAACCTAGGCAGCGCACATGGGGGGGGGGGGGGGGGGGGGGGGGGGGGGGTGAATAGGCCATCTTTGGAGCACGCAAGATACCAACTAAAGATATATGGTCACAAAGAATCACAAGGAGACACTGAATGGAGAAAGTACCAATTCTTACAGGTAAGCAAAGTAGCGAGGACAGGGAGACAATACTGCCGACTACATCGGTATACGTTCTAAGACTAAAGACATACCAAAGCAGCCAGAGTCCGCATACCAACACCACATGATGCATACACGAGAACCAGAGCATGAAACAGACTACAGTACCCAGAGGCACTGGGGCAAATACCTGAAAGAAAGTATTTCCAAACAAAGTGCCCCCCCCCCCCCCCCCCCCCAAAAGCAGCTCTTTGGTCCTCGGTACCTAGTTTGTGTTTCCCCCCCCCAAATCAGGCACTTGCTGAACTTTTGTGAAACTACCTTAATACCAAGCCACAGTGCAGACTGTATGAACACTCCCCTGTTGAAAGTGATCTCCTGTGCCTAATGACTCCAAGCTGAAAATCCCAATCCTACCATTCTACAGCCAAATATGAATACAACAAAAAGGATATAAACTGATGACTTATTGGGGACAAAAGAAAAACATTGGCTTCAAATATGTGCAAACATGCCTAATCTAACCCATGCCCCTCCCTCCACGGAGTGTGCTTGTAGCCCACAAATATCTGCTTCTCCGATTTACGCTATGGCACAAGGGTGAAAGACCGGTCTAAGACTTAACCCTTCACTTTAAAAGCCCCTAGTGCAAGAAACCCATTTGTCTGAAGCAGTCCTTTTGGGCAATGAACCCCCAATACAACACTCTGCCTGCTACCACCCCCCCTCCCAGTTACCACCCTCCCATCAGTGCAAACTTTTGAATAGCGTTAAACTGCTGCAGCAAGAGACATTTGCACCAATTGTGGATGTTACAAAAGCCTTGTGTTCAAAGCGCGTACAAGTCCCTTTTCTCCACTGCCCCAGTTTCACATTAGTAAACTAACTCACGATCCCTAGGGAAAACAGATATTCTGCCTTCCCACAGCAACCCTGAGGGGTACACACGCGGTCCGAAGGAACGTTGCAGTAGTCCCAGGTGGCCTCTTTGTGGACGAGTGATGCTGGAGATCTTTGGTGAAAATATTGTTTTTATTCAGAAAAAGTGCAAGGGGCATCTGCATCAGAATCACTTTGGTCCCAGCTGACCACAGCCCCGACCAGCTGTAGAAGTTCCACGCTCACAGTGGTGTGCCAGTATGATGCACTGAACACATGAAGAGGGATGCACAGCTTTCCTGGTCGAAAACTAGCGTTGGAGAGCAGAAGCGATCCACAATGGGCACATATCATTCAAGTACGAGTCAGGGGTCCAGCCCCCATACATTTTGACCAGGTGAACTTTAATACTGGTTGTGACGATGAATCAGTGCAGCCTTGAGCAATCAGTGCATGAGCTGAGCATCCTCCAGTGTCACAGCATACTCCTCCAGAAAGAAAATCTTTACTGATGGTTTGCAACTCCAAATATGTATAAGGGGTGGAACTGTGCAGAAGGTGCTGTCAGGAAGAAGGGGACCAAGGAGCAGCTCATGTCATGTAGCGAGTGATGGCTCTTAAAGCATAAAGGAGTGCAGCCTGCATTCGAGCTTCCAGGAGCAGCAGGTTCACATGGACCTGCAATGAAAAGTGAAGAATGGGTTAAACAAAAAGTAAAAAAAGAAATCTAGTCCTCAGAAACACCAAGTACCCCAAAGCCATGCAAAGGTTATACCTCAAATTATCAAAGTCTACTCAGAACTGGTACAAACTTTCAGACATTCACCAATTCCTCAATGTTATAGTTAAGTCAGAGTTTACAAAAGGAAGAGGTTTTTTTGGCTATCAACTCTGGCACTGTATGACGAATCGACATAGCACTTTACAAAACAAACTTTACTGATCTCTGCTCCTTCATGGAAGTTTCACCCCAATCCATCAATTAGGGGCCAGAAAAAAAAATTGGGGTTGTAAGCTCCAAAACATTGATTTCCCTTAATTCCCATAGGAAAATGTGCTCTCCGATACAGAAAAACAGCTATATAGAATTACATCAAATTTGGAAAAAGTTAAGACTTTATTCAGAAAGTGTGCTTTAGTGTATGCGTTACGTTTAAGAATTTTTCTCCGAGAGTTTTGCGGTCCCATAGTACCGAAAATGATCAAATTAAATAAAAATAGGGCCGTCGTATTGGTTGATGGAGCTTTCTTTCCCATCAACCATTTCGGTACCATGGGACTGGTCCCAGACGATAAGATGGGCTGGCTGCAACTCAGATGTAACTAAGTAATAAATCTTTATTCAGCATTTTCATTAAACACCATAAAAGTACAATAAAAACTTTTGAACTATACAAATAAAAATGGTCATAATGAAGACCACATTGGAAACTGAGTACTATAAATAATTACATAATTCATTTAAAGAACCCCTACTCCCCCCAATACATGTTTAACGGATACCTCTAGTATCCCTAAGTTTAACAGCTCATCTTTAATAATTTGTCATCGCAAAGAGGGTCAGGCGATCTCGGGCCATTTGTAAATATGAGGGCTTCAGACACGTGTATAACATTAGCCTCTTTTAACAAATTAAAAAAGGACGCCTGGGCATTGAATAAAAAGGGCATAACAATACAAAATGTAGGATATCCTGTGGAGATCGTTGATCGCAGCCGCAGGGACCCTTTGACTCAGAATTTTTAAAACCTGCTGGCTCAGCAAGCAGGTGATGTAAAAGGTTGAGCCTAAAATGAGTTATTAAAAATCTGTCATGCGCGTTATGTATTAGTGCTAGGTAGGGCTCCATTCCTACACAGGACCTTATCTGGGTATATGCCTTAACCGATTGTTTGGTGCTATCCTTGGCTTCTCGTGTATTGGCTTGGTATTTGAAAAACATCTTTTTAACTCTAGTCTGATCCCTTTTGTGATACAGGAAGGTGTCTGAAAAAGATCTTCACTCCTGATGCTTTCCAATCCACCCTTAACATACTTGAGCCAGGGAATTACCATTCCCTTCTCCCTCCCCAGGCAGTCCCTAATAATCAGTCTAGACAGACTTGCTTCTGGGTTGATCCAGATCTTTAGCCATGCAATCAATGGCCTACACCCCACCCTATCAACTAGAAAATCACAGCCCAGTTCTTCGTGTATAATGTGGGAGGGAACTCCCTGGGGAATTTTGAGGAGCCTTCTCAGATATTTATTCTCCTCGATTTGCAATTTGGTTGCATCCACCATTCCCCATAGTTCCGCCCCATATGCCACTTTCGGCTAACAAATAGCATTATAAAACACCATCATCTGCTCAGGAGAACATCGCCCAAGTCTGCGACCAAAATTCATTATTGCCCCTGAGCTTGCAACTAATTTGTTACGTTCCTCAATCAGAGGTTTAAAATTAAGACCCTGGTCAATTAAAATTGCCAGGTAAGAAAAGGGCTGAACCTTTGTTAGACTAAAAGTACCTATTTTATAATTGAACTTTATCCCCGCACTTCTTGGACCAACCTCCATGACATAAAATTTAGACCAATTTGCAGTTCAACCTAACCCGTTCATGAAGTCTACGAACCCATCTATCAGTCGCTGCAGTCAGAGTGGTGTTCGTGCCAGCAGGACTGCATAGTCTGCATAAAGCAGGACAGGAATCGCTCGTTCCTATTCTTGGTGAATCCACCTTTAATTCCATGAGGGATTGTTCAAGACCATTTATGTATAAAGAAAACAAAAAGGGGGCAAGAATACATCCCTGTCTGACCCCACTAGAACAATTGAACGGTTCGGTTTATAGCCCTCTAAATTGTACCCCTCTCTTGCAGATTTATTGTGATGTAGGGCTCTCAGTATGTTAATCAGGTCAATATCTACCCCCATATTGGACATTATGATCCATAACTTCTCCCTATTCACGCAATCAAAGACGGCAGCTAGGTCCATAAACGCTAAATAGACCTTTCCCTTACTGGCCACTGTGTATTTTGTCACCAGCAGGTATTAGTTCAGGCATCGGTCAGTGGTAGACCTACACACCCGAAACCCATCCTGCACATCCGTGAGAATACCATGTTCCTCTTCCCAGCTCATCAGGCGATTCAAAACAACTCTTCCCAAGACCTTGGCTGTCACGTCTATCAGGGAGATGGGGCAGTAACACTAAGGGTTATCCCTGCTCCCCTTTTTTAAGATTGGCACTATTATGGCCGTTGACCAGGAGCGTGGTAACCCCGTGACCATTGTTCCCAGCAACGTGCGCGGCAGCGCGCGCATATCTGGTCCTCCGAGCGCGCAGTGCTGCGAGTGGAGTGCACACCCACAACACAGCCCGGGAGATCATTCGCGCCGCTGTTTTTATAACTCGAGCGGCACGAAAAATTACACTTTCCAGGTTGTTGTGGCTCCTGCATTTGCTGTATTTCCTCCTTAATGGAGCACAGCTACGGGGTGATTGTGGGCCATTGTGGAAATATTTGTTAAATGTAGCACCGTAATGCGCTGCAATTAACATAAATATTTCCACAATGGCCCACAATAGGGGAGAGGGGTTGGCCTAACGGCTAGGGCGCTCGACCTCGGACCTGGGGATCTGGGTTCGAGTCTCGGTAACGACGCCACAAACCTCCTGTGATTCTGGGCAAATCACTTAATCTCCCCGTGCCTAAAATGAAAGTAACTGGAAAAACGTAAAATGTAACGTAACTGGAAAAATATGTAAAGCGCTCCGTTACCTGATTCGGTTCGGGTCTAGTTCGCGCTATATAAAACTCTGCAAAAAAAAAAAAAAAAAAAAAAAGAAAAAAAAACTCACCCCGCAGCTGTGCTCCATTAAGGAGGAATTACAGCAAGCCCAAAGCGCCTCGAGCCTCTTGCATTGCCCCTTGTACCTCATGCACTGGCACACCTTCAGGGCTCACAAGGCATCACAGCCCACACAGAGCTCCGACTTGCATTAGTTTCCTGGGCCTCAGCGCCGAGCTGTTCACGGGACTCTGAAACGGATTCGGAAAAACAAGTTTCTGCGGGCATTGGAGCGCTGCGATACAACCCCTGCTAGAACAGCGCCAGGACCAGGCCAGTCACTTACAAGGCGCTCTACACATTCGGACGGTTTCATCTGAGAGCCCCAAGAGGTTGTACGAATCTGTTCACCGCAACGCTGTTAAAAAGCTGTAAAATATCAGGTGGTGCTCCGAGGGCCTCGCACAGAGTGCCGGGTAATATATCAGTGAAACCATCACATGCCACGGAAAACCCTGCACTCCACAGGTTCTATGTTTGAATTCCAGTTAGATAGCTCAGTGGGTTGAACTCTGTGGCAGAACTCTTGTCTAAATGCAGGGCACACATTACGCCCCTTACATTGGTTGGTGAATGCACCCACTAGTAAGACATCTATGTAAAAGTTATGCTTCTGGTCCCAGTGAGGCAGCCTGTCAGGTTAATGCACCTGCTGTAGATATCTGTGGGTTGTACATTCCTGCACTCGCTTCTTAAGTACTCGGGGTAATGCAATTCAGATGAGGGAATTAAGGTATGTGCACAGTGTAACCATGAGCTAAAAGGGCAGACATAGCTGCCAAGGTTCCAGATTGCTATGTGACATTTTCGTAATTTTAGTGTAATTATAAGTGACATTCAACGACTATGAGTGACCCTTTCTCGCAAGCAAAATCAAGCAATGAAGACAAGGGAAACCTATATGGAAGGGCACTCATCTCGTATCCTTTTGAGCTATCCGTACAGTAAAACAATTGTGTAACTGCAGTATATTTTAAGTGTTTGATCTGGAGGAGCACAAATTGAGGATTGAAAACGTACCACAGTAGTTGGGGTTGACATAATAAATTTTTTTTTTTTTTAGAGTGTTTCATATCGCAAACTAGACCCGAGATATCCGGTATTGGAGCGCTTTACATGAGCACCAGTTTCGTTGCAGAAGGACACATTCATTTGTTAGGCACAGCAAAATTCAGTGATTTTCTCAGAATCACAGGATGTTGAGCATTGTTGCCGAGACTTCACCACCACCAGCTTCGAAGTTGACAGCTCTAGCCGTAAGGCATAAATCCTCTCCCCCATTTCTAACCAATCTAATACCTTTTAGCAACATTAGGATCTGTGATATGCATGATGCCTGTTCTTTGCAGCAGGCACATCAACCCTTTATGCTACTGGTGAATCAACTTGCATGGGGCAAATCTCTCTCCCAGGAGGAACATTAAACCCCAGGTTCTCTTTGACTGAACAATGGATTCAGTGCTGGGAAAATAACTTCTGCTGCTCCGCATGTACATGGCAGCTGCAGTCTGTGGTGATACTCTCACTGCAGACAGTTGCTTAGACTGTGGAAAGGGCTGTGATGTGCTGGAGACAGTTGCAGTCTGAAGATAGCAGGATAGCACAGTGACAAATGATTCTGATGCTCCTCTCGGCATACCATAGAGTACTGCGTTGTACCTTATCTGCAGCAGTAGTTTGTGATTTTTTTTTTTAAGGAAGGAACAGCATGCTTTTTTTCTGAGAAGGGTCTGCATTTTCTACATCTGTTTCAAGGTGTAGTTCTTTCACAGTTTAGCATTACTCTGCCTCCTTGGAACGGATAATTGGGGAGAATGGTATCCTGCCTCGCAGCCTATTTTGCTCCATGTCAACTGTTTTGTCGCTAAGTTTTGTCTCATCTCAAAAAGTAATCAATAATCAAATGTGAAATATTCACCACATTTGAAGAGGGCATGGCGAGGCTGGCACGCAGAGCCTTAAGACCCTTGGCACATTTCCTTGTGATAGCCCCTGTCGAACACTTCCTCCCCCACCCTTCCAGCAGGGGAAGGCAGTACGTGTCAATGAGGACTACCTTGTCCTTCAATTTCATTCTGGTGGCAGCAATTCCTTGTGGCCCGGGATAGTTGCAAGAGGATTTGAAAACTGAAAACATTCTGCCTGCGCCGAGCGTTTCAGTCCCTGACACAAGCCAGCAGGCTGCTGTTTAACTTCGTCCTTTAGCAGAACTAACATTCCATGGACCGCCTGGCACTAGTAAACTTCGCTGTGTTGAGCAGGCCATAAGTCTGCACGCATGTGCATATTAATACTGACCAATTAGTGTCGGGGGAGGTTGGAAAGGTCAGCCTACCTACATAACAAGCAAAATACCAGGGTGAACAATCAAAGCATAGCATAATTCATGTAGGCTGCTGTGCCCCGTCTGCTTTGTGTTTCTGTAACCTAACAAAATATCAGACTCTACAAACCATAAAAACCGGTAATACACTCAGCTTTTAAGTACGCTTATTTGCGTGACAATTGTTTTACATGTGGTAATGTAACTTAAAATGCGTTAGTGTCAGGGTTGGGCAGAAAAGGTGAACTTTACAACCGGAAGCCAAAATATGGAAGCTAAGCCTAATTAATAGTCGTTCCCTCCCAAAATATAAAATAGAAATTACGGCTTCTGTTGGAAGAGGGAGATTTCGATGTTTTGTTTATTATGCAATGTTGGCTTAACAAAAGTTCAGATCTGGATATTTTGATGGCCCTTCCCTCTGGGTTTCAAATACTCAGACAAGATTGTATAGGAAGGGTAGGGGGGCGGCATAGTTATTATACTAAAGGACTAATTAAACTGCACCATTACTCCCCTCCAAATATCAAATTGCAAAGCTTTCAATTCACCATCTCATTTTCTCCTACATATACTTTTTCAGTCCAGCCCTGCCTGCCCCATCAAACAGGCCTCCTCACTTCCAATACTTAGGTTATTTTTTTACACAATCAAGCAGGAACCCCAGTGTCAACACAATGCCTGAATCTGACTCACCCTGCGGGCCGATGTAATGGCCACGAGGAACACTGCCTTCCAGGACAAGTGCTGTAGCAAAGCCTTATCAATAGGTTCCAAAGGTTCCTTCATCAATCTGGACAGCACCACATTCAATTCCCATGAATGTGAAGGAAGATGAACAGGAGGAAACACTTTCTTCAAGCCTTCCAAAAAATCCCAAAAAATTCTTAATCACAGGAATTTGGAAAAAGGAAGTCTGTGAAAGGCATTTCCTGTAGGCAGTCAGCGCAGCTAGATGGACCTTAATGGAAAGGAAGTTAAGGCCAGACTGTGCCAAATGCAGAAGATATGGAAGGATGACATCTTCCTTACATGTCGTCGGCTCATAGTTCTGGGACTTGCACCAGATGCAGAATCTCTTCCACTTGTAAGCATAAGAAGTCCTAGTGGAAGGTCTCTTACCCTCCTTCAGTAGGTCCATACAATCCGCAGGAAGATTCAAATGGCCATATTGTACTCTCTCAGGAGCCATGCCGCCAAACTCAAAGACGAGAATTGAATGTGGTGCTGTCCAGATTGATGAAGGAACCTTTGGAACCTATTCATAAGGCTTCGCTACAGCACTTGTCCTGCAAGGCGGTGTTCCTCGTGGCCATTACATTGGCCCGCAGGGTGAGTGAGATTCAGGCATTGTGTTGCCAAGAACCTTATACTGTATTTCATGCTGCTAAGGTTGTAATGCGTACTCACCCTAAGTTTCTTCCTAAGGTTATTTCTGATTTCCATGTTAACCAGACTATAACGTTACCTACATTTTTTTAGAATTCCTCCACTCCAGTGGAAAGATCTCTTCATTCCCTGGATGTCAGAAGGGTGTTGAAATTTTATCTGGATAAAACCAAGGATATTCGTAGGTCAGACCAATTGTTAATCAACTATGGGTCAGTCAGGACTGGTCTTGCTACCTCTAAACAGTCCATCTCGAGGTGGATTGTGTCCTGTATACAATTGTGTAATCAAAAGGCTAATAAGACCTTAGGGGGTAAGCCAAAGGCTCATTCCACCAGGGTCAAAGTGGCCACGACAGCTTTGCTCCGTAATGTTCCCATTGCAGAGATCTGCAGGGCTGCCACTTGGAAGTCAGTCCATACCTTTGCTAGGCATTACTGTCTGGACTCTGATGCCAAGGCAGATGCTCAGGTTGGGCAGGCTTCGCTGCGAAATCTGTTCGCACAGTATTGGGGTTGTACTTCTTCTCCACCGCCGCTTTGGTGTTGGGGATGGGCTTGCCATTCTATTCACTAGATTATGACTATACACAGAGATCCCCTACTACAGAAGGAGTAGTTTCTTACCTGTAACTCCAGTTCTGTAGTAGGGGTATCTCTGTTATAGTCATAAGCGCCCGCCTCCCCGGTGGAGAAAGATGTTCATGTACTGAATGCTACAGGTCTAGCTTTTTACGCCTCCTAAAAACTGAAAGTGGAGGGGACCTGCTGTGCATTCTGGGATACTGAGAGTTCTAGAAAGTTTCCTTAAAGGCACAGTATCCCTTTGTGAGCCACATAATGGCAGCCTATGGGGCTTGTCTGTCCACCTCTTCCTCTCTATCTTCCAGAGGCTTTCTTGGTAAAAGGGGACGTTTTTCTATGAGAGAAACTTGGTAGGCTGTGCTGAATTTTAATTTTGGTGGAATATCTAGTTGAAGTACTGGACAGTGTAGCCTTTTTAGTATAGGCTGCATTATTTGTCTTTAAATTCTCTTAAGTGTCTATGCAGGACTGCACATTGAGACAGCTTAAGAGATTATTTTTGATTGCTCCGGGGTCCCCGCACATGAGCGGGACTATTCACTAGATTAGGACTATACACAGAGATCCCCTACTACAGAATGGGTCATACTGATAGCTGGTAATGAAGAGGATGAAAGGCAACCAACAAGCACTGGCAGCAGTGTGTTCTGCAACCCATAATAGATGGTGGGTCTACACAAGGCCAGCGTGAAAACAGGGAACAGTTTGAGGGGAAGCTGGTGGGTGAAACTAGGGTCCCCATAAAGTAGTAGGTGAAACAATGGAGCCAAGACGTCTGACTTAATCAGAACAGCTATTCTGCATTTTTGGGATCAGCTTTTAGGGACTGGCGATTACTTCCGTTCTTGGTGAAATAGAACAGATCACTGATCTGCATAAAGCAGGGTCTCTGTGCCATCTTTACATCAGTATGCACTATGGCACAATACAAAACAATAGAAGGCCTAAATGGAAGGCAATAAGTAATGAGACTACATGTCTCAGGCAATGCTTAATTCCAATGCAAAGAAAACCCTAGCAAAGATGAATGTCCTCTATTAAAAAAAAAAATACGAAGCAAGTGGTTACAGGAGCAAAAAGAATAGAAAGTAAGGGCTGATCGCTTGGTGGTAAAATAAATAAAGATAAAGAAGCTGCCACGGATATTGGACTTAGAAATCCTTCATACAGAACTGAAAAGCTGGCGGACCGAGGAATGCTGAAGTAACATCTGTCAATCAAAATTGCCGACCATTCAGCATTCTGTCTCACATGTTAAAAACAATCCTGACATTAAGGGAATCCAAATTAACGAACTCCTCTATTAATCAAAAAAGGTAGTGGAGAATTCATGCCATCAAGCAACATTTTGTGAGACAGAACACAAAACAAAAAGTCATGCCTATGCAGTATTATGCTCTAATAAAGAGAAATGTTCTTAGGAAGATTACTGTATGGCAGCCACAAACCTACAACTCTATGCTCCCAATGATCCCATCACAAAAGCGGATTTCTTAAGACATGGGTGAATCAGTGACGTTCTAAACCGTGCACCATCCGTAAATGGGATGACCCCAACAAACCCCTGGCTGGATTGGGAAAACTGTTGTTGGGCCGGGCCAGGCCAAGCAGGGCCGGTTGGATGACATATCTGTCTCACTGGGTGTGGGAGCTGCAGAGTGTTCAATGCTGGATTAACATGCGATTGAAGACACGTGAGCAGAGGCAGACAGTAAGTCTGAGGTTGTACCTTCTCAGAATGCCGGAAGTGTCTCCAGAAGCCGGTGTACATCCGCTTGTTGGTCTTCTCTGGGTAACAGGCCACTGTTTTTATATAGACTTTCAGGCTGCGCTCCAGCAACTGATTCACTTCCCCGTAATCGTAATCATCATACCTGCAAACAAAGCAATAAAACCAGTTACTCCTCACTCATGCCAGCACCCACGGATTAGGAGTCTCCAAACATAACAGGAAGGACAACTTCATTGAGAGGCTTGGATTAGAAGAGAATGGACTGACAAGAGAACGCACCGGATGCCAAAGACGCAATGAATGTAGTTCCAGATCGCCCGGCGCAGCATGGAGGTGTCCACACCACTGTGCATGGCCATGGTATGGTAGGTGAGGTTGTAAACAATTTGGAACTTCTCATCCAGGAGCTGGCCCACTTCTGGCAGAAGGCGATTGATTAACGAGTAGCCATGGTCCTCCCAGGTGTAGTCCTGTATTTAAGAAATAAATAAAAATAAGCCAAGACTGTACAAAACCCATCTCAGACATTTTGCAATTTTTTTTATAGGGGCATCACAATGTAAACACTGCTCATGTTCACTTTATCATGAAAGGCTCCCGGCCCGCGCGCTGCTCCGGCCTGGAGCCCAGCGTCCTTGGGAGGCCCCCCGCGACGCACACACTCCCTGATTGTAGCGGAGGGTGTGGGGCATCTGCAGGGCTACCCTGATCGCTGCTGGTGCCTGTGGAGCGGCGATTGCTGAGTGCTCCCGATCCCCGCCAAGGACCCAACATGGCGGCCGCCCGTTACCAGCTCGGGCTATGGAGCAACAAGGAGGAGGAGCGGAGACCGGGGGAGAGTCGGACGGGCGGGCGCTGTTCACCCGAGCCGATGTAGGGCTCCTGCCGCGTCCCCCGCTGCCACCTCGTTGCTGGTGTCTGTGGAGCGGCGCTGGCTGGCTGCTGTCGATCCCTGCCGGGGACCCAACATGGCGGACGCCCGCTGCCGGCCCGGACTGAAGGGCATCAGGGAAGAGGAGCGGAGACCGGGGGCGAGTCGGACAGGCGCTGATCACCTGAGCGGTATGTAGAGCTCCCTCTGCGTACCCCGCTGCCACCCGCTGTCACCCGCCGAGACTGAGGGCATTCCAGGGGCACACCAGTAAAGGGCCGGTGATTGACGGCGGCGCCCCTGCTGATGACGGCGCCGCCCTGAGGCCTTCCCACCGACCTGCTCCGGGGGCCATTCACCCCTCTCTCCGCCACAGACGAGCCTGGGCCCGAGGGCAGAGATGCGCCCCCCCCCTTCCCGGCCGCGCTGTTTGGCGCCGGCGGTGCCTGACTTCAAGATGGCGCCCTTGGGGACACACTTTCTATGACCGGCAGACGCAGGCTACGGGAACACGAACGCAGAGGATAGTGCCCTGGTGGACTCTGGAGGACTTTTTCGTTGGACTAGTCCCTCCCTACATACCCTGCATCCTACCCACCCTTCCTCTATGCTGTGAATGCTGCTGTTTTTTTTCTTGGACAGTTCTCGCTGGACTCTAGCCCTTCCTTCCCTCCAGACCTTTGCATCCCACCCACCCCTCCTCTATGCTGGTACTCGTGTAGTGTTTGCAGCGGTCCTCTGTACTCTCTACCACCCCTATATTACCCCTAGAGTGTTTCCAGTCACATCCCTCCTGTCAAGATAGATGATAACTCTAATGACTAGTTTACTATTTGATTTTTAGACTGTATCCATGTGTATCCCCTCCCTGGGTTAGAATTATAGCTTTTACGACTAATCGCCTGTGGAACTGGTGAAATATAGCCAGGTGTACCCCCTCCCCCGTGTGAAGAGATAACCCTATCCACTAGAGCAAAAAGAAAGGTGTTCCTGAAATGTGTAACGTAACTGATTTTATGTAAAGTGCCTTGTAAAGGGGCAGCTGAAATTCCAGGAGCCTAGTCCCGACAGCTCGACGACTTCGGAGGGCTGGAAGTGGTCCCCCGCTACACGGCGGAGGAGGGCACTGGACATCGAATGCTGTCTTATGTAAAGCGCTCTGATAACCTAACCGGCTCAAGATTCTGAAATGTGCAACGTAATTGATTCTATGTAAACTGCTGTGATAACATGTAACGGAACTGGTGCTATGTAAAGCGCTCTGATAACCTAATCGGTTCAAGTTCGCGCTATAGAAAACTCTAAAATAAAAGGCTCCCCTCAATCTAACCAATCAGACCGATGCTTTAAAACCTCGCATGGGTTCAAGGGCAACACAGTTAGTCTTTAGAGGCCTCAACTCTGATGCAATGTGAAGTTAAAGTCCAAAAGGCAGAGCGCTAAAAAAAAATTAAAAAAAATTGAGGCAAACCTGTGCTCGAAATGTGGGCGGCGTCTGCTCTCCTCGGCGGGTGAAGTCCTGGTAACCGAACTCTGGATCTTCCACAAAGCAGAGGACACTGGGAGGGAGAGTGCGATCTGCCAAATCTAGAGACAAATTGGACAGGCAATGAGGTTAGAGGATCATGGTAGTCCAACTACTCCTATGGTCACAGGATGAACACCAAAGTGCAAACAAGAGGGAGCCTGGAAGAAGACTCCAGTAAGATGGGCTGGGGGGAAAAGGGAACAGACTGTTAGGCTCCGTTATATTACTTCTCTACAGGCCGAGAACAAACTAGCTCTTTTTCTTTAAACCTTCGGCAAGCGTTCGCCCCTAAATAGTTCAGTCAGTTAAGATCTGTGTAGGCAGCTGCAGCTCCTCCGCTAAGGCGGGGAGCATTGCCCCACAGGAAAAATAAAATAATAACACCATGTTATTATCATTTTATTTTTCCAAACTGGCTCTGTTTATGTGTGGCGGAGCTGGGCTGTCCGCAGAGCAGGGGGAGGAGTGGTGGACACGTTCTAAGTGTGCATGGCCGTTTGGACAGCCGTCTTGGGCCGGCCATACAGTCATGCACCCATAGCAGGTCTGTATGGCAGCTGAATTGCACAGCCAGGGTGGAGAACATGCTGAGAGTCCCTGTCTGAGCGCCGACCAATCATGACGCTGCTGTCATTCTGGTGACAGCAGCATTGATTGGCTAGGGGAGTCTGTGCTTCCAGTTTCGTGCGTCGGACGGAATGGAGTATGTGGATTTTTCTTTTCTTCTTAAGTCGCCCCCCTCCCTGCCCCACCACTACAGCCCCATAGCAGCCACTACTGTGTGTAGGTTTAAGAAATTTTAGTGTTCTCCATTCCTGTTCTTAATTCGAAAACGCAAACTATACAGGTCCTCTACTCTTACCCTGCATAGCCCGCTTCACCCAACAAAAACTGCTCCTCTCACGCCACACCGTCCCCAACCACAAATCAAATGTAAAGAAAGTTTGCCAGGTCGGAAGGCTCGAGTGTGAACATTCATTTAGTTTGTTACCGTGGAACAGAGAAAGAAATAGCAAGAAAGGTCACGGATGAAAACCGTGAAACCTTGGCAGGTAAACAGTGACAGGAACAGAATTAAATCTTTGGATGCAGAACCTCTCAGCCCTCAAGGTCCCCCGGTTTATACTTCGTATTATGCCTACCTGCGGGTGCTACAAATGAACTCTCAGTCTTTTCCTTCTCGAAGCGAGTTTCCATCTCCTCCTGGCTGGCCGCCTCCTCCTCCAGCTGGCATTTGTGGAGTAGCTTCATCCGCTCCATCAGGGCCTCCACCTCCTGCATGGCGTCCCGGCCCTGAGACAAGAGGTTCAAGAAGTCACTTGGGGCCCCTTAGTTACCCAGTTTGCTAATGCTTTGCTCAACCTTCAGAGCGCACACAATATGGAAATGCTTTTATATCAAAACCTGCATCTCACATCTTTTCATTTCCAATGTGTACATATACCTCAACCCCAAACCCGACCACCCAAATACTTTACCCAACCTGCGCTGCCCTATTCTTTAAAATGCATTACAACAGTTTTTCTTCTTACCACCAGGTCATTCACCCCTCCAATCTACCCTCACGAACCCAACCTTTGGTCAGTTGTCCATCTGCATGAGGTCCTTAGCAGGTTGCTGATTTGCTCATACAAGCAGCCACTTTCATCATACTACTGCAGAACGGTCACCACTTCCTCAAATGTCTGGTTTCACTCTGGCTTGTTTCTTCACTACAGCACATGTCCTGCACTCGCTCACAGTTGTGCTCAGTTTCATTTACGATGAAATAACTATCACCACAGCAACTTATTAAAGAAATTAGCAGGAAAAGCCTACTCTTCATGCCAGGGTGACATTTATACCTTTGCTGCTCTTCTACGTGTCCCCTCCAGTTTTTCATAAAGCCTATAGGGTTGCAGAAGGCATAGTGGGAGGTGCATGGGATGGGTATTGAACATCTAGCGGTCCAAGTAAGTACACAAACAAGAGTGATAATGTCCAGGACATCTTCACCAACCCGTCAGAGGACCATCTGAACTCTGCTCACTTACACCACTGCCATTCATCATGTCCTCCTGGTTGGTGCTTTCACAGTTCCGGGGAGAGGGCGGCCGCCCCCCTTCTTGATCACTTTCTGGGTTGATGCCACAGCCAAATACGAAAGACGCAAGCGAGTGGTAGTGCGTGAGTAGTACAAGGGCGTGGATGAGCTCCGCCAAAGACCAACTGCTTTGCTCAGTCTTCAGGAGAGCCTGAGGAAAATAAAAGATGGTTGGTTACCAGAAGAGCCCAGTCAGCTGCAGAGATCCAACCTTCCATTATAGGAGCATAACAATGTAAAGCCAAGAACAGGAGATACTCCAAAACTAAGGAAGAACCAAGCAAGTGAAGGAAAAAAATCACTTGAAGTACCTCTAAGATCCCACCCCAAATCTGCCCACAATCAGTACAAGACTTCTTTCTCACTAAACCAAGAGCACTATTGGGCATTTCCATGCCTTCCTATCCGCATCATCGCTGTGCAGAATACAGACAATCCATCAACGATCACTGATTAATAAGATCCAAGATACCCAACCCCCATCTCATGCCTTTGCCCTGACCTCTATGTGATCTTTGGTGATGAGCCAGGGACGGTGCGCCAGAATCTTGTTAATCTCGTTCAGGTTTCGCAACTTCCGAGGGGCGCACTGCAAACCATGCAGCCACTCTGGATTTCCACCAACCTGCAGGAACTCTGCCATGTGCAAGTTCACAAGGTATGAGCACTGGTGCCGTGCTGCTGCCTGCCGTAGAGGGAAGGAAGAAAGAAAAGTATGACAAACCCACCATGAACCTCAAGCACTCGCGACAATATACTGTTGCACAAACTGAAGAACAGAACGCCAAATACACCAGTAAAACTTGGGCCTATGCTTTCCTAATACAATGAGAGGGCTAACATGGGACCCTCTCCAAAGTGCGAGACTTAAGTAGTCATTGCTTAGGGGTCCGAACCCATCACTACAAAATTAATACAATGCCCAAGCACTACCCTTCCCCCTCAATCCCCACCACCCTAAAACAAAACACATGCAGCGTTAGCTACCAACAAATCACTGTACGAGGCTTATTTTAAATGTCATCGTCCACAAACCCTGACTCTTAGCTCACCATGATGGCCACATAGTGTCTTTCTGGGAAGGGAAGAGGCCCATCCATGTGTAGCAGGTGGTACTGTGTCTTCCAGAAGCGGGAAAGGTACTCCGGGTGCAAGCCCATCACCATGGTTGTATGGTCCACGCGGCCGGTGGAAACAAAAGCTTCAAGAAAGAGATGCCGCCCGTCCTTCTGCGAACCCTCCTGGACAATCTGCAAAAGATACTGGAGTGTCAGCGTTAAAGAAATACTAGTCTCCCGACTACACCACCGATCAGTGTGCGAGACTCAACAACCCTCTTTTGTTGCTTTATGTAGTGTCAGCCCAACCACAAAGATCCTCGAAATAAAAGGCCCAGTGTTTCAGCCCACTGCTTGGGCAAAAATTAGTGACAGGGGCACATCGAAGTTCACCTGAGAACCATGGCCTTTATATCCAACCGAAAGGACTTTAGTAAGTCGTAGTTTACAGAGCTGCTAAACCAAAAGTAAAACTTGCATGACTACAGATGTCCAAAACACTATCTCTACAACAGAAAGCATGAATTCCTTTCTTACAAAACATTAATAGCTACCCGTATCATGTAATGCCAGCTACGAAAAGAGTGGGCTGGAGAGGTATGGGAATGGGGAGCAGAAATTATTTAAAGTCTAAACCAATTGTTGTACGAGCAAAATACCGTGCGGTTTGTGGATTTAGGACTAGTCTTTCATCTGATAAACTGCGGGTTCTGAAACTGTTTTTTTCAGTTCTTGTAATGGTGGAAAATGACTTCACATCAATGTTACTGGGTGTGCAAATTGCGGATTTGAAACCATTGCTGAACATGGAGGCAGCACAACCTGAGTCCCCAGCAGGTAGACATTTTCTGCTATGTACCAAGGCTAGCTAGGGTGACCAGGCGTCCCGGAGTTGCCGGGACAGTCCCTGGGTTTCAACAGCAGTCTCGGCAGATTTCGGCATATTTGGCGCATGTCCCGGTTTTTAAAGAGGCTCAACTGAAAACAGTGAAAGGTACTTTTTTAGGTGTTCCAAAACAGGGCTAGTTAGCAGCGGTTATAAGTAAGCACTTTTATTAACAGGTAAGATGATGGTTTTAAAATTACAGTTTAGTGCTTCTTCTGTGTTTCTATGTTGAAGAGGGCGGTTATTCTTTCCTTCTTCGTTAACGTAAAATTGTAGTTCTTCCTCTATTTTTGCAAGATGTACTGGTTTTTGGGTCACAAGATCTGGTCACCCTACCCAAGGCTGGCAGATCTTACTAGGTTGTCGACATTAATCACAGAACTGCTTTCATGGTCCCACTAACAACTTCGATGATATGTTATGGCAGACAACCAGAAAAGTATTTTTTTTAAAATGAAAAAAACAAAAAAAAAATGTGAGGAGCAGAGTACTACTAACCACTTTTTGCGCATTCAACTAAAAAGTAGTTCATGACTGAAGTATATCAAGGTGAGTTGACAAAAGGTATTCAAGTAAGAGAATCTAAAATCAAGGGATACAGGAGAAGGTTGCTGAAGCGTGAGCACTAAAAGTGGTTTAATGGCATATTCTAATTAGGGCTCCCAGTTTTATGGTATTTTTTATTTATACATTTCCGTCTGTATTTATCCATATTTTTTCTGGCCATCTTACTGGTATTTTTCCATATTTATTGTGTTTGGAGTGTAAATGGAGCCGGAAAATGGTATATTTCCACGTTTATTCATCTCTTGGATGTGTGCTCACATGTATGCCAGTCAAGTTTTAGCAAAATAAGCAGCCACGTATAACACTACACTCACAGGTACATATTAGTGTCATACTACAAATATATGTTAACAGGCCTGTATTTAAGGAAATCTCATTCTGTTTAACTGTCCAGGCTGTCCGTTTGCTCATTTGTTGCCTGGAATTCATGAAAGCTAGCGTGGAGAGTCTCACAAGAACCATTTTCAGTTTTTTTACGCAACAGAAAACAATGAGTTTCCTGTATTTATTTTTAAAAGCAGGAAAATACTGAAAATGGTGCTCGTTGTGAGACTTTCAACGGGGTCTTTCATCAAATCCAGGCAACAGCCAGGTAGACACACAGCATGGAGAGTAAAAAAATAGAATGCAATTTCCTTTAATACAGGTATATGTTAACATATTTGTAGTATAAGACTAATATGTACCTGTGAGTGTAGTTATTTTTTGAACGGAGTTTTATATAGCGATAACTTGACCCGGTAACTGGTATCGGAGCGCTTTACATAGCTCCAGTTGCGTTACATGAGGACACATTTCATTTTTGTTAGGCACTGGGAGATTTAATGATTTGCCCAGAATCACAGGATGTTCAGCGTCATTGTCGAGACTCGAACCCGGTTTCCCAGATTAGAGGTCGACCGCCCTAGCAGTTAGGCCAAAACGTGGCTCCTTTATTTGCTAAATCGTGACAGGCATCCAGGTCTGAGTGAAAGTTCAAAAGTTAAATAAACATTGAACCATACCATTTTACTGCTCCATTTATTCTCAAAACACTAAATAAAAATATTACAATTTCCCCAGGCGCCCAAATTGAACTTCCTTCTACTAGGGTACCTTTTCTTAGGAGATAGTCTAAATTAGGCACTTAAAAATGAGTATATGCAGTACTTCAGCCGCTTTGTTGCTCAATTAAAATTACCCTTAGGAACTAGTAACGGAAAGGCAGCGTTGTTGCCATCAATACTTGTAGCAAGCAGTTGCGACAGCCTCTCATCGGTGGAGAGCAGGCGCTCCACTGCCTGCCGAGTAAGAGAAAGGAGACATTCCAGGACCTAGAGTGGAACCAGTCTAAAAATCTGCTCACTCCCCTCTCCCCTTTCCCCTTCCACTCCCAACTGACAGTGTTCAAGTATTGTTACAAACCAATTTACACACCCACCATAGCAGTTGTTCGGACCTCCTAACATATTTTCACCCAGACTATGCTGCAGTGCAACAGTACAAGGTGTTGGGCTTTGCTGGCTGTACAGCCGTTTAGTTGATTCATCAAATTTCCCAGTACATTAAATACTCTGCTTCCAATGTACTTGGAGGTGCCTGCGAGCTGATATGAATAATCATAGCCATATACACGCCAAAAATATCCACAGTTTCCGGTAGGATTAGTCATTGCTACCTTACGTAAGCAGCGCAGACTTAGCTCTGGTTCAGCGTGCACCTGAGGCTGTTGGTGACGTGTGAAGGACAGAACTGGTTGGGTGACCACGGGCACGGGACGATTTATGCTCCGCCTGCACAGGCAGTCATAGGCTGCCTCCTAACCTACAGTAGGGCAGGGATTATATTTAAGGGTATCTATCACGTTTTTTAGAGGGTTTGGGTGTGTGGAGTTGGTGGTAATGATTGCTGTCGCACCTAAAGAAAATAATCCCAAACCCAAGCAGCAGATAGCAGGGCTTGCTCGTACTGCAAAAGTCCTGTTCAGGCACCACGAGTTGGAAACCAGTCATTCTTAAGCATGAGCGCAAAATCCGCTCCGATCGCGGATTTTGCGGATTTTCGGCAAATCCGCGAACTCTCGCGGATTTGCCGAAAATCCGCAATCCGAGCGGATTTTGCGGTCAAAAGTTCAAGCGCGCCTAATTAACGATGGCGCCGGCAAGCTGCCAGCGCCATCCTGCAATAGTTACTTAATTAGCTTCAACAGGAAGCTCTAACAGATAAGATACAGCAGGGGCTCGAGCGCCTGCTTTATTTTAGCAGTTGGAGCTTCCTGTTGAAGCTAATTAAGTAACTTTTGCAGGATGGCGCTGGCAGCTTGCCGGCGCCATCGTAAATTATTTCAACAGTGGTGTCTTCTTGAATAAATATGAAGGGCAGGGTTCATTCGGGCACGACGGTCCTGGCACAAAAAAATAAACCTCAACAGGAAACACTTGCAAATATCAATAAAGCATGTGCCCTAGTTGAAGCTTAAATTCAGTGACTCATTCATCAGCCCAAAAATTAATCTGCTGCTCTGATCGGTCTCTGACCTTTTATACACACAAGAGGCATGCTCGCATGGACGCCCCGTCCGTTTGGCCCCGCCCACACACTCGAGGTGTGCACCGTCTTCCCGCCATTTACCCACTATGATGGACATTTCACTCAAGGGACCCCTGCGCACTTCGGCGCGATTGCATAGTGACACACACTTGGTCGCTGGAACTAGTTGAAGCGCAAATGCAGTGACTCATTCAGCAGCCCAAAAAAAAACGTGAGCGTTGGGAGGCTGGGCATCTTTGACTTTTACGAGCGCAACCCCCGTGCTGTTCCTGTGACCAGGGGCTTCTGTCTCTTAATCTGCTGCTCTGATCGGTCTCTGACCTTTTAGACACACAAGAGGCATGTGCGCTCGCGTGGAAGCCCCGTCCGTTTGGCCCCGCCCACACGCTCGAGGAAGCCCCGCCCCCAAATCCGCAAATTTTGCGGATCCACGATCCGTGAATCCGCTGAATCCGCGAATCGTGGATCCGCAAAATCCGCCCATGCTTAGTCATTCTAGACTTGCCAAATATCCTTACACGATTATCATCACTTAACACACAGCTCCACAGATGCCTAAACAGCACCCGAAGACCATGGCACAAGCTACAAAAGAACATATCCAGACTGACAGTGGCAGCTTTATTCTTTACAGTCCAAAGAAAGATTAGAAAACAACTAAACTTCATCTTTACCATACTGACTCACCACATCAAAAGCCAACTCGGAGCAGAGCAACGTTTCCCACCCATAACCTTTCTGTAACACAAAAGCTCAAACTGACTGGACACACATGTTCTCTTTGGCATGCTCTTTCGCCCTGGTGGGACTCCCTGTCCCAAGGTGCACTGGACCCTGCACCAACTCTGCAGTTGCTCATTGGTGGATGATTCACCATCACACTTATAGCGCTGCCCCACCATCTTTCCCCGGAAGTACAACCATGTCCCTCTAAAAGAGTCTTCCCCTTGAACATCACTTGCCTAGGACTATTTAACGCCTGATGGCGTTATCACATTAGAGGAATGGTCTTGTTTGCCGAACAGGCGTGATCATGGTCAAAAGAAAGGTACAGGAGGAATCCCTACCCTGAGCCCACCCACAAAACATGGCGATTGACCCCATGTTCGAAAGAGCCCTAGGGGTGGTTAATGTCGAAACTGAGCGGTCAGAGAAAAGGCTCTCTGGGACTTGGTGCGGCCCCAGTTGGTGCTTCGTCATACAAACTCCATAAGCACCACAGATCAGCATTCAATAATTATGTCCTGGATTGTGTAAAATCTAATCAATTCTCACAGTTCAGTTTAAACACCATAAAGTCAGCCCATATAATATGCTTGCAGGAAACATGGAAGATTCCATTTATATGGTTATGTCTCTATACAGACCCCAGCTATATACCTTGGCCCATGGACGACCCAAAGGTGGTATGGAGATTTTAATTTCAAACCCATCACCTACAGTTATTAAGAAAACCTCGAACACATTTCCCTATCACCGGCAGGTGTATTTAGTAATAGATCAAAAGTACGAGATTTAAATTAATTTTTATAATAACGTTTAACAATACTATCGTTATTGAACTAATTGAAGAACTAGAGATAGCAAATTATGTACACCTTTGGGTTGCTGATTTTTATACGAGTAAACGTCAGAGCTCCTTTAGTGATGCATGCGATTTTCTAGATGGTTTCGGGATTGACCAGCCCCACTTTCCCCATTACCCATATTGGGATTCGCTAGCTGAGCTCCTGTACAAATTACATTTGGAAGTGAGAACAGGAATTAGGAGACCATGGTCCTGGGTTACCGACTTCTATCTGTAAAAAGACATAAATTGATAACAATCCTTGCAATTGAAAGTACAGTGCTTAGCAACCATGATGTCCTTAAACTCATTTTAAACATCACCTAATATTAAATCTAATGTGATGGGCAGTGAGCCTCCATGAAGGCGGTGGATAGAAGTGGTGTCAGTGTTAAATGGGCAAGCGTCAATGAACCAAAAATGCTCGTATTTATAGTCACTGAGAATTGGGAAACATTTGTTATATGCACAGAATAGGGGATGGATCCTGAAAGGCGGATGGAAGCATTTTCCAAAATAACTTCAGCAAATTGCAGATAATTTGATAATCCTGGTTAAAGGCCAAGGGAAGCTAAGAAAAGGTTGGTTCAACTCACACTGCACGATCAAGGTCCAAGGAAGGCCCTGCAAGATAATCCTTCACCTGTTTTGTGGGTTAAGGTGAGAATGATCTATAAAGGTAGAACTAGTCAACAAGCATTGGAAATGCAATAGGTCTCGCAGCATTAGAGTTAGTGCTTTTAGAATTGTTTATGGTTTTTTGTGTAAATCTTTAGCATTTTTGTTTCCTGTAGCCAATGCTAAAGAATAAAAAAAAAAAGCCATAAACATTTCTAAAAGCTGTAACTCAAATGCTCCGAGACCTATTGGGGTGAGTGAGGGTGAGTGAGTGAGGGTGAGTGAGTGAGGGTGAGTGAGTGAGGGTGAGTGAGTGAGGGTGAGTGAGTGTGAGTGAGGGTGAGTGAGGGTGAGTGAGGGTGAGTGAGGTGAGTGTGAGTGAGGGTGAGTGAGGGTGAGTGAGGGTGAGTGAGTGAGGGTGAGTGAGGGTGAGTGAGTGTGAGTGAGGGTGAGTGAGGGTGAGTGAGGGTGAGTGAGGGTGAGTGAGGGTGAGTGAGGGTGAGTGAGGGTGAGTGAGGGTGAGTGAGGGTGAGTGAGGGTGAGTGAGGGTGAGTGAGGGTGAGTGAGGGTGAGTGAGGGTGAGTGAGGGTGAGTGAGGGTGAGTGAGGGTGAGTGAGGGTGAGTGAGGGTGAGTGAGGGTGAGTGAGGGTGAGTGAGGGTGAGTGAGGGTGAGTGAGGGTGAGTGAGGGTGAGTGAGGGTGAGTGAGGGTGAGTGAGGGTGAGTGAGGGTGAGTGAGGGTGAGTGAGGGTGAGTGAGGGTGAGTGAGGGTGAGTGAGGGTGAGTGAGGGTGAGTGAGGGTGAGTGAGGGTGAGTGAGGGTGAGTGAGGGTGAGTGAGGGTGAGTGAGGGTGAGTGAGGGTGAGTGAGGGTGAGTGAGGGTGAGTGAGGGTGAGTGAGGGTGAGTGAGGGTGAGTGAGGGTGAGTGAGGGTGAGTGAGGGTGAGTGAGGGTGAGTGAGGGTGAGTGAGGGTGAGTGAGGGTGAGTGAGGGTGAGTGAGGGTGAGTGAGGGTGAGTGAGGGTGAGTGAGGGTGAGTGAGGGTGAGTGAGGGTGAGTGAGGGTGAGTGAGGGTGAGTGAGGGTGAGTGAGGGTGAGTGAGGGTGAGTGAGGGTGAGTGAGGGTGAGTGAGGGTGAGTGAGGGTGAGTGAGGGTGAGTGAGGGTGAGTGAGGGTGAGTGAGGTGAGTGAGGGTGAGTGAAGGAGGGTGAGTGAGGGTGAGTGAGGGTGATCTATCTTTATCTATCTTTATCTATCTTTATCTATCTTATCTATCTTTATTAGGTGGTGAGGGTGAGTGAGGGTGAGTGAGGGTGAGTGAGGGTGAGTGAGGGTGAGTGAGGGTGAGTGAGGGTGAGTGAGGGTGAGTGAGGGTGAGTGAGGGTGAGTGAGGGTGAGTGAGGGTGAGTGAGGGTGAGTGAGGGTGAGTGAGGGTGAGAGGGGTGAGTGAGGGTGAGTGAGGGTGAGTGAGGGTGAGTGAGGTGAGTGAGGGAGAGGAGGGTGAGTGAGGGGAGTGAGGGTGAGTGAGGGTGAGGTGAGGGTGAGTGAGGGATGAGTGAGGGTGAGTGGAGGGTGAGTGAGGGTGAGTGAGGGTGAGTGAGGGTGAGGGTGAGTGAGGGTTGAGGTGGTGAGTGAGGGTGAGGGGGTTGAGGTGAGTGAGGGTGGAGGGTGGGGTGAGGGTTGAGGGTGAGTGAGGATGAGTGAGAGTGAGGGTGAGTGAGGGTGAGTGGAGGGGTGAGGGTGAGGGGTTGAGGGTGAGGGGTTGAGGGTGAGGGGTTGAGGGTGAGGTGAGGGTGAGGAGTTTGAGGTGAGGGTCTTGAGGGTGAGGGTTTGAGGGTGAGGGGTTGAGGGTGAGTGCACAGATCTGAATGTATGTAAAACAAACACCCCCTAATATTTATTGTTATGTATGTAACTGGGCTGCACAAAGAACACATCCGTCCGACTGTGATTGGTACCGGTGGCAAAAATGAGCCTGGGCTAGCGAGAACAAATTCCTTCATAACAATCCTTTCACAGTGCTCCTCAAGCCTACATAACCACTCAGTCTCAGATGCATTTAATTCATTGTATGCGCCACTCCTGTCAGTGTAAGGTGTCGGAACACTTTACATCACACAGATTACAGAGAGACAATCAATCATAAGTGTGTAAATCAGTGCATAGGAAATGTTACATACGGCAGAGGACAAGAAGGTGTAAGAGCCACAGGCCATCCATACAGGTAGGCAGGATCGTTTCAGAGTGCTTGGTCAGGAGTATCAGAAACTTAGAATTTAAAACCTAGCAACATGGATGGGGGTTCTCTTTAATAAGAAGAATAAGAATTGATTTCTACCCAAATGAACCTATTTTGCAACATTAGTATAATGAAAAACTGGGGGGAAATCATAACGCTGTAGCCAGCCTATCCCCTGCAGTTTGCGTGCATCTTTGATAAAAGTTACTTGCTCACTGTTTCACATTAGTATTTTAACTCATAAAGAGTTAGAAACAATATGGTCTCTCTGACAAAAGTGTAACCCACTGACCTATTTACTTTACATTATACGCACTTTGTGAGCTGCACGTTCTTTGCAGCAGGCATAGTAACCCTCTGCGCTACCCTACGATGAGTAGATACTTCTATTACACAAAACCTCGATCTCTCCCTCGCTCTCTAAGAAGTACATTAATCACTAAGTACATTAATCACTGCAGTAATTTAGACCTTTTTATTGGTGGCTGAAAATTGCCGGATTCCAGGAAAGCAGCAGCAGGTGCTTTTAAATCATCATATTAGCGCCCCCACACAAAGTCAGCATCTGGTGCGGTGGCACCGGCCGCACCGCTCTAGAGCCGGCCCTGTTGTGCCCCCAGCATATTCTAGAGCTTCATTTTCTCAAATTCCCCACTCTATACAGGTGTCATTGCTTGAATCCAAAGACCTGCTAAAAGTAATTTGTGTTTGTTGTCCTTTGCGGAAACAAGCTGCTGTGTATATCTAGTCTGCCACCTCATCTGAGGGTGGTAGGATAACCACAGGGGGAAGTGTGGTCTGCGGGTTAGCTCTTGTGACCGAATCGAAAGTACTTGTAGTCAAATCCTGGCTTGTTTTGTTTCCTCTCTGGGAAAGATTGGTTCATGCTCACCTAGAATTGCTTTGTGTATATCTGAAGTGGTTTACATAGCACAAAATGCCTTACAGTAGTTCATGGCAGAGCACGGACAAGCAGATGATAGGTTGTTTCTGGTCTACCATTCTGGAAGTCTTTTTTCCATCTTTTTGGTGAGGAATCTTGCAAGTGTGTCTGGTGTACGTCACAGTTTGGCCTGTGATGCATTACCTCAATGTGAGTAGAAACTGAAGCAGATTTTGCTCTTGCATGGTAATCTAGTGACATAAGGTAACAAAACCAGTGAGGGCACGCAATTAAAGGACCTTAGTGGTCACTGATAAGAGGGCACAGAACGTAGGGGGCGTACACCCATTACAACGATGTGCTTACTTCGCGGCGACAGCACAACGCAATTTCAACATCGCGGGAAGCTTTACATCGTAAGGCGTAACAACGCAAGCCCTTGCATCGCATTGTCATTCACTTTGCATGCAATTAGGACGAATGGACGTTTCTTGTTTAACGCATGCCCTAGCGTATAGAATTCCCTATTTACAGAATGCAAATATAGTAAGTACTTTGCGTATATTTGGACAGCTGGTGAAAAACGGGGACCGTCCTGGCAAATCCGCGACGCCTGGTCCCCCTGTGACAGAAGTAATCTCTTTTTATGGGAAATTATAGGTCTTTCTTTTCAGCGTTGATGGTTATGAATGAAATCGTGCAGGAAGCTATGGTAAGGATTGCAGACACTCACTATGTTACAAAAGTGAGAGTTTCTAGTGTGTCTTCTAATTTGAGATTTGGCTAGTAAATTGAGTATCAGAATTGCTAGATAATCTTATTAAAGTTGCATAGCCAAGCCCATTCATTTGCCTTTCATCATGCCACTCTGCTGATCACTCCCACCTGGGATTGCTGTGGCGAAGGGCGTGGAGTGGAGAAAAGAATTAAAAAGTCCCTGGCGCACATTACCTCCCATAGTCTTCTGGAACGGCAAAAGCCTCTCCGTGCCCGACTTCATCCTGGCAAGTGTCAACATAGGAGAGTTAGCTTGTGGAATACAGCAGTAGAGGAGGGCTGTGCCCTGTCCCACCTTGCCTGCCCCTTATGTCACCCAGTGGAGGACCGGCGGGTCGGAGGAGTGGGTGCATGCGTCAAATAGATGTGGCATGTTTTTAAAATGTTATATCGTATTCCGAGGGTGAGTGTTATTAAGGCATGTGAAGGAGGGACTGAGTCGAGCGATTATAACTACTCTAGTTGCCATAAATGTTTACCAAAGTTGCTTATACTGTAAACATTCACACTTTATTCTTTAAAAAAAAAACTTTATTTAAAATGTCATCATGACATAAACAAAACCAACAGTAACCCCCAGGTATGGGAGCATTATGGTGTGTACAATAGAGCAGTGTATCGAAGAGGACACCGGTAACGTCAGCTGGTACAGTACTGACAGCGAGTCCTGGAAATTGGGAAGGAAGTATAGGCGGCAGCGAACCCAATGAGAGCAGGGCTCATCCGTCATATACAGTGCGGGTCTGCAAGGCCGACTCAAGCCACAGAAAGACCACACTTGCAGTCAGGAGTTCATCTCCGTGGACTCCGATACCCGCAGGTAGTACTGTAGGGGTTGCCAAATGCCCCTTGGTCTGGAGGCTGGGGGCTGACGTGTGGCATACAGTTCACTTGTTGTATGCAGTGGGCACATGTCTGCTCCCTCAGTGTAGAGTGATTTCATGCTTAGCTAGTAGCAGTGCAATAGCACTGAATTGTTGGACATTTTTTTGGGGAGGAGGCAGGGGAGGAGAGGAGGAGGGGGGAGGAGAGTAGGGGAGGCACGGCCTAGCGGCCGTGCAATCAAGTAGTGAGGGGGCGGAGCTGGGGGAGGCTGTGGAAGAGAGTAGGCAAGGCGACACGGCGGGAGGGGGCGGAGCGGGTAAACAAAGACGGACATGCACGCGCCCGTGACTTTTAAGGTCAATGCGCATGCGCATAAGCTTAATGCGCATGCGCATTGACCTTAAAAGTCACGGGCACTGCAAGGAATCGCCACGATTCCTTGCAGTGTGGATAAAGAGTGGATAACTCGCAATACTCTCGCCTTGCTCGATGCGCATGCGCATCGACAGGCGAGACCTAAAAAGGACTAGCATTGGCATAGCCAATAGCTCTCGCCTTTGGGACCTTATAAGTATTTAGGAAGTCAGATCCAGGGTGAAGAGGAGGCAGGGGTGAGAACAGAGAAAAGGAAGTCAGCCCTGAGGTGAAGATGGGATGGGGTAAGAACAGCGGAACTGCTGGTCACTGTGTGGGTGAAGAGGAGAGAAGAGCATGGTTGTTAATAGGAGAATGTGAAGAAAAAAACCCAAATAAAGGGTGGTAGCGCTGGAGTGAACCGAGGACAGGGCAGGATGTGTGGAGACTAGTGAACAGAAATGTAGTAGTATGTCAGAGTAAAGAGGGGGTGCGACACAAATGGAAGGGCGCTGGTGAAAGTGAAGAGGAGGCAGCTGGACATTATTACATCGAAAATAATCTCAGGGATTAGAGGTTGAAAATACTCAATGACAACTCTAACTTTAGTCCGCGGACATTTGAAGAAATGCGGTTCAAGAATGAAATAAAAAGCCCGGCAGATCGTTCACAAGAAAGCGCTATGGCTGCAATTTGCTCCCCCAGCGGGCCGAAGGCATGGTTTCTCGACTAAGCGGTGTCTGTGACTTGCAGTTCTGCAGACACAGACAACATAGTCGCCCAGGTTTCGGATTGCTATGTGCGACACAGAACTCCCCCCAATTACTTCCAATCAGCATTGCACCCTCGACGGAGTACAGACTGCTCGGATTAATGTCATAGAAAACTGCTCTGCTCACTAGGTCACGGTCACCTCTGCACTTCATCTTACTTTATCTCTTGATAGATAACAATAGAGCCGACCATACGATGCTCCTCTTATGTCACTCAATGCCCTGTGGTGTAAGAGAACATGCCCTCCAATGATTTGCCTCCTTCCTGGCCAACAGGTCTCATCAAGCCAGACTATATTTCTACTGATGCGCCTGGCCACCATCTCTTGCAGAGGCCCACAGAGTGATGTACGGTCATCAACTCTTCAATTCCTCCAGCTGAGATTGCTCCGGAGCCAGAACCCAGGATCTCTCAATCCCATGTCAATTTGCATCGTACTTTCCAAAGAGGGAGGGGGAGGGGGTGTCTTAAACTGCCTCATGGATGTTTAAAGGTGGTCCAGCAGAACACGATTTGTCTGAATGATGCTCTCAATAGTCCTGAAAACACGCTCCTGCCCGTTTTCTCTAAGCTCCAACTAAAGCTTCACACAGAAAAAGCTCAGTTTGCAAAATTCCAACAGCACCACTTGCCTGGGAATAGGTGTGGTTGCAATTCCAGAAGGATGGAACACTGGCTTGCCTAAAACAGAATCACTGCACCACGCTTTCTCTTGTGAGCACTGCAGTGCGATGCACTAGAATAGGAACACTATTGCCAACTGGGGATAAGCTCCAACCCTCTCCTTTCTAGAATTCAATACATCTTGCCCTTGTGAGGCGTTTAGCCAACACCTATAAAGAAAAACTGAAATCTCATGGACGCTAAAATGAGTGTGGAGAACAGGACAACACAAGAGAGAAAATCACAACAAAACAGAGAAAATGAAAATAGAACACAGGGAGAAAACAAGAACAGGAGACAGAGAGAATGAGAATAGAAGTCAGAGACAAAGTGCAAAGAATCGGAAACAGAAAACAAGGTTAAAGGGCAGAAAGAATGTCAGAAAATTAAAATAAGAAACAGGGAAAATGGGAAACAGAAAGAAAGGAGGAAATGGGAAGCATGCGAGAAAAGCTATTTAGTTATTGAGTTTCCAGATGAGGAGCAGAGGACAGGAAGAAAGTAGGTGGAAAGAAAATGAAAGCACACATGTGGGGTTGAAAATGTAGGAAGAAATGAGGGGCAGAAAGTGGAGGAGACAGGAGGAAAGAAGGCAGATAAAAACATGAGGACTCTTGGATGGAGGAAAGTGCTTGGCACAAGTGATGGGGCTGAGCAGGTTGGGAGATGCAAGTGGGCTGTGCTAAGAGCTACGAACACGCGAGAGAAAACGCCAGGGAGGTGCCAGGGTGCATAGAGAACATTGATCGCTACCCAGATGAAGGATGAAACTGTTGGGTCAGCGAAGGGTTGATGGCAAGGAAGGAAATAACCGACCATTTAAAGTATCAAAATACACTGGAAACAATGCGTGATTCATGCGTCCACTACCTTGTGAGGCATGCTCAGGAGGCTGCATACAGGCTGTGGCCAAGTGGGAGAAGAGGGGCTGTGGGTGGGAGAAGGGGGCGCGAGGGAAAGTGCAGGCAGCGGAAGTCTGGGGAGGAAAGAAGAAAGGGGAAGAAAGTGGGAGACCGCATCAATGGGACAGATAGGAACAGGAAGGCACAGACACATGGAGACAGTGAAAGACAAAAACAGATAGTGAGAGAACATAGAAAAGGCAAGGGGCGGACAAAGTAGAGAGAATAATCGAATGCAACAGAGAATGAAAGAAACATGGTAGCGGTAGGAGTGGGAAGAGAATAGGAAAGCCAGGTTGAGACCATAACAGAGCAAGGGAAAACAGAAAGGAGTTAATGAATGAAGACACAGAAAGGAGAGAGTTGGAGAGAAGACTAGGAGAAAGTAACAAGCAATGCAAGCATTGGCCGCGCGGCCGTGAAGATGACACGGCCGCGAGAGTGATCGCATGGCGGCTGCACGCAAGCTTGAGGCCACCAAAAGCCTGTGTGGTGGCACTTTCAAAAGCCGCTTACAAAATGTCTTGCACAGCAGCGCTTGCGCTGGCTCAGCGAGACCTAAAAAGGACCTTCAGGAGCAGGAAGATTTGAAATAGGCAGCAGAAACTGGTGATAACCTAATTTGGAAAACTATAAATTCAGCCTCTCAACGAAAATTCTATTCCTACTATGGTTTCAGTTCAACCACATGCCTGGGTTACACATTTCGGTAGCATCTTTTATGCCAATAAGGTAGCCATGGACATGCCCCTGGGTCACCCACACATAATTGGTTTTGTGCCCCTGGAGACAACTATGGAGGAAGTCAGTGCAGCCTTAAACAGTAGTGCCCCAGGGAAAGCACTGGGGCATGACAGGATACAAAGTATACACATTCTTATGGGTTCCAATTTTAACCCAGCATGAAAGGCCGTATCCCAAAATCCCTGGAGCGCAAGTGTGATCATTGCTATATTTAAGAGGGGACAAAGGCAATGCTAGAGGTGTTAGTCTGATTTTGCTTTTGGACTCATCTGTGAAAACTATGGGTAGGATGACCATAAGTAGGTTAGAAGCCTGGACTCAGGAAAAAGCCATACTGGCAGAGTCACAATATGAGTTTAGGAAAGAAATACACAGTGGAGCAGGGTACACATTTGCACCTCATTATTAATAAATATACAAGGGCACACGAGTCCCTAATGGAGGGTAGAGATCTAAAACTTAACCTAACAAAAACCTAAGCCATGGTATGAAGCAAAAGATAAAAAAGGTGAAGAGTTCAGAGTCAAAACCTAAAAGTAAAGACTGTTACCACAGCATATGGTTTTCACAGAGAGGAGACTGGACACCACACTTGAAAACTGCTAACCTAACATTTATAAGAACCATTGGAGCAGTTCAGTTTTGCTGAAAAGATTGGTAGCAAACCCCTTCAAGAAATTACGAAATTGTATAAAAGGAAGCACCCCTCAGTTGCATTACATGGTTCCTCAGTCTGGGGTTGGACGAACTAATGTGTTAGACACAAGAAAATATATTTTTACATAGGCTTTTGGTGGTTCCAAGCCCGACCACTACCTATATTTTACATAACAACTGGACATTGGGTGCATGGAAGATGCCATTAAGCTTAACACACTAACTAGGTGGCAAAGTATTTGGATGAAACATGGTACCAAATCCACTAGAGACATAAGGGATTGCCTGGAACTTTACCACCACGGAAAGATACCATCAGTATGTTAACATTACTACAAGAATTGGACAGTAGCCCAACCGTTTTACATCATAGTATGTTGCAGTTTAGAAAAAGGGAATTAAAATGTATGGGGCAATGGAGCCATCAGGGAGTGTCAGGGGAAAAACAAAGTCCATTGTGGATAGATACTGTATGGGTGTACCCTCACAGGTGATCCAAGGATACCTTGTCAATGTGACCAATAGCCAGGGTAGGTTCCTGCTAACTAGATTACGTCTAGACCAGCTCCTCTATCTCGTGGTATTCCCCAAACTTTACTTGTGGACTTTGAACTTCAAGCTGCCCATGTAATGGAAAGCCAGACAAACAATTCATTTTATGTTATTCTGTATATTTAAAAAAAAGACATTAGCTCTTGCACACTACTTGGACTTGGGCCTTATTTATCATCAAGAGGCTGTTAAATTGATGCTTGTCTAATTTCTTAAAGTTATGTTGTGTAATTTCAGCTTAAATAATAAGGTGATGGCAAGTGAGCCCCGTGGGTTTCGTCGGATTGATAGTACTTTGTTTTGGTGAAGTTTTCCTCCTGAATATTCTGATGACAGCCCTTTTTAAGTCTCACCTGAGCCAGCACATGTGCTGCTCTGGCGAGACATTTAGTGTGTGGGCTTTAAAAAGCCGACCACAGCTTTTTGTCTGGCATAGAGCGTGCGGTTACGCGCACAATGACGAGCAGGGGGGCCATCTCTCTCATGGTGCGAGCACATCGCACACCACTCGCCAGCCTGCTTTCACTTTTGCCGTCGCGTGCTTTTAAAAATTTTTAGCGGGCGCACAACTCCCGGATTTGTTTTTTTAACTTTCACTTTTTTGTCATGCAGGCCCGTTAAGTGTGCCCCTCTGTTAACGTTCTCCCATGCCTGCCACACACACACACTTCCTAAAAGTACAAGTATCCCTGGGCTAAAAAGCACACTACAACAGTCGTCCCTGACACGGAAGGGAACTACATTGAGCCCAGGGGGCGTATTACATAAGGTACCCCGGGGGCGCAACAGGCATTTGCAGCAGCTTGCGCGCCCCAGGGGCACTTTGGTATTATAGAAGGGGGTCGCAGACGGTTGTGAGTCCCCTTCTATAATAGCGTCAGCTCTTAAAGTGCGCCTGCGCTATCAATAGAGGGTGTTCCATCCTTTGCATAGGTAAGTAAGTTTATTTTTTTCATAGTTAATTAAAAGCATTGCTTACAGTAAAACCAAGTCAAATACACAGAATAAAAGATATAAAAGATAAAATTATGAGCATCTCAGTCCGGCTCTAAAGCCCTTAGCATTTTTAACATTTGTCTGAGCGTTTCTAGGTTTGTAGAAAGGGTCCTGCGATTAAAAGTCTTATACGAAAAAAAAGGTTCTGTACAGTCGGTCTTAAAATTATTGTATGTTCTTTAGAGGTAACCTGCTGTGACTTTAGCATCATAACACATCGGCCAGAACCCAGATCTTAATAATAGTTTAATTTGAAGTGCGTTTACATACAGCATACATGGTCCCAGGGTGATTAGAGATGAATCCGAGAGGATGGTCTTTTTTTGGGACATATTCCCAGAGATAGGTAGAACGTGGAGGCTAAGCCTGGTTTGTCTTGCGTAGTCTTAAGCAGTTTTTGTTCGGCTATCGTTAGGAATTTTACTAGACGACAATTTAGCTGGATATTTTCTGGATTTAGACAGGCTAACAGTTTGCCTCCTGGTGTGAATGCCTTTTTGATTGATTAGTTTTTTTTAGGAAATTGCCCTATGCAAACGAGAGGATTGCTTTAACTCTGCGCCCGTGCCATATTACAGACAGGGGCGCAGAGTCAAAAGCCGGTACTGACCATGCGCTATTTAAAAGGTGGTGCACTGACAGTGCCCCCCCTGATAGCAGCCCTCTGCAGTGGGTAAAGGGGGTCCCGTGGACCCCTCAGACATCCCCTTGCAGGCAGGGCCAGTCACTGACTGCACCCGCCTGCACTCTGAAAACACAGAGAAAGCTGTTCCTTGTTTTCACATGAATGTGCTGCCCCCAGGGCAGCTCATTCACCATAATGGGGCGCCATTGGCATTGTTGGCGCACCTTTTCAATGGTGCGTTGAGCGCAATCAATGCCAAAACGTAATACGGCCCCAGGTGCACTCTTTCTGAAAGAGCAGAATGCAGTCACCCACAGTCAAGTTAGTAAAAGGCTGAAGTGAGCTTGGTCAGAGGAAAAATATAAGACTCGTGCATAGAGAGGGCTGTCTGGTGCTATGTATGTAAATATAAAAAAGTTTAAAATCAAGAGGTCTTACCTTGTGTCAGTAAGAACCTTCGTTTCTATCAATATTAAAAGCAGCTGTCTACAGTTTATTACAAAAAAACACCAACTCCCTCAGAGCAGTAAGGGGTAGTTAAGGAGGCGCACTCACCAGCTCCAAGTTCTGTCCCCAACCGCACAGTGTCACCGTGACCCACACCACAGACTTACAAGGGAAAAATGAGAACAGCACAAAACATTCTCTGCAGACAGAACAGTGTCCCCCAAATCCAACGAAAGATGTGACGGTGATTAAGACCTGCATTAGAAAACAGCCCAATCCCTCGGGGCTCTCCATGAAAGCCGCTTCTGCCCATAACCGAAGCATATTTGCTCTTACCTGGCCAACGGGGATGAAGGAACTTGGACCCCGCATCAGCTGCTGCGCGATGTTCACCCGTCGCTCCTGTGAACGACAAGAGAAACCATGAGTACTGGCAACCCGAACACAGGAACAATAAGTCATCCACAAGCGTCAAATCATTCACTCACCAGCTCCCTCTCGGCCCTGCCACCGAGTCAGACATACAAACAGAAACGCGACTGGACTAGCCGGAAGTGGCAGAGGTACCTGCCCAGCTGCCAAATCCGATGGTTCGGTGCCAGCACACATGGCAAAAGAATCCAGCTCTGGGATGTGCCCAGGACAGGTGAGCCAGCTTCCCACCCACGCTCACAAAGACAAGCAGGCCGACTGCCTGGAGCTACAACTGACGCATGCTAAGAGCTGAGGAAGAGGACTGCTGGGCTGTCAGGGTCAGCACTGCCAGCGTAGGCAGAAAGGGCATTTTTTTCAGATTGTAGTTTGACAGCTTATACCGGACCCTCAAAACAGTGCAGTGCTAATATATATAGGTTACAATTCATAATTTACCATTGTAAAACAAATTAAGACTATTGAAAGGAGGTCTTTACACAGGAATAACCGTGCTGAATAATCCAAAGCAAATATAGGATGCATCCATTTAGAGTACACTCGTGTTTGGCATAGACTACATGTTATGGGAAAGCGGTGACATTAAGGGGAAGCCGAGAAGCTCATGCATTTGAAAGACAGAACAGGATTTAAGGGCTGCGAAATAGCATCTTCTGGAAGAAGAGGGTGAATCTGTTCCGATTGGCCCAGGCATCGCCTGTCCAGAGAAAGAGCATAGATTGGATTTAAATGTGGTACTTTATGAATTAACATTATTTTACATCCGAGATCTCCAATTGTCCTAGATACTTTTACGTAAGCTCAGAGTGCCACTATATGGGCACCATGTCCTCTCTGATATGTAGCCCTATTTAAGGTTGGGTGCTCATAACTACCAGGATTTCTCCACACGGTATGATAAAAACACAATTACTCAAGCAGAGAATAAGGACAACCTTGGCCAGGTAACTTCATAGTCTGAAGCCTGTGGTTTTAAGGGTCAGCCAGGTCCCGCCATACTGGCCAAGGTCATGCTATACTATATACGCCAGTAGTAGAATTAGAATTGGTACTTTATTGGATTAAAAAATAATCATAAAAGTAGAACACACATACAATACATATACAAAACTGAGTGGTTAAGAGGACCAAAATGTAATAAGACTACTAAATTTAAGAACTACATTGTCTTTCGGCATGTCGAGGCAGATTTTAAAAAGAACTTCCAACAAAACAAACAACATCCCCCTTTAGTAAAGTTCAAAAGCAAAGCACTGTTCTATACTGAACAAAGTTGTATCTTTTCCATGTGAGAATTAAAAAGCATTTTGAATAAATACAGTACAATTTGATGGGCGATTCAAAATGTAAAAATGCCTGGACAGAGACCCCATCACAGTGACAGACACACAGAGTGGTGATACCAACCCAATGGAAGACAGATTTGGAAAGGAGTAATACCGGACCGACAATGAGTAGGGAGTGTCCTATTCACACACCCAGCCACCTTCGATGAATCCCTGATACCAGGTGGATTAAAAGTGACAACACAACACTGATCCATCCCGATCAATCCGGTTTTATGCCCAGTCGCAATATAGCCCTTAACTTGCAGATTGCATGGGGTACTGGGCGGTGCCTCCCGGATCCATGAGCCGACGGTCTTGTTGTCATTAGATGCCACCATGGCATTCGATAGGGTGGAGTGGCCTTATCTCTTTGGCGTCTTGGACAAGTTGGGCATTGGTCCGGAGTTTGCCTCATGGGTTCGTCTGTTGTATTCCGATACCCTAGCTCTGGTTATTGTAAACAATCATAGATCTGCTGATTTTGCCTTGGGAAGGGGCACCAGGCAGGGATGCCCTCTCTCCCCACTGTTATTCACCTTGGCGCTGGAGCCGCTGGCGGCATGGGTCCGTTGGGACAGGTCGATTAGGGGGCTTCGGTGGACATCCGAGTGGGAGGATAAGATATCACTTTACGCGGACGACATTTTACTGTATTTGTCCTCCCCACGGTCTTCGCCAATTGCTTTCTTGGACGTCCTGGCGGTGTTTGGTAGATATTCTGGCTTTGCCATTAACTGGGCGAAGTTGGTCCTCTGTCTTGAGTGGTGATCCCCCAGTCGTCCCAGCGGGCTGTCCGGTTAGATTGGAGAGGGAGGGGTTCAGGTATTTAGGTATTTATGTGTCCTTACATTCCCAGAGTAGATATGAACATAACCTATTGCCGCCTCTGGCCAGACTCCGGAGAGACGTGGTGCGTTGGAATTCGCTCCGCTCTCTCTGCTGGGATGCGCAGTTCTGTTCAAAATGATGGCTCTTCCCCGTTTCCACTATGCACTCCGAAATTCTCTGGACCTGGTTCCTCCTCTGTACTTTAAGGAGATCGAGTCTCTCCAGAGACAGCTCCTTTGGGATGGTAGGCCGCAAATTGCTTTCACGAAACTGACGCTACCCTGGTACGACGGGGGGGATTGGCCTACCAGACATGCGGAGGTACTATTGGGCGTCCCAGCTGGCGGCAGTGAACCACGCTATTTATGGATCGCCGCTGGATCCCGGATATGCTATGGATCACGGCCAGATACCCGGCGGAGAGTTCGCTCGGGCATTGTATGCCAGGCGGGGGTGGTTTCCTCTGGTGGGGCCTACGGCGGTTGCTGTGCAGGTCTGGCATGAGGCTACCTGTTCCCTTAAATGGGAGGGGAGGATAACTCGGGCTACACCGCTGTGGAATACTGAATGTCTGGGCAGTTTATCGAAGACCAAAGGTTTTGACAAGTGGGACCTCATAGGGATTTCTCGAGTCAGAGATATGTGGGGCCAGGATGGGATCCTCCCTTTTGAGACCTTACAGGAGAGTTATCAACTGAAGGGGAGTGAGCGGTTTCGTTATTTGCAGATTAGACATGCGCTGCTAGCTGCTATCCCCCAGGGAGTGATACCCCCGGAGGCTTCCCCGTTGGAGGATCGGGTGTTGGATGGTCATCTGCCAACGAAACCGATCTCCTTGATTTATAAAAAGTTAGTTAACTACATGGTGGATCCCCTCGGGGCTCTTAGAAACCAGTGGACTGCGGACAGGCTGGTCCTGGACGATGAGGACTGGAGGGAGGAGGTGGCTTCTCCAAAGGTCATCGCTATCCAAATGAGGCTCCGGCTGGTGCAATTGAAGATCCTCCACCGCTGCTATGTTACCGGCCCTTGATTGGTGCGCATGGGTTTGGCTGCAAGTGGTGAGTGCAGAAGGGGGTGTGGTGAGGCTGGAACGTTTATGCATGTGTTGTGGGATTGTACACTCATTTGGGGGTATTGATCCGCAGTTCATAGCAAGGTGCGCGAGGTGTGGGCTTCGAGCTGGAAGCACGTCTGTGCCTTCTGAGTGTCTGGGAGCCAACTGATCTTACGTCTCATGGTAAGGTGTGGGTCACGCTGACATGCGCTATCGCCAAGCGTAATATTGCTCAACTGTGGGGGGCAAATCAGTCGCCTACTATAGGGAAATGGATGGAAGACCTGGACTGGTGCATGTTGAGAGTGGGCAGTATATGTGGCGAGGGGGAGGCCCAAGAAGTGGGGGAGAATCTGGGGGGCTTGGAATGCGTATAGGGGCGATATCTGTGCTCCCTCCGTCATTCCTGATGACCTGGCTTTGTCAGATAATTCCCTGAACCCATTGATTAATATTAGTAATGTATTTCTGTACTTAAGAGAGGTGACATCATTCATGGTTTGCTTGGACGTAACCCAGTGTATTATATAGTTTGTCTGTGTTTTTATTTTTGTGTGCATCAATAAAAAGAATTCTAAAAAACAAAAGTGACAAGAACATTGGATCAAACTGGGATTTATTGAAGGTAACCAGAAGATAGGACCGAACTGAGCCGGGATGATAATGGGGCTTATTTTGTGAAATCTTTGATTAAGGAAAACCAAGCTCCTCATGGCATATAGAAGTGGAAGGCAACACAAATATTGGTTATCTTCGAAATGTATAGTGTTTGATGTGACGTTTCTTCTAATGCAAAATAGCCATCACTTACATAAAATCACATGGCAGCATAAAATCATTAAAAAACGTTATATGAAAATAAAATTGCTTCTAAAAACTACAGATAAGACTCCAAGTTGTAAAGTGTCCCAAAGCATAGATACAGTTTGATGTCGCAGCGGTCAATTGTCAGTGGTCGACGTCAGGTCATCAGGGTCACGTTCCAGATTATTGCTGCGGCAGAGTACACACATTTTGCTGGAATAGTGCTTCATGGATGTGCCGTTGTTTTAATCACCTTTGCACGTTCCTAGAGGTTGGAACAGGGCCTGGAATTTGCTGGTTGAAATTGCGATATGCAGAGAATAAAGATTGTGAAGCTTATATTTAGAGTAGTGTTCTCTGGGTTCAATGCCGCGATGATTGCCTGCCTACAAGACCGAACTCCCAATCTGTTCCACTCTGGCCTCAGTTTTAGTATGCGCTGAGCAAGCAATGCTGGGCAGAGGCATACAACGTGCTCCAAAGACTCCACCAAGTCCCCGCAGCCCCTGCACTGTAGCTCGTCTGATGGGCGATGCCAAAGTGGTAAATGTTTCAGGAAATGCCATTGTCCCAATCTAAGTGCCATAAACCGCAACTTTAGGGTACAGGGGACATGTGCAGGGCAGGTATGGTGAAAGAGTAGCCAACTGGTAGGAGTTGATTACTGCCCATGCATGCTTGCGATTGGCGAAGAGTACTTTATCGCTGGTATGTGACGACATACGGATGCGCTTCTTGATACTGGTTTTAAAAGCTGTATTACTAGGGTTAAGGTTCCAGAGATCGCTTGCTGATAAGTGCTGAACGCATTCGTGAAAATAAACGACTGTAGGACCCACCAGGATTACTAAAGCTAATATCAGAACATAACAGAGACTGGAGAGAACCAACTCCAGCTTGCCTTAACTTATGGCACAGCTTTAAATAGGCACTAAGCATTTCGTAATTTAGAAGGCCCAATTCTAGCCGGATCTGTGCAGCAGATGCTGATATTGGCATATGAAAGACTTTTGTAGAAAAGACCAGCGATGAACAAGTTAAAAAGCAATTGAGCTAGCACACATCCCCGTTTGACTTCCCTTGTCATCTTGATTTTGAGACAGATGTGAGCCGGTGCCAAGCTTAACTTTTATTCAGGTGTTAGTATGTAGTTTGACTATGGCCTCAAAAGTTTGACCGGGATGCCCCATTTCGTTCACTTCGGCCAAAGTGCAGCCCCAGGGACCCGGTCAAAGGCAGCTTTAAAGTCAACAAAACAACAATAAAACACCATAGATGAGATTAGTGCTTTATCGAGGAGTACTGATAATGCCAATAAGTTGGATATGGCGCCAGAGTTTGCAATGAAACCAGTTTAATTTTTTGGGATCAGACCTTTCAGGTCAGCCCAAGAGCTCAGTTCTTAGAGTAAGATACTTGCAAAGTACTTTGCCTCATTGTCCAGTAAGGCTATCAACCTATAATTGTTTGGGGACGAGTGGGAGCCAGACTTGTAGATTGGGTGGATTATTGCACCTTGCCAAGAGTCAGGTATGGTTGAGCTCCTCAGTGTAAAATTGAAGAGTTGCTAGTTTTTTTTTTTTCAAAACCGTATTTATTAAAAGTTCAAGCAGATCAAGTGTACAGCACCCCAAGAGCAGGGGAACACGACAATATGCAAAGTACAGTAGAAAATACGTATGGCTCAAACTTTCGATTAACCCCTACCCGCCCCTGTATCCCCCCCACAATCCCAACAGTACCAACTACCCACCCCTTATCCCACCCTAACCCGATGCACGTGATCACAATTAGCTGCAGAAGACAAGAGAAAACACACTAAGTGTCTTGGAGCTATCCGGGCCCCGAGGCTTCAATCATCAGACAGACCATCATCCGTTACAATGGGAGGATCTAATGTCAGGTCTCTGTAGTCCGCCCACCGCTTCCAGATCTTGTAATGTTTCCTAGGGCAGCCCCTGGCCTCAAACACCGGTTTTTCCAGCCCCATGAGGAAGTCTAAGCCCGCCTTCCAGGCGCCAAGTGGGGGGGCACGGTCACTCTTCCAGGCCCTCGCCAGGTCTCTCTTGGCCACAACAAGGCCCAACAGCAGGAGATGGCGCTTATAGACGTTACCACCCACTTGATCTAGGACATGAAGAAGACCCAACCTAGGTGTACGAGGTAGCTCCCACCCCAGCACCTCCGACAGGCAGTCCCACACCCCACCCCAGAACCGGACCAGGCCCACACATGACCACACAGTATGCACTAATGTGCCCCTCTCGGCCCCACAGCGCAGGCAATCTGGGGAAGCAATAAGGCCCGCCCTCCACAGTCTCTCCCTGGTGTAATAGGCCCGATGTAGGTATTTAAATTGTATGAATCTCAACCGTACTGCAATAGCCGCACCCCGGGGGGATTCCAGCGCCTCTCTCCAGTCATCCTCATCCAGCGGTCCAACATCCACCTCCCAAGCGGCCTTCAACGACACCAGGGAAGAGGAGCAGTGAGTGACCAACGATTGGTAGATTTTCGAGACTTTTTTATCCCCAAGGTCTCCCATGAACAGCTTAGCCTCAACGGGGCTGAAGTCTGGAAGCTGGTCCAGCTCCACTAGGCTCGGCGCCAGCGCATGACGAAGCTGTAGGTACTTAAAAAACTGGGTCTTGGGCATCGCAAACTCACCGCTGAGCACTTCAAAGGACTTAAGGGTAGTCCCGGTAAGTACGTGACCAAGCGACGAGATCCCTATGGAGTCCCAGCCACCAAACCCTTGCAAAGAAGCCAGCGCCGGGAGTCGCCCGTTGTGCCACAGCGGAGTTTCGGCCGTCAGCCGTCCCCACCAACCCATTCGACGTAGTGCCTGCCTCCAAATCAGGAAGACCACTTGTGTCGCATGTGGCAGCGACTTCCGCCGCCCCGCTGAATACAAGAGGGTATGGAGCGTGGCATCTCCCATCAGAAAATGTTCCAGGGCATACGCCGGGTCGTCGCGGCCCCCGTACCACCACTCATTCAAGACCAACAAATGAGAGGCCTGATAGTAGGACAATATGTCTGACGTCGCGAGGCCTCCACAGTACGTGGACAAAAAGCAGGTCCGCAGTGCCACCCTAGAAGCACCCCCAGCCCACAAAAACCGGCCTAATAGGGAGTTCACACGCCGGAACCACTGCGGGTCCACTCTGTATGGATGGTTCTGTAGTTGGTAAAGTAGTCTAGGGAGGGCCACCATCTTAAAAATAGCAGATCTGCCATAGATGTTCAGAGGCATGCGTGACCATGTCTTAACGTCGGATTGAACCCTGTCCCACACCGGTTGTATGTTACGCTCCCAGGCAACAGCGGCAGACTCCGACAGGAAGACTCCGAGATACTTCAGGCCACCAACCGCCACCTGCAGATCCACTGCCCAAGGAGACACCTCGCGCCGGCCCCCCAACAACCAGAGGGTCGATTTGCGTGGGTTAAGGTATAGTCCCGAGACTTCCCCAAACACACGCATTATCTCCAAAATACGCGGTCCCGAACGATCCAGGTCTGTCAAAAAGAAAAGTACATCATCCGCATACAGTGCGATTCTGTCCGTGAGGCTCGCACTCCACACAAAGCCACGAAGCTGTGCATCAATGCGCACCCAGGCCGCCAGCGGCTCCATGGCTAGCGCAAAGAGATACGGGGACAGGGGGCACCCTTGCCGGGTCCCCCTAGCAATCGGGAATTTCTCCGAAATGGCGCCCGAGACACGCACCGAGGCTGTGATGTCGGTGTACAGCAGTCGGACGTACGAGACAAAAACTGGGCCTAAGTTGAGGCGCGGCAACAGAGCAAAGAGGTATGTCCAACTGACAGAATCAAACGCTCTGTCGATGTCCGCCAGTAAGAGCGCCGCCCGCTCCCCAGTCGCCCCCATCGCACTAACCGCCACCTGCGCCCGTCTGATGTTGTGCCTTGTCGCCCTGCCCGGCATAAATCCCGCCTGATCCGGGTGGACCAGATCCGTCACATACGGGAGAAGGCGATTAGCCAACGCCTTAGCCAATAATTTGGCCTCAAAATTAATAAGAGAAATCGGGCGATACGACTCGTGCCTGTCAGGGGGCCTACCCGGTTTCAGGAACACCACTATTTCAGCCTGACGCCAGTCGACCGGCAAGCAACCACCCTCTCGCGCCGCCTCTAAAGCCTTCCGATAGTGCGGTCCCAGCTGCAAATGAAATTTCTTGTAAAATTCGCTAGGGAAGCCACTCGGTCCCGGCGCCTTGCCCGTGTTAAGCTGTCCCAGCGCATCGCCCAGTTCCTCCGCCGACAGGGGAAGGTCAAGGGCTATCCTGGCCTCATCCGATAATGCCCGGGGGGGTAGGTCAGCTATGAATTTGTCAATCGCCTCCGGTGGGAGACAATCACGCGAAGCGTATTGTACCCTATAATAGTCGGCAAAACTCGCCGCAAGCGCAGCAGGGTCCGTCATAGCAATCCCCTCCCTGTCCGTAAGGCCCGGCAGAGAGATCGGCTGTAGAGTTCGCTGACACAGGCGGTGGAGCATAGTGCACGATTTGTCACCCCACTGATACACCCTACTGCGCGTGGCCAGCCAGGCCTGACGAGCCTCATCCAGCAGGATCGAAGCATAGGAACGCTGCGCCTGGAGAAGTAGCCTAAGCGCCACATCCCCTGCATTGTCACCACACTGCCCCTCCAAAGTTCTCACCGCAGCCGCAGCCGCTACAGTGGCCTCCTGACGCCCCCGACGGGCGGCAGCACACCAGGCGATGTCTACGCCCCGTAGCGTGGGTTTCATGGCCTCCCAGACCGTCACACTGTCCATGCCTTCGGTCAAATTCTCCCGCCAATATCGGGCTATCGCACCGCGCAAGTGGGTCGTATATTCCGCCCGTTGGAGATGCCACGAAGACATCCGCCAACGGAACGGCTGACGGGGTTTACATAGTGCAATCCGCACTGCGACCGGGGAATGATCTGACAATCCACGGGGCTGGATCACGGCCTGTTGCACCCTATCGAGGAAGGCCCCGGATACAAACACACAGTCTAACCGGGAAAAGGAGCCATGCACCGCCGACACAAACGTGTACTCACGCGCCCTGGCATGCAGATGTCGCCATGCATCCACCCAACCGAGCCCATCACTCATAGCTCTCAGACGAGTAGGGGCAGGCGCCCCCGCGGCCACTTGCAGTCTCTGCCTGTCTAGATTCACATCCATCACATCATTCCAGTCACCCCCTATGACAGCTAGGCAGTCCGGAATATCGGCCCACAATTCAAACAGGCGCTCCGCTAGAGACCACTGCAGGGGAGGGGGAGCATACACACTGCCGAATACCACAGGTTCCACACCAATCATGCCCTTGACAAACACAAACCGACCCTGGGGATCAAGCCAATGGCGCTCGTGAACATAAGATAAGCGTCGATGGATGAGGACAGCCGCCCCTCTCGACCCCCTGGTAAAACCTGCATGGAACACCTGGGTATAACCAAAACGTTGTAGACTCAGCACCTTCGTCCCTAACATATGTGTTTCTTGCAGCAACATGACATCTGCCGAGTCCCTCTTACCCCAGCGCAGCACTGCCCCCCTTTTAATTTTGTCCAGCATGCCCCTGACATTCCAGCTAAGAATCCTCATGGAGCCACTAACAGGCGCCGCCCCTGGAGAATCACCCATAGTCTCGGTGGGAGAGCATCTGGAAATCCCCGGACCCAGCCCAAGCACCCAGTAGTACAAAAACCACAGCAGCAAAAATCACGTGCATCCCTATCCAACCACCCTGCACCCCCCCCCACCCGAACACCCACACAACATCCTCAACTACCAAACCCCCGCCTATCCCCCCTCCCCCACCCCTATACCTCATGAAACAGTGAAGTACCTGTCGCGGCATAAGGAGCCCCGGGCCCAAAACAGAGCGCCCAAGGTCCCCCAGGCCAATGGATCCCCTCACACTCCCCAACTAACAGTACCTCCCCTTTGGGCCCCCCTCGAACATGGGAGGAATGGGCCGCCCATGGGTCAGCACCCCGAACCCCATTACTCACATGTGGCCCACCGCTTAAGCGCAGCGGGACAGAACTACCATAAACATCACGCCCATCCCCTGTGGGACCAGCCACGACCCAGACCACCCCACACCACACACCAGCCCATCAATCAATAGTGTCACCCCTATGGCCACCAGCCCAGGCTAGAAACGAAGGACATGCAGGAGATAGGAGAGGGCCCTACGCCCCTCAGGTCCCAGTCCCAGACTGAGCAGTATCTGACTGTGCACCATCCAGTAGGTCACCCCCGGACCGGGAGCGTCGTCGCGATCTGGACTTCCGGCGTCTCCTGCTCCCGTTGGAAGATTCGCCCCTCTCCGGCGATGACCCACGCGATGCTCCGGAGTTCAGGCCCGGCTGGGCATTCGGACGGATCCTGACAGTCTCATCTGTCCATTGAAAAACCGCCTCCGGGGTGTCAAAGAAGTGGGTCTTGGAATGAAACACAACACGCAGACGTGCAGGGTACAACAGCGAATACTGAATTTTCAGTCCACGTAACTTGGCTTTCGCATCCTGGAAGGATCGGCGCTGCTGCTGCACCAGCCTGGTATAGTCCGGAAAGATCATTATCCTGTGACCCTCAAACGACAAGTCCTCCTTCGCCCTTGCTTCCCTAAGGATCACATCCCGGTCGTGAAAATTGAGGATCTTAGCGATGACCGGACGCGGTCGCTCCCCCGCCGGTGGTTTCTGCGCCAAGGCTCTATGGGCACGCTCCACCACAAAGCAGCGCGATAAAGCGTCCGGGGGAAGCCAGCTCTCCAACCAGTGCGCCAAGAATGAATCCATGGACCCCTTCTCACAATCCTCCGGAAAGCCCACAAAGCGCAGATTATTCCTTCGCGCCCTCCCCTCCGCATCCTCGACACGGAGCGCCAGCCCTTTTTGGATCCTGGCCATGTCCTCCACCTTCTTTTTCAGGGCCACCACATCGTCCTCCACGCCAGTAATCCGAGTCTCGGTTTCGGTGATGCGGGCCACAGCATTGCGGAGATCTTGACGCAGCAGCATGACATCGGCGCCAACGGCCCCAATCTTGGCATCAAGCATGTCTCTGGACTGCGTAATGGCGGCCATCAGGGCCGCATTATCAGGGCCCGCGTTCTGGCCACCACCGGAGGCCCCGGATCCTCCACTGGGCCCCGTGAATTTATCAATTGTCCCTTGCTTGGTGGACCCAGTGCCGCCCCCTCCTCTCGTCATGGTTAGCGGCAAGGAAAATGGCCACACTGCCCCAGCGGGGGGCCCCTCGTCGACAGCAATGCAACAGGTACGGCCACTCAGGGGGGCCAGGGAAACTCCGTCGGGGTTCAAATGCCGTCTCCAGTGAGCACCCCCAGCACACCAACACCGCAGCCCAGCTCCAGGCAGCAAGCCCCAGCGGGAATACCTGGCAGGACAGTCACGGCACTAGGGAAGGGCTTCCAGGATCGCAGACTGGACCCTACCCCGGACCTATGAGCCGGGACGCGCAGAGGAAGGTTCCAGGAATCGGGGACGTCCAGCCCCGTCGACCGCCCGGCCACTCCACACCCCACCCGAGTCGCAAAGCAGCGGCTAATGCAGAGGAGGGGGGGGGGGGGGGGCACTCACAGTTCGTCTCGGGCTATCCGTAGGAGACCTCCACGCACCATCCGGGCAGCAGGCTTGTCCCTCCAGGTATCACCAGCTCTGGCCAACCAAGACCGACGTGGCATGCAAATCGCTAGGACTCTATCTGCTCTGAGCCCACCTCTCGGTCCAGGAGCCAGGGAAAGCACCATCCGGCTAAGGCCCACCAAACTCGAGGCCCCGGCGTCTCCAGGGCCAGGCAGGCAGCAAGGACACTCCAGCGCCCCAGTATCCGAGGCAGGATCCAGCGGGGACTCCCTCCGTCGTCCCACCGGCCCCAATCAATCCTGGGAACAGGCCCGGGGAGTCGCGCCTCAGAGCGCACGTTACGAGGAGATTGCAAGGCCACCGGGCAGTAGGGCGCGATCCGCGACCCAGTCCTTCAGGGTCCCCCTGGATGACGACAGCGGTCACCGCTCACAACAGGTGCCGCACTGACCCCAGGAGCCAACTTCCGCGACCCCCGGTCGCACAGACACGGACCGGCCCGGGGTCGCAAAACTCGAGGCCCCGGTCTCCCGGGGTCCACACAGGCCGCGGCGTCCCCACACCGTCCCAGGAACACCCCAGGGGTAGCCTCCGATGATTCAGGCACTCTCAGCGGTCCCCGCGGGTTCCGGTGCCGATGCTGCTGGGTGAGGGTTCTCCCGACCGGCTCAACCGCCGGCCGACGGTCTCGGGTCTCGAAAATCGAGGCCCCGGCTCCACTCGTGGGCAGTAGGCCGCACCTCGTCGCCAGCAAGTGCGGGTCGCCGGAGCAGCTGAAGAAGCGGGGCGGCACACCGGACAGGTCTCGGTGCCACCCGGAACACTGCCAGCACAGGTAGGGTAGTTTGCGGGGCTCGGGGGCCAGGATAACAGTCGGATAACGTGTGGGCCGGCGGGAGCTCCTCTAAGCTGCGACCGCCATCGACGCCCTCCAAGCCACGCCCCGAAGAGTTGCTAGTTTTGACCAGAAAGGAATATTTGGACCTGGACCTCCACCTGGTCTTGCTTTTGATAGTGTTTTAGCCAGCCTTACTGGGGTGATGGATTTTTTTTTCGCATTGATATTGCATCGACTTGAACAGTCCAGGCACTCCATAGGGCTATCTTTAATCAGTGTGGAATTGTTCATTGCTGTAGGTTCCACTTCTCCATTGGCCCTAAAGTGGCAAGTCAGAAATGTGACCCATTTTACCTCTGCGGTGTTTGCACTCCCCTGGCTGGTTGTTCCGTTGATTTGTCTATTCATTAACACCCAAAATTTTCTTGAGTTCTGGTTTTTGCTTTCCCAGAGAAGCTTACACCAGAATTGTTCAAAGTGGGATTGTTTGTCCTTTTGGTAGGCCTGTCTGTAGTTTTTTTGTGAGATTTTGTAGTCGTACAGTCAATCATTAGAGACAAGGTGCTTCCTAATTGCCTGTAGGGAGGGGTTTCTGATCATCTTTAGCACCATAGTTTGGTTTGAAATAGGGAACTGAGTGCTGCGAAAAACCGCATGGGAGTGCAAATGTGATGGAAAGAGGTTTAACAAATGAGAACAGAAGTTGGAACAATCAGCGATGAGAGAGGCTGTTGAGTGAAAACCACCAAATGTAAGTAAAAAGCATTCCTTCATGATGTTAATACGGAGGTCATCATTTCATCTTAAACGTATTAAGTTTTTGGAGTGGACTCCCTTGGGAGTAGTTGGAGAAGGATCGTGGTGAGCTGGGTTTAAGGTGACGACTTGTGGGCGGTGGTCGCTCTCGGATCGCTCTATGATGCTATCGTTTTCCAGGTATGACAACAAGGCTGAGTTACAGATGGTGTAGTCTAGGTAAGAGTACGTTCAACCATTTGTCCATGTCCAATTCGGGGGAATGTCCTGTGCGGACCTACCATTCATTACGATGAAACCAGCGCTATAAAGTTGCAACACACAGAGCTCCCCTAAACCACAATGTGGTTGAGTTGGGGGTTTAAACTGGTCCTTCAATGCCGGCGGAAGGAGTGGTAGAAGACCTCCAAATTACACTGGGTTTCCCTGGACAAGGTTGGTGTTAAGGTCCCCATTGAGCAAGCCATCTGCGTGAGGAAAATCCCCAGCCAGATCACAGTTTTGAGCAGACTGTTTAGGGGAGCATTTTTATTTGTGCACTTGGATTGATATAAACATTAAGCAGCAGGGATCGCGGTTGTCTCCACAAGTTCATTTTAACCCCAAGCAGCCAGTCCTCATCGAAGTTTAATGACTCAATTGAACCCTTTAGACTGCATGAAATATAAATTGACAGATCCTTGGGGCGTCCATATTTACAATCCCTTACAGCTGGTTTCCAATATTCGATGAATACGACAATAGGGCAGTTATGAGTAGCCCATGTTTCCTGAAGGGCATTTAAGTTGTGTCTAAAGATGAAATTTCAGGTCTCCAATGAGGCCGTTTTGTGATGACTACTAATATTCAACGAACACAGGTTGAAGCGGAGGATCGCTAGGTTTAATAGCCTCCAGTAACATTGGGATCTAGACAGCAGCTACACTACCAAAACAAACTACAACATGAACAATACAAAACTGCTTCTACCAGTAGATCTCCTTGCCCCCACTGTGACCAGCTCTGGTCTTCAGTACCAAGGATGGTCCAGATGATAACGTATTAAAATAAAGACCCAAAATGTCTACAGCCTGGGTCTCACCAATCTGATAGGTAACACCCTTGAATCCCACAGTCCCACCCAAACAAGGAAGACTGGAGCGGTCCCTGATCATCGAACCAGCCTGAAAGCAGGAGTGCTATACTCCAGGTGTATGTGCAACAAGATGCAAGATGGTAAACCCCAAAGGCCACTTGCACTGCACCTCAAAAGTGCACAATACCCACTGCAAACAGGAACGCAGAAAACGCACAAGCTCAGACACAAAGTCTTCACTGACTGGAAACAGCAACTGCCTTGCAGGTCACAACAGGAAAACAGAGGGGGCACAAATCAGGTAACACTGAGCTTAGAGAAATGGATATTGAAATATATACTGACCGCGTACAGACATTAGGAACATAAAACAATGTCTGCATGGAACCCTAATCACGGAGGAAATTCAATAAACTGCCCCAAGAGGCAGAAACAATGAAAAGTAAGGTAATGAATCACAAGAAATTTAATAAAAACACTTGGGGGAGTACAGGAGACAGTTTAGAGTCTGCAAATACCAGTACTAGAGTGGTACATTTAAGGAGTTCTATGTGCCATCATAATATAAAACTGCCACTTGTAGTAGTTACAGCACGACTACACCCAGTGCTGGGCGCTTCAGTGCGCTTACTGAGCATCTGAATTATAGCGGGAGTAAAGAATCGTGAAAAAATGTGACAGCAGTGGCCATGATCTACACAAACATAACAGCGCATGCATGCTAATTTAAAGACCAACATATTCAAAGGTAGCTAAAAAACTGAATGTATATGGCTAGCACTTTCTAAACTCTTGTCCCGCTATGTCCCGGCCCGTGCCTTAAGATCTTCGGACCTAGAACTAGCTGTTCCCAGTTTCAAGCGCAGCCGTGCCGGCGGTCGCTCTTTTCAAGTTCGCGCCGCTGTTCTCTGGAATTCTCTTCCTTTAGAAATTCGTGCCCTCGGGGATTTGCTCTCCTTCCGCCGAGCTGTCAAAACTTTTTTGTTCCCTTAGATCTTTTTATGTTTGGTCCAGTTGTGTTGTGTTGCTACCTTGTCGGGCGCCAGGACGCTCCTTTGCTGGAGCATCTGTGCGCGTAATAAATATTGCTAACATAACATAGCACTGCAGAGCAAAGAAAATACACAACACAGGAATGATCAACACGCCTAAAGATGATCTAGTTTGGTTAGATAATGACATGCCTGGATAGGTGTATACGGTAGAATCACGGGACAGTAGGTGCAGAACAGCCATTAACATAGGCAGAGAGAAATGTTCCTCAGGACAGAATGCGCATTTTAAAGAATTATTAACAAGTTAATATACTTGTGTCCAACAGCCTCGTCTACCTCAAGATTAACATTCAGGCTTAAACTGAAAACCCAACTTGTATCAACCGATATTATTCAACTATTATACCCAGAATTAAATACATGAAAGCACAAGGAGGCAATTAGGCCTCGAAGGGTGCCTGGCATAACCCCCTTCCCCTATTACCACCCCCAAAAAGATTCCCCAGACCACATCAACCCATGACTGACGTGGCAAATTCTAACCCAGTATAATTATACCCTGCGTGGTTTTCAAACAGTTGGTGTGCAGGGGTATGGAAACTGAAATTAAGAACAGAAGATGACTGGGATGGATAAGCAAGGTCGGAGGTCAAACATGCCATCTCAAATTCTTTCGGGGGTGGGGGCAAGGAACGCACGGCAGGAAGTGTCGGCCTGTATCAAAGCAGCAGCCATCTGGGAGATGTGCACGTGCCTTTTGGGGGTGGGGTGTTGCAGAGCGTGCACACGTGACCTTCCTCAACACAAACAATGCGCATTCAAACCCTCCAGGGTAGGGTGGGGTGGTGGGGGAGGAGATGGAGAACAATAAACCTCGGCCCTAAATGTGCAGCCGTGCTCCGAAGCATTCATTGGTTTTAATGAGGTGGAGCCACACAAAGACTTCACAGGACACCATCACTGAGAAGTACTCGGGTACCCAATGCAAAGTAAGGAAGAACAAGTCTAATTAGTGAAGGGGTTAATCAAGTTTTAAAATATTTAAAAGAAAAGCATACAAATGAACTCTGGAACACAAAAAAAAGCAATTTCTCTAGTCAGCAGAACTGCAAACTGCCAAAAACAAAAGAGACCTATCGCTCTCTAAACAGCCAGCTTCAAGGAACCAGGCGGAACAAGAACAGTAGGTGGGTTTCGCAAGGTGGTATGACAATGGCTACATTAACGCGCAGACAGGTCCACTCGAGAAGCCACGGCAGGTGACAGTCTAGCGGTTTATGCAGCCTCTCCGTGACCTGCGATACCTACAGCCACAGCATGCTTCGCAGGACAGTCAGCCGCCCACTGCCACTGATCTGCACCCTGGCAACGTCGGCTACCACAGCTCCAGGCAGAAGAGCTACATAAAACGAGCAAAGCCAACAAACCGGTCTCAACTTGTGCTTGGCCGGTGCTTTTTGTGGACGATATAAGTCCCATAATACTACGGCGCCCCAGTGTAAACAGTGTACATATTGGTACTGTCCACATTAGGTCTGTGGGAGAGACCTATAAACGCATTAGGAGGTAACTGCATGGGATAGAACTGATTTTGTGGACTTCGATGTTGAGCCCGTCAGAGAAGAGACATCCATAATATACACAAATAAAAAGCAAGCACTGGCAGAGGGGAAGCTGGTGCCATGTCAATTTTTTTTATAGCAAGCATACACTACCAGAAACAAAAATGTTAACGATATGCTTGCAATAAACATGTTAATTTAAAAATAAAGCAAGCTCTGCATAGGAGTTTAGCATAACACCACGGATGCTTCCTAGCAGACACGGTATTTGGAAAAGATAACCCCTTTCTAGTTTTAATTTGCAGAGGAAAATATGATACTTATTGGCACAGATAAAAAAGGTAATTCTTGTAACCCAAAGAGATAGTTTCAACCCCCCCAAAATATAAAAAAAATTTAAGAAAACGATATTGTCCCTGCAGCACTGGCAGTAAAGCACACTTGAGGCAGATGTGAGGAGACAAAATGCTATCAGAGAATAATTTATTTATTTTAAAAATGTGTAAAGCGCAACTTCTACCCGTAGGTGTCTTGGCACTGTGTCTCAACTTATAGTCTCAGTGGAGAAAATATCGAAATCCAAAAAGTGGTAAAGTAGAGAGGAAAAATTACTGGTCAAACAACCAAGTCTTCAACAGTTTTCTGAATTGAAACAGTGAAGGGGTAGATATAATCGCCAGCGGAAGAGTATTCCAAAGTCTGGCTGCAGTGTTCGTAAAACATCTGTCTCCCCAGGTAACAGTCCTTGTCACCACTAATTGGTGTAAGTTTATGGATCTTAATTGTTTGGTAGGGCGATAGAGGAAGAGCCGATTTGCTCAAGTAAGGTGACTCATTGCCCCATATTGTATGATGTGGTGAGATTGACAGTTAAAAGGATCAATGGACGACAATTACTAACTCGGAGCCCCTCTAAGTATGCGCACATGCATGTATTATTTTGATTACAAGCGAGGATGAGGAATGATTGCTTTAAGTGGCCGCTGCCAGCCACAACTAATCCTTAAAGCAGAAAGCTATACACGACCCCTCCCCCGCCTAGCCACATAAGAATCTTGCCTTTAACGTCCCCACTAAATTACACTAGGCATCAGAAGAGACCAACCCCCCCATCATCCAATAGACTTCAATATCAGATCACTGACCCCAACACCGACTACCCTCCCCCCAAATACATCCAGTTTAGGGCAGGTAAAATAAGTAGCACCCGTTTTAAAAGTAAATAAAAAAGCATGTACCTTCGGGGATAGCGAAAAGATAGCGACTAATAACCACACACAAGTTGTCTCAGGTAAGAAAACAGCTGTGTTACTTATAATAAAAAATCCATAACATCAAGTTGAAGGAGAAAGAGCCCTAGCAACTGCAGAACCTGGGGCAACCTCCCCTCTCTGTGCTTACCCCCTCCCAGATCAGCCCTGCTTTCTCCCAGATAAGCCATAAAAAAAAAAAAAAACATTTAACAAATGGCCGGATTTCCATTTTTTGCGCTCAACCCTATGCAGCGCCCATCACCTGGGAACGATCATCTTCAGATTTTCTAAAATTCACGCTAGCATTATATTATACAGTAAGGAGGGCACATGCGAGGGGCTTAAGAACTGCGGAAAGGGAGAGGAATGTAGATCGGTAGGGTTACTAAGTAAAAGAAAGCCAACATTTTTAAAAACTTTTAAAACAGAGAGAGGGAAAGTGCGCGCTTGCTTTTGTTTGTGTATATGTAAACATCTCGGGTGAAATTCGACAGACCCTTCACCATACCCGACTGAGAACACGTGTACCCAACCATTTATCAGAAAATATATTTAGGGGGTGGTGTCAACACCCCAAACACGCCCCTGAAGCTACTATACACCCCTGCTGCTAGGGTACAAAGACCTTTCCACTCCATGGTAGGCACTGTCACTAGCACTACTTGAAGCAGAATTCAGTCGGCAGGGCCTTGCTTTTGAGCGTGCCGTCGGGTAACACCTCTCCTCTGCAGGGCAATACAGTTTGTCTTCTAGTTCTCTACATCCTAAACTAGGTCTTGGGCCTTGCTTTTTACACCTGGTGATTCAGCTTCTTTAACTGTTACCTCAGTAAGCCTCCTCTTCTCCCAGCAGTGCACATCCACTCCCTTTGTTCACTTCCAGTCATCAACTAACCACTCCGGTACACTGAAGAATCCCAACTTAGCATCCTCTTATAATCAAGCTTTAAAAAAAAAAAGCTCAAAACACAAGTGTTTTTAAAGAAATCCCAGTTAAATCTACTGCTCAACTGGGCAAGTATTAGGAAGAGGAGACCACAAACATGCAGCTTGTGATGGAAACCTAAAAGCCACAGAAAATACAGACTCAACAATTCTTGTTGAAAAAGCCACAGCGGAACCCGACTGAATAAAGACTTACTGACCATCGCATTCACGCCTGAACCGGTCCCAGGATGCTTGTTTCTGGTCCAGGGAGGACCTAGCTTAGCAGTTCGGTCTGGACTGTTCCCATGAGACACAGGGTCAATTCTGATTTACATATGACTGGGTCTAAACTGGGGTGGCATGGTGAGCAAAAGAACGATGGATTTAACCCAGATCTCTTGACTGGGGTGAATGTATGATTTATTCAGCATTCCGTCCATCATTTGTTTGCGTAGCACTGAACCCAAACCCAGGCACTAAAACTTAATTGTTGGGATAGCTTTGCAGGTCCTGCAGCATAGGGCTGGAATGAACAAGCATCAACAGCTACACAATTACCTTTGGATAGAGAGAAAATGTAGTACACCATAGAGATTCTCCCAAAATACATTTGCTTTCAAGTTTTACAAAATGTTTTGCACCACAAAGTGAAATTATGCAGCATAAAAAAAGCCCTATCCCTCATGCCATTTCTAGTAACAAAGGCACCCTCTTATTTCCACTCTTACGCCACGTCCCCAACTCACTACAATACCCGATTAACAATAAGTTAAAGCCGCATTGATTTATAAATCACAAACTAGTTAAGCTGGGCTATGGCACATTTTTAGTTATAAAGAGCAGATTTGCCAACGCATCTCTGCGCTAGCAATATACTCGGGTAAATAAAAGTAAAACCAAAAATAGAACCACCCAGAAGGACAGGTAAAAAAAAAAAAAAAAAAAAAAAAAAAGCTGGACTATTTAGAGAAGTTCATTCCAGATTCCGGGCTCTGCTGCTGCTCGAAAGGACCTGCTCACATTATCTATTTTGTTACTCTGAGGCACTGTACCCAATAGAACAGTATGTGCTTGATCAGATCTCACATAACTGAGAAGTAAATCGGATCTGAAGATTTTTTTTTTTTTAGGGTCACGCCTGAGAGCATGCGCTAGCGCACACGTCTCCCTTGCAAGACACTATTGTTGACAAAAAGGAGCCCGTCCATTGCTTACCATGTGGTCTGCAGTGTCCCTCTTCTTTGTAGCCTCCTTAATTTGCCCGTAATAGCCAAACATCAGTCCCAACCCTTTCAGTGAAGCAGGAACCAGTGCCTGTCCGCTGCTCGTGTTGCGATTCAGGTACTATTTCTTCCCCCTCACATGGCCTGCAGCTCCTTCCTAGAGCGGTTTTAGGTCGAGCCTGGACAGCGCATGCGCTGCTCTGCAAGGCATGCAGTATTAGAGTATGGATTTGAAGCCCAGCCCACTCGCCACCCATATTGGTCATTGGCTTGTGTAAATGCCCTTCGTAAATGCTGGATTCTGATTTGTTAATGGGCCAGTTAGTCCTTCCTTAGTACAGCCTGGTCTTCATTTGTAACCTCCCAAGAGGACTGGCCCTTTTACTTTGATTGTTACTCAGTATAAGCACCATTTTCTTTAAGGAGTTTCTTCTACTGCAGGCACGACATGCTTGCCTGCAACATTCAGCGGGCCATGCGTGCTTTCACTTTCCGATATGACATTGTTCTACATTCTGTCCATCAACTGTGTTTTTTGCAATTTTCACCCCGAGTGGGCTGGGTATGCTCAGACGTGAGTCCCAGGCTCTCCACACCACTGGAGTCAAGCTATCCAGGCGGAATGAAGGCTGATAGCCAGAAACCGGTCCTTGGATGCTTGATTCCGGTCTGGGAAAGACATGGCTTGGTAGTTCGGACTGGACTGTTCCCATGAGGCACAGGGTCAGAGCTGATTTGCATATAACCAGTGTCTAACCCAGGGTGGTGTGGAGTGCAAAAAAAGATGGATTTAGGCCCAAATCCTTGTACTGGGGTGAATGTATGACATTGTTCTACATTCTGTCCATCAACTGTGTTTTTTGCAATTTTCACTTTCCGAGCAGCCGGGACAACGGCGGCCCCTTCTTTGAATAGTTCTCACATTTACAAGAGTTTGAGCTATTGGCATTGTAAATGACAATGCCTTTTACTTATGTTATCAAAACAGATAAATAAAAGGCATTTACAATGCCAATACCTTAAAATCTCGCAAATGCAAGACCCATTGCATTGCAAATGCTGGTATTTTAAGCTTGCAGTCTCTCCTCTTTCATACACGGTGACTTTGGTTTGCTACAGCCCATTATTATCTGCATGTCTCGCCTTCTCAAAGGCTCTCATTTTATCTCAAGGGGACAGGCTGTCGCTGGAAAGAGTCTCATGGCCCTTTCTCCTGTGGTTGTCTTTCAGGCTCTGCTTCCCTCTGATTTCATTTACTCAAACAAATATCCTCTCTCTTTCCCATGTTAAGTGTTTTAGAAGGTTATTTTAATGTAAACAGTGCTATATGCTGACACTAACCCTTTTCTAAGCACAATATTTCTTTAGTTTGCAGGGCAGATAGCAGGTGCTCAATAGTACGCAGAGATCACACAGGCTTTACTTGCACAAGTAGGGACCAGGGCTGCTGTCTGCTCACATGCATTATGTGGCATTACACATGGATTGCTAAGGTGTTTGAGGGACATACAGGAGACGTGTGCCTGGTCACAGGAATATACTGAAGCAATGCACTGCGTATGCGATACTTACTCATCATACAGCAGATATACTGCATGACTTCTGGTGAGGTTCTGGTGCTTGTCAGCAGCACTGCACTTGATGCTTCGGTAGAGCGGCTCTTTAACCAGAAGTCCTGTTCAACAGTTCAGATTTGGGGGTCTTTATCCGGCTATTCAATATATAATATACAAGTAACACATTCGGCACCATCACTGACAGTGGAGCACATCATATTGCAACAGATGTTATCTGCTTTTATTGTAACAGGCGTTATCGGCTTCCAAATGTATTACTACATGGGCACAAATGCTTTCTTTATGGACAGGAACTTTTTGCCATGTGTCACTTTTCTTGTTCACTCATGGGGAGATTAATGGATTTGCTCAGAATCAGAGGCGATTTGCCAAAACCTAAAAAGCATTAGCAAAGTTAAATCTGTCTCACCCTTAAGACTACCGGCTCTGCCGTTGCCTTTTGTTCATGCTGTACAACATAGACATAGCTGTCTTTTGCAATGATTTTTAGCCATGCAGAATGTCTGCTGTGCAGGGCAGCTAAAAATATTTTTTTTTTAAAAGAACTATCATCCATCCATTGCTAATGCACTTTACAACAAACAAAAAACAATTGTTTTAGCCCTGGCTGACCAACTCCAAAGCATCTGCTGACTGACTACCTCCGCTTTAGGAAACGGCTCAAAACACACTTGTTCCCCTGATCTCCCCCTCCCCCCTTTTTTTTTCTCCCCTCCCTCTTGAGCCGCCCTCTGGTTAGATCGGATCTTAGCGCTGGGATACTTACGGGTGACTACGCGCTCTACAAGACCCAATAATAATAATAATAATAATAATAATAATAATAATCTGCGCTGCTGTACAGCATGGCAACATAACATCGCCAAAGTCAAAAGCTCTCGCAGGCGAGACCTATTGGCTTTGCCTGTGCTTGGTTTTAAAGGTCTCCCCTACTAGAGTGCGCATGTGCTGTCTGTTGCAAGACCTATTGCTAGCTTAGGGTGGGCTTACAGCCCATCAATTGCTTACCATTGGTTGGTTTTGTCACTTATTTGCTGGTTTCTAATTTGCTGGATTGTATGGCATTTCTTTCCTCCTCTGGGGCACTGACAATACTGGTGTTCTTCCACTACTTTATTTTCAGGCACAACTTTATTCTTTTTGTTTAAGCATACTACAGAGCATGTGTGCTTACCAGTTGTCTCCCTTGAAAAACATATCCCCCCACACCCAGTGCTCCTCTGTGGTGTGCTTCTCCCCTCTCCAAGTTGGTTTCTCGCCTGTGGGTTTCTCTGCCTGCTCCACATTGCTCTTTCACACCTGTTTGCTCCACCCATCCATTACTTCGTCCCCACTAGTGTTCCCAGTTTTGTTTTTTGCTTTCGTCTCACCCCTGTGTAGCTTCCAACTGCCCCAGCATCCCAGGGTTGCTTTCAACCTACCCCCTCCAAACAAAAGTATTTGTGGTTTTTTTTTTTTTTTTACTTAACTAACCAACAGACTGGTAACTAAAAAGGAGGCAGAGAAAAAAAAAGTCAAATGTTTCTCCCCAATGCTGTGCAGCATGACGGAAAATTATTGGCAAAGCCATTAATCTCAAAAGACCAGACCTATTGAATTTGCTAAAGTGTTTCATAAAAGAACCTGTTAGCCAGCTAGGCTGTTAAACATACTTTTTCCCCCTATGGGCAACCAGCCCACTTTTTCTTTAGCTACTGAGACATACTCATATTTATTTTATCTCCTAACAGTTCTGCCAGGCAAATTTTGAAGACATTGACGTTTTCCTAAAGCATAATTAGGCAAGCCTATAAACATTTGTGCTCTGCCAGGTTATCAGGATGGAAGCGGCCGCCCAATTCCGGAGGCTCAGGCAACCAACGTTCAGCATCACCATCGACTACTAACATCTCAATCTTGTTCTCGTTAAGCTTTAAGAAAGTTATTGGTCACCCATGTCTGAAAGCACCATCTTGAAGATGGGATTAGTTGACCCTCGATAAAATTTAAGAAGCAGTGATTGCCATTAACATAGGAAAAGATAATCAAACCATATGATCTACTTAGGTTGCTCAAAGGATGCCGGGGATTAAGCAAGCCTTGGAGCCCTCCATAGGTCAGTATGATCTCTAGTGAGCCAATTGTTAACTATGTGAGACTGGGATGTGTTCTTCAGGGAAGAGAGAAACCAGGCTAAATTTTGGCACTTGATCGAACAATCCATGACTGACCGTGCCAAAGTCTGCAGAAATATCTAAAAGCAGAACCCCTCTGCACCGATTCTTTCTTCTACAGTCCTTTTAGTAGTCAAGAACTGCTACCAACAATACCTCTGAGCAGAGTTTAAACCAAAAACCGGCTTGATGCCGATTTATGATCATTTTGTTCTCCAAGAATTTTGCCAACCTGGACACCAAATGTTTGTCCAGCATTTTGGGCCATGAAAGGTATTGGGTGAAAAGTTGGAAGTTTAGGGTCATTAATCCCAGTTTTGTTTTCAACAAAGGTTTTACCACCCCTTTGCTAAAGGGGTCAGGGAGTAAACAAGACCATAATAATATGTAGATAGCAGGTGAAAGATGTTCTTCACTGACAGGGAACATTTCTTTAAAGATATTGATGGGACAACAGTAGTAGTTTGGAAACTCCGACATAAGTGAGACTAAGAGGTCTTAACACAGAACTCAGAGGCAGCTCATGGAGAGCTGCACATGCCACAGTTCAGAGAATTATCTTAAAGGGTTTGAGCTGGAGAAACCGGTTAGCAATTTAGAAGGATGGTCAGAATTTATTAACAATTGTTAATGCATCGCTGGGCTCACCGACTAATTTTTTTTGCCTATTCTAATATTAAACATGCTTCGTTACCTTCTTAGGGTATCACATCTGACTTTCTAAACTGCTTCTTGAATTGGATTGTATGCTTTCATCCATCTGCTGAGACAAAAACTCCCCCCCCCCCCCCCCCCCCAACTCTACAGGGAACTATTATCAGTTGCTGGTTAAACCCTCTTCCCCATTAATCAAAAGGTTCCTCAGGAAGAGGTGTGGCGCCGCGGCCAGGGCGACTGACGCTGGAATCTGGGGACCACGGTTCGATCCCCGGCTCCGGCGGCAGGTCAGCCCAGCACCATGTGACTCTGGGCAATAGCTCGCTTAATCTTCCCGACGGCCCCCCAGCGCCTAGAGACCCTTACGGGTGATTGTGCACTTTACAAATGTGGACTTTACTTTACTTTACTTCAGTCACCCATTTGAAATTGGAATAGAAATAGCATCCACTAAAAGGGAAGAGATAGCATGCCACATGAAATAACATTCAGCTGTTTGTAGAGAGCATGGGCAACCTCCATGTTAGTTTTACTCCACTCTTGTCAGACCAAGCAATCCCCATTCCTGCTTTCATTGGAGAGTTATAGATAATGGAAAATGTAATCAACAGGTGTCTGGGATGATGTCTGCCCTACCTAGGACGTTGGTAGGCTCGCAAAACAATTAACTGCACTGACAAAGCCAATAGGTTTCATCTAAGCCAAAGCTATTATCCATCCCAATGTGTTTTAGCAATATTGTGCATCAGCATGGCTAAAAGTTACTGGTGTGGAGTGGAGTCGCGCAGAGTGGCATACAGTTGAGAGGCATAGAGTGGACTGGTGTCGAATGTTGCAGAGTATTGTGGTGTAGAGCGAAGAGGCATACAATAAAGTGGTGTTGATTAGTGTTGCTCAGTAGAGTGCAGTGTAGGCTACAGTGCTGCAGAGTGCATTGGCAAAGAATGCCGTATTGCAGAGAGGTCTAGACTGTAGTGGGAGAGTGCAGCGACCGATTAGAGTGGTGCATAGTAGAGTGAGGTAATGCAGCATAGAGTTCAGTGGCACAAAGCAGATTGTGTCAGAGCAGTGAAATGGTGTAGAGTAAAGTGGTGCAGAGTCAAGTGGCATACAGTATACAGGCTTGGAGTGGTGCAGGGTAAAATAAAGTGGAGTAGTGTAGACAAGTGAAAAGTGAGTGGCGTGCAGTGCTTTAGTGTGGCGTAGAGTGCAGCATGGTGTAGACTAGATTTGGGGAGTGAAGTGAAATGACGGAGTGGGACAGGATAGAGTAGAGCGGAGTAGATTAGAGTGGCATAATATTAAAGGTGCAGAGTGCAGTGGCATAGAGTGGTGTAAAGTGGAGTGGTGCAGAGGCATGGAGTGGCTTATTCTTGGTGTGGTAGGACACTGCAAATAAAGACTGCACATTTTCAATTGAAAAGACTTACTTTTGCACAGACAGTTTTACTAATAAAACTATATAGTGCCCAAACGAGATGTGGAAATGGCATCATCTAGTGTATGGATTTGATCGTAAAGTATTTGTTTCCAACACTTCAGAATTAACAAAAAAAGTGTTTCCATTTGGGTTTTCCTAATTCTGAAATACTTAACAAAGTCCATTTAAATGTTGTGTGGAAGGAAAAAGAAAAAAACCTCTTACTCCCAGTATCCAGCAAGATAGTTACAAATCTTCTCACTTCGAAGTCAGGGAAAGAAAAGTAAACACCAAGCTCCCTCAGAAGATGGACCATGACATTTTACCTCGGTCTCTGAATGCACAACAAATGTGACACCAAGCTCCCTCAGAAGATGGACCATGACATTTTACCTCGGTCTCTGAATGCACAACAAATGTGACAAGATAAAAACCAGATTTACACAACTGGTTACTGAAAGGAGAAATTGGGAGAGAATACAAGGAGAGGTGAAAAGGCTTCGCTCCTTGGGAGTGACAAACTGAAGCTGAACAGCCTAAAACAAATTGAGCCTGCAAATAGAAAGTCAGATGATGCGAGTTATAAGCCACAAAACCAATGGTAAACCAGGGGCAAAACGCATTCCCAGGGAACCTCCCTGAATGTCTCCAAGATGTATTTAGCAAAGTATGCTGTGACCTAAAAAAAGGACAGATCTAAAGTACGTCCGTGCTTTCTGTACAGACTTTCTCTCTTTGTCTCAGACAGAGCTCTTCCAACTCTGACTGGAATATGATGCCTAAGGGAGGTCAAGCAGCATAATCCTACAAACGTCTACTTCAAGCAAAGAGGAAAATAAACCAATATCAGGGAAAGAAAGGTAGATGTCAAACGCAAACTAGATACTAGCATTTCAGACATGACTCCAGTACATTCTCCATTTACCTCTAAAACAAGGGACTTACAGAAAATAATAGATACTGCACCACTTCTTCCTATTCTGTCACGCCAAAGGATCTTGAACCCTCATGGAATGGTTAGATTAAAATCAAGACTAGAGCATTCTTGTAACAAGGTCTCAGAGAAAAATACTATCCAGCCGACCTTGCTCCGGCACCGTTATCTCCAGTGGGTGCTTGGGGAAGGATCTAATCTTTGAAAGAAGGCAAGGGCATCACCACAGGGGACATCAGTACAAATCCCCAAGGTCTCTTGACTTCGGCCCATCTGAGGGCAGCTAGTAGAGTGTTGTATTGTAATTGCATTTATATAGCACTTACTACCCCAGACGAGGCGTCAAATCGCTTTTTCGGTGAGTAGCATGCTACTCCGGAACCCATAGAGGATTAGTGTTGAATTAGTATAGTAAAACATGCAAGTACATTTTAAGTGGTGGATAGGTTAGTCAGTTATTTGGAATGATAGCAGAAGGATAGAGAATCACAGTGGCTAAGAATAAACTGTCAAGGAGATGGTGATGGACCCGCACATGACAAGCAGTCCACGGTCTTCTCAACTGCTCACAGGTAAATAACTGCTGGCAATGAGAGTTGAAGAAACGTACCCCGAAATGCTAGTACTGGCTGCGTACACGCTGATGGCAAGGACTTGCCTACTGGAGAGCAGTCTCAAAACACTGAACTGCATCTACCAGAATGCAACGGATAATTGATACCTACTTGCTGGCAGTGCCCTCCGTCCTCCGAGAGTCATGTGGTTGACATGCTGTGGGATGCTCCTGTTTTCGCTTGCAGTGGTGCTTCACATTTATAGACCCCGTTAAGCACCCCAAACCTACCAGCTACTTTCTGCTTAAGATGGACAAGAACACACATCAAGACACGCAAGCTCTGGGTGCGCCCAAACTGACGGCTACCACTTTTGTACTTCCGAGTACTTCAAAAACATCATAACCTGCACTGCATCTACCATAAGGTAACAGAAGTGTTAGTGGCTTGATGGCCGCTTGCACCGCCTTATTCGTACTACCGTGCAGGGATGAAATGTGCAACTGTTTCGGGACTTTTCGGCTGCTTTGGACATAACTCTTCAGAAAGATTTCCACACACAAGACATGGGGGGCTGGGAGATGGTCTTATGCGACAGGATGAAGGCACGAAGGCATTCACGGACCGAGAACAACCGCTTCCCCATTCTCAGACCTTCCTTGATGCACCTTCCTTCCTGTCTGACCTTTTGTCCATCCTCCAACAACCCTGGCTGCCAAGATAAGTGCCGAGGCTGCTGAGTCGGCACCCTGGCCAGCCGCCGCCTCGTCGCTGACATCTGGCAGCAGGGCAAGCCGCTGACTTGGCAACCCGGCATAAAGGGCCCAGGATTGGCACAGGGCGCACAAGTGCGAACAGCCGACGCTACTCCAGCCAATGATCACCCAGCTCGCCCGTGGGCTGAATCAACTAGACGGGCATGCGCAGAGTCTGCCGTGAGGTTACCTTGGTTCAAATGCCCGATTCCATTCCTGGGGCCATAGAGCAAAGAGGAACGTGTGGGCCCAATGCCACCATTCCAAAGCACGAAAAACGGAATTGTTGGTCACGGCAGGATTTAAGCCTGCAGTTTAGATCAGTCATGGCTGTGAGCAGCAAGCTGTCAACGATGAAGAGGAATCGTGTGAGCCTTGCAACAAAATTATACAGTTTGTGAGGGGGCAATGGAACAAGAAAAGACTTCCATATAGCAGAAGCAGAACTGCACAGGGGGCTGTGCCAGACCGTGCCAAGTCCTTGGAACTTTATGCTTCTGCATTTAGTTGATGAAGGACAACACGCGAGCTTTCACGTGCCCCCGGGTGACTCGGAAGCAGAACCGGCCCAGCCACCTCACGATCACATTTCCAAGTCAGTGTTCACAAGCAGGTCCACAGCGCATGCACCTGGCATGGCGTCCACATTATTAGTCACCAGTTGGAGACAAGATGGACACTATGCACCCTTGAACTAAGGCCAGAAGCTTATCAACGACCAACCCTGGTCAAGGAGAAACTAGTGCCGGAAAGATCAGCCTCTTGAGAACCATGGGGCTGCCCTGACGATAGTTCAGGCGAACAAGGATGAAACGGACTTTGACATTTCTGAGTCCACTAAAGGGAACATGGTGGAGTGCCGGAGGGGTACCCTTTACCTGTACCAGCTACAAACTCACCGAAGGACAGCGACTAAGGTTAGAGCAGAAGTCCTTGTGAGGTCAGTGCCCAAGATATTTTCACCTCGTGAACCACTCGTATCGACAGCCCCACGAAGCCCCTTGATCTACACTGGGCAGTTTGTGACCAGCACGGGTCATTGTTGTTACGGAAAACTGGCATGCTAAGTTCTCCATGAAGGGCAAACAATCCAAGAACCCCTTATTTCAGCATGAATGCCATCGAAACAAAATCGACCACTGCACTGGCAAAAGAAGAAAACAACTTCAATATATGCCCAAGCCGAACCAAGAACGTGTCTCCCTGGGGCCCATTACTACGAGCAAGTAACAGAACAGGGCACCACTAGATTCAAAATCCCAATGGCGTTCTATGGGCGGGGACCTCACGATAGCCCAAAACCCTAACCGCAAAGTACATGACTTCTTACATTGCGCCAACCTACCCTCCACTTCATGCTACTTTAACCATCAGGACTCAAAGCCCCAAAAATCAGTGTTCATAATAAACTACCAGACTCCCTCCCATAACAGGCAGCAGTGGAAGGGGCGTGGTTGGAAGCTGATGCAACAGAGATTCACCCAGCTTCCTGACACACAGCAGCCCAACCACATACGCCTCCAATTCCACTTATTAATTGTACAATTAAATGGATTACATTTAGCCTCTGGCTCCAATGCTCAAAATTCACGTGCACAAGCACGAGGTCGAACAAGTTCTTCCCTTCCCCACAAGGGCTTAGTTTACTGGAAACAGATACCAACACGAAAACAAAAACCCGGGGATGGGGTGAATGCACCATTCTACTACCAACACTTTAGGAATGCAGCTAAACTGTAACGATCGAGGTCCTATGCGTGGAGCAGAGTCAAGAAGTGGTAAATTGGTTTATAAAATGAAGTACTACATATATTTTTAGACTTTTTCCGTCATAACACTACGTTGGGATCACTGCATCTCGAACGTTTACCTTGAAATACAGCATACATATTCTATTCTATTAACTACCCCAAACGCCAACACTATTGACACAATATTTACACACTTGATGTATTTATTGTCGGACCCCTGAGATTGAATAGAGACAATGCACTCGTCACGAACCCGAGGGTTGTGGGAGAATAGAGCTCTGGTAGACAAGTCAGTTTGAGACATGCTATATTCGAATATCCATCGTATTATCATTCCCCTATCGCGATTTTCCAGCTTAGGACTCGGAGCACCTAGTGAAAAGCTGCCCGGGGCAATCACATCTCAGTCACTAGCGCTCAACAGACACTGGCAAACTCTACATAACGAGCATACAAAACAGTGGCACATACGCTGCGCATTACAACATTTGACGAGAACTCCCTCCAAGTGAAGTTTAACACCCAGGCAACACAACCGACACTATTCGATGCTTACGTTACTCAATATGAGGACACGTTACCCATATCACCAACGGTACGAATTTAAGGGGCCCACGGATGAATGTCCGCTTCTATATTAGCTATTAACTGTTAGAGAATGGTGGTGGAACCTGAACAACGTTAAATGTCAATAGACAGTTGCTATGGGCGCCCACCTGGCTCGCCAGCATGCCGGCCTAGACCAGAAGGTCCACAGTGCCTGTTAAGTGGCAGCCTCGGATCTCGTCTGTACACGACATGCCCTCCTTATTGCTGGCCTGACAGGCTGCCTTGCATCAGAAACAGGTTTCTGATGCAAGACGGCCATTGGATTTCACTCTGCGGAGATCGCGGGGGCAGGCAGTGACTTATAAATAGGAGCGGAGGGCGAAGGAGGGCCTAAGGCAGGGAGAAGGCCATGACGTCACTCCTGCGACGGGGCCAGCGATGCAACTACTCCCCCTGTTGATGCAATCGCGCCGGTCGCCTCCTGCTGCCCCAGGCTAGCAAACAACCCAGACCCGGTTCAGGCAGGAGACTCACGATTTTTGAAGTCTAAAATGGCTGAAGCATGGTTTCATTTTAGCTGTTCTCACCTAAAACTGCCTCTGCTTCATTAGAAGTCAAAGGGAAAAGAACATTCCCCCGATTTGGTTTTAAAACCACCGACTTTCCCGTTTGAGAAAATTGGCAGGTATGGACTAGCTCTAAAAACACCCCGTCAAAACAACCTATTCTGGTATTTACATAGGAGTACAGACATGACCACAGCATCTCTGTATCAAGAGATTTTTTTTCACACCGTCATCTGGGGAAAAGCCGGCATCACATGACACAGCGAAAACGGGGTGAACTGAAAAACCCATGCAGTGTCGCGTCAATTCAGGCATACCAGTCGAAGTAAAGACTGAGGGAGTTCAGAGTGGTCATTGTGTGAAGTACAGGGCTAGCACAGTAAAATAATGAGGTCGAATAGCGTAAGAAGTAAACGTGGGAAAGGTTCTGATAACCAAAAGGAGACATGCGCAGGTCGGTATCCATTTAAGTGTGATAGCCATTCTTTTAACAGCACTGTGGGCGAAAGAGTCGGCTTCAGGACTGTGTGTACTCCTAAGGCCTGAACCAGACATGTATGTCTCAGTCTTTCACCAATCAGTGCTCAGTAAAGATAAGTACATTGCAGCAGGGAGCACTGTGTTGAGTGTGGGGAGGGGGGAAGTCTTACAAGAGGTTAGACTTGAATATGGTCACCATGGTGCCATGCCTAGCCCTTCACCCCGTAACAAGATTGGTAACAATATATTGGCAATCACATCTGCATCAAAGCTATATGCATGGCATTTTTAAAGTTCACAGGTCACAAAATCCCATAAGAATGAGGTTAAATCTATACATTGTAGTGTCGTTGGTTAGGCCAGCTTTTCCAGTGTAGAGTAATACACAATATTTTATCACTTCAGTTTAATTTTACTGTCATAAATTGGAAATCAGGTTTGCAGTGTAGTACTGTGTGTGAATGTGCATTTATTAGTATAGTTCTAAATAATGATTACTGGTCTGTTTGAAAAGGGTAAGCAGCACCTTGCAGACGCCAGTTACTGTTCAGTCCTATTATGCTAGCTGGGGACGAAGCCCTATACAAAGTGGAGCTTGCAGGTTAGCCCATCCCTTAACTAGGGTATTGACTTATAGATTTACCACACAATCCACTGTATAATTTATAGATTTTAATCAACTTTTTTTGTTTCTGGATCAAACCGTTCAGAAGGTAATAACAGCACAGTGATGCACATTGCTGTGCAGTGGAAGGCCATTTGCAAAGCTTAACTGGGAACCTGTTGCTTATTGCTATTTTTAAGTGTTAAAATGGTACTAGTTAAGCGCAACCAATGCCTAGACCGTGTCAAAAAGTGTAAAAATGACAAAACAATGAAGTAATACCATCACAAAATGGGCTGTACTGCGTCACATAGGTGGTCTTTTCTAGCAGCATAATTTACTCAACTCTGCCACATAAGTTGGCCCTCCCAAGCCACATAACGACACAAATTTACAAGCATGAAATGGACATCTTGTGACTATCCCCGGCTTATCCGTTGACCTGCAACTCAGAATAGACACCACGTAGCTTGAAATGTTCCAAAAGAATAATATCGTCAATAAAAAGTAGGGTGATCTAAACAAAGAAAGAGGGATCTTCTAATTTAAGTGCTTCCCTAGACAGACGCACACATTTAGGAACCCAGAATATTCTTAAGTACTACTATGCGTCTAGGCGTTTGTTCCCTAGGTTTTATAGTGAAACTTCAAGTCTGCCAATCATAACTGTTTGTTGAGGCGTTTTATGTTCCTGTCGGTCACTTCCTTATTCCCCCGACTATAATAAGAGCAATGTAGGGGAAAAGTGCACACAGCTATCACCAGCAAAGAGGGCATTCACTGGTTGTGTTCGTCCAATAGAAAAGTCACTCCCATGACACACAAGGAGACCAGTAACTACTCTTCGGCTGCTGCCTTCTGCCCTGTAGTCGCCTTTCCAGCCACAAATGGGCGGAGTCATAACAGTGTCTGCGCCCCCACAAGCCAAGGGGCTGCCTGGGCATGTCCGTGCGGGTCAGGAAAGCTGCGGAAGTTTCTGGAATACCCACTAAAAAAAAAAAAAAAAAAAAAAAACCACACACGACCTAGGAAGATTTGGACGCACCAAACTAAAGGCATATATTCAGCAGAAAAATGATGTCTCTGATCTGCTGCAGACGTAATCGAAAGGGTGAAGATATGCTAGGTATCTGTACAGAAGTACTGATCACTCAGTTATGCCTATATGATGCACTTACTGCATGCCTAAAGTGCACCGGGTTAATTAACTCTTCACAGATTAGCCAATGCACCGTGGCCCGCAAAACTACCACGCCCATTTTATGGCCCCCATTCAAAGGGCAGTCCCAAGAATAGAGAATGTCCAAAGGCAAACCCAAATGCTAAAAGTTACCGAGAGCGTAACACTAATATAATGTTCACAATCCGTCTCCGCTCAAAACACCTCTATACATCACCGCCGGTTTTGGGGTACACCCGATAAGTTTTATTTCAAGGGTAGCATGGGGTCTCACCTTTAAAGCTGGGGCTAATGTTGATGACACTTATTGATATGAAGGGAATGGGTGCCCTAAGGGTCCGGATCATTGGAAATCGATGAGGGTTGCAGGGGAGCAATGTAAACGGGAGCAAAGAAAGGGAGTCAAATGTATTGCTTCGGGGATTATGCAGAGCAGGGCTGCTCAAAAGTAGGATTGGGCTAACTGGAGTGCAGTATATGGCTCAGAAAGGTTTCGAGGTTGTGTGTCCAACTCAAGCGGGGGGAGGGTAGTCTTGTTCCCCCACCGAAGGAAGAGAATTAGCCTTGGGCCTTACTCTGTAGGGGGGATGGGAGTTAAACTAGCCATTCACGCTTTTCAAGATGCGGAAATTGTTAACCCTGTTGGTGGCGGAGAGGGGGGCAGGCCAGACCTTGGGGGGGACTTGGCCTGGGTGCTGTTCCAGTTAAGCTAACGGGAGAGCGGGGTGTCGCTCTATGCTAATAGTCTTGGACTCTCCCCACGGACTTAGTTTTGGGCGCAGCTCGGGTGTGGGACGGTGCTGATCCTCAATTAAACTGGTCTAAGCGACCCCCCCCCCAAGGTCAGTTTAACTCGTATAAGCGAAACGCCCCGGGATCTTACCTGCTCCCTAGCTCTGAAATACTGGTCTCCCCCAGACTCTCTGCACAGCAGACTGGGCGTACTGCCGCACTCGGCGGACTGAAGGGGTAACAAGGGGCCTACGCGTCTGGGAAGCAGCTCCATGTCTCCGGCTCCGCTCTCTACTTCAGACGGCGACACTCTCCGAATAATTGGGCAGCAACAGCTGCTTATACGTCTGCGAAGGGATTGTGACGTGACTGGATCTTTCACCAATCAAAAATAGAGAAGCAAGCTTACTTCGCCAATCAGATGCTGTGACAACAGAAGCCGCCACCTTGAACCTCCCTCCTAGTCTCTGACGTCTATGCTTGCCACTCGAAGCACCAGAGAATTATGGGGTATGTAGTTTCATTGCTTATTTCAAACGATTACAGCAGTAACCGCTGTCCCACTAGTGTTTTTTAATAAAACATTTTAGATGGTTTAGATGGCAACGGAACTTTGACTTCTCTGGACTGCATTGAATTACTATTAGAAGCCGGGATTCGGTCTAAGCAATCACCGCTGTTGGAAGCTTGAAACAATATATAAAACATCCGGAACACTTATATGTCAAGCACATACACAAACTTTAAAATATTGTTTTTAATCCACGAACAACATGAATATACAAAAATAGAGATGTTAATGGAAATTCAGAGCTTTTCGAAATGTGTTTTTAATTTCTTAAAGAAAAACTATTTGTAGTGTCACATGTGTTTGAAATAGTGGCACCCTTGGAGCTACTGATGGAGTCCATAGAACTGTAACGTAAGCATCATCGGAGAGTAGTGAAGTGAATGCAGGTTTAGAATGTTGAGTTTGCGGTTACCCATAGAAGAATATAGTCTTGTTATGCTAATCTCTGTGTGTGAGATAGTCATTGGCGAATGCCCAGGCTGGGGAGGACGCTACAGCACTATGCTAGACTCTAGCATATCACTGTGCCTTTTTAGCTCCAAATGCATCTGTTTTTGTCTGCACATACTGATGCCATTGTTAGTGGTTTACTTAGTGACAAATTCTGAGACTATAAAGAGCTTCTCTTCATGGACCGGAAGCAATGTAAATCCCCTAATGATTTTGGTGCTCCACATCTGAGCCTGATCAACAAATCAATACATTCACTAATTAGTGAAGCACATTTGACTCCATAAAGAGGACAGCAAATATTTTAGTATCAAACCATGAAGGTTTATTTAAAAATGAAAGGTGTACAAATGGCAAAATCAGGTAAGCAGCAGTTAACAATCAATGTATAAATATAAAATGATATGCAAATCTGGTTAAATATATGTCTTATAAATTAGAGGACGATCCAGCATGGGGTTGCTACAGCGCGGTTCCAGAAATCATTTCTAATCAATACTCACATTTCCCTGAAACTCAAAAATCATGCATCAATGGGTCCCATAACACTGCGCATTTACCCTGTTCACTTACACTTGGCTTCAAGGCTTTGGTGAATCGCAATGGAGAAATGCTGTAACATTTGGTGGAGCGTCATAACCTATTTAACTATTTATTATTTACACCTTCAGATTTAAAACATTTTACCATGGTTTTATTCGAACATTTAATTATTCAGACACACCACCATAGTGGCAATGGATCTGCTAGAACGAAAATTAGGCTTAGGAAGAATCAAAGACCAGCTTTTACTTCTTCATTTATCTAATTTTTATTCAAAGCAAAACTGCAATTTATGTCTGACATTTATACATTAGTAAATCTTTATTCAGTAAAATCTTAAACTTTATTTCAAAATGATCATTTGATTTAGAGCTCAAGAAAATCGCTTTATTTTAGGAAAACAGTTAAAGTTTAGCAAAGGACCGATAGCTCCAAATTCATTCTCCCCTAACATCCCTAACTAACACCCTCATCTTATCCTTCAATCCTGCAAAGCAAACAAGTAAAAAGTTGTTAGAGTCTTACATCCAGGAATCGGTCAGCAATCGGACAGCATCTAATAATAATAATACTGCATTTTGTAAAGCGCGAACAGCTACCTCACAAGGAGGTGTCCCAGCGCTGAAAAGAGCACAGTTGACCAAGAGGACTTAAGTGAGGATGCCTAGTGTGGTTGGGTGAAGAGCCATGTTTTTAGTAGCCGCTTGAAGCAGATTTCAGAGGGGGCTTGCTGAATTGCTGGGGGCAATGTGTTCCACAATGTCACAACATTAGCCGAAAAGGTACGTCCCCCCAGTCGAGCCCTTTTCACTCGAGGGGCAGCAAGCTGGACGCGGCGGTTGGAGCGTAACGCACGGGCCTGGGAATATCTCAGGAGCCGAGCTTTCAAGTATTTAGGGCAGGAGCCAAAGAGAGATCTGAAGGCCAGCGTAAGTGCCTTGAATTTAATTCTGCTGGCAACTGGTAGCCAGTGAAGTGATCGAAGATACGGAGAGACTGAGTGCTTGAAAGGAATCCTCATTAACAGTCTCGCAGCCGCATTTTGGACCAACTGAAGTTTATGAATTAGGTATTTTGGTAAGCCCAGATAGAGGCCGTTGGCGTAATCTAGCCTAGATGTCACTGTGGCATGGATTACTGTAGGAGAGTAGGGTCTGCTATCCTATGGTCACCCCAAATTTTTGCTTTTTGCTTCACTGGTTTTCGACTACTGAGGCTGTGGGCCTGCTAATCAGACCCCCAGCCTGCTGTTCTCTCTCCAAATTATTGATACATGTGCTATAGGTACATACCACAATTGGAAATGGACTCCTGGTTAGCCCCTGTACCATGCACTATAGGTGCTCAGGGCATAGGTGCCACCAAGGCCTACCAGGGGCTGCAGCATATCTTTTGCCACCCCTGGCTGGTTCTTAAATTGACACAACTGGCTGATCACTCAGCTGGGGCAAGGTGGTGTAATCACCTCTTGCTTAGATATAGTATACCTATATCTAAACCTATATCTGGACACATATCAACCTGTGAGCCACTCATATGGAAGGCCTTATCAATCCTGGAGGCAGAGTGCGTGGTTTAATGTGAGATGGAGCTCTAGCATGAGCTGAGCCTGTCTGCAGCCGTCGGGAACATATCCCTAAGCTGTTTCAGGATAATGCCATACCATATACTATTAAGTGCATTATAATCCTCGCGGTTATATAGCAACTTTGGTTTGGCTTTATCAAAACATGTCGTGTAAGGTGTCATACGATTTGGAATACTATCCCCTCGCCAGTTCTGGCGACGGGGATAGCATTCCACCCCTCTAGAGGGAGAAGACATGTTACTTTACTGAAATGCGGTTGATTTTTAAAAGAGCCTCAGATCCACAAAATGGATGCTTCTGCCACAGACACAAGTCTGACCCCCTGAAGCTGACCGAAACTCAGCCAAGGGGGCCTGGACAAAGGGTTTCCTGTCGCAGGGAGGTGTCACACCACCCCAGACAGGAGATAGTGGATTGTAGCAGGGAGGTTTGAAAGAAACCAGACACTGCATGGGGAGCACAAGGCTGCCCCTTGCATAATCCGGTCAAACCGATTCTGGGGCACACCAGCCCCAGTCCCAGCGCGGCCTGGATCAAAGGAAAGGGGTGTACCCACCCCCTTCCTGGGTCCCACCCATAGGAGGGGACCTAGCAGGTAATCCAGCCCCCTAGATTGGTATAAGAATGGAAGCAGTGCCAATGCACTTCAGATTATCCTGATGAAACATAAGAAACGAAACTCTGGACCCTTCGACATCTTACTCAACGTAGAAGACTGAAGAATCTCCCTTGTGGTCAAGGAGTGACCACCCTGTGCAAACAGGCACCATCCAGCCATCGACATCTGCTTTGTTGCAGTTCCCGCCGGAACTCGAGCGACGGAGATCGACGAGATCAAGCTTGCCTGCCTTCTAACAGCCCGATCCACAGTCCTTGCAGAGCTGAGACCCGTGGAGGCGACCGGAAGCATGGGGCACGCCATCTTGAAAAGACCACGAGACGCTGACCGTGCAGCCCACGAGTGACCCTCGAAGCTGTACACCGGGGTTTGAGAAGCCTCAACCCTGAGCCACTCTTGCACCGAAGTTCAGCCCTCCACACTCGATGAGTGCTACGTGGGGCCCTTCTGCTTCTTTTGGCTCAACGCGTTGGCCCGGTCACTTGCCAGCTGGCTTGTGGTCCCTGTGCCGACGAAAACCAAAATAAGACTTGTGATTCTGGTTGCTCCAGATTTACACCAGCTCCCCTGGAAAGGAGCCCCCACTCTGACCCTCCTGGTCCGAGTGAGAAGCAATCTTCCAGTTCCGCGTGGATTGCTTTTGCCAAGTGTTGTTTGCTCCAATCTTGAAGCCGACAGCGCCGACGGTGAGAGCCTTTGTGGGACAGATCGTGACCCGCTCCTGGACGTCGTAGATGCCCCAAAGCCCACGTGACAGTGGAGAGAAGCTCCTCGACAACCACCTGATTGCGCCCGACATTGCCTGGTTCCATCCTGGTTCCACCCTGGTCACTGCTGAGTGACCCAGACTCTGTCCCCTCTGCTTTCAGGTACTTTACGACTCTGATCCACCCTTGGATCACACCGGACACTTCTCCTTCACATCGCCTGCAGCATCTTCAGCTTCAAGCACCCAGAACCTTCACGACGAAAGCCGACGCCACTTCGACCCTATGCACCCGCTTCCTGTGGGTGAGGTAACATTGCAACACCGGTGTTCCCACACTGGTACACACCTCTAGGGTCTGTGACTAAAGTTTTGTCCTTCTAGGTTCAGAGGAAGTATCCTTAAACACTGCTTGTTTAACTTTTACGCACCATTGACTTGCATTGGTGCATGCGTGTGCTTTAAGCACTGCACCCGAATCCCGCGGGCTTTTCCCGACTTCAGCATTGCTTGTCCCGACTGCTCCCAGCAATTCCCTAGGCCCTAGGCCTAATCACTGTTCGATTGGTATCTCTTATACCACTTTCTTAGTATATGGTCTGAGTGGCCCCTCGCCCTCATCCATAATTGTGCAATTTTGTATGTTATTCTGTGCTTTTGATTTAACGCTTGTGCCCCTTTGTTCATAAAGAATACTGGGGATTATTTTAAGTAATAAATACATATATTTTTATAATATATACTTGTGTGGTGACCTTTCATTTGATATTACAGGACTGTGATTGGTAAAACAGCTCGCTTAACACGACCTCTTGAGTTAAGCCTTTAAGGCTGCTTAGTCTATGCTACCCTTAAGATAGCTTGTCTACAAGGTTGACTTACAACCAGACACCATAAGGGATTGTTTGGACTGATACAAGGTGATTCCAGAATTGGAAGCATCATATACCAGGCCAACTTCTCACATTGGTGCGCAGCGGTGCGGATTTGAGCTTGCTGTTGTTTTACCATTGCAATCTTTTTATCAAATTGAAAGATCACATCAAGTACCTTAGGTACATATAAATCAAAAGCTTAGCATATTAAGTTCTACTGAACTTAGTAGTTGTAGATTAAAGGGATTAGCACACCCTGACTACAACTCACTAGCAAGGTACAGTAGGAAAACACTTAGTGTAGGTAAGTGCACCACTTACACCTCACTAGCAGTCATGTCTGGCACAGGTGAAGCTCCAAGCTCTCTGCCTGTGACAGTTGACCTTACCAAGGCAACTTCCAGCTATGACAAACGTAGCCACAAAGAATTGTGTGCCTTGTGCATATCAAGAGGGCTAAAAAGGGGCAGAGGTCCCACCATTCCTACCCTGATAGCCATTCTAGAACAGGATGACTTAGCTAAGGCGAGTGCAGCTCCCCTAGATTCAGGAGATGGAGTGAACCCCCCCTGTAACTGCTACCCTTAAGATAGCTTGTCTACAAGGTTGACTTACAACTAGACACCATAAGGGATTGTTTGGACTGATACAAGGTGATTCCAGAATTGGAAGCATCATATACCAGGCCAACTTCTCACAATTACTGTTTTATGGCAGCTCTCTGGTAGCAGTCTCAGAATCTTGCGAAGATTCCTCAGTTTGCTCAAGCAGCAGCCGACTACTTGTTGGATGTGCGAGGTAAAAGACAGACTGTCATCCCACCGCACACCTAGATTTTTTGCTGTTAGGCTGGGTGACGGGGCTTGTCCCATTTCCGCTGGCCACCAAAGCTCTGAGGGTGGAGGGAGGCCTTTCCCAAAAAAGATCACTTCCGTTTTATTGGCATTAAGTTTAAATTTATTCGTATTCATCCAACAGGCCACATCTTGGAGACAACCCTTGAAACTCGAGAAGGACTCCTCCGACACCTCTGAGTACGGAAATACCAATTGGGTGTCGTCGGCATATGAAATTGCCTTAACACCCCAATTGGCAATCAGCGTAAAGAGAGGGGCGAGGTAGATGTTGAACAAGAGGGGGCTGAGTGCCGACCCTTGGGGGACGCCACAACTGAGAACTTTAGGTGTTGAAGATACAGATCCCAGCGCAACCTTCTGTGTTCTCTGGGACAAATAAGAGTTTATCCATCCCAGTGCCTGGTCATGGATGCCTATCTCCTCCAGGCGCATCAGGAGTCTAGCATGATCAACCGTGTCGAAGGCGGCCGACAGATCCAGGAGAACCAGCATTGCTGAGCTTCCCGAATCCATCGACCACCTTACTGACTCTGCCACCTCAATTAATGCTGTCTCTGTGCTGAAACCAGGTCGAAAGCCAGATTGTGTCTCATGCAGTATCTTATTGTCTTCAATAAATTTATTCAGCTGGCGCTGTATTATTTTCTCGAGCATTTTTCCAGGTGCTGCTAGCAAAGAGATCGGGCGTAGATTGCTAAGGTCTTTAGGATCTCCACTAGGTTTCTTTTTTAGCGGGAGGAGGGTTGCATGTTTCCAGATGTTCGGGAAGACCCCAGAAGCGATGGACGTATTCCAGATCTGTTGTAATGTGGGTGCTACAAAGTCAGCTATGATTCTCCAGAGTTTAGGGGGACATGGATCGTCCGGAGAGCCTGATTTGCAGCAAGTTAGTTCTTGCCTAACCGCCGTCAGGGGTATCATCTGGAATTGGACTAGGGTTTCATATACGACCCCTCTTGGGTGGCTAGATCCGTTTTCACTGTTTTTTCCTCGGGCCCAAAGGACTCATAAACGTGTTTAATTTTTTGGTCAAAAAACTCTGAGATGTTTTCGCACAGAGTGGTTGACGGTGGGACCTCCCTTTCAATACATTTAGGTTTGAAGAAGGATGATCTGTTTGCTCGAATGCTCCGCTTGCTGGATTGAATCCGCATAAAATTGTTTTTTTGCCTTTCTAATCGCCTTCTGGAATTGTTTGGATGCTTCCTTATATCTAGTTTTTTCTACGGGCCCATAATTAACCCTCCACAGTCTCTCTAGCCTCTTACAGGCTGCTTTCTCTACTCTGAGGTCCTGAGAGAACCAGGGAGCGGAGGGGGAGTCCCGTTTAGATATTGCGCGAGAGGCTGGTGCAATGGAAGATACCATATTCCCGACCCAGTCATTAAGTAGCTGTGCGTCCATATTAGCATTTGAGGTGAGAGAGGGGATATTCTGAGCCAAAGCAGGGCCCATAATATCAGGGACAAGGTTTTTCCATTGTCTCTTCATGAAAGAGCATTTGCTTGGAGCAGGACTAACCGTAGCTATATTTAATTTGAATGGGATCAGTGAGTGATCTGACCAGACTAACGGTATAGGTGCCTCCGCCTTAGCATCACTAATATTGGAGAAAATTAGGTCAAGCGTGTGACCTGCTCTGTGTGTGGGGCCAACATTAATCAGTCTCAGCTTGGCTGTATTTAGTGTGGATCTCAGCAACTCTGCAAGAGCGCAGTCCGCTGTGTCCATGTGAATGTTAAAATCCCCGACCACGATGAATTGAGGGTGGAGGAGGGAGCTCTGAACAATTGTCTCCATCAGAGTTGACAGATTGGGAACCTCACCGCCAGGTGGGCGGTAGATCACTAGTCCCGCTAAAGACAGCTGAGGGCTTACCTGAAAGCAAAAGTGAAGCCCCTCGATTCCCTGAATCGTGGTAGGGGCCGAGGATGTTAGTGTAAGCAGTAGAAATCGGAAAAGCGACCCCTTCTAGTCAAATCCGGGGTTTTTTATACCCTATTTCTCTAACTTAATCTATCTAAAAAGTAGCTATCGTCTCTTAGTCAGAATTTCATTGGACAATTTCGGGGTGGGTGAACATCTTCTCATCATTACAACATCATTTTCTCGATGGTTCAGCAGAAAAATAAAGGGTCTTTGTTTTAGGACAGTCCATAGCGTAACTATTTCTTGTATTAGATACATCGACACCCTTTCCCATGATCACAACGTCCAAGAGTCCATGTGTGGCACCCATCCTAGGTTCCGGGCTAAGGCAGCCTTGAACCTCCTCGAGCACAGGCAGTTCACTCTGACTTGCAGGTTTTGGCGCGCCTGCGCAGTTCAGCTCTTGCTCACTGTTTAGCCAAGCGTCCATTTTTATTTTAGGCCTCAGAAACCACTCTTTGGAACTATCGTAGAAACAAACACAGATTCATGTTAATTATTGAATTTAAACCCATTCTGTTTACCTCCCACCTTACTAATGTTTCCCACATAGTTGTTACCTAGCAAATAAGCCACATAAACGCATTTTATACTTACATTTTCGACCTCTCCGCCACACAAAGACAATAAGCACATTTAAATTGCATTTTGTTTATATATTTAAGCTATGCATGAATTCACAACACAATAACAATACATATTAGCTAGTTTTTATTGCAACATGCAAGCAAAGTTAGTTTTCCCGTGTATAATAATAAAATAATGTATGCATCTTACTCTACGGTTGGTTAATTTTCACAATACATGCAATTAGTAAATATTAACGTTATGGGACATTAACTTCAAGAGGGGTACACAAAATTTTGTGTTTGCCACCTCGCTCCATCAATTCCCTCATCTGGTGATTATATCACCAAATAACCCTCAAAATTTTGGAAAATTTAGCAGAACATGTTTCAATTTCCTTTTGTTAATGTCATCTATACTTTTGTCTCCTTTTCTTTTGAATTTTTGAAAAACTTTTCTTTTATTTCTTCCATTTCTATCTCATTCTTTTCTCTCGTTCTTGCTAGTCGGTCTTCATTCCTTTTCTTTATCAAGTTTCTGAAATCTCTTCTACCTCTGTACTTACAGCATAACCTTATCATAAGGATTACTATCACTAAGACTGTTATCGGTATTAGTATTTTACCTATAATTGAACTACCTATTTCTTGAAACCAATGCTTAATTGCTGAGAAACTTTTTCCCAGTCTTTCAAGGACACCTTCAACCTCCAGTGGTTCAATTTCTTTATGCAAATCTGTAATATTTATAGTATACTTTTCAATATTCTGACTTTTATCTGGAATGTAAGTACAACAATGTTGAACTTTCAAAATTCCACAGACTCCTCCCTCTTTTGCTAAAATTATATCACGGGCAAGTCTGTTTTGCATAACCATAGCTCTCATAGCAACCATTTCAGTATCTACCATCAGGAATCCTCCTGCTGTATCTGTTGATAATTTATCAACTATTGTGGACAATTTTCTGATTCTATTTGCATTAAACGAAATTCCCACTGCTGGTATCAGTGCTCCAAATACATCACCTATTATTTCTAACACACTGTCTCTTCTTTTTCGACTTAGAACTTTACCTATCTCATGCTTTCCATTAGTACTTCTATCTACATGGAACATTTTAGGAAAGACCAAACCCACATAACATGTCCCATACCAGTGGTCTGGCAGTCTATAATAAGCTCTATTCCCACATATGAAATAAATTTCAGGAAAAACAGGATCATTTCCTCCTTTAAATCCCCAACGCCCTATAATTCTATGACTCGCACCCACAAAATAATTGTCATACATTGAGTTGTCTCTTCTAATACAACATTTTCCCAACATTGGTGCATCTATATTGATTGCTACATTTACATTCTTGTCCTCAATGTTCTCATCATTAAATGTGTAATATTTAGACTTTGCATGTTTCATTTTCTCATTTCGTTTGTAAGCAATTCTTCTTTCCTCAACCATATTTAAGAATGCCTTTTTTTAACTCTCATTTTACATGTCAAATTATTATTAAATGCAAACTCGTGCGTTAACTCATCTACTTCTAGAAAATATTCTCCCATTACCTCTGCATGTTTTCTTTTATTTAATGTATTGTCAATCTTTAAATTCGCAAATATCTCATCTACATTAGAATAATGATACTCCAGTTTCCCAGTCTTATAAAGTAAACTTGCAATTACACTACAAGTTACTCCATATGTAAGAGGAAGGTGGTGATAGGTCACCCCTTCTGACACTGATGCTGGCAATTTTACACAAACATAACAGTCATCAACATTCATTGTTTTAATGTACTCAAGCAATAACTTTGAAAAAGTATTCTTGGTGTAATCGCTAATAGACATATCTTGATGCAACTCTGGCTTGTACACATGAGTCTCATGTACTTTTTCTTTCTCAATTGGCTTATTTGAACTCACATTTGGTTTTAATCTTGTTAAGTTAGTTTGAAAAGGAATCACAATAGCTAAAATTACCCACAATATCATCAACAACCCCATACATATTGTAAAACATCTACACCATTTTCTAAAAATAGAACATTTCGTTCTATGATTGTTCATTGCCATCTTCCCTAACACCGTTTCTTCGACCTTATGTCACCTATAAATTTCACACCACTGAGCACTCTAACAAGTTTTCTTCGACCTTATGTCCATTTCTATTCTAAATTATACTATAATTAGATTCTCTAACAAGTTTTCATCGACCTTTTGTCAAGTCCGACCTCTTCTATATTTACAAAATCTGTCTCACAGGACTTCAGACTTTTATTTAAATATCATATTCTTTGAGCACCTAACTTTCCATTTTCTAAGTTGACTTCTTTACTCACTTTTCCCAATTGGCTTTGGGTTGTACAAGTTTTCTTGACTACTATTAACTTCAACAATTGGTGGCAGGACGATATATGTCCACTCAGGTGATTTGTACCTCTGATTTTGACGTCTTACTCTTTTAGGCCCCTGAATAGTCTCTATTTTCTTTCCCAATGTCTCTTTCTGGCTGGAGAACTCATTTACTTGGTCTTCTTGCTCTTTTGTTTCATTCACTATTTTGAATCTTAATCCTCCAGCTCCTTTAGGCCAATTGTCTCCTTTGCAGACTTTCTTAGTCTTTGGCTCTATTGTATTATGCTCCACTCTCCAAGCTCTTTTTCTTGTGCTTTTTCTTAATGGAGTTTTATCTGCACTGTCATCAGTTTCACTTTCAGTGTCTTCTACTGTATCATTGATTATGATCTTCACAATGTCTTTGTCTTCATCAGTTTCAGTTCTCTCTACTGTTACTCTGTTGGGAACACCTTCATAACTGGTACTTGGAATCTCGTCCTTGTCGTGAGTTACTTCCTTTTCTCCAGTTTCAGGATTTCCGTTCCTGCTTTCAGAGTCTTCAGATTGTTTTACAGTTTTCTCCTTTTCAACAACTTTTTCCTCACTTTCTTTTGCGTGTTTACTGGTGCTTGTCTTTACTGATTCTCGACCTTCAAGTTGATCTTCTGAATCTGGTACTTCAACAATCTCCCTTTCATCTTCACCTTCAGACGCAGAACTGGCTTCTGATACTTCCAGATGTCGACGTTCCTGTCGATCTTCAATATCTGGATCCTTCTCTGGTTCACCTTCACAATCAGAGTCAGTTGTACTTTCACCGTCGTATGGGTATTCAGGTTCCGGCACACGGATGGTGTGACTAGCATGAACCCACCTTTTCAGTCCAGCACACTTAACTGCAGTAGTACTGACCAAGATAACTTGACGTGGTCTTTGCCACCTTGGTACCAAACAATTCCTTCTACGATGGACTTTCACTCGTACCCAGTCTCCAGGGACTAGATCATGAGCTGGAATTTTCTCTTTGGTATTTGATTCAGTTCCCACTTGGTGGAGCACAGAAGTTACTACATCAGATAGATTCTTGCAGTAATCCAGTATGATGTCATCATTTATTGTCAACAACGTATTAACTCGTACATAGGCCTGTCTCATCACCCTTCCCATCAAGATTTCGTGTGGACTTAATCCAGTTTTTCTGTCAGGTATGCTTCGTAATGTCATTAACACAAGTGGCAAAGCATCTGGCCACTTCATTCCTGTTGCCAAACACATTTTTGCAATTCTGTTTTTAATTGTTCCATTCACCTGTTCAACTACTCCTGAAGCCTCAGGTCTATATGCACAATGTAGCTTCTGGCGAATGTCCAGAGCTTCACAAATCATCTGCATCATCTCATTTTGGAAATGCGGGCCTCTGTCCGATTCAAACCCGAAACGTGGTATTATCTCACGCAAGAACAGTTTAGCAACAGTTAATCCATCATTCCTTCTTGTGGGGAAAGCTTCTACCCATCGAGAGAACAAATAGATTATCACAAGAACATATCTGAGTCTGTTGCATGGAGGTAATTCAACAAAATCCATCTGAACTCTTGTGAATGGGCCACCCTCCCGTCCTATGGTTCCCAAACTTACAATAGTTTTTCTGTTTGGATTAAATTGCTGGCAGACTAAGCATCTTTGACACAAACTTTCAGCAATCATCCTGAATTTAGGATTATACCAAGTCTGTCTAAAGAGACGAATCATAGCGTCTCTGCCAATGTGTGCTTGACCATGGTACATTCGGGCCATATCTGAAATCATGCTATCGGGCATTACTGGTATTTCATCTTTGTAAACCCAAATTTTATCTTCTTCCCTTTGTCTGCAACCTGATTTTAACCAATTATCTTTTCCTTCTGTTTCTGCCTCTTCCTGCATCTGCTTCACTTCCTGCCAAGTCTCAACTACTGTGGTTAGCATTAAAGGACTTGGAACATGTTCTTCAGTTTTTTCTCGATTGATTGAAATTTGATTCTTTGCGCAATGCTTTGCAATTGCATCAGCGTAACTGTTTCCTCTTGTGATATAATCTTTGCCTTTCTTGTGAGCGAAACATTTTACCACAGCCAATTTTTCAGGCAACTGGATCACACCAATCAATGTCTTCACAAACTCTGCATTCCGAATGGGTGTTCCTGCAGAGGTCAAATAACCTCTTTGGGACCAGAGCTGTCCATAATCATGAACAACTCCATAACCATATTGACTATCAGTCACTATGGTTTCTTTCACCTCTTTTCCTAACTCACATACTCGTATCAAAGCAATCAACTCTGCTATTTGAGCAGAATGAATTCCTTTCAGACAAGATGCTTCCAACACTTCTGCCACTGTACAAACAGCATATGCAGCACTTAGAACACCACTCTATGTTCTCAAGCATGATCCATCCACAAACATTAGAAAATCTGATTCGAGCAATGGTTCATCTTTAATGTCTGGACGAGGCTTTGTACAATATTCCAGAACATCCAAACACTTGTGATCAAGCTCACCTTTCACTTCTGCTTCAACTGTATCAGGTAAAAGTGTCGATGGGTTGACATTTACACATCTTGCAATTGGCACATTCTCAGCTCCCAAAATTATTTTCTCATAACGTGTCATTCTGCTGTTAGTCATGTACTGAGTCTTTGCTCTTGTGAGAAGAATCTCGACTGAATGAAGTACATAGACTCTCACAGGAAATCCCATCACAATTCCTTCACTTTGCTCCAAACCTACACTGGTTGCTGCTACTGCTTTCAGACAACCTGGCAAAGCCTTTGCAACAGGGTCCAAAACAGCTGAGTAATACGCAATTGGTTTTCTCATTCTTCCATGCCTTTGAATTAATACTGACAGAGCACATCCTTCTCGCTCACTGCAGTACAGCTCAAATTCTTTTTCGTAATCAGGCATTCCCAAAGCTGGTGCTTCACATAATTTCGTTTTTAGCTGTTCAAATGCTTCCATCTCTGTTTTGGTCAAAACAACAGGGTCTCTGATGTCTGCCTTTGTCAGTCTCTGCAATGGTTTTGCAATCAATGAAAATCCACTTATCCACTGTCTGCAATAACCCACCATTCCTAAGAACATTCTTATCTGTTTTTGAGTCTTGGGGGGCTGCATTCCTTGTACCATTTTAATTCTCTCAATTGTGACCTGTCTGATTCCTCTAGCAATCTTGTGACCTAAATACTGTACTTCTTTCTGGCAAAACTGCAATTTTGATGGACACACTTTCTGTCCCTCCTCAGCCAAATGATTCAATAATGCTACTGTATCAATTATACAGGCATCCTTTGTTTTTGATGCAACCAAAAATCATGAATGTACTCTACTAACACAGATTATCCAGACATGCTCAAATTTTCTAATGATTTCTTTAGCAGCTGATTAAAAATCGATGGACTCTCAGTGTACCCTTGTGGAATTCTACACCATGCTAGGATACGATTTTGTAAACGAAACACAAAAATTGGTTGGCTTTCTGGATGCAATGGAACAGTAAAGAACGCATTACATAAATCAATCACTGTGTACCATTCTGCATCATGAGGTATTTGGTACACAATCACTGCTGGATTCGGAACAATTGGACAACATGGGACTACGATTTTATTAACCTTTCTCAGGTCCTGCACAATCCTAAATGTTCCATTTGGCTTTTTCAATCCCATAATTGGTGAATTACAAGGACTACTCTCAATTTCTCTTAGAATTCCTTGCTCAATCATTTTGTCAATCACTGGAGTACTTCCTAGAATTACTTCTGCAGTCATTTTATACTGTGGTATATTCGGATAACTTACACCTTCTTTTATGGACACTCACAGGATCCACTCCTTTCATCAAACCTATATCTTTTCCAGTGAAATCCCACACACTTTCTTTTACTGCCTCTTTCAGTTCAACTGTGTTGGACCCGGTCCTTTGGGCAGGTTCACCCCGAGACTTTTTGCTTTTTCCTAGCCTGTTTCTGGAACCTGGGTTGGTGATTTTAGGCCTCTGCGCACTTTTTCACTGTGGTACAGTGTAAAGTGCGTGTGCTCTCTGTGTATGTGTGGTGAGTGACCTGCCCTCCCATAGGAATGAATGGGGAATATGTATGCCCATGGTAGTTCCTGATGTGTGGGGAGTGCAGGGTCGAGTTTGATATGTGTGAACTCGTGAGAATGAATGCTGCGTAATGGTGTATGCAGCATGGTTGTGTCTAGTCTAGAAGCGCCACTTTTAGAAGTTGGCATATTTGTGTAGTGAGTCTGCTGGCATGTGATTGGCTGGTAAGCCTGGCCCAGGAGTGCCTGGGCCTGCTTGTGGATTGACTGTCTGGTCTGAGGGTGAGAGGCGCTGCAGAGCCCCCGGAGTGAGGGGGTCGGAGTCAGCCCGTAGATGAAAGGGCACATCTGCTGCCAGGGAAGCGGGAGGAGATAGCGTCTGATGGTGCAGGGCTGTGTCTGCCTGGCCACCCTGCTGGCTCCCCCTCCTGATGGCCCACTGTCACCTCTGACCTGAGGCTGACAGGAGAGGGAAACCAGAAACACCCAGGGCTCAGGGCCCGCTTACACAAAGACTTCAAAGGACTTCAAAGACTTTTCTGTGTATAAGAAGGGGCTGTGTCCCCTTCCAAAATGTTATTGTTGCTGACTTGAATCTACCAGGGGCGGGCGCTGCCCAGCCCCTGGATGCCTGGATTCCTGGACTCCTGGGGGACCCCTCGGCCCTACCTGGGCTGATGGGGGGACTTGGCTTTGCCCCCTGGGAAGCTCTGGGACCGTTGCAGCATGGAGAAGCTGCATTGTCCTGTGAAGAGCGCTGGAGTGGTATTTCCAGCGCCTGGAGGCGCTGTGCTTCCCCCTGAGCGCCGGGAAGCGCTCTGCCTGTTGTTCTAGTGCTAGGAGCGCTGTGGATTGTGCTCTAGCGCTACAGAGCGCTTTAATTTTGGTTCTAGCGCTGGAAGCGCTTGACTTGCTATTTTTAGCGCATGGAGCGCTTTAAATCTCCTTTGGTGCCTGGGAGCGCTCTAGCTGTGTTCTAAGCGCTTTGGAGCGCTTTGTTCCCCCCAGCGCGTGAGAGCGCTGTTTATTTGTTGACCTTAAAAGAAATCAGCCCCCGCCTGCCTGCCTAAGGAGAAGGGCCGCTGCGCTGCCCGCAGCGACTCAGGAGCGGTTGGCCGGCCGGCCAATCCCAGCACGGCCGGCCGGAAGTGCCCGCCCCCGCAGCCCGGGAGAAGGAAAGGAGAAGGCGCGGGAGATGGCGGCCGTTCGCGGGGCTCCTCTCGGCTGAGGGAGCCCCGAGAAGACGAGGCGGCGAGGAAGAAACGTGGCGGCCGGTTAACAGGGCTCCCGTGTGCCGAGGGAGCCCTGCAGAGAGAGAAGTCCAGCGCGGGAGTAGCGAGGCTCCCACGTGGCCGGGAGAGCCCCGTTTCACCCCCGAGAGAAGAGACTGCCTCCGGGAGCCTTGCTGGCTCCACCCTGAGTCCTGGTCCTGAGACGGGGGACCGGGCAAAGCGAGGAGAGTCTGTGAGGAGCAGGAGCTCCTCAGATGCCGACGAGCCCGCCCTCGCGGCACCGAAGACCGGCGAGAGCAAAGGGAGCAACCCTGTGAGTGAGGGCTGGGGCAGGGCTCCGTGTCAGTGTAGGGCGGCCCCAGATGGCAGCGGGCCGCCCCAACGTGCCTAGACAGCTTTTTGGGCCCTTGTGTGGCCCCATGGGGGCATGGCGCATTCCTAGAGCCCACGCTGCTCCTACCACGTGGGGATGGTTGTTTCGAGCGCCAGTGCGCCCCGTGGGGCCCTATGTATTTTTGAGCCCATGCTGGCTCCCCCTCTGGCTGTGGTTGTTGGAGAGCCCTGAGAAGGCTCGGGGGCCATTCGTTTTAGGTAGAGGGGGCACCATTGTTTTCAAGAGCCTGTGTGGCTCCAACGTTGGGCACGTGTAATGCCAGAGCCTGTGTGGCTCCAACGTGGACCTAGGTGTTTGTAGAGCCTGTGTTGCTCCAGCGTGGCGCAGTGGGCGCCTGAGGGCCAGTGAGGGCCCCGGCGCAGTTTTTCTCCAGCTGCCCAGCAATTAGTGGGCAGCTGCACCGTTTAGGCGCAAGATGGAGAGTGAGTCCCTGAGAGGGATAGAGATGGCACAGAGGTGCCCGGCCAGTCACAGCTGCGCAGCACTTAGTGCCAGCTGCAGCGTTTAGGCCCTCGTGAGTGTTCCCAGGTGCCCAGCAAGTAGTGGGCACCTGCATCGTTTAGGCCCCTGACATTGAGACTCAGGGCGTACTAGCCCCAACAAGGCCAGTTGGCCTAGGAACTGCCACAGGTGGTGGCTTATGTAGGTTTTGCGCAATTGTATGGTTATTGCACTTCTGAATGTATTTCCTTGCATCACGTGTTATTCCTGCACCTCTGAATGTTTTAGACATCATGTGGCTTTTGCGCTACTGTAGTATTCTGGTACCTCTGAATGTATTTGTATTGCATCATGTGCTTTATTCTTAACACCGCTGAATGTGTAGGTTTATACATTATGTGTTTTTCTTTACTACTCGTCTGAATGTATATTTATGCATCATGGGTAATGTGTTCTTGCTTAGACCCCCAAATGCTGTGTGATACTTAGGTGGGTGTTCTTTTTAGTACAGGTGGTCCTAGTGAGTTCCTGGTCCCCGGCGTGACATTCTCCTAAGGTGTTTAGGGTTGCGTAGGAGGTACTTACCTGTTCCCAGTAGTTACTGGATGTGATCTATAACTGTTACTTTGTGTTACAGTGATTTTATACACTTTTATTCTAAGTTCTATAAGTACTATTTCTATTTCTAAAAGTGCTGATTATGACAGTGGCCCATGTGGCCCTGTCTTGTAAATAATCCCTTGTGAATATTGCCGTGCCACACATGTGTAATTTCTATCTGATGTGATTTTTACAATACAAAAGTTATTTTAATATAACCTTGTGTGGAGTTCCTTTTGTGGTGTGCCTAGTATGTTGTTGCTGTTGTGCACTGGCGCGAATGCTTTACACATCGCCTCCGAGTTTAGCCTAGACTGCTCGTGCCAAGCTACCTAGAGGGTGAGCAGGGTTTATCTTGGCGTGTGACTTCCTTGCCCTGACTAGAATGGTGGTTTCTGCCTGGCTTTGGCGTCAGCCTTAGCCTACCAGAAATAGCCGGTTCTAACATTGTTGGACAGCGGTGCGGATTTGGACTTGTGTTTGCGCAGTGCCACAGCGACAGCTGGCTACATTACAAAAACTCTGCGTTTTTCAGATAGTCACATATTTGGGATTATTGTTTTTGATTTTGTTTTTCCTCAAGAGTGTCATTTTCAGACGGTGTTCCTGCGCTTTATGTTTAGTGACAGATGAGAGAAAATGACAGGGCGGGACGCCAGTAGAGAGGGGAGGTTCCCATAGATTAGGAATCCCTTGCTGGGTCCAGTGTCCAATTCCTGTTCCTGCCCCTGTGTGGGTAGATGGAAGAGAGGGAGTGTGGAGGAGAAATTGCTTGCTCAGGACGGTGGTTATTCCCTGAGTGTAGTGTGTGTGTCTGGATTCCCCAGTATGGTAGGATCCAGTGGTGGCAGCTTAAATAGGTCCAGTGCGTGAATTCCCATTCCCAGTTCCCAGAGTATGGTGCCTGGTGCTCAGTAAGAGGGTGACGGGTTGAGAGTCAGAGGCAGTGAGGAACTGTCTCACCAGTCTGGAGGGGGAGTGGGTGGATGAGTGGTGTCTTGAACTGGAGGAGTTGGTGTGAGTTTTTTTAAGGAGCTTGCACGTGAGGTGTACCTCTGGTGGTGTGCAGGAGGTCCTGCAGAGGCATTGGACAAGAAGGTGGATGTCTGGCGGTGTGCTGGATGTCTTGCAGAGACATTAGGGAGTGATTCTAAAAGTAGTGGCTTGTGTATCTGATGATCCTGTGTAGGTGAAGAGGTTCATGTGTAGCCCAGCTAGGTCCCATTAGGATAGTAGGGGTGTAGGGGCTCACGTCCTGTCTCACTGGAGGTGGAGTGAGTGTGGGACGGTGTGTCCCACGTTGGCCCGAAACCCTGTCTCAGGGCCTGGAGGGCTCCCTAAGGGAGCACCAGGTCAGGGGCCTAGGCTGTACTTACAAGTCATTTGAGGAGGAGCTTCCTGTGTCTAGAGGACGGGGAGTGTCTGTAATCAGAACTCCTGCGGTCCTAGTGTTGGGCAGTACCGCTCCTAAGTGGAAAGTGCAAAAGTCCTGGTTCGCTGGGCATTTGACCGTCTAGAGTGCTTGACCATTTTTTTGGGGCCTCTGGAGGTTGTTCCCCGAGGAGGGGGGAGGCCAGGTTCAGGTTCAGCCTGACCTGGAGGGAAGGGCATCTGTAATCAGTGCCCTGACCTGGTGTTGGCTTCCAGGGGTACCGCTCCAAGGTGGGAGGGTGCAGAACTCTGGAGGGGGGTGCAGAGGGACGGTGTCCTTACTTCTGACCCCGGTGGGAAGAAAGTGTGTTGCTGATACGCCGCTGGCGTGTGCTCTGTCTAGCCTGGAACATACTGAGAATCACCCTGTGATAGGGAGTACTGGAGGAGAGTGTGTCGCTGATACGCCGCTGGCGTGTGCTCTATCTAGCCTGAGACATACTGGGCCTGTAATCACGGAACTGGAAGGGGGTGCAGAAGGACGGTGTACTTCTGACCCCGGTGCAACCTGAGGGTTTAGATCCTAGGTTGGGAGATTAGGAATCTTCTAGGTCAAGAGGAATCTCTACCAAATTGGATCAGCTGAAGAGACTGAGGGGCCTGCCCTTGCTGTGTGTTCTGGGGCCCACCTGCAGTTGTTGTTTCCCCTAAGGTAGAGGAAAGGGGACTTTGCTGTGTGCTGTGCCCCCCACCTGCTTGAAGAGGGACTGTGCTGTGTGCTTTGTACCTCAGAAGTGGAATAGTTTCCAGGTGGTAGACCAGTGACGGAGTGAGGTCCTGATCTGGTAGGAGAGTTGTGTTCTGGTGAGTGCTTCCCTGTGAGGGTTATTCCTTCACCCTGACTAGAAGCAAGGGTCCCTACTTGGTCTAAGGTACTTACCTCTGCCAACTAGAGACCCCCAGTTCTAACATTGGTGGAGTAGAGGTGGGATGGGGCATTCTTGCCGTGACCTCTGGTCAACCTGAGGGTGTGGTCCCAAGGTTGTTGGATCAGTGGTAGTTGTAGCTACCCTGAGAGAGAGAGTGGAGATTGGCTATTGTGTGCCAGGGGCTACTGCCCCCACTCTGTGGATTGGTTAGGACCTGTGATATTTGGATGGCCTAGGGCCTGGTCCTGGCTGTGGATGACTAGTGTGTACCAGTGGGGTATCCTAGTTGTGCCAGAGAGTTTTTTTTCTGAGGGAAATCTATGTGGGTTCAGAGTGGCGAAAAACTGGAAGGTGTCCCTGCCGTGCAGGCCCGTGTCCATGGTTTTGTCGCCCAAAGCAGTGAAGCCCATCAGTGAAGTGATTGGTCTACCCTGCGTTTTGGCTGGAAGGGGGTTGTGTTGGACCCGGTCCTTTGGGCAGGTTCACGCCGAGACTTTTTGCTTTTTCCTAGCCTGTTTCTGGAACCTGGGTTGGTGATTTTAGGCCGCTGCGCACTTTTTCACTGTGGTACAGTGTAAAGTACGTGTGCTCTCTGTGTATGTGTGGTGAGTGACCTGCCCTCCCATAGGAATGAATGGGGAATATGTATGCCCATGGTAGTTCCTGATGTGTGTGGAGTACAGGGTCGAGTTTGATATGTGTGAACTCGTGAGAATGAATGCTGCGTAATGGTGTATGCAGCATGGTTGTGTCTAGTCTAGAAGCGCCACTTTTAGAAGTTGGCATATTTGTGTAGTGAGTCTGCTGGCACGTGATTGGCTGGTGAGCCTGGCCCAGGAGTGCCTGGGCCTGCTTGTGGATTGACTGTCTGGTCTGAGGGTGAGAGGCGCTGCAGAGCCCCCGGAGGGAGGGGGTCGGAGTCAGCCCGTAGATGAAAGGGCACATCTGCTGCCAGGGAAGCGGGAGGAGATAGCGTCTGATGGTGCAGGGCTGTGTCTGCCTGGCCACCCTGCTGGCTCCCCCTCCTGATGGCCCACTGTCACCTCTGACCTGAGGCTGACAGGAGAGGGAAACCAGAAACACCCAGGGCTCAGGGCCCGCTTACACAAAGACTTCAAAGGACTTCAAAGACTTTTCTGTGTATAAGAAGGGGCTGTGTCCCCTTCCAAAATGTTCTTGTTGCTGACTTGAATCTACCAGGGGCGGGTGCTGCCCAGCCCCTGGATGCCTGGATTCCTGGACTCCTGGGGGACCCCTCTGCCCTACCTGGGCTGATGGGGGGACTTGGCTTTGCCCCCTGGGAAGCTCTGGGACCGTTGCAGCATGGAGAAGCTGCATTGTCCTGTGAAGAGCGCTGGAGTGGTATTTCCAGCGCCTGGAGGCGCTGTGCTTCCCCCTGAGCACCGGGGAGCGCTCTGCCTGCTGTTCTAGCGCTTGGAGCGCTGTGGATTGTGCTCTAGCGCTAAAGAGCGCTTTATTTTTAGTTCTAGCGCTGGAAGCGCTTGACTTGCTATTTTTAGCGCATGGAGCGCTTTAATTCTCCTTTGGCGCCTGGGAGCGCTCTAGCTGTGTTCTAAGCGCTTTGGAGCGCTTTGTTCCCCCCAGCGCGTGAGAGCGCTGTTTAATTGTTGACCCTAAAAGAAATCAGCCCCCGCCTGCCTGCCTAAGGAGAAGGGCCGCTGCGCTGCCCGCAGCGACCCGGGAGCGGTTGGCCGGCCGGCCAATCCCAGCGCGGCCGGCCGGAAGTGCCCGCCCCCGCAGCCCGGGAGAAGGAAAGGAGAAGGCGCAGGAGATGGCGGCCGTTCGCGGGGCTCCTCTCGGCTGAGGGAGCCCCGAGAAGACGAGGCGGCGAGGAAGAAACGTGGCGGCCGGTTAACAGGGCTCCCGTGTGCCGAGGGAGCCCTGCAGAGAGAGAAGTCCGGCGCGGGAGTAGCGAGGCTCCCACGTGGCCGGGAGAGCCCCGCCTTCACCCTCGAGAGAAGAGACTGCCTCCGGGAGCCTTGCTGGCTCCACCCTGAGTCCCGGTCCCGAGACGGGGGACCGGGCAAAGCTAGGAGAGTCTGCGAGGAGCAGAAGCTCCTCAGATGCCGACGAGCCCGCCCCCGCCGCACCGAAGACCGGCGAGAGCAAAGGGAGCAGCCCGGTGAGTGAGGGCTGGGGCAGGGCGCCGTGTCAGTGTCGGGCGGCCCCAGATGGCAGCGGGCCGCCCCAACGTGCCTAGACAGCTTTTTGGGCCCTTGTGTGGCCCCATGGGGGCATGGCGCATTCCTAGAGCCCACGCTGCTCCTACCACGTGGGGATGGTTGTTTTGAGCGCCAGTGCGCCCCGTGGGGCCCTATGTATTTTTGAGCCCGTGCTGGCTCCCCCTCTGGCTGTGGTTGTTGGAGAGCCCTGAAAAGGCTCGGGGGCCATTCGTTTTAGGTAGAGGGGGCACCATTGTTTTCAAGAGCCTGTGTGGCTCCAACGTTGGGCAGGTGTAATGCCAGAGCCTGTGTGGCTTCAACGTGGACCTAGGTGTTTGTAGAGCCTGTGTGGCTCCAGCGTGGCGCAGTGGGCGCCTGAGGGCCAGTGAGGGCCCCGGCGCAGTTTTTCTCCAGCTGCCCAGCAATTAGTGGGCAGCTGCACCGTTTAGGCGCAAGATGGAGAGTGAGTCCCTGAGAGGGATAGAGATGGCACAGAGGTGCCCGGCCAGTCACAGCTGCGCAGCACTTAGTGCCAGCTGCAGCGTTTAGGCCCTTGTGAGTGTTCCCAGGTGCCCAGCAAGTAGTGGGCACCTGCATCGTTTAGGCCCCTGACATTGAGACTCAGGGCGTACTAGCCCCAACAAGGCCAGTTGGCCTAGGGGCTGCCACAGGTGGTGGCTTATGTAGGTTTTGCGCAATTGTATGGTTATTGCACTTCTGAATGTATTTCCTTGCATCACGTGTTATTCCTGCACCTCTGAATGTTTTAGACATCATGTGGCTTTTGCGCTATTGTAGTATTCTGGTACCTCTGAATTGTCTCTTTATCAAAAACAGGAAACAGTTTGTCTTGTTCTGTATTGCATCATTTGCTTTATTCTTAACACCACTGAATGTGTAGGTTTATACATTATGTGTTTTTCTTTACTACTCCTCTGAATGTATATTTATGCATCATGGGTAATGTGTTCTTTCTTAGACCCCTAAATGCTGTGTGATACTTAGGTGGTTTTCCTTTACTACTCCCCTGAATGTGTTTCATACATCATGGGTAATGTGTTCTTGCTTAGACCCCCAAATGCTGTGTGATACTTAGGTGGGTGTTCTTTTTAGTACAGGTGGTCCTAGTGAGGTCCTGGTCCCCGGCGTGACATTCTCCTAATGTGTTTAGGGTTGCGTAGGAGGTACTTACCTGTTCCCAGTAGTTACTGGATGTGATCTATAACTGTTACTTTGTGTTACAGTGATTTTATACACTTTTATTCTAAGTTCTATAAGTACTATTTCTATTTCTAAAAGTGCTGATTATGACAGTGGCCCATGTGGCCCTGTCTTGTAAATAATCCCTTGTGAATATTGCCGTGCCAGTTGGCACCATGTACATGTGTAATTTCTATCTGATGTGATTTTTACAATACAAAAGTTATTTTAATATAACCTTGTGTGGAGTTCCTTTTGTGGTGTGCCTAGTATGTTGTTGCTGTTGTGCACTGGCGCGAATGCTTTACACATCGCCTCCGAGTTTAGCCTAGACTGCTCGTGCCAAGCTACCTAGAGGGTGAGCAGGGGTTATCTTGGCGTGTGACTTCCTTGCCCTGACTAGAATGGTGGTTTCTGCCTGGCTTTGGCGTCAGCCTTAGCCTACCAGAAATAGCCGGTTCTAACAAACAGGAATTGTCTCTTTATCAAAAACAGGAAACAGTTTGTCTTGTTCTGCTTCAATCATGAGCATTGTCAATTTATACAAACTATCTTCGTCTGGAGTCTGCAATTCTATGCCATCTGGTGAACAGTATATGGCACAGTTCATTTTACACAATATATCCCTACCTAGCAAATTAACAGGACTGCTGTCGCACACCACAAACCGATGCATATCTTTGTATGTCCCAATCTCTATTTCAACTGGTTTTGCCAAAGGAGTATTTATTTGTCTGTTAGCTACACCTACAACCTGGATTGTTTCACCCGAGAGAGGAAGATTTTGAATTTCCACTGATCTAACAGTAGAACGGGTAGCACCAGTGTCCACTAGGAAAGTTATTTCCACATCATTCACCTTTCCGCTCACAAATGGACCTGACTGATCTACCTCAAGAGTGGCTCCAAGCACACACTCTTCTTCCTCCCTCAGGCACTGTCAGAAACTTTCATCCGGCTCACTGCCATTCTCTTCTTGCAACCAATATTGAGGACACGCATTTACTCTTTGCGGTCTTTTTACCTGCTCACCACCGCTGAATCCTGTCTCTGCACTGTATCTCTGCTGATTCCCACTGTATGGCAGTGGCGGTTGCGGCACCTGACTTTGCTGATTTGCTATCTGTTGTTGCTGCGGTTGCTGCTGATTTACCTCAAACTGCACCTGCGGATTAAATGATGTATGTTTCCCATTAACTCTAGGCGGACATTTACACTCTCGTTTCCAATACCCTATCTTGCCGCAGTTGAAACATGGCATTTTCTTCTTCAATTCATCAATATTCCCTACCAATTTAGGTTTGCCTTTAAACCCAACTTGATCTCCTGCATTCTTATTCTCCATCTGTGCTACTTGTTGTTCGGCTACTTTTACTTGTGCCCACATGGCTTTCTCTTTCAGCTTCTTTTGTTTTGCATCAATCTCCTCACTGCAATATTTTGCTTTTCTCAATACCTTATCTACTGAACTTGACTGCCAATCCATCATGCTATGCCTAATCATGTCTGAAATTTCTGTTCTTAATCCATATTCAAATCTGTATACAAAGTGGCTCATGTCTTGTTCATTTAATTCCTCATAACCACTATACTGTTTGAAAACCAACAACAACCTTTCATAAAATGAATGCACAGTTTCTTTCGGCTCCTGGGTAGTTCTGTCTATCTTTACCCAATCATTTTCATTTGGAGGTATTTTGTTTTTCAACCACACTATCACTTGTTCCTATTTTCTCATCACATCGGAGCTCCTGTATTCTCATCTCTGGGATATTCTTCCCTTGGCCAATCAACAGATATTTGACATTCTGTCCATAAATCTGTTGGCACCACTATGTCAAACAATCCATCCAAATCAATCCACAGTACCTTTGACACCTTTACAAATCTGTCAACTTGTTGATACCATTCTACTGGCTTTTCTCTTAGTCTGGGGAAATCTTTCGTAAATGACAATATATCTTGTCTGCTCCAAGGAACATGTACATATCCTCCTCCAGGAATCTCTCTCATAGGGAATTCAGTTAACACCTTTCCCTTTTCTCTAATGGGGAAAGCTAAGGTAGACTTATCACTATTTTCTTCTTTCTTCTTTGCCCACTTGACTCTCCATTTGCCTACATCACCCCATTTGTGCAATAACACAATTAAGGGCTAGATGTAGGTAATTCTATTTTACCGACTCATAAATACCGAATTTTACCGATATTTATGAATCGGTAAAATAGAAGGAGGGAGATGTAGGTAAAATCTGTATTTGATTTACCGATTCTGTAAAAATCGGTATTTACCGAATCGGTAAATACCGATTCGGTATTGCCCATTGATTCCTATGGGCCCCGATTCGGTATTTACCGATTCGGTAAATACCGAATCCTGCAAGGGTGCAGGGGGTGTCACTTTGACACCCTCTAGCACCCCAAATACAGGCATGTTAGGCATGTGGCACACATACATGCCCTAAGGGCATGTCTGTGTGTCACATGGCACAGGTGTGCATGCACCGATGTGCATGCACACCTGCATTCGGTATTTTACCACCCAATAGGATTGGGTGGTAAAATACCGACTCTAAAGGGCCTGTGGCACTCTCAGGAGTGTCACCTACATGTGGAATTACCGAATCGGTAAAATTACCGATTCGGTATTTTACAGATTCGGTAAATTTACCGATTCGGTAAATTTACCGAATCTGTAAAATGCTGGCCCCTACATGCCGAATCCTAAATACCGGTCGGTAACGGCCGAATTCGGCCGTTACCGACCGGTATTTCCTCTCCTACATCTGGCCCCAAATCTTTTATCTGAACTTGTCTTCCTGCAGTATTCATATTTTCAATGTCTCTTTCTGCAAAATCTACTCGATAGGTTTTCTGCAATGACTTTATTTTTGAAAAATCTATTCCAAATTCACTTGCCACTTCTTCTAATTGATCATACATTGTCTTAGCTCTCCTTGTTATACTTTTACATAAAAACATGAGCTCATCATCCTGGTAAGTTTTTAATCTGTCAGTCCCAATTGTTCCAATTATTAATTCTTCCCTATCCACTTTTAATTTAGTCACATCCAACACTTATATTTCCTACTCTTTTAATTTTAATAATTTTATCCATTCACTTAACTCCTTTTTCTGATGGTCCCATAGGTGTTTGCGTTAAATCTACTTTATCTGCACTTCTCTCTGGAGTAGCAGAGTCAGATTCTGCTCCTGTCGGGTATCCGCATGACAAATTTTGATTAAATGTTAACTCTGGTGGATTTACACTTATATTCTGCCTTATTTCTGATAAATCATGACCAGTACTCTCTTTTGCTCTCTGTAGACTTTGTTGTAATGGAATGGGTAATCTCTTTTAATTTCTGATCTTCAAATACTGGTATCACAGGTCCTATAGTTACTGGTACAGTTACAGCTTCCATATTCTTAGTAAGGTTTTGAATCACTTCTTGTGCAGGACGCTCATAATCAGACATATTTGGCTGTTCATTACTTCGTCTTTCCGCACTTAGCACAATTCTGTGTGAATCATTACTTTGTACAGGAGTTCCTATAATTCTAGCTTCTCCTATCGGTGTACTTGGGACAGATCTTGTTTCTACTCTTTCAGGAAAATCTCTAAAATGTAATGGTTGTCTTGGCGTTTCATTAACTCTTTCTTCTGCCATCGGGGCATTTGGGGTAGTCCATAAAGAACTTGGTTGATATGGGGGTGGTCTCCTATTTAATATTTCTTCTAAAACAGCATCCTCTGATTCACTTTCACCACAGCTTTGATTTCCCAATTCTATATTCTTTTTCTTTTCTGTACTTTTTCGTCCCTCATATTCTTCAACCAATCTGACGGGATACATGCCATCGCACATACTTCCATCTCTCCATCTTTGCATTCTAGTCTCATGTGTTTCTCCCCACAAATCTCTACCTCTACCTCTCGGTCTAAGATGTCTACTCAACCTCTCACTCTCCATTTGATGCATCTCATCCTCCCACTCAACTAATGCCTCAAATTGAGTTGGTCTGGGTCTCGGTTCAAGTATCATCATTTTGTCTCTCAAATTCCTCAGAATAGCCAAATAAAATGATCCTCCTTCCAGAAAAGCTAACACACCATCATCCTTGGTATAATGTACCCAATTTTCCAACCAAACACACGTAAGGTAACCATATTTCGTCAACATACAGGAAGCAGGCGTTTTTGGTGAAGGAAGTATTTTTCCCTCTCTTGTAACCACCTCCTTGTCTTTTACAAACATGTTTTTCAGCTTTTTAAACCATGAAGATTTCTTCTTGTCATCATCATAATAGTAGTATGACATTTTCGGTAAAATTTCCTGCTTTCAAAAGATCACGTACTATTCTGTTGCTGATTCCGTAACACCAACCTATCACAGCGCGGTTCGCACTAATGCACCAATTAGAACACAATACATCACTATATTGCTTAACCAATAGCCTTTGCTTCTTTCTGTGATGAACCAATCAGCTCCTACTCTGTCTCGGTCAGACGGACCAATCCCAGCGTGACACTTTTGACGTCACCAGCGCTCCAGCTTCTGCAGCGCCGACTGACCCCTCCTTTACAGGGTTTTTTCAAGAAGCCGTATTTACAAGATATTTTACAAAATCAGTTAGTAACTTACACAAAACAATTCCACTAATCTGTTTCGCTAATAAAGTGATAGAATTTTCATTCACACAAGTATTCTTTAACCGGAGTAGACAACGCTTATCTCCACAGAATTTTTAGACTCGCCGATAAAGCAACACAACTGGCCTTACCCTTCTATCAGGCAATAACGATCTCGTTTCTCTAGGAAAGCACATACAGAGAGCTTTTTCACCTCCTTAGGGACAGTCCCAGAGTTTCACTTGAACGCATATTGCAATATCATTTACACACGTTCATACATAAAACCCTATTCATATATACATGAACTCTGTTTACCAGTAGGCAGCGCGTCCATCTAACCCACCACAGAATTCCTCTATTGTTAGCAAAAGAGAGACGCCACTCCCTTTACCCTTCAATCAAGCTCGGGTTAAGACCTATTACTCTCCCAGCAGTAAGTTTTAGTCAGTATGCACGGAATGATCCCTATACTTGAAGGCTGAAATTTCATAGACTGTCCTCACTATACATTTATCCTTTCACACCTAAGGTTCCTAAACAGTGATATACGACGATACCACTGCAGTATTCAGCAATACTCCTTTTTTGAAACAGACTAATTCACTGTGCGACTTTACCTAGCCTCACTTCCTCCGCCTGCAGACAGCGGCCCTGGCTTCACCCAACACTTGGAAGCCTTTCCAGGATACATGTAACGTAATACAAACTCAACAGATGTTAGTCATAATTCTGTACATCAAACTCTAAATAGTACTTTATACATAATCCTAGCTAATTTCCTAAGCACCCACTACTCTGCTACCAAGTTATTACTGCTACAGCGCGGTTCCAGAAATCATTTCTAATCAATACTCACCATTTCCCTGAAACCTTAAAACTCAAAAATCATGCATCAGTGGGGCCCATAACACTGTGCATTTACCCTGTTCACTTACACTTGACTTCAAGGCTTTGGTGAATCGCAATGGAGAAATGCTGTAACATTTGGTGGAGCGTCTAAACCTATTTAACTATTTATTATTTACACCTGCAGATTTAAAACATTTTACCATGGTTTTATTCGAACATTTAATTATTCAGACACACCACCCTAGTGGCAATGGATCTGCTAGAACTAAAATTAGGCGTAGGAAGAATCAAAGACCAGCTTTTACTTCTTCATTTATCTAATTTTTATTCAAAGCAAAACTGCAATTTATGTCTGATATTTATACATTAGTAAATCTTTATTCAGTAAAATCTTAAACTTTATTTCAAAATGATCATTTTATTTAGAGCTCACGAAAATCGCTTTATTTTAGGAAAACAGTTCAAGTTTAGCAAAAGATTGATAGTTCCAAATTCATTCTCCCCTAACATCCCTAACTAACACCCTCATCTTATCCTTCAATCCTGCAAAGCAAACAAGTAAAACGTCGTTAGAATCTTACATCCAGGAATCAGTCAGCAATCGGACAGCATCTCCAGTAGAAATCGGAAAAGCGACCCCTTCTATTCAAATCCAGGGGTTTTTATACCCTATTTCTCTAACTTAATCTATCTAAAAAGTAGCTATCATCTCTTATTCAGAATTTCATTGGACAATTTCGGGGTAGGTGAACATCTTCTCACCATTACAACATCATTTTCTCGATGGTTCATCAGAAAAATAAAGGGTCTTTGTTTTAGGACAGTCCATAGCGTAATTATTTCTTGTATTAGATACATCGACACCCTTTCCCATGATCACAACGTACAAGAGTCCATGTTTGGCACCCATCCTAGGTTCCGGGTTAAGGCAGCCTTGAACCTCCTCGAGCACAGGCAGTTCACTCTGAATTACAGGTTTTGGCGCGTCTGCGCAGTTCAGCTCTTGCTCACTGTTTAGCCAAACGGCCATTTTTATTGTAGGCCTCAGAAACCACTCTTTGGAACTATCGTAGAAACAAACACAGATTCATGTTAATTATTGAATTTAAACCTATTCTGTTTACCTCCCACCTTACTAATGTTTCCCAATTAGTTGTTACCTAGCAAATAAGCCACATAAACGCATTGTATACTTACATTTTCGACCTCTCCGCCACACAAACAAAGACAATAAGCACATTTAAATTGCATTTTGTTTATATATTTAAGCTATGCATTAATTCACAACACAATAACAGTACATATAAGGTAGTTTTTATTGCAACATGCAAGCAAAGTTAGTTTTCCCATGTATAATAACAAAATATTGTATGCATCTCACTCTATGGTTGGTTAATTTTCACAAAACATGCAATTAGTAAATATTAACGTTATGGGACATTAACTTCGAGAGGGGTACACATAATTTTGTGTTTGCCACCTCCCTCCATCAGGGTCACTGCCAAAGAGCAAAGAGAAGTGGCGAAAGAGTAACACCCTTTCTAAGCGGGTGCGCACTAAATAAAACCCAAAGGATTCCAACAGTTGTACAGCTACACACAGTTCTCTGGAAAACTATCCACTAACAAGATATGATACATGGACTAGTCTGCACACAGCAGGCGTCTCTTTAATGTGCTATTCATTAAAACATTCCACGATAATCACAAAGGAAAGAAAGTATTTCTTCACATGGGAAAGAAAGGAGAAGAACATCACGTTTTAAAACATTTTAAGCAACATCCAGCTTACCTAGAAATACAATGTTCATGTGTCACAAAGCAAGATGGCAACCAATATTAATTCATTTTTAACTTCATTCCTTCATTAGGTATAATAAAGCTAAACCTGGATAAACATAATATCTTTTTACAAATATCATCAGCATGTCTATGTGTTAATGCAAACATTTGATATATATATATATATATTCACTGAAAAAACCATAGGTTATAGACCATATATAGTTAGGAATTAGCATTTAAAAAACCTTATTTTACTCACACAAAACCATTGAAATTCCATATATAGTTAGTTGCACTAACTATATATCGCGCACCCGCAATCCACTGCTGATCATGTCACATATTACATCATTCATGACATGGTCAGTGACATCACTGATGACATCACTGATGACATCTCAAATGACATCACTGATGACATCACTGATGACAACATCCAGTGACTGTATGTTTCTGTAAAGTTAAAATATGTCTTACATATTGAAGAATGAGTGGATGTATAAGTGTCTGGATGAAGGATTTAGTAGGTGCGTGACTGACTGTATGAGTGAGTGATTAAATGTGTCTCACTGAATGCATGGGTTAGTGACTAAACTGTCTTAATTTGTGCATCAGTATGTCTGTTGTGATGTAAACTGCTGCATGTGTTGATCATTAGCTATACGAGAGGCTATATGTGTTATTAATTGGTTGCCCAAGTATTTCTATGGGAGATTGAGTTTGTGTGGGGGTGGCTGGAAGGTGTGTGACTCTGTGCATAGATGTGTGAGCAGTTTATTCACTAGGTGTATGAGTTCAAGAGTGCATGTGGAAACAGCTACATGGGCAGTTGACTGTGTGCATGAGTGTATTGATGAGTGAATGGATATCTCAATGCTACATGTCATAGTAAGTACATATGTAAAACACAGTACATGTGAGAGTTGGCATATATAAATAACTGTGCATGAGAGCCACTGAATGAGTGAGTGGTTGTATCGATCATTGTGAACTTGTATCAGGGATTGTATAAGAGAGTAAATATGTGTTAGTATATGTTTCAATAAGTAAGGTGTGTATAACTGTATAGTTGAAGAAATGGAGGTGAGATTGTTTCTTTGCATGACTGACTGGGTGTGTGAGTAACTCCATGGATGAGTGGCAGTGTGTGAGTGTCTGTATACACTGAGTGTATCTAAGGTTATATTAGAGTCTGAAGAGGTTTATCGTATTAGCACAAGAATGATGTCAAATGAGACGTCATCAGTGATGTCATTTGAGATGTCATCAGTGATGTCATCAGTGATGTCACTGACCATGTCATGAATGATGTAATATGTGACATGATCAGCAGTGGATTGCGGGTGCGCGATATATAGTTAGTGCAACTAACTATATATGGAATTTCAATGGTTTTGTGTGAGTAAAATAAGGTTTTTTAAATGCTAATTCCTAACTATATATGGTCTATAACCTATGGTTTTTTCAGTGAATTTTCAAGGTTTTGTAAATGCTAATTCCTAACTATATATGGTCTATAACCTATGGTTTTTTCAGTGAATTTCAATGGTTTTTTAATAGCAAATATCATAAGCTGTCGAATGTCAAGTACGTGGTAAGTAAAAACATTTTCGTGTTTATGCACACTGATCTGCTTTGAATGCTGCCCCCCACCCCTCATTTCTATTAGGAGTACTCTCTCTTTGCAGATAGTGAAGGGTAGTTAACGCAGCCCTTTGCCCCCTTTGTAATCCGTCGTGCCTGCTTCTCTCTCCATTTGATTGATTGTTCTCTTTGGTTCATTCTCTATTTACAAACAAGCACAGAGTCGCAATACTCTGTTTAGTCTTTGCAGATAGCGAAAAACCGTGTAAAAAAACAAAAGGAATCGAGCAAAATCAGTAGGCCACTAATGGGATCTCTTTTTGACCTCGCTAAAATAGAAACATTAGGAACAACCTGTTGAAAATAGCAATGCGTATGTACATAAGCGGCGTTCATTTGTGTTCACAGTACCCCTTGTTGATTGTTTGAATCGAGCATTGAATTGTTCGAAGTTGGTTCTCTTAAGGATCTTCTCTGCCTGCAAACGAGGAAGAATAGGAATATTCTCTCTCCCTTTGCAGATAGTGAAGGGTAGGTAACGCAAGCCTTTAACACGTCGTACCTATTTCATTCCTCATTGATTGATTGATTGTCCGAACATTGACTGTTTGGGAATTAGTTCTTTTTGGAGGTATTCCCTGTTTGCAAATAAACGTAGGAAAATCTTTGCAAGTAGTGAAAGGGTACGTAATGCGGACCTTTCTCCCCCGTTGTAATCTGTCATGCCTATCTACTCCCCACTGATTGATGCACCTGTTTCACCCGGACCATTTACTAGACATACGTCATCTGGCCCGACCAGAGAGCACCCCTAGTGAAAAGGACATATGCAATAATAACGAAGTGATCACTGTATCCTGTTAACAGAAACTTTAGCATGAAACAACCTGGAAAGAAAAGAATAGGAAAACGAAAATCAGTAGGCCACTGATGAACATGAACTTTTATTAAACAACGAACAAAGAAACGATAACATAACATAATGATAAAACCTGTTAATGTCCTAGAAACAAGAAAACGTTAAAATATGCCATTGGTGAGAGACCAGAAAAACAGTAAGAGAAACCAAATCACCCCTCGCTGTCCCACCGCCTGCCACGCCAAAAAAATCGATAGACTAGGGAAAATGCAAGTCAGTAGAACATCCGCCCCCACTCTGGAAACTTCCAAGGTGGAGCAGGGTTCCGGCTACGCCCAGCCGGGAGCAGCCCATATAAGGCAGGTCCTGCTGCCACGCCTCGGCCAGGAGATCCTAACGTAGGGTGTAGCCGGAGGAGAGGCCGAGACCAGCGGGACCCGGCCAGGGGATTGCCTTTACAACGCTGAACAGTTGCAGGGGGGGGGAAATGTCTCCTCGACCCTCCCCTCTCTCTCCCAGTCCGGCCGCGGTGGCCCTTGAGAGTTGCAGGTAGTCCCGCCACATGCTCTTCCGGTCCGGCCACCAACGGTCGGGGGGCCGAGGCCGACGGGATCCGGCTGCAGCCGATAAACCAAGAAACCCGTTCATGGGGCCAGAGCCAGGGGCGTCCGGCCGACATCTACCGGAAGCCCGGCCCGAAGACGAACGGGACACTTCTTCTTTCTTGTATAATTGCTGCAACAACCCTGGGGGGGGATGTCTTGCACATGCCTCCGACCCCCCCCCCCTCGTCCTCATCGCCTGGTCCGGCCATAACAAATATCAAGCGAGACGCCGTGGGGTGCACTGGGAGGAAGAGACGGTGCGAACAGGCCTCTCCCGCCTCCCCAGTGGAGGCTTCCCAGCTGCACCCTCAGCGCTCCAGGCGCCCGGAAAAGAGTTCTTCCACTGTGGCCATGCTGCAACGTCTCGCCCGGCAGGTTGGAGCCCGTCCGCTCATTTGACCCCGCGATCGCCAGTAGCTACCGAACTCTCAAAATGGCGGTCGACCTTGCAAGAGCGGGCCCAGCATAAAGAAATGGCCCGGTCACTGGTTGACTCCACCACCGTAGTCCTCCACGACCTTGAAGATTCTAGAGGAGCCGCGGGAGTCTCCGACCCCCGATGGGGAATGACTGCCATGATCACCCGTGGAGTGACGAAACTGTATTCGCGGGACGTCGGCGCCAGCCTCACTTTGAATTACTAGAATCCTGCAGACCTCACTTCCGGTAAAAGCACAGTGTGACCCGGTAGGAAAAATTGTTGCACCCCCTCCCCTTTTTGACTGATAGTTCAAACCACCGATCCTTTCCTTTGCCCTTTTAACGGAACTTTGGACTGCCTCCCCCTCTTTTACATTTTCTAGAGAAAACAAAACATTAACCACTACATTAGCATAGCAGTTGACACCAGAACTGTTTTCAAATTGAAAACCAACAACATCTTCAACAGAATCCTTTTTGTTTCTGCTGTGACCCTGCTACAGCACAGGCATTGTCCCCAGCAGTAATTCTGCAATGCCGGTAAGAATAGCTGTGGTGCCTACTGGACTCACTCACCCCCGCGGCGCCCCACGCCGTTATGTGCTGGGCGGCAACTTGCTAGACATCACTTTAGTGCCATCTAGATTTCAGCGCGTTCTGCTGCCTTGGAACTATTCGCACAACAGACCGCTACTGACAAGAATATTTCATTATTGGTGCTGTCAATTTCAATAAATCTATTGGATAATTCAAAAGAAATTGCCACGGTCTCTTCGTTGTTTAAATGTTTTTACTGTTTTTGTTTTGTTGTATATATTTATATGTTATTAAAGTTTTATATTCCTACTACTTTGTTGGAGTGCTATATATTTTTAATGTGAGACATAATTGTAAAAACTTTGATGTACAAAGAGTCATTCCTGGAATCTTCCGCTTCAGGCTCGATCCCCTCCCCAATCACAATACAGGATAGTTTTCAGATAGTAGGAACACGTGTGGTGTGACGGATCTCATCGGGTGTGGGCCTTGATCTACTATAACTCCTTTGAAGAGGGGTGATTCTTTACAGCTGAGGCCATAAACTACATCTGCAGGGCTAGCTGATAGCCTGGACAATCGGACACAGAGGAAGAGGAGTGTCAGAGGGTGCGGTAGTGAATAGGGCGAAAGGGAGGTGTCGGGCGGGCACAGAGTGTGATTCTCAGGGAAGAGCAGCGCAGATGGGGGGAGGTTTATTGCCCATGCATAAGACAGAGAGCGGGGGTGACCAGTGCCTGGGGAAGATGCTTGCGAGGGTGAGGAGCCATGCTACGAATCGACAGCGTGCAGAGAGTGGGTCTGGTCAAGACATCTAAAATGGCTGCCGTGCACGACAAAAGTGTGGCATTTCAAAAAAGGCAAGATGGCGCAGACAATGTTTTTCAACACTTCCTCATTTCCTTCGAATCGAACGTTAACAGACGTTGGGGCATATTACCAAAGTTAAGCGATATTTATCGCTAACGATGCTTACCAACGAATTTTTTACCGCTAAGCATCGTCAGAAATTATCAAAGATAAACCTTGCTATTATCAAGGTTTATCACAAATGCGATAATAAACGGCCGCAATGCATGAATATCGCTAAAAACTCAGCGATATTCATACATTACCGAGCTAATGCTCTTAGCCATGTTATCCACCTCCCATTGGATAACATGGCTAAGAACTGCTCAGGGCAGGTGTTACTTTTTGGAGATATTCGCGCTTAGCGCGAATATCTCCAAAAGTTGGTAATAGGAGATAGATATCTTGCATGTTGTAATGCAAGTTATTGTGGTATATGGAACTCATACCATAATCTCTCAGGAAAGCAGAAACTGATCCTTTTGGGACCGCCTAAAAAGGCCTAGGGGGTGAGGAGTACTCTACTTTGCCCCCTTTTCACGTTCCGAACTATTTTATTTTACTCTCTTCTGTAATTACACAAAATAGCACCGATAAGATGCATCGGAGACACACAGTGAGAGAAAGGAGGCCGGAGATGAAGAAGAGATGTCAAATACACATTGGAGATAATATAGTGGCAGAAGGGAAGTAAATATGAGTAAACTTACCATGTAACATAAAAATGTTGCACTCTATACTATAAGTCTCATTTTATACTACAATCACTTCGCTACAACCTCATAAATTAAAAATAAAAATGAATAATGTCTCAAACAATTTTTGATTTCTAAATATAAATTTATTCTTCAGAATTTTCTAAATTTGAAAGAACTAGTAACATGTCCTCATCAGCAATGTCCTCATGAAAAGTCTGCAATAATGATTCTTGTAACTCTATCGTCTCCAAACACTCGATAAATTCGCCATCAAGAGATTGATCAAAAAAATCATTCAAGTCATCTCCTCCTTCTGACAATATTTCATTATTGGTGCTGTCAATTTCAATCAATGTAGTGGAATCATTCAAGTCATCTCCTCGTGACAATATTTCATTATTGGTGCTCTCAATTTCAATCAATGTAGTGGAATCATTCAAGTCATCTCCTCCTTGTGACAATATTTCATTATTGGTGCTGTCCATTTCAATCAATCTAATGGAATCATACAAGTCATCTCCTCCTTGTGACAATATTTCATTATTGCTGCTCTCAATTTCAATCAACGTAGTGGAATCATTCAAGTCATCTCCTTGTGACAATATTTCATTCTTGGTGCTGTCCATTTCAATCAATCTAATGGAATCATACAAGTCATGTCCTCCTTGTGACAATGTTTCATTATTGGTGCTCTCAATTTCAATCAATGTAGTGGACAATTCAAAAGAAATTGCCACGGTCTCTTCATTGTGAGCCATTTTATTTTGAAATTGCTTGCTGTAAATTGCAGAAAAAAATAATCACTTTCATTTATCGTTTTTAGTAATACATAATATAAAACTAACTTTATCAAGTATTTAGTATAACAGAAGGACTGCAAATAAATAACAGAAAACATTTTTCAAATTATCTTCAAGTGTACAACATAGTTCCCCTTACAAATTAACAACTCACCTTTTTAAAAGTAGGAAAAGTGTTAGTACTGTGTAAATCAAACACCAGAAATTCACCACCAAAAATTCCTCACAAATGTACCTCAGACAGTAGTATCACAAAATGGCTGTGGTTTCCTCTCATTTGACATATATACATAACCAATTAACTTTCATCACACACAAATACAAAACCAAAGTAACATTTTAATTGGTTCTAAATTTCAACACTTTCAAATGTGTTTTCCCCATGCAATTTTCCATAGGACATTTACATACGTCTACAGCCTGAATGGCTGAACGGAATTACACCAAACTTGGCAAAATGGTACATCAAACCTAAGAGGTCAGGAAGGATCTACTATGCCCCCTTATGGTCATTTCCCCCTTCGCTTTGGCCTCCTCTTGTCTCTCAATCCTACCGAGAGACAAGATGGCGGCCGCTACGGACTGTTTGGAATGTTGACAGACGCCGGAGAACCAATCAGCTTCGCAAAGCTCCGTAACGCGAAAAGTACGCGAAGCGGAGCGCTGTTACAGATATATATCTTTTTTTGAACGTTAATTTCTCAAAATCCACTGGAGCACATATATTGAGACCTAGCAAAGGCACATCGGGCTACCAGTCCCTAATATTTTACCAAGTTTTGTGCAAATCCATTCAGCCGTTCGATTATTATTATTATTTTTTTTTTTTGCCCCGCGGGGCCCTTTTAAAACCTCCACATCAAACCTAGGGGGTCAGCGAGGATCTACTATTCCCCCTTATGGTCATTTGCCCCTTCGCTTTCGCCTCCTCTTGTCTCTCGATCCTACCGAGAGACAAGATGGCGGCCGCTACGGACTATTTGGAATGTTGACAGACGCCGGAGAACCAATCAGCTTCGCTTCACAAAGCTCCGTTGCGCGAAAAGTCCGCGTCCTGGGCCGCTGCCCAGTCCGCTGTTACAGATATATATCTTTTTTTAAACGTTAATTTCTCAAAATCCACTGCAGCACATATATTGAGACCTACAAAAGGCACATCGGGCTACCAGTCCCTACAATTTTGCCAAGTTTCGTGCAAATCCATTCAGCCGTTCGGGCTAAAAGTGAGGCCAACCGCCCTATGGAAAACTCAATGTTAAAAACGCGTTTTGGGACCCCCCTTTTTTCTCGGCCCCCCCTTGACGAACCCCCCCAAAATTTTCAGGGGCTGCTCAGAAACAAAATGTGCCATTTTCCTGAAAATTTCAGCCAATTCCGTCCACAAACGCCAAAGTTATTAGACATAGAATTTTCAAAAAACCCATAGAGAAAAAATCCTAACTATATATACCTACTGGCGACCGCCAGTAGGTAATATATATATATATACATATATATATATATATATATATATATTCACTAAAAAACATATGTTTCAGGGATGTTATAGTCAGTTGGACGTTTCACTCATACAAAACCAGAGAAATTCTGCTGTTATAGTTAGTTGAGCTAACTATAACTCGCGCCCCCGCAATGCACTGCTGATGCTGTCACATATTACATCATTCATGGCATGGTCAGTGACATCACTGATGACTTCTCAAATGACATCACTGATGACATCATCCAGTGACTATGTATTTCTGTAAAGTATAACTATGTTTTATACATATATAGGCCAAGGTATATTGAAGAATGAGTGGGTGTATGACTGTCTGAATGGATGATTTAGTAGGTGTGTGACTGACTGTATAAGTGAGTGATTAACGTGTCTTACTGAATGCATGGGTTAGTGACTAAACAGTGTGAATATTTTTATCAGTCTGTCTGTTGGTGTGTAAGCGGTTGCCTGGGTTGGTGAGCAGCTACATGAGTGTCTATATGGGTTATTGATTGCTTTTCTGAGTATCTGTATAGGTGCCTGAGTGTCTGTGTGGGTGGGGTGTGTGTGACTCATTGCATGGATATGTTAGTGGGTGATTCACTGGTGTATAGGTTCAAGAGAGTGTCTGTGAGGGGCTGTATGGGTGGGTGAGTGTGTGAATGGGTGTGTTGGTGAGTGAATGGATGTCTCAGTGGTACATGGGTGAATAACTACATATGTGAAAGGCAGTGTAAGCGAGTGTTGGAGTATATAAATGAGTATATGTGAGAGTGAGTGATTAGGAGAGTGGCTGTATGGATTAGTGTGTGCTTGTATCAGTGATTGTAAAAGAGAGTAAGTATGTGTTAGTATCTGTATGAAAAAGTGAGGTGGTGTGTGTATAACTGTATAGGTGAGTAAATTGGAGTGTGAATGATTCTTTGCATGATTGACTAGGTGTGATAAAGACCGAAAGTTTGAAACACGTCTGTTTCTTTTGCTGTAATAAAACTGTGTTACAGAAAACTGCGTTGGTGGGGCTGTTTTCCTGCTGGTTGTGATGGATGACCACAAATCAGGATTACGTTTGAAAAAAATTATATATATATATATATATATCAATAAACACAGGGCAACTTCGGTGCACACTCGGGCATTAGTGGGCTTTGTCATATCCGCAGACGCGTTTCTGGCTTCTGCCTTCATCAGTGCGGATAAGCCATCGATGATTGGCCACAGTCTTTTAAACAGTCCTGCCATTTAATAGGCCCTGGGTGGAATGGTGTTTTTTCTGTTAAATTGGGCTGCCGGAAACGCCGCTAACAGATACTGTCGACCGAGTGAGGTCGTTGCTTATATAAAGTAGGAGTGTCTCTCTAATACGTGGGGCACTCACAGGTGTGGAGCGGTAGGCGAGGGGACACAGGACCACAGGAAATGCAGTTGTCATTTAATTTTAACAATGGATGCGCCATGAACATTGCGATTGGCAAGAAACAACGGGAATGAAGACGCCCCATTGCTGGTCGCTCATTGGCCAAGGATACACCTATTAAATGGCAGGACTGTTTAAAAGACTGTGGCCAATCATAGATGGCTTTTCCGCACTGATGAAGGCAGAAGCCAGAAACGCGTCTGCGGATATGACAAAGCCCACTAATGCCCGAGTGTGCACCGAAGTTGCCCTGTGTTTATTGATCTTTAAAGCTGTTCCACCTCCGCTTTTTGGTTGCACCCGCCGTGAGTTCGGCTGGCCCTGGGTGGAATGGTGTTTTTTCTCGTATATATATATACATATATATACATATTCGGTACGTGGACGTCCCAGCAACCAATGGTTCAGTCAAAGGACAAGGCAAACCCAGTATCTGGTGCGTGTTAATTTATTTTAGACCCAACACCACTCTGCCATGACGCGTTTCGGCCTGGCAAGGCCTTGATCACATGACAACGTCAGGGAAGCGGACTAGCAAATTTAAAGTGCACAGTGCCATTAGTAAACATAGACATAGAGAAAATACTTCATGACATAGTGTCTTAACATCAAATAGTATTGCGTGGCAAATGTTATAATCACATTATCTCGCCATTACTGATTGCACATACTATACACAGTATAAGGTTAAATTGATTATCGTTTGCAATTAAGAATAATGATAAAACACAATGAATGTCACTCTAAGATGTTTTAAAATATAAATATTCATAAATCATTGCAAAGATAAAAGACTTCGCTTCCCTAAAACCATGGTAAAATGTGTATGAAAAATACGGTTAGTCATGATAAAATATCAGCTTATCCAACCAATTTAAAACACATATTTACAGGGAGGCTAAAAACCAAATCCGTCACTAGTTCAACAGTGCCCGGAAGGTTCATTAAGCCCATATATATATATATATTTGTCTGCAACGTCAAACTTTTCTTGATGTATGAAGGGGAAAAACGATTCAGAAAAGGGGGTGGTGATGAACAGAGTGTCTGAATTAAGCAGACCACTCTTACCCAGTCCAAAGATCAGGGCTTGATCCATCACCGTTATTTAGCTCACTGCCCCATCCCAGCTCAGAACCTGGCTATATGCAAATTAGTCTGTCCCTGGCCCAGTGCATCATGGGAACAGGGCAGACCAAACTACCAAGCCAATTCTTCACCAGAAAGGAGACAAGCTTCCGGGGACCGGTTTCTGGCATTTCAGCCGTCGTCGGCCCGGCTTGCTTGAATCCTGATGGAGCAGTGAGCAAGGGACTCATGTCTGAGTATACCCTGCCACACCTATAGTGGCCAAAAACGATTCAGAAAAGGGGGTGGTGATGAACAGAGTGTCTGAATTAAGCAGACCACTCTTACCCAGTCCAAAGATCAGGGCTTGATCCATCACCGTTATTTAGCTCACTGCCCCATCCCAGCTCAGAACCTGGCTATATGCAAATTAGTCTGTCCCTGGCCCAGTGCATCATGGGAACAGGGCAGACCAAACTACCAAGCCAATTCTTCACCAGAAAGGAGACAAGCTTCTGGGGACCGGTTTCTGGCATTTCAGCCGTCGTCGGCTCGGCTTGCTTGAATCCTGATGGAGCAGTGAGCAAGGGACTCATGTCTGAGTATACCCTGCCACACCTATAGTGGCCAAAAACGATTCAGAAAAGGGGGTGGTGATGAACAGAGTGTCTGAATTAAGCAGACCACTCTTACCCAGTCCAAAGATCAGGGCTTGATCCATCACCGTTATTTAGCTCACTGCCCCATCCCAGCTCAGAACCTGGCTATATGCAAATTAGTCTGTCCCTGGCCCAGTGCATCATGGGAACAGGGCAGACCAAATTACCAAGCCAATTCTTCACCAGAAAGGAGACAAGCTTCCGGGGACCGGTTTCTGGCATTTCAGCCGTCGTCGGCCCGGCTTGCTTGAATCCTGATGGAGCAGTGAGCAAGGGACTCATGTCTGAGTATACCCTGCCACACCTATAGTGGCCAAAAACGATTCAGAAAAGGGGGTGGTGATGAACAGAGTGTCTGAATTAAGCAGACCACTCGTACCCAGTCCAAAGATCAGGGCTTGATCCATCACCGTTATTTAGCTCACTGCCCCATCCCAGCTCAGAACCTGGCTATATGCAAATTAGTCTGTCCCTGGCCCAGTGCATCATGGGAACAGGGCAGACCAAACTACCAAGCCAATTCTTCACTGGAAAGGAGACAAGCTTCCGGGGACCGGTTTCTGGCATTTCAGCCGTCGTCGGCCCGGCTTGCTTGAATCCTGATGGAGCAGTGAGCAAGGGACTCATGTCTGAGTATACCCTTCCACACCTATAGTGGCCAAAAACGATTCAGAAAAGGGGGTGGTGATGAACAGAGTGTCTGAATTAAGCAGACCACTCTTACCCAGTCCAAAGATCAGGGCTTGATCCATCACCGTTATTTAGCTCACTGCCCCATCCCAGCTCAGAACCTGGCTATATGCAAATTAGTCTGTCCCTGGCCCAGTGCATCATGGGAACAGGGCAGACCAAACTACCAAGCCAATTCTTCACCAGAAAGGAGACAAGCTTCCGGGGACCGGTTTCTGGCATTTCAGCCGTCGTCGGCCCGGCTTGCTTGAATCCTGATGGAGCAGTGAGCAAGGGACTCATGTCTGAGTATACCCTGCCACACCTATAGTGGCCAAAAACGATTCAGAAAAGGGGGTGGTGATGAACAGAGTGTCTGAATTAAGCAGACCACTCTTACTCTGCTTAATTCAGAGACTCTGTCCATCACCACCCCTTGTTGTAAATAATTTTGTCCACCCAAGGCGTGGAAGGGTATGCTCAGATGTGAGTCCCTTGCTCATTGCACCATCAGGATTCAAGCAAGCCGGGCCGAAGACGCCTGAAATGGCAGAAACCGGTCCCCGGAAGCTTGTTTCCTTCCCAGTGTAAGAATTGGCTTTTGTAGTCTGGTCTGCCCTGTTCCCATGATGCACTGGGCCAGGGACAGACTAATTTGCATACAGCCGGGTTCTGAAACTGGGATGGTGCAATGAGCTAAAAAAACGGTGTTGGATCTAGCCCTGATCTCTTGACTGGGTGAGAGTACTCTGCTTAATTCAGAGACTCTGTCCATCACCACCCCTTGTTGTAAATAATTTTGTCCACCCTAGGCGTGGAAGGGTATGCTCAGATGTGAGTCCCTTGCTCATTGCACCATCAGGATTCAAGCAAGCCGGGCCGAAGACGCCTGAAATGGCAGAAACCGGTCCCCGGAAGCTTGTTTCCTTCTGTTGACCTCAGTTTCCTCGGGATCAGTATGTAGTTAGAAAAGGCCCCCTTCAGATCTATCCAAACCCAGATTGCTATTAAAGCCGTGGGCTAAAGACGGATCAGATGAGGGCTGCAGGAACAAACGGGAAGGAAAGGAAGGGGACAGCAGGGAGGGAGAGCTGTAAGACAAAGAACAAAGATAATGAAATCTGTTCTTATTCAAAGATATATAATCAAGGACGTGCATCTACTAGTTCCCTACCTGATAAATGAATAAAGGCTGCGATACTCAAAAGATACCTCTCGTCTTATGAGAACAGGCCTTGTCTGAATAACTGGGACCTCCCTTCTGTAATACACAATTTGAACCAAGGTATGAAATGTCATGCACCAACACTATCATAGAACAAATGGAAATGAAGAACTGAAACTCCACCTACCCTAAACTCCCTTTGTTCAGGTATTAAGTGGGGGTCTATGAACATGCCTTCTCAACAGCCATGTGGTAAACTAATAAAGGAAAATGGGTTACGTCACCCTAATGATGTAAAGATCAACCAGTACCTTTGTAGTCTGGAGCCACACGAACCAGCCTCCAAAAGGTTGAAGAAATGCAGCCTTGGTTAACTCCACCAAGACCTCTCCTCCTGAAGCAATACTGACGAATTAATCCTCTGCAATAGCCGATGAAAAAAGGCTCGCCAACAGAGGATTAAATAGAATTGGAAAAAACCCTTTCCGCATTAGCCGATGCAATAAGGCTATCCAACGGAATAGGGTTACGATAATAGAAAGCTATAACAATTCCGTTTCCGCAAGAGCCGATGCAAGGAGGCTCGCCAACGGAAACGGAGAGACTACTGTTGCGCTGGACCCTTCAATTCCTGTCCTCCGCATGAGCCGATGGTAAGGCTCGCCAACGGAGGTACAGTGAAAGCAGCGCACAAGATGAACTCTGGAGCGCCTTCCGCATGAGCCGAGGAAAAGGCTCGCCAACGGAAAGCCGAAGAACGCGCACACCGAATCTCGGTCTCTGGCGCTTCCCACCAGGGTAGCAACACTCCAGCAAGTAGAACAGCAAAACGGACGGATCCACACGAAGAACACAAGATCGAAGCAGGTCACAACCCAGCCGGGTCACGAATCAGAATATCCGACACCGGAAACAGGAAGTTAAGGCCCTTTTATTCCCTCCTCCATGCCGCTAAGCATTCTGGACCCTGTAGTTGTTTGCTCTCCGTGTCAGTACAGTGAGGCGCGAGTCAGATCATAACACCTTCCCAGTGTAAGAATTGGCTTTTGTAGTCTGGTCTGCCCTGTTCCCATGATGCACTGGGCCAGGGACAGACTAATTTGCATACAGCCGGGTTCTGAAACTGGGATGGTGCAATGAGCTAAAAAAACGGTGTTGGATCTAGCCCTGATCTCTTGACTGGGTGAGAGTACTCTGCTTAATTCAGAGACTCTGTCCATCACCACCCCTTGTTGTAAATAATTTTGTCCACCCTAGGCGTGGAAGGGTATGCTCAGATGTGAGTCCCTTGCTCATTGCACCATCAGGATTCAAGCAAGCCGGGCCGAAGACGCCTGAAATGGCAGAAACCGGTCCCCGGAAGCTTGTTTCCTTCCCAGTGTAAGAATTGGCTTTTGTAGTCTGGTCTGCCCTGTTCCCATGATGCACTGGGCCAGGGACAGACTAATTTGCATACAGCCGGGTTCTGAAACTGGGATGGTGCAATGAGCTAAAAAAACGGTGTTGGATCTAGCCCTGATCTCTTGACTGGGTGAGAGTACTCTGCTTAATTCAGAGACTCTGTCCATCACCACCCCTTGTTGTAAATAATTTTGTCCACCCTAGGCGTGGAAGGGTATGCTCAGATGTGAGTCCCTTGCTCATTGCACCATCAGGATTCAAGCAAGCCGGGCCGAAGACGCCTGAAATGGCAGAAACCGGTCCCCGGAAGCTTGTTTCCTTCCCAGTGTAAGAATTGGCTTTTGTAGTCTGGTCTGCCCTGTTCCCATGATGCACTGGGCCAGGGACAGACTAATTTGCATACAGCCGGGTTCTGAAACTGGGATGGTGCAATGAGCTAAAAAAACGGTGTTGGATCTAGCCCTGATCTCTTGACTGGGTGAGAGTACTCTGCTTAATTCAGAGACTCTGTCCATCACCACCCCTTGTTGTAAATAATTTTGTCCACCCTAGGCGTGGAAGGGTATGCTCAGATGTGAGTCCCTTGCTCATTGCACCATCAGGATTCAAGCAAGCCGGGCCGAAGACGCCTGAAATGGCAGAAACCGGTCCCCGGAAGCTTGTTTCCTTCCCAGTGTAAGAATTGGCTTTTGTAGTCTGGTCTGCCCTGTTCCCATGATGCACTGGGCCAGGGACAGACTAATTTGCATACAGCCGGGTTCTGAAACTGGGATGGTGCAATGAGCTAAAAAACGGTGTTGGATCTAGCCCTGATCTCTTGACTGGATGGGAGTACTCTGCTTAATTCAGAGACTCTGTCCATCACCACCCCTTGTTGTAAATAATTTTGGCCACCCTAGGCGTGGAAGGGTATGCTCAGATGTGAGTCCCTTGCTCATTGCACCATCAGGATTCAAGCAAGCCGGGCCGAAGACGCCTGAAATGGCAGAAACCGGTCCCCGGAAGCTTGTTTCCTTCCCAGTGTAAGAATTGGCTTTTGTAGTCTGGTCTGCCCTGTTCCCATGATGCACTGGGCCAGGGACAGACTAATTTGCATACAGCCGGGTTCTGAAACTGGGATGGTGCAATGAGCTAAAAAAACGGTGTTGGATCTAGCCCTGATCTCTTGACTGAGTGAGAGTACTCTGCTTAATTCAGAGACTCTGTCCATCACCACCCCTTGTTGTAAATAATTTTGTCCACCCTAGGCGTGGAAGGGTATGCTCAGATGTGAGTCCCTTGCTCATTGCACCATCAGGATTCAAGCAAGCCGGGCCGACGACGCCTGAAATGGCAGAAACCGGTCCCCGGAAGCTTGTTTCCTTCCCAGTGTAAGAATTGGCTTTTGTAGTCTGGTCTGCCCTGTTCCCATGATGCACTGGGCCAGGGACAGACTAATTTGCATACAGCCGGGTTCTGAAACTGGGATGGTGCAATGAGCTAAAAAAACGGTGTTGGATCTAGCCCTGATCTCTTGACTGGGTGAGAGTACTCTGCTTAATTCAGAGACTCTGTCCATCACCACCCCTTGTTGAAGGGGAAAAAGGCACACACGAAGGATCCAAAGCAAAGATGCTTTATTGGTGCTGACCCCCCCCTTTCTTTGACAGACGCGTTTCGCCTTGCGGCTTTCTCAATGTCAAATTGCAAGTGCCACTTTGCATTCATTTTAAAACCACCACTCGTCATAGATGTTAATAGACATAAAAGACAGACTTCTGCATAACATGATACTAAAAATCCATGGCAGCCATCTTGTAGTGTGTTTTAAACAAAATTGGTTTACCAAATTATATAAAGTGCATGTGCAAAAACAAAACAAAATAATGATCATCATGATAATTGCAATACCAATAACAATGAATTCATGTGGTATTTTGTTACAATCATCCAGCGTAGGAAAAACAAACATATATGTGTATATGTATATACCAAAATATATTTGATCATAATACAAAACGTGTATATCAGTATTTTACGAATGCTGTTTCCATAATTGTGCCCTGTATGGTTTCTGTTTATGTTTTCCGTTTTCCAATCTCCTAGCACAAATGCACATTCAATAGGAGAAGAAATTGAGTGGAGAGGGAAAAGATAGAAATTGAGAGAGAGAAGGCAAGAAAAATAGCAGAAAAGTGACTCAGGACATTCATGTCTCATTCAAATTGCCAATACTTTGGGTCAGAATAGTTTCATTCCAAATGTGTCCACAGTTCCTCATCATTAATGAGTCCCACTGGAGTCATACTTTGTAACTCAATGATGTAGCGGGATTCCATTGCCCTTAATTTTCTGACTCTGTCACCACCCCTCTCATGTTTCTCCAGTCTGTCAATACAAAAGAATTGTAGGAGATCCCTGTTGCTCTTGATCCAGCGCTCTGTTTGAAAAACTGTCTCACAAACGCTACCTATCACCTCAATACTCACCATTAATCATGAAACACATATAAAGGCCCATACTACCAATGAGACAATTATTGAGCGTCTGAATCAGGTGGTATGATTAGCTAAACTACTTACATATTATTTACATAATTATATACAACAGCTGTTTATCTATTATTACCATGGTTTTATCATTTATCATTTATTAATCAGACCACCAAGGCGATTGAATCAACTGATGGTACCTAGATCATGAATAAACAAAACCAGCTTGTCATTTCAAATCTATTTTTATTAACTTTATTTTTCAAAAAGAAAAAGCATTTACGTTTAAAATCTTTATTTCATAAGCAATTAAGAAAGCAGCATTTTAATAAGGAAATGAATTAATGAACTGACTTTTTCAAAGCAAGCTCAGAAACATGAAATATTAGCAGAATAACAGTTTCCATTCCCTAAATCTATTTCCCTGTCTATTTCTCACTTCACCTAAGAAAGGAAAAATCATTTAAAGTCTGCTGTCCTTACGTGCGCAAAAAGTTCAACAGCATGTCACGTCATTCAGGAATCAGAAAGAAGAGAGGTTTTTTTTCTGCTCCTAGTGTCAGGTTTTATACTTTTCTTTCTAGCTAAACTTTCTACATTTTACATTCTTTTGAGTAAATCCAAACTTTTCATTGGCTGTCCTGTGTCAGTCCACAATTAGGTCATCTCCGTTTCTTGACCAAATCCAGGCTTCACATAAGCCCTATTGTCTATTCATTTCCACATCTCTCGGCTTCCTCAGGAAAGTTACTTTTCCTCGAGTTTCAAACATTTACTTCCTAGCCTTGGCAGACACTTTAAGTTTCTGTCCTTGAGCCTTTTCTCCGTGAGCACGTTCAATACAGCCAAAGAACTGCTTTTTCAATTAATGATGACTGTGCTGTAAAAATCTTCACAGCTACGCATGTGCAAGGCTTCACTCTGGACAAGCTTTCGCATCTGCAGCTCTGTCAGCCATGTTTTCTGTACCACCTTTAGGCCTCACTTTGGAAACTATTATTAAACAAACACAAGACATCAATTAATTAAAGAATTGAGACCCATTCTGTTACCCACCCCCTTTACTAATTAATCATGTTAATTATGTTACCTAGCAGAAGCACAAATAAGCAGCATTATATTTACTTCTCCTTTGGGAACTGCACGAACTCCTTGAGCTTTTATCACAGAAAGACATAACATAAGCACATAAAATAAGCACATGCCATTAGTTAAACAGCCGCATTTAATACTGACAAAGACAATAGACAAGGTTAGTTTATTATTTTTTCTTTTGCATTTGCAACATAAAGCACATTAGTTTATCCCGCGTGTACTGATGAATGTTTTCTTGAACTAAGGTGATTAGTTATTTCACCACAAGCTTATTAATTCAGTTACTATTATGGGAGATCAACTTCACAAGTTTGAACAAAATTTTGTTCTTCACCTTGCTTCATCACTCTGATGGTGTATTTCAAAATGACGGGCAACAGGGTACGTCGAATCTTTGTTAATGATGGCGCGCATATGTTCAAGAATATGCTTTTTGGTTGGATTTATTGTGCTGCCTATATATCGTTTTTAGGTCGCGCCTGCGATGCAGGGGCGAAAGCCCCTGCTGTCGCAAAGCGATCTATTGTAATCATTTTAGTCCTTTTCCCGTTCAAGGACTAGGCAAAGACAACAGACTGTCACGCGCACGCAGCCGGCCGGAATCGGATCAGGTCACGCGCTCCGATCCCGGCCGGCTGTTCACAACACATGCACACGCAGGCACACACGCAGGCACAGGCAGGCACACAGGCAGGCACACACGCAGGCACAGGCAGGCACACACGCAGGCACACACAGACTCCAAGACACATACACACACGCATACACACACGCACGCATACACACAGACTCCAAGACACATACACACACGCTCACACACATACAGAGCCCCCCGCCGCCCCACGCACACACACATGCCCCCCGCCCTCGCAGCTCAGCAAAGGCCCCCACTCACCGGTACTCGTCTCCAGGCGAGGGCTCGTTGCAGGCGGCGGCGGTCTCTTCCTTCTGTGCGTGCGAGGCTCTCTCGCCTCACGGGAGCCCGCCCGGGCTTCCGGTGTGTCTTCACGTCCTGCCACCGGCCTGCCTGACTTCCGCCCGGGATTGTAAACCTTGTAATATACATGAGGGTGTTCGTTCCCAACGACCGCCGGTGGAAATGATGCTTTAACAGAAGCAAATCTGCATTTATGTGGATACCGACAATCTTCTGAGTTTGTGAGTCTTCTCCTGTTTTTCAGTGTGCCCCACCCAGCAGTAACACTGTTATTATTGCAGCATTCAGAAGTTCAATTCCTAAATGTAAAAGTTACGTTCTCGGAGTTGCTGTTTGCGCACCTGCGTTACACTTCGCTGCATAAAATGCTTTGTGAATCAACGCCGGTACCTCTCTAGTTTGAAAGATCTGCCGACAGGGGTTGATAGTCCTGCATTGGATGGGTGCTTACACGGGCCAGAAGGATTCTGGGAAATGTGCTGAGTGCCTTCGATGAAGGGTGCAAGTTGTCATCCTTCCTGAAATGTTGTTTGGACCGGGCTGCGCAGCACCATTACGATGTTTAGGCAAGGCATCTAAAAAAACACGTGACGTCATCGATGTGCGATGTGTGTTTTATTTTTTCTTACGAAGGGGGTAAACAGAAGTACAAAGCTGTCATAACTTTTAAACTAGAAAGGCCATTTACCACCCGTAAGACTCATGCAATATGATAAGCCAATAGAATATTTGATACACAGAAAGATCTTTAGGGTAAGTGAAATTCGTTTTTGGCTTTCATTATACGAGTTAATTTCTTTTTTGCATATTATCTAGCTGAACCCAAAACAATAGTCACTCACCCGAAAGAAGACTTTTCGACAAATGTGCACTAGATAGAGTGTAGAGGTATTTATGCACTGAAAAACAAATTCATTATAACGCGGAAAATAAATATGATTGGTCTGATGATTCACAGACATGGCGTGTGTTGGTTGGTGTTGCCATGGTGAGAAGCCTTTATGGGATTATCATATGTAAATGCACATTACCATTGCATACACGTATGTCAAAGAGATCAAAGCACCAACATGTCATTTTTCAGAACACAGACCCAGCGTTCTGACAGAATAGCAATAAATATTCACTCTAAATCACCCCAACAGTAGGGCTCCTGAGAAGAAAAAAGGCAGAAGAAAAACTGCCTTCTGCCGGCACATTATCTGCCAGCTCACAGAGCCATGCTTCTTGTATGTGGAGAAGTGTGGCTCAAATGGTTAGAGTCTGAAGATGAGTGCGCTACGTGGGTACGTAAGCGCATCCCTGTATGATAGGCACACTTGTAAATGTTCAGGAAGGCCTGACTCAAATATGGGTTCAATCGAAAATAGTTCAAGAAGATGGGTTCAAAGTTTCATCATCGTTTGTATTTAGTGGATTCACAAAAGTGTACAGTCAAGCGTTACATCACGCTGTGTTCATTATGAATCAACAGTAGTTCAACAAATGCTCCAATGCATTTCGGACTGGAGTAGTCCTTTATCAAGGAGCGCTTTTAAATAATTCGGCTCGGAAATTAAAATATTCGAAGCCTCTCACTTTAACAAGATGTTGCCTAAAGGGCTCTTAAGATGAGCAAAAAAACTGAGGTTACAAATGTGTAGAAATGTCTGGGTGGTATGTATAGGAATGACAGCAGTCTTTGAAGTGCAGACTGCACGCTTATTAACGCATTTAAAGGTGGTGTCTGTCAATCAATGAACAATGGAAAGCCTACTTCCTTCTTTGCTCAAACAACGTCGAACCTTCTTAACTCTGTGTCTAAATAAAGGGAGATTTAAGAACCGAGAAAGACTTTTTCAGGGAACATGAAATGTCTTCAATAACACATCACACTTATTTACCACTGGAGTAAAAAATGGAACTGGCTATTGGCAGGTAAGTTAAAACATCCACAAGTGTGTAAAAAATAATTTCTTCTGCTTTTAAGCTCAAAGCGGTTATTCGTTGCTTAGTTACCAAATGTGCTTTATTTTGGAAAAGACGAAGGTCCTTCCCCGCAAGTCACAGAGGGCAATCTAAAATGTGTAGGTGCAGCAGAATATAAAGTGGACATAAAATGTGTTTCTTGAGAGTTGTCCCTGATATGAGCAATTAAAAGGCGTCTGACATTGATTCAGCTTGCTATAATTTTACAATTATTTCAGTAATGTAATGTTTCATCTAGCTTTACCCTATAAAAACCTCTAAGGTACCCTTTACAAATTGTGCTGATAGTCCTCAGAGAAGAAAAGAGACCGCAGTTCAAAACCCAACCAGCAGAAGAGAGACCGCAATAGAGGCTGCCACTGCAGCCATGCACAACCGTAGGATGGTGCTTGCATTGCTGCAGCTCATTTGTTGCATTCCTCCCAAGGCATGTTATTTACAAAAGTTTAAGCTATTGCCATTATAAATTACAATAACTGTTATTTAAGTATTAATTATTTAAAAAAAATAAAAGCCATTGTTATTTGTAATAGCAATACATCTAAGTCACGTAAATACAAAACATGTTGCATTACAAATGCTATAGGTGTCACATTTGTGAAAGTTATAACTATTGGCATTGTAATTGACAAAGCTATTAATTTCGCTATTTTCAAAACCAACACACAAATAAAAAATGTGTCATTTACAAGACAAATAGCTCAAACTTTCCTAATGCGAGACCTATTGCATTGCAAATGCTTGTATTAAGTTAAAGCCATTTGCTTTGCTAATGGTATTGTACAGCATAGCAAATGGCTTTAACCTAATTAATGGCGAGACCTATTGCATTTTTAATGCTTGTTTACATGGGCAGATCAGACAGTAAATTGTAAAGTCTGAATTACAATTGAGGAACTGTTTGATCGTTCTGAAAGGCCTAGGGTCCCCTGGTCTGCCGTCAAAGGTGGTAATCTTGTTGCTGTATTTACACGCTTTGCAATTCCTACAAGGAAAAAAGCCATAAATTCCCAGTCTGCTTTTTGCTACTGTGGACTGGCTAAAGTGGCTATGAATTGATTGGTCCCCAATAGATGGGCATCTTCTGTAGGTAATTAATGGTCAATCTGGGAGGGGATGTTTGAGGACACTATCTGTTCAGAGGATGTGCCAATTCTTTTTAAAGATTTGGACAATGTTTGCTGATTTTTCGTTGTATTTTGTAATCATGCGGGCAGGAGTTTCAGTAGGGCCAACATTCTTGTTCTTTTTAATCAAAAGGTCCCTTCTTTCAATTTTTTGGACCTTAGTTTCTGCCAGTTCTAAATCTCCCCTTCTGTAGACCCTTTCCCTGAAGCGCTGTAGTGCTTCATCTTTAGCTAAAATGTAGCTTGTTTTGTTGGAACAATTGCGCTTAAGGCGCAATAGTTCCCCATAGGGTATATTTTTTGGAGTGATGGCTTCCTGCATGCAAAACAGCATTCCCTGCCATAGGTTTTCTAAAGAGTCGTGTCAATAGCGTGTTATTCTCAATGTAGACCTGTAAGTCAAGATAATTAACTGCGGTGTTGCTGATTATCTCTGCAAATATTAGATTAAGATTATTACTATTAAGAGCAGCAACATATTCCTCAGCCGAGGAACGAGTACCGCGCCAGATAATAAAAAGGTCGTCTATGTATCGTGACCATAGTATAATCTTATCTAACCACAGGTCGTTTTTGTCCCCCCAGGCTACGTGCTTCTCCCACCAGCCGACGAATAAATTTGCATAGCTGGGGGCGAAGCACGTACCCATCGCTGTCCCCCGTTTTTGCTGGTACAGCTGGCCTGCAAAGGTGAACATGTTATTAAGTAGGCAGTAGGAGATCATGTCCAATAGCATGGCATTATGTTTGATGAATTTAGGGTGCCTTTTGCCTAGGAACCATTTGACAGCACTCAAGCCATCTGAGTGAAAGATGCATGTATATAAGCTGGTAATATCCAGCGTTATCAGTAGCATATCGTCCTCCCAAGTTATTCCTTCAATTTGTCTTAAAAAGTCTTGTGTGTCCTGTACATAGAATGCCAAATCTTTTACTATCGGAGCCAAAAAGGAGTCTATATAAATAGCAGTGTTCTCCAACAAGCTATTAATTGAGGCGACAATAGGTCTTCCGGGAGGATTGGTGTAGTGTTTATGAACTTTTGGAAGATGATAAAACGTGGGCAAAGTTGGCATGTCATAAAAAAGGAAAAGATATTCGTCCTGATTTAACATGCCATCATCTCTCCAGTTGCCCAAAAGCCGATAGTATAGTTCAATGCACTTCACATATTCTCTCCGATGAATAGGAGTATAGCCTTCTTTATCTTCCAACTGCCGCAATGCCTCCCTATGGTAATGTTCTTTGTTAAAAATAACCATATTGCCGCCTTTATCTGATGGCTTGATTTCAATTTTCTTATTATTTTGCAATTTATAGTATGTAAGTATTTTCGTGGCATGTTATAATGTTCAATTTTTGCACTAGAATGTTTAGCAAGATCTTTAAGGTCTGATAGGACTACATCATTAAACACATCGATGGCATCCGACGTGGTATGTGGTATGGTTCTAGATTTTTTCTTAAATTTACTGTGACCCCCAATTTGGGTGATGCCAGCTTGTTCAAGAGACTCTTGGGTATTTCTTATTGAGGTTTCGCCCGCACTCATGGTTTCTAGTGCTTGCATTGTTGCCAGAAAGTTATTTTTTGATAATTCCTCAGTTTCAGTTGCGATATTCTCTTCGTTTATATTGGTCAAATCATTTCTGGGATTTATTAGAAATATTTTTTGAAGTTTAAGTTTTCTAATAAATTTAAAAAGATCTATTCGGACTTCTGCAAAGTCATATCCAGATGTGGGGCAGAAACTTGGGCCCAATTCCAAAACAATTTGTTCAGCGTCAGTTAAGATTCTATTTGAGAGATTTATGACCGTTTGGGCTGGCATTTGTTTCACCATTTGCCTCTCCTCCCTCTGCTTCTGGTCACTCTCGGGGTGGGCGCTTCTTCTGCTGCCTTTCCTCCCCCTCCTTGTTTTCCGCTTTTTGTGTTTTTCGATTGTTGCGGTGTTGGAGGGTGGGTTCTTTGTACCGGCCTTTGCCGCGTTTCCCTGATTAGTTGGTATTCGTGAAAAAATGGCGGTTCAGATGTTGTTTCTATGTTCGCTCTGCTAGTTCCTGCTTTATTTCCAGGCTGTTCACCATCGTATAACTCAACCTCTGATTCTGATGTTTCATGGCCTTCACTTGCTGTCGCCCCACTTTTATTTAAAATATATATACATATATATATATATATATATATATATAGATATAGATATAGATATATATATGACATACAGGATTAAAATAATCTGAAGCACTTACCTTGGGTCCGTGTCCAATTTCTGCGAACGTCGGGAAGGTCGGGAAGGTACAGAAAGAGGCAGGAGGGCTGCAGAAAGAAGGAAGAGAAATGCAGAAAGAGGCAAGATAAATGCTGAAAGAAGCAACAGAAGTTTAAAAGGAAGCAAGATAAGTGCAGAAAGAGGCAAGTGAGATGCAGAAAGAAGCAAGAGCAGTGCAGAAAGAACCAACAGAGGTGCAAAAAGAGGTAAGAGGGGTAAAGAAAGCCGTAGGAGAGGTGCACAAAGAGGAGGAATTTGAAGAATATTTTAAAATCCTGAATTCTACAAGTGCGAACATCACATTTACGTATAACATAATTAAAGAAAGGGTCATATTCCTGGATACTGAAATTTACGTTCGTGAAAATAAATTACATACAACGTTACATCGTAAATCAACATCTACCAATGCGACATTACATGCCGAAAGCTTTCACAAAGCAACAGTAATTGAAAACATACTCTATGGAGAGTTCCTTAGGATCCGGCGGATTTGCTCGGAAAATAATGAAAGAGAGAAACAGAGTATGAATACGGCTAGGAGGTTCAAACAACGAGGATATAAAGTCCACATGGTGGAAAAAAGTTGGAAGAGAGCCGACCAGAAACTAAGAGATGACACAATATAAAGGAAACCCCTTGAAGACACACAAGTGAAAAAAGATCCAGTAAGATTGATCTTGGACTTTTCAAATGAATCAAAACAAATTACGAAGATATTGAGAAAGAATTGGAAATTATTACAACTGGACCCAACAGTGGGAAAAATCATGGGTACCCATCCAAATATCACATTTCGTAGGGCAAAAAACTTAAAGGACAAACTAATCCACAGTCACCATCAAGGAAGTGGGAAATCAAAAGGCTCTCAATGGCTGAAAACGAAAGGCTTCTTAAAGTGTTTTAATTGTAAAGTTTGCCAAATAGCATGTAATAAAACGGAAGTAAAACTCCCAGATAACTCTATGTGGCAGATTAGAGATCTAATAACATGTAAGAGACAGTTTGTGGTATATGTCGTGGAATGTCCTTGCCCACTAATGTACATTGGCAGTATAATATATGAATTGGAAAAAGGACATTAGAACACGTTTGTGCTACTGTGAATAAAGATCGCAGTAACGCCATTGCTAAACACATGGAGGCGGAACATAAAGGAGATTGGAAACAACTAACCTTTTATGCATTGGTATCAATTTCATCACATGTAAGAGGAGGGGACCGGATAAAAAAGCTGAGAAGAAGAGAGTCGAGGCAGATCTTAAATTTCAGAACGCTGTGGCCATATGGATTGAATCAGAGCGAGGACTTACATGTTCACCTATAAATATAATGACTGGTTTCTTTTGGTTTCAGCTTGAATCTTGTAACTGATGGAATAATGAACTGTCGAGATAATGCTAACAAACGGGGAAATGTTGGCATGAATAATGAAATATTAAGATTGTTCAAATTTTAATAAGCACTAAAAAAAAACACCGGCCATTAGTTGTCGCTGTCCATAACAAGGGAATGTATCACCAGATTAAATATATTTATGTAGGCCCAAATATATATACCCACAGTGGTCTTGATATCAGGTGGACTACGGAGACCAACATGCAACCGTGCTCACGCCCACTGGGGCGGGACATTAAATGAGTGCAGCGGGTTCACTTGCCGCTTTCCCTGTTGCCAGTGATCAAGGGCGGTGGTTACGCCCGAAACGCGTTTGGCTACAATTTTGTTGGGAGTACCTGGCGGACTAATCCTTCGAATAAATGGCTTGATTTCATCCAGTGTGGCTTCCTCTTTGTGGATAACTCTGTTTTTCTTGTGTAGCGGCCGTCCAGCCGCGAGGAAGCCCCACCGCGTACAGAGCGGGTCCACAGCGTCAGAGATCAAGGGACGCTTCAGGAGGGATGAAACCGTTCGAAGGATTGCCTCATTTGTTCGGCCAGTTATGCTCCTGACAGGCCCACTAGGGCAAGACTGTATATTTGGCAGGTACGGCGGGACCCACAGTGGTCTTGATATCAGGTGGACTACGGAGACCAACATGCAACCGTGCTCACGCCCACTGGGGCGGGACATTAAATGAGTGCATCGGGTTCACTTGCCGCTTTCCCTGTTGCCAGTGATCAAGGGCGGTGGTTACGCCCGAAACGCGTTTGGCTACAATTTTGTTGGGAGTACCTGGCGGACTAATCCTTCGAATAAATGGCTTGATTTCATCCAGTGTGGCTTCCTCTTTGTGGATAACTCTGTTTTTCTCATATATATATATATATATATATTCACGCTCCAAGGTTGTCCACCTTATGAGTAGCACGCGAGCAGCAGCTTTATTTATGTGTAGGTGAGGACGGGGATCCGCTCGTAGACGCCGCTCCGTAATGGATCTGCCCGACGCGTTTCGAAGCTCCATCTGCTTCTCTTCAGGGGCTTTAACGGAAGCGGTGTGCGCACCCGTTACACTTCTCCAATTTCATATAACTCACCCGCCAATGGGAGGCTCCAATGAGACTTCTGGGAAGTGTAGTGCGGAAAGCACACAATCAAGTCCTGTATGGACTCCACGAGTGGGCCCGTCCTCGATCCCATGTACGGCTGCTACTTCACTGCCGTGACCCCCACGTTAACGGGGTGGTGCATACTCTGCGGCTGGACTGCCGCATATAGATTCACGCTCCAAGGTTGTCCACCTTATGAGTAGCACGCGAGCAGCAGCTTTATTTATGTGTAGGTGAGGACGGGGATCCGCTCGTAGACGCCGCTCCGTAATGGATCTGCCCGACGCGTTTCGAAGCTCCATCTGCTTCTCTTCAGGGGCTTTAACGGAAGCGGTGTGCGCACCCGTTACACTTCTCCAATTTCATATAACTCACCCGCCAATGGGAGGCTCCAATGAGACTTCTGGGAAGTGTAGTGCGGAAAGCACACAATCAAGTCCTGTATGGACTCCACGAGTGGGCCCGTCCTCGATCCCATGTACGGCTGCTACTTCACTGCCGTGACCCCCACGTTAACGGGGTGGTGCATACTCTGCGGCTGGACTGCCGCATATAGATTCACGCTCCAAGGTTGTCCACCTTATGAGTAGCACGCGAGCAGCAGCTTTATTTATGTGTAGGTGAGGACGGGGATCCGCTCGTAGACGCCGCTCCGTAATGGATCTGCCCGACGCGTTTCGAAGCTCCATCTGCTTCTCTTCAGGGGCTTTAACGGAAGCGGTGTGCGCACCCGTTACACTTCTCCAATTTCATATAACTCACCCGCCAATGGGAGGCTCCAATGAGACTTCTGGGAAGTGTAGTGCGGAAAGCACACAATCAAGTCCTGTATGGACTCCACGAGTGGGCCCGTCCTCGATCCCATGTACGGCTGCTACTTCACTGCCGTGACCCCCACGTTAACGGGGTGGTGCATACTCTGCGGCTGGACTGCCGCATATAGATTCACGCTCCAAGGTTGTCCACCTTATGAGTAGCACGCGAGCAGCAGCTTTATTTATGTGTAGGTGAGGACGGGGATCCGCTCGTAGACGCCGCTCCGTAATGGATCTGCCCGACGCGTTTCGAAGCTCCATCTGCTTCTCTTCAGGGGCTTTAACGGAAGCGGTGTGCGCACCCGTTACACTTCTCCAATTTCATATAACTCACCCGCCAATGGGAGGCTCCAATGAGACTTCTGGGAAGTGTAGTGCGGAAAGCACACAATCAAGTCCTGTATGGACTCCACGAGTGGGCCCGTCCTCGATCCCATGTACGGCTGCTACTTCACTGCCGTGACCCCCACGTTAACGGGGTGGTGCATACTCTGCGGCTGGACTGCCGCATATAGATTCACGCTCCAAGGTTGTCCACCTTATGAGTAGCACGCGAGCAGCAGCTTTATTTATGTGTAGGTGAGGACGGGGATCTGCTCGTAGACGCCGCTCTGTAATGGATCTGCCCGACGCGTTTCGAAGCTCCATCTGCTTCTCTTCAGGGGCTTTAACGGAAGCGGTGTGCGGGTGAGTTATATGAAATTGGAGAAGTGTAACGGGTGCGCACACCGCTTCCGTTAAAGCCCCTGAAGAGAAGCAGATGGAGCTTCGAAACGTGTCGGGCAGATCCATTACGGAGCGGCGTCTACGAGCGGATCCCCGTCCTCACCTACACATAAATAAAGCTGCTGCTCGCGTGCTACTCATAAGGTGGACAACCTTGGAGCGTGAATCTATATGCGGCAGTCCAGCCGCAGAGTATGCACCACCCCGTTAACGTGGGGGTCACGGCAGTGAAGTAGCAGCCGTACATGGGATCGAGGACGGGCCCACTCGTGGAGTCCATACAGGACTTGATTGTGTGCTTTCCGCACTACACTTCCCAGAAGTCTCATTGGAGCCTCCCATTGGCGGGTGAGTTATATGAAATTGGAGAAGTGTAACGGGTGCGCACACCGCTTCTACGAGCGGATCCCCGTCTTCACCTACACATAAATAAAGCTGCTGCTCGCGTGCTACTCATAAGGTGGACAACCTTGGAGCGTGAATCTATATGCGGCAGTCCAGCCGCAGAGTATGCACCACCCCGTTAACGTGGGGGTCACGGCAGTGAAGTAGCAGCCGTACATGGGATCGAGGACGGGCCCACTCGTGGAGTCCATACAGGACTTGATTGTGTGCTTTCCGCACTACACTTCCCAGAAGTCTCATTGGAGCCTCCCATTGGCGGGTGAGTTATATGAAATTGGAGAAGTGTAACGGGTGCGCACACCGCTTCCGTTAAAGCCCCTGAAGAGAAGCAGATGGAGCTTCGAAACGCGTCGGGCAGATCCATTACGGAGCGGCGTCTACGAGCGGATCCCCGTCCTCACCTACACATAAATAAAGCTGCTGCTCGCGTGCTACTCATAAGGTGGACAACCTTGGAGCGTGAATCTATATGCGGCAGTCCAGCCGCAGAGTATGCACCACCCCGTTAACGTGGGGGTCACGGCAGTGAAGTAGCAGCCGTACATGGGATCGAGGACGGGCCCACTCGTGGAGTCCATACAGGACTTGATTGTGTGCTTTCCGCACTACACTTCCCAGAAGTCTCATTGGAGCCTCCCATTGGCGGGTGAGTTATATGAAATTGGAGAAGTGTAACGGGTGCGCACACCGCTTCCATTAAAGCCCCTGAAGAGAAGCAGATGGAGCTTCGAAACGCGTCGGGCAGATCCATTACGGAGCGGCGTCTACGAGCGGATCCCCGTCCTCACCTACACATAAATAAAGCTGCTGCTCGCGTGCTACTCATAAGGTGGACAACCTTGGAGCGTGAATCTATATGCGGCAGTCCAGCCGCAGAGTATGCACCACCCCGTTAACGTGGGGGTCACGGCAGTGAAGTAGCAGCCGTACATGGGATCGAGGACGGGCCCACTCGTGGAGTCCATACAGGACTTGATTGTGTGCTTTCCGCACTACACTTCCCAGAAGTCTCATTGGAGCCTCCCATTGGCGGGTGAGTTATATGAAATTGGAGAAGTGTAACGGGTGCGCACACCGCTTCCGTTAAAGCCCCTGAAGAGAAGCAGATGGAGCTTCGAAACGCGCCGGGCAGATCCATTACGGAGCGGCGTCTACGAGCGGATCCCCGTCCTCACCTACACATAAATAAAGCTGCTGCTCGCGTGCTACTCATAAGGTGGACAACCTTGGAGCGTGAATATATATATATATATATATATATATATATATTCACTGAAAAAACCATAGGTTTCACACCATTTATAGTTAGGTGGAAATTTTACTCGCATAAAACCATTGAAATTCCCACGTTATAGTTAGTTGGACTCACTATAACGTGCGCGTGCAATGCACTTCTGATGATGTCACATATTACATCACTCATGACATGGTCAGTGACATCACTCATGACATCACTGATGACATCTCAAATGACATCACTGATGACAACATCCTTGTGACAAAGTGGCAGACCTCCTATCAGCATAAAATAACCTTTGACACACACATTCAAAAATAGAAACTAACATTTTCTTAAAAAAGGAGAAACCAATACCAATTACAACAACTTATTAGGTAATTCCAACATCTACATACACATCCACTCATTCACCAACAGTTCTATATAGTCACTCATGCATGTCCTTACTCATCATATGTACTCATACACCTATACATCCTGTTACACACTAATACTCATCCATATAGTTACTCACACACAAATTCACACATGCAAATGCATGTCTCTCGGTAGGATCGAGAGACAAGAGGAGGCCAAAACAAAGGGGGAAATGACCATAAGGGGGCATAGTAGATCCTCCCTGACCCCCTAGGTTTGATGTGGAGGCTTTAAAAGGGCACCACGGGGCAAAAAAAATAATATTTTTTTTCTTTGTTTTTGCGTGGGGAGCGCCCGGTACGCGCACCGGGAAGCGGTCCGAGGAGCGTACTATGAGGAAAAAAGAAAGACAGGGTATAAAAAATTGGGCAATTTTGTTATAAATGGAAGGTAGTTCTGAAAAGAACTGTTTTTTTATTCTTTTTATTTTTTTTATTTTTTTTTATTAATTTTCTGAACAATTTTTTGTTTTTTTTTGATTTTTGAAAACTATTTTGTGTTTTTTTAGTGTTTTTTTAGAGGAAATAACAAAAAAGCAGGGTTTGAACATGTCTCAACAGGAGCAAAAAAAAAAAAAAAGGATTCATTGTTTTCTCATCTTGTTGCATTTATGATTTTCTCCAGCTCGGTTAATCAAAGTAATACTCTTCTCTCTATAACAAATAGTTCCTCCACAATATATACAAACTATTTTGTAGTGTTCAAAAGGAGCTTGAATATTGTCTGGTCCGGCGAATGAGCTTTGTCCACTGGATGTGCTGGGGATGACATTTGGGGGATTGGCAGCAAGATCCCTTACTTTTGCTTGGGAAAGATTATTAGGGTGCCATCGTTCCATGTGGCAAATCATTGTATGATTGCCAAAGCTGTATTTCTTGTTGGGGTTGCCACGAGAAAGTATATTTTTACATATCGAACAAGACACCTGGGGTGCATTGACCTTATTTTGTCCAGGTGGAATTTAAAAAAATTGCCATATGTAGTGCTCTTTAATATGGCTCTGCCTTGGTGTTTCTGGCAGGAACTGCCTTACTTGCTCTTCCTCCTCCTCCTCCTCTTCGTCCTCATTATCTTCCTCTCTACCAAAGTCCAGTGTTGGAGGTGGTCCTTTTGGTGGTGGTGGTGGTGGTGGTGGTTGCTGAGAAGCACCAGCTGCAGCTATTACAGAAGCCATTGTGAAAAATAGGTCTTGCTCTCTGGAAGTAGAAAGTAAGAATGAGGTAAAAACAAGGAGGGGTTTTCATCATTTGGGGAAAAAAAATAGTTCTAAACCAATGAAAAGTGTTATTTTTAGGTCACATGACCTAGCCTAACAACATTAGGAAACCAAAAGTGAAATGAACCAATGAAAAGTGTTATTAACAAGTCACATGACAAATCACATGACCTGTTATGCTTACGTTACGCGCTCCGCGCCGCGCCCCGGATCGCTTCCGGGAAGCTGCGCTTCGCGCTTCGCTTCGCGGACCGGAGCGCTTCCGGGTGCGCTGACGCGGCGCGTCATATGACGCATTACGCGACAACGCGATACTTCGCGATTACGCGATGCGTCACGATGTTGTTTTCTAACGTGGCAGTTGCGCAAACGGAACGTTTACCGGTTCGCGGACCAGGTCGCGGCAAGAAATTGAGCTAACGGGAAGCTACCCGGTTCGCGGACCGGAAGCGAAACAAAAAAATATATTAAAAAAAATACATTAAAAAATTGTATTAAAAACATATAAAATATATTTTTAGATTTAAAGAAGAATACATTTTAAAGCTTTTGATATTTGCTATTAAAAAACCATTGAAATTCACTGAAAAAACCATAGGTTATACACCATGTATAGTTAGGAATTAGCATTTACAAAACCTTGAAAATTCACTGAAAAAACCATAGGTTATAGACCATATATAGTTAGGAATTAGCATTTACAAAACCTTATTTTACTCACACAAAACCATTGAAATTCCATATATAGTTAGTTGCACTAACTATATATCGCGCACCCGCAATCCACTGCTGATGATGTCACATATTACATCATTCATGACATGGTCAGTGACATCACTGATGACATCACTGATGACATCTCAAATGACATCACTGATGACATCACTGATGACATCTCAAATGACATCACTGATGACATCACTGGTTTGACATTACTGATCACATCACTGATGACATCATTCATGTGATAATACGATGAACTTCTTCAGACTCTAATATAACCTTAGATACACTCAGTGTAAACAGACACTCACAGACTGTCACTCATCCATGAAGTTACACACACACCTAGTCAGTCATGCAAAGAATCAATCACACCTCCATTTTCTCAACTATACAGTTATACACACCTTACTTATTCAAACACATACTAACACATATTTACTCTCTTATACAATCCCGGATACAAGTTCACAATGATCCATACAGCCACTCACACATTCACTGGCTCTTATGCACAGTTATTTATATATGTCAACTCTCACATGTACTGTGTTTTACATATGTACTTACTTTGACATGTAGCACTGAGATATCCATTCACTCACCAATACACTCATGCACACAGTCAACCCCCCATACAGCTGTTTCCACATGCACTTTTGAACCCATACATCTAGTGAATCAACTGCTCACACATCTATGCACAGAGTCATACACCTACCAGACACCCACACACACACTCAGTCTCCCATACAAATACATGGGCAACCAATCAATAACCCATATAGTTACTCATATAGCTACTGATCAACACATGCATCAGTTTACAGAACAAAAGATATAATCATGCAGAAATTAAGACAGTTTAGTCACTAACCCATGCACTCAGTGAGACACATTTAATCACTCACTCATACAGTCAGTCATGCACCTACTAAATCCTTCATCCAGACACTTATAAATCCACTCATTCTTCAATATGTAAGACATATTTTAACTTTACAGAAACATACAGTCATTGGATGTTGTCATCAGTGATGTCATCTGTGATGTCATTTGAGATGTCATCAGTGATGTCATCAGTGATGTCATTTGAGATGTCATCAGTGATGTCATCAGTGATGTCACTGACCATGTCATGAATGATGTAATATGTGACATCATCAGCAGTGGATTGTGGGTGCGCGATATATAGTTAGTGCAACTAACTATATATGGAATTTCAATGGTTTTGTGTGAGTAAAATAAGGTTTTGTAAATGCTAATTCCTAACTATATATGGTCTATAACCTATGGTTTTTTCAGTGAATATATATATATATATATATAAAAATATGAACAAACACTCCAGCTTCCTCAGAAACATCCAAAGAAGAAGGCACGGACTCGAGGCTGTTTAGGATGTGGCTTCTTTTATTGTTTCTGGTCACCCTCCACCCAAAGGCACAAGAGACGCGTTTCGGCTTCACAGAAGCCTTTGTCAATCTGATTGGCGCCAATATCTCCTAGACCTCTCGGCAGCCTTCGACACTGTGGATCACAATCTTCTCATCAAGGCTCTCAAAGACCGAGTAGGTGCAGACGAGGTGGTCCTTCAATGGTTCTCTTCCTTCTTTCATGGTCGCTCCCAAAGGATAAAAATCAAATCCTTTACGTCCGACCCACTCCCCGTCAACAGAGGCGTCCCCCAAGGCTCAGTACTCTCTCCTCAACTGTTCAACATATACATGGAACCCCTCACAACCATCCTACAAAAAGCCAACATACCCTTCCACCTATATGCTGACGACACCCAGATCTACTTGGAAACCTCCTCCATTAATGACATCCTAAGACTCAACAACACTCTCAAAGAAGTTCAACAATGGCTTGCCACAAACCACCTTAAACTTAATCATGAAAAAAACGAAATCCTCCTTATCTCCAACAAAGATGAAAACCCGCAAATTAGAGAGTGGCTGAAAGCTATAGATGCTCTCAATGGCAATCTCACCCTGGCTAACTCAGTAAAATCTCTAGGAATCACCCTCGACCAAAAACTAACCATGACAAATCACATCATGACCTCTGCCAAGAGTGCCTTCCTTAATTTGAAGCTCCTCAACAAAATCAAACCTTTCATCCCACCCACGGACCTCAAGCAAGCCACCCAATCACTGGTGTTATCTAGACTGGACTATGGGAATGCAGTTCTCTCCGGTACAGATCTCTCCCGCCTAGCCCCACTCAAAACAACTCTCAACGCGGCTGCCAGAATGGTCACCGGAGTCAAAAAGTACGACCACCTATCTCCCGCACTCAGAGAACTAAAATGGCTCCCAGTGGAATTGCGTGCCAACTTCAGAACCGCCTGCCTTACTCACAAAGCCTTACACACAGGGAAACCAGAATACCTGGCCTCCAAGCTCAAGAAAGCCGGCCAGTCAAGAAACCTTAGGAGTTCCAACACCCTCCTACTAATCCCTCTGAAAACACGCAAGCAAAAAACTGCAGCTCGTTCTTTCGCAGGAAACGCACCCAAAATATGGAACTCCATCCCGGTTGACATCAGGACTACTCCCTCCTTCATAAAATTCAAAAGACTCCTAAAAGACTTATACCTCAACCGTACCTTCCCAAACTGAAATCCGAAGTGCACAAGCTGACACCTTGCTGCCAACAGACAATTGCTCCAACATTCCCATCCTCATCCACGCCCCTTAACCCCCTACTCTCCTCCACTCCCGGAGGGAAACGGAGCTCAGGACTTTACCCTCGGATCGAAACTACATCGGAACCACTCTACCTCAATGTGCTCCGAGGGACGCACAGCACACTGGATCTTTTGATCACTTACGCTTTCTTGTTCCTCTTTTATGTGTTTTTCTACTCGCTGTAAAGCGCTCTGATACCTTCGGGTCTGGCTAGCGCTATATAAAACCTCTTAAATAAATAAAATAAAAAATAAATATCAGGTAGGTATATATAGTATCCTTCCCACTTAAGGCTTGGATAGACACAGAAGAAATACTAGCAAGCACAGTGCTTCAATATACACATGCAATAACGAGTAAAACATAAATCAAAATGAGATTAGCACATTGCCAAAGACCAATTAATATGCTTTCCATTAATTATAAATGCATGTATGGTTCAAAATACATTTCGAAACTGTGTATAATACCCTCCTTAATAGGAATACTTTAAGCATTAAATATATGGCGCCCATCACTCGTGTGTTGCCTATAAATCAAACACAAAATATGTAAATATTATTAAAATGAAGCGGCACTGCTGCATGTCATAAACTCGGTACATTGACATAACTTTTAACCTCAAATGTAATGCTACACCAGTAACCCAGCCGCTGATGGCAGACCTCTGACCTCTGTTGCAGGAAAAATGTTCACAGCTGTGTGTCACAAATACAACAATTTCAACTGAGCCTGCAAAGAGCCAAAACGATCGCAAACATGCCCCAGGAGCAAATTGTGTATAATTTAAACTGAAAAGACTTAAATGACAGCCTCCCAGCGCATGCCTGTATTTACAACGGGACTGCCTGTCCCATAATGCATCTTGACGGTTATTTATTTGGCAACAATTCATAAGTAAATGTCCGTGAGAGAGTCAAAGGCATGGATATATTAAGACTGGCCGATAGAAAAGCACTACATGCATACTAAGGACAATGAAATATCGTCTCGTTGGGGTAAAGTTCGCAATTTCTTTGGTGACAAGCAGCGCCAACTATAAGTTCAAAATCAAGCACTGACTCTGGGTAGAGGGGGATCGTCATTCAAAACGTTTCCTATGCGCCAAACAATCCTCACCGCTTCGGCGTGGGCGTCAGCGGTGCCCGGTCACCAGAGGGCACCAGTCTCATGGGCAAGGCATTTCTTGCAGGAGAAATGCTGACCTCGTGCTGGCAGTCGGAAAACCGCCCCGCTACAGGATCATAGTCTCTCCATGCTGTCATCCTTAGTCCTCTTCCTGGTTACCGTTCTGGGGGCTCACCCTCTAGCACTTCCGTACTCCTCCTACACTATATATTACTTATTACTTTGGTGCCGCACTCCCTGACTCCTGGATGGGAGTGGAGGTCGTTCCGATCTTCAAGAAGGGAGGTCGGGACGACCCAGCTAACTATCGACCCATAAGTCTAATTGACTCCTCCCAGAAGGTGGCAGGAAAGGTGGTCCTTGGGAGAGTGCTCCAGTGGGTAGATGATAATAAAATCCTCTCTGACTTCCAAGCAGGCTTTAGAACAGGTACCGGGACCATAGAGCAGACATTTCGACTGCTGCTCTTATACTGGAAGGTGGTCGTGCTAGGCAAAGGCAGTCTGTATCTTGCCTTTATCGATTTACGGACTGCCTTTGACCTGGTGCCCTGGGACTGTTTGTGGAAGGTACTGTTTGACCTGGGAATGCCCGCTCATTTGTTGTCCTTACTGGTGAAGCTCCACACTGGGAACTTCGCACAGGTGAGGTGGGGTAGTCAGGGTCAAAAGACATCTAGAATTCCAGTGAATAGGGGTGTCCGCCAGGGGTGTGTCCTTACCCCCACTCTGTTCTCACTGTATGTGAACGGAGTGGTGGAGCACCTTCTGAAAAATCCTTCAGATTCCCCATCCCTGGCGGGCAGGAGAATACCTACCCTATTATTCGCTGACGACACCCTTCTGATCTCAAAATCCCCGGTGGGCCTACAGAGTCTCCTTGACAGCTTTTATCTTTTTTGCGAGTCCAGGGGGTTAAAAATTAACACAGATAAGACCAAATATTTGGTCTTGAACCCCCCGAAAAAGCTCGGTCGGGCGCCTGTATTAATCCTGGTGCCCTTGGAAAGGGTTAAGGAGTTCGATTATTTAGACATTCGTCTCACTGATACCATGCGGTGGAATTCTCATCTTCAGAAGATGTTATTGAGTCACAAAAGGGTGGTGGGGGCTCTGCTTAAAGAACAGCGGTCATCCACCTTTAAACCCATTGCCCCTGTGTTGGACATTTATATGGCGAGAGGGGTTAGTGCAGCCCTTTATGGGGCAGAGCTCTGGGGAACCCAGAATGTTGACCAGCTATCCTGTTCAGAGAATAAATTCCTGAAGGACCTGATGGCTCTCCCTCAGAGTACCCCTACATTACCCCTGCTTTTAGACATGGGCTGCCGCCCAATTAAAGACCAGGAAAAATGCGTCCCCTTCTTGTCTGGACCCGCTTATGGAGAGTTCCAGAACTTGCTTGTTATGCGGAAGGGTTGAGGGAGGTTTTATCGTTGTCTGGTTGGTCTAAAATAAGGTGGCTTAGGGATGTCAATTTCCTGCTGGGGGAGTTGGGACTCGGGGAGGCATGGCATACTAGAACCGCGCCCCCTAAGTCTGTCCTGAAGAGAGTATATTGGAATTGGGTAGCAGGTAGGAGAAATACAGACCCCAATCAATGCAGATCCACCAGTGAATTTATTATGATGAAGGATGTGGCCCTTCGTGAATCCTATCTCGATATAATTTTAAAACCTAGAGATAGGGCCTTGTATTTAAAATTTAGAGTAGGTACGCTCCTAGTGGGCGAACTGACTGCACGCTAGAAAATTCCGGCCCAAACTGTACCTTTCTGTTCCTTCTGTGCACTCAGGATCGAGTCTGTTGCCCACTTCCTATTCGAATGTCCCGCCTACAAAGGGCCTAGATCTAGGTGGCTAAAACCCTTGTGCAAGGAGCTGGGTACCAGACGCTATATTGTGGCCTTGCGAATCCTGAGGTCCGATACTCGCCCCTCATTTGTGTGCTGTATGTTAAAGTTTTTAAGTTGGGCGTGGATGATCAGATCAAAAAAGCTTAATGAAATTGTTTAATCTTGGTCACCATGTTTGACCATCTTAAGTAATTTATTGATGCCATACATATTGTGTATTTCTATGATAGTTCTTATATGTGTTGGCTTTTTTTATCTTGTTGTATGCATACTTTTTAAGATATGTTTTTATCGAAATAAAGCCTATTGACTGACTATATATATATATATATATATATATATATATACAGTCCTCAGTTTTAAGAGTGTAACCTTCCGAGAGGACGTCGCCACAGAGGCAACTCTTGTTTGATGTATATATATATATATATATATATATATATATATATATATATATATATATATATATATATATATGAATTAAAAGCACAAACTGGGCTCACATTCGGAGGCCCACTGGAGGGCCAAAAACATTTATAATAGCCAGCAGGCAGTCAATGGGAGAGGCGCTGCAGCACGAACTACAAAACCCAGGAGGCACGCAAATGAAAACATTACTCATGAGGCTCCCAGGTGGGCCAATTAAGGAATATGCAAATGAGTATAAGTGCAAGATGCAGAGACCCGAGACTGTTAGGCTTCCCTCTGATGAAAGAGCAGGAGCTCTGAAACGCGTAAGGGATTGAAAGGGATTGAAATAATTTGGATGTGCAAGCCGGTTTGATAAATAAAGAGTTCTGATGAACTTTCCTTTGTGGAGTGGCGTCTTCAAGCTTCAGGGCAAACTTTGTTGGATTTTACACGGCAGCCTGGCCGTGGAAGATGCACCGCCAAAGAATGCAAAGGTCTGCAGGCTTCTAACTACTAGAATTCCTATCAGCAGCACAAAGGAATTAAAAGCACAAACTGGGCTCACATTCGGAGGCCCACTGGAGGGCCAAAAACATTTATAATAGCCAGCAGGCAGTCGATGGGAGAGGCGCTGCAGCACGAACTACAAAACCCAGGAGGCACGCAAATGAAAACATTACTCATGAGGCTCCCAGGTGGGCCAATTAAGGAATATGCAAATGAGTATAAGTGCAAGATGCAGAGACCCGAGACTGTTAGGCTTCCCTCTGATGAAAGAGCAGGAGCTCTGAAACGCGTAAGGGATTGAAAGGGATTGAAATAATTTGGATGTGCAAGCGGTTTGATAAATAAAGAGTTCTGATGAACTTTCCTTTGTGGAGTGGCGTCTTCAAGCTTCAGGGCAAACTTTGTTGGATATATATATATATATATATATATATATATATAAAAACTGAGACACGAGTACGAACGGAATATAAATTGCACATAATTGGGTGGTGGTCAGTTGTATTTGAAAAAATATATTTATAAGTTTCCTCATTGTCAGTGATAACAGAAAACTACATATCCCATAAGGCAACATGAGAGGCAGGCAAGAAATGATGATGTCAGCAATCACATGGTGTAAGAAAGTGAATTAATTGGATGTTTCGAATGTAACAAACTAACCGTGTGTTTACGAAACGCGTCGGTAGATGTTCCTCGAAATGGATACTGGATATGAAATAAATTAATTGGCGGAGAATACACTCTGTGAGTGCGGTTTCTTTAATCTGCAAAAATTAATCTGGAGGAATTTAATACGGCGGGGCTCTGCCTTGAAACCCGCACCGAACAAAGAGTGCCAGGGGTCCGAAGAAATTGAGCCAGGAGGGAGTATATTACCTACTGGCGGTCGCCAGTAGGTATATATAGTTAGGATTTTTTCTCTATGGGTTTTTTGAAAATTCTATGTCTAATAACTTTGGCGTTTGTGGACGGAATTGGCTGAAATTTTCAGGGAAATGGCACATTTTGTTTCTGAGCAGCCCCTGAAAATTTTGGGGGGGTTCGTCAAGGGGGGGCCGAGAAAAAAGGGGGGTCCCAAAACGCGTTTTTCCCATGTTAATTTCCATAGGGCGGTTGGCCTCACTTTTAGCCCGAACGGCTGAATGGATTTGCACGAAACTTGGCAAAATTGTAGGGACTGGTAGCCCGATGTGCCTTTTGTAGGTCTCAATATATGTGCTGCAGTGGATTTTGAGAAATTAACGTTTAAAAAAAGATATATATCTGTAACAGCGGACTGGGCAGCGGCCCAGGACGCGGACTTTTCGCGCAACGGAGCTTTGTGAAGCGAAGCTGATTGGTTCTCCGGCGTCTGTCAACATTCCAAATAGTCCGTAGCGGCCGCCATCTTGTCTCTCGGTAGGATCGAGAGACAAGAGGAGGCGAAAGCGAAGGGGCAAATGACCATAAGGGGGAATAGTAGATCCTCGCTGACCCCCTAGGTTTGATGTGGAGGTTTTAAAAGGGCCCCGCGGGGCAAAAAAAATAATAATAATAATAATCGAACGGCTGAATGGATTTGCACGAAACTTGGTAAAATATTAGGGACTGGTAGCCCGATGTGCCTTTGCTAGGTCTCAATATATGTGCTCCAGTGGATTTTGAGAAATTAACGTTCAAAAAAAGATATATATCTGTAACAGCGCTCCGCTTCGCGTACTTTTCGCGTTACGGAGCTTTGCGAAGCTGATTGGTTCTCCGGCGTCTGTCAACATTCCAAACAGTCCGTAGCGGCCGCCATCTTGTCTCTCGGTAGGATTGAGAGACAAGAGGAGGCCAAAGCGAAGGGGGAAATGACCATAAGGGGGCATAGTAGATCCTTCCTGACCTCTTAGGTTTGATGTACCATTTTGCCAAGTTTGGTGTAATTCCGTTCAGCCATTCAGGCTGTAGACGTATGTAAATGTCCTATGGAAAATTGCATGGGGAAAACACATTTGAAAGTGTTGAAATTTAGAACCAATTAAAATGTTACTTTGGTTTTGTATTTGTGTGTGATGAAAGTTAATTGGTTATGTATATATGTCAAATGAGAGGAAACCACAGCCATTTTGTGATACTACTGTCTGAGGTACATTTGTGAGGAATTTTTGGTGGTGAATTTCTGGTGTTTGATTTACACAGTACTAACACTTTTCCTACTTTTGAAAAGGTGAGTTGTTAATTTGTAAGGGGAACTATGTTGTACACTTGAAGATAATTTGAAAAATGTTTTCTGTTATTTATTTGCAGTCCTTCTGTTATACTAAATACTTGATAAAGTTAGTTTTATATTATGTATTACTAAAAACGATAAATGAAAGTGATTATTTTTTTCTGCAATTTACAGCAAGCAATTTCAAAATAAAATGGCTCACAATGAAGAGACCGTGGCAATTTCTTTTGAATTGTCCACTACATTGATTGAAATTGAGAGCACCAATAATGAAATATTGTCACAAGGAGGACATGACTTGTATGATTCCATTAGATTGATTGAAATGGACAGCACCAAGAATGAAATATTGTCACAAGGAGATGACTTGAATGATTCCACTACGTTGATTGAAATTGAGAGCAGCAATAATGAAATATTGTCACAAGGAGGAGATGACTTGTATGATTCCATTAGATTGATTGAAATGGACAGCACCAATAATGAAATATTGTCACAAGGAGGAGATGACTTGAATGATTCCACTACATTGATTGAAATTGAGAGCACCAATAATGAAATATTGTCACGAGGAGATGACTTGAATGATTCCACTACATTGATTGAAATTGACAGCACCAACAATGAAATATTGTCAGAGGGAGGAGATGACTTGAATGATTTTTTTGATCAATCTCTTGATGGCGAATTTATCGAGTGTTTGGAGACGATAGAGTTACAAGAATCATTATTGCAGACTTTTCATGAGGACATTGCTGATGAGGACATGTTACTAGTTCTTTCAAATTTAGAAAATTCTGAAGAATAAATTTATATTTAGAAATCAAAAATTGTTTGAGACATTATTCATTTTTATTTTTAATTTATGAGGTTGTAGCGAAGTGATTGTAGTATAAAATGAGACTTATAGTATAGAGTGCAACATTTTTATGTTACATGGTAAGTTTACTCATATTTACTTCCCTTCTGCCACTATATTATCTCCAATGTGTATTTGACATCTCTTCTTCATCTCCGGCCTCCTTTCTCTCACTGTGTGTCTCCGATGCATCTTATCGGTGCTATTTTGTGTAATTACAGAAGAGAGTAAAATAAAATAGTTCGGAACGTGAAAAGGGGGCAAAGTAGAGTACTCCTCACCCCCTAGGCCTTTTTAGGCGGTCCCAAAAGGATCAGTTTCTGCTTTCCTGAGAGATTATGGTATGAGTTCCATATACCACAATAACTTGCATTACAACATGCAAGATATCTATCTCCTATTACCAACTTTTGGAGATATTCGCGCTAAGCGCGAATATCTCCAAAAAGTAACACCTGCCCTGAGCAGTTCTTAGCCATGTTATCCAATGGGAGGTGGATAACATGGCTAAGAGCATTAGCTCGGTAATGTATGAATATCGCTGAGTTTTTAGCGATATTCATGCATTGCGGCCGTTTATTATCGCATTTGTGATAAACCTTGATAATAGCAAGGTTTATCTTTGATAATTTCTGACGATGCTTAGCGGTAAAAAATTCGTTGGTAAGCATCGTTAGCGATAAATATCGCTTAACTTTGGTAATATGCCCCAACGTCTGTTAACGTTCGATTCGAAGGAAATGAGGAAGTGTTGAAAAACATTGTCTGCGCCATCTTGCCTTTTTTGAAATGCCACACTTTTGTCGTGCACGGCAGCCATTTTAGATGTCTTGACCAGACCCACTCTCTGCACGCTGTCGATTCGTAGCATGGCTCCTCACCCTCGCAAGCATCTTCCCCAGGCACTGGTCACCCCCGCTCTCTGTCTTATGCATGGGCAATAAACCTCCCCCCATCTGCGCTGCTCTTCCCTGAGAATCACACTCTGTGCCCGCCCGACACCTCCCTTTCGCCCTATTCACTACCGCACCCTCTGACACTCCTCTTCCTCTGTGTCCGATTGTCCAGGCTATCAGCTAGCCCTGCAGATGTAGTTTATGGCCTCAGCTGTAAAGAATCACCCCTCTTCAAAGGAGTTATAGTAGATCAAGGCCCACACCCGATGAGATCCGTCACACCACACGTGTTCCTACTATCTGAAAACTATCCTGTATTGTGATTGGGGAGGGGATCGAGCCTGAAGCGGAAGATTCCAGGAATGACTCTTTGTACATCAAAGTTTTTACAATTATGTCTCACGTTAAAAATATATAGCACTCCAACAAAGTAGTAGGAATATAAAACTTTAATAACATATAAATATATACAACAAAACAAAAACAGTAAAAACATTTAAACAACGAAGAGACCGTGGCAATTTCTTTTGAATTATCCAATAGATTTATTGAAATTGACAGCACCAATAATGAAATATTCTTGTCAGTAGCGGTCTGTTGTGCGAATAGTTCCAAGGCAGCAGAACGCGCTGAAATCTAGATGGCACTAGTGTGATGTCTAGCAAGTTGCCGCCCAGCACATAACGGCGTGGGGCGCCGCGGGGGTGAGTGAGTCCAGTAGGCACCACAGCTATTCTTACCGGCATTGCAGAATTACTGCTGGGGACAATGCCTGTGCTGTAGCAGGGTCACAGCAGAAACAAAAAGGATTCTGTTGAAGATGTTGTTGGTTTTCAATTTGAAAACAGTTCAGTTCTCAATCGTCACTGGAAACCCGAACCTTGGTATTATCTCACGCAAGAACAGTTTAGCAACAGTTAATCCATCATTTCTTGCAGTGGGGAAAGCTTCCACCCATCAAGAGAACAAACAGATTATCACAAGAACATATCTGAGTCTGTTGAATGGAGGCAGCTCAACAAAATCCATCTGAACTCTTGTGAATGGACCACCCTCCCGTCCTATGGTTCCCAAACTCACAACAGTTCTTCTGTTTGGATTATATTGTTGGCAGACTAAGCATCTTTGACACAGGCTTTCAGCAATCATTCTGAATTTAGGATTATACCAAGTCTGTCTAAAGAGACGAATCATAGCATCTCTACCGATGTGGGCCTGACCATGATACATTCGGGCCATATCTGAAATCATGCTATCGGGCATTACTGGTCTTTCATCTTTGTAAACCCAAATTTCATCTTCCTCCCTTTGTCTGAATCCTGATTTTAGCCAGATATCTTTTTCCTCTGCTTCTGCCTCTTCCTACATCTGTTTCACTTCCTGCCAAGTCTTAACTACAGTCATTAACAATAAAGGACTCGGAACAGGTTCTTCGTTTTTTTCTCGATTGATTGAAATTTGGTTCTTTGCACAGTGTCTCGCAATTGCATCTGCATAACCTGTTTCCACGACTAATATAATCTTCACCCTTTTTATGTGCAGAACATTTCACCACAGCCAATTTTTCAGGTAATTGAATCACATCTATTAGAGTTTTCACAAATTCAGCATTTCGAATAGGTGTTCCTGCAGAGGTCAAATAGCCTCTTTGGGACCAAAGCTGTCCATAATCATGAACAACTCCATAACCATATTGACTATCAGTCACTATGGTTACTTTCACCTCTTTTCCCAATTCACATGCTCGTATCAAAGCAATCAATTCCGCTATTTGAGCAGAATGAATTCCTTTCAGACAAGATGCTTCCAACACTTCTGCCACTGTACAGACAGCATATGCAGCACTTAGAACACCACTCTCTGTTCTCAAGCATGATCCATCCACGAACATTACAAAATCTGATTCAAGTAAAGGTTCATCTTTAATGTCTGGACGAGGCTTTGTACAATACTCCAAAACATTCAAACACTTGTGATCAAGCTCACCTTTCACTTCTGCCTCAATGGTATCAGGTAACAATGTTGATGGGTTGACATTTACACATCTGGCAACAGTCACATTCTCAGCTCCCAAAATTATTTTCTCATAACGGGTCATTCTGCTGTTAGTCATGTACTGTGTCTTTGCTCTAGTGAGGAGAATCTCCACAGAATGAGGTACATTCACCCTAACAGGAAATCCCATCACAATTCTTTCACTTTGCTCCAGACTTACACTGGTTGCTGCTACTGCTTTCAGACAACCTGGCAAAGCTTTTGCAACAGGGTCCAAAACAGCTGAGAAGTACGCAATTGGTTTTCTCATTCTTCCATGTCTTTGAATCAATACTGACAAAGCACATCCTTCTCGCTCACTACAGTACAGTTCAAATTCCTTCTCGTAATCAGGCATTCCCAAAGCTGGTGCTTCACACAATTTAGTTTTCAGCTGTTCAAATGCTTCCATCTCTGTTTTGGGCAGAACAATAGGGTCTCTGATATCTGCTTTTGTCAATCTCTGCAATGATTTTGCAATCAATGAAAACCCACGTATCCACTGTCTGCAATAACCTACCATTCCCAGACATTACCTGTCTTTGGGTTTTAGGTGGCTGCATTCCTTGTATCATTTTATTTCTCTCAATTGTGACCTGTCTGATTCCTTTAGCAATCTTATGGCCTAAGTATTGTACTTCTTTTTGACAAAACTGTAATTTTGATGGAGACACTTTATGTCCCTCCTCAGCCAAATGATTTAACAATGCCACTGTATCAGTTACACATGCATCCTTTGTTTCTGATGCAACCAAAAGATCATCAATGGGGGGGGCGTGGCCAAGATGGCGTCGGAGTAGGACGCTTCTGAGAGCCTCTCCGACGCCGACTCTACAAAGCAACGAATAGCGGGGTCCAGGCCGTTCCTTTCGGCGTTGCACGAGCAGCGGAGGTCACTGGCAGCTTGGGGGTGCCGTCCGGACCCGTCGGAGAGCTGTGCGGAGGCCAGAGACGAAGTTTGGAGCGGGGACGAGCTGAGGCCTGCGAAGCACCGGCCTCTGGTACCCAGGGGGCCGGCCACGCCTGACGCGGCAACCGGCGTGCAGGAGGAGCACTCGCCGCTCGCTGCCGAGCCCCGCCCCCGAGACTTGCCGACCGCCGGGGGTGAGCCTTGTCCCTGGAGTGGGGACCCGGTGTGTGAAGAGGCTGGCGGGGCGCGACTGGAGCCTCGGAAGGAGCTCGAGGGACGACGCACCGGACCGGAGGAGGCGTCCCACGCCGGAGAACCTTGGGGCTGCGCGCCCACGTGGTGGAGCGGCTCCGACTCTTGGAGGCCTGACAGTGCGGAGCTGAAGTAGGAGCGGCTGGCGTCGCTGCGGGCCCGACACGGGGTGCTGGCTGAGTCTCACGTACTCTGAGGCGGACCAGAAGCTGCCCTGTTTGGAGCGGGCGGAACAGCGCCCAGAGTGGCTGTGGACAGTGGCCTACTTGGGCCCGTTCTTTGGCCGCCATTGACCCGGGGGACTTCCTGTTGCCTGGCCAGTGGAGCCCCAATACTGGACTATCAACCCTTGGGGGCGTCGCTCTGGGTTCCCCGAGGTGTTTCTGGGACATAACGCTCGAAGTGGATGACCTCAGCGCCATCTTGGGGGGACCTCTTGGTTTGACCGGAACCTATCTGGCTGCGCTGCTGGGAAGCCTCATGAGGTGCCACTGCATTTGACTGGTGTCTATCGCGAGGGTCCCCGTTGCGGCGGCTCCCCCCTACCCTGCAGACCACGCTTAATACCTGCTGCATTCCCGGAGTGGTGGTGGTTGCTGTCGGGGGTGGCTGTGCCTATGCACGGATAGCCTGAGAGGTGTGCTTCACTGCTTGCAGGCCTGGCCTGCCATCGTTGCAAAGACTCCAAGGCGCGGAAGACCTACCACACTGCGGGCAGAGGGCTTAGCGGCTACTTTTGGAGGGTGACGCGGCACTGAGTCCCGAACCCGGGGGGCGCTGTCCTGGGCTTCATACTCCCGCCTGCGACTACCTGCGACTTGATAGTGGGAGTGCAACAACAACTCGCAATTATGTCCGGCGCGCAGCGCAAAGGGGGGAAGACGGTGAAGGAGGGGGCCCCCAAGTCATCACAGCAACCGGCGTCACCTGGGGCTAGCGGGTCCTCCAGACAGCCAGATGATGAGGCACCTGCAACTAAGGCCTTTATGAAGGAGCTTTTCGCGACTATTAAAGAGGACATCTCCGAACTCAGAACTCAGCTGGCATCGGACCTCCGGGAAGTGCGAAGAGATGTAGATGGAATTGGCGAAAGGGTAGCGACGCTGGAGGACCATGATCTTGGTCTGGCAAATGACGTGCACCAGCTTCAGCAAGACATCATACGGCTCACGGAGCAGAATTTGGATCTGCAAACCCACGCAGAGGATTTGGAGAACCGCTCCAGGAGGAATAACATTCGCATCAAGGCGGTGCCGTGGGATGGTGAATCGGGGGACCTGCGTGGCTATGTTCTAGCCTTGTTTCTCCAGATCCTGGAAGACGAGGAACTTCGGGACATCCAGATGGACAGAGTGCACCGAGTGGGGCTGCCTAGGAGGGGAGGGGGCCCGCCGCCGGATATCCTTGTCTGTGTGCACGACTTCCAGGTCAAGGAAAAGATTCTGAGGAAAGCTAGGACCATCACCTCCCTGCAGTTTAGGGGCCATCGCCCCCAACTTTACCAGGATCTGGCAGCTACCACCTTGCAAAAACGAAGGGACTTCCGGCCGGTCACCGCCTTCCTCCGGGAGCGCGGGGTGTCCTACTCCTGGGGTCATCCCTTCCGGATTATCTTTCGATGGGAGAACAGACTGCGACAGATCAACTCCCTACGGGAAGCGAGGGATCTCCTAGGCATCGAGGAGGAGGAACCGTCCCGAGAGGCTCGTGCCTCACCATTCCGGCGGAGGCGTCGTTCTTCTTCCTGGCACAGGGTGGGCCCGTCCCCTGAGCGACAGCGACCGGATCCAGCAACTAGAGAGCAGGAGAGAGGAGACGCAGTGGCATCGGTGGCCTCCGCCACCATGACGGAGTCCCAGACGAGCTCTGGTGCAGCATGACCCCGCCCTCATGGCATGGCGTCGGAGGGGCTCTTGGCCTGAGGTCCCTGGGGTACACTGGTACTTTTGGAGAAGACACCCCAGACCTTGGACCTGGGGGTCGCCGAGTCGACAACCCTGCCCCGTTACCAGTCCAGTAGGGACCTCCTGAGCCTTGACCTGCTGGAACTGAAGACTGCGAGGTTCAGGTTCAGTGCTCTGTATTGCATTTTGTTCTTTCTTCTTTCTTGTTTTTTGGGGGGGGGGGGGGGGGGGGGGAAAGGGGCGCGAGGGTCCGGTGGTGGCAGCTCTGTATGGAATGTTTGGATTGCCGAGAATGGGGAGAGACGCGTGTTTTACTGCTTATTCCTGCTCTTCTGGTGTTGGGGATCCACTTTGGCCTCCGATTCACGGGAGAGGATGATCTGGGGGGTGACAGAAGGGTGTATGGAGAGATCAAACGTTTGCTGACAGTCTCGCCTGTCCTTCATATGTTGTTCTGTGGTTTGATGGGTATGCAGGTCCAGTACAGGGAGTGCGGCTGTTTGGTTGTGTACATGGCGTGGAGTGATTACTTTCACTAATGCCTGTCAGCGTGGGAACTTGGAATGTAAAGGGTCTTAACTCCCCGCAGAAGCGGCAGAAACTATGGAAGTACATTGTAGATCACCACCTGGACGTGGTTGCCCTTCAGGAGACCCACCTGGCTAGGCGAGATGAGTTGAGGCTTCGTCATAGGCAGTTCCCTCTTATTTACAGGGCGTCTGCGTCCACGAAGCATAGAGGGGTGGCCCTACTTTTTCGGGCTTCCCTGCATTTTCAGCCCACGGGGATGTCTGCGGACAAGGAAGGCCGGTGGCTCCTGGTGAAGGGGCTGTTGCATGGTCGTCTGTGTACTTTTGCTGTGATGTATGCTCCTAATGCGGGTCAGAATGCCTTCTTACAGGGTCTACTGGACAGGGTGGGGAACTTTGTGGAGGGTCACCTGTTCTTGTTGGGGGATTTCAATATGGTGTGGAACAAGGGATTGGATAGCTCTGGAGGCCACAGAGCGGACGCGGGAGTCTTCTCAGACGAAACTCTGCGTCAACTGGGGGACATGGGACTGATTGATAGTTGGCGTTTTCGTCACGCTCAGACTAGGGATTACACCTTCTTTTCCAATGTTCACCACTCATACTCCCGCATTGACTACATCTTGACTAGCCAGGCTCTTCAGGGGGACATACAGTTAGCTGACATCTTTCCACTCTCGCTCTCGGACCATAGCCTCGTGGTGCTGAGTTTACATTGGGCTGCCGGGGGAGACGGATGGAGGAAGTGGTATTTCCCGGCCGCATTGGTGCGAGATGAGGTGTCTTGTAAAGCTCTACGCGCAGCTATTGGCGAATTTTTTCTCCTCAATCCGCCTACGGACACATCAGTGTATACCACTTGGGACGCGTGCAAGGCTTCTTTGAGAGGCACGTGCCTTGCTCTCAACGCGAACCTGAATAGACTGCGACGGGAAGAGAGAGAGGCTCTTGAATCCGAGCTGGCCTCCCTAGAACAGGCTCACAAGGCGAACCCCTCCAGGGTGACTTTACGCCCCCTGACGGCGGTGCGTGGGAAGCTGAGGGCCCATTATAATAACAGGGCGGAGTTTACTATCTTACGTCTCCGACGCACCTCCTACTCCCAGGGCAATAAAATCGGGCGCCATCTTGCCCGGCAGCTTCGGGATAAGCGCGAGAAGGATTATATTGGAGGTATTCGCGACCATGCGGGCTTCGTTCAGCATAGAGATGCGGACAAGGCTACTATATTCGGGCGCTTCTATGCTGCGCTTTACTCGAGTGACTCGCTTGATCCGGGGGCCCAATCCAGATTCCTGGAGGGCCTGCCCCTCCCGAAAGTCTCTGGAGTCTGGAACGAGCAGTTATCCTCCCCCGTCACTCGAGAGGAGGTCTTGGATGCCATTAAGGCCCTGAAGCTGCATAAGGCCCCTGGGCCTGACGGTTACACGGCCCTCTTTTATAAAACATTCGCCTCTGACATTTGCGACTACTTAGTCTCCCTTTTCAACGCAATGGCGAGTGATGGTAAGACCACGGATTCTATGGCCGAAGCTTTAATCACGGTTATCCCCAAGCCTGGGAAGGATCCTACCTCTTGTGCTTCTTACCGCCCGATAGCACTTCTTAACCTGGACGCCAAGCTGTACTCCTCCATTCTGGCGGGTAGATTGCAGGATCTGATGCCTGCCTTGATCCATCCTGATCAATCGGGGTTTATTAAGGGTAGGCAGACTCACGATAACCTGCGTCGCGTCGTCCATCTCATTGAAAAGGCGGACAGGTTTCGTATTCCGGCGGTGCTGGTTGGGCTCGACGCGGAGAAAGCTTTCGACCACGTTGACTGGGGCTTTCTGCACCAGACGTTGGTAGCCTTTGGATTCTCGGCTGCTTTCATTAGGATGATCGAGGCCAACTATAGTGGCCCTACCTCTCGGGTGATAATCAACGGCCACAGATCGGCGAGTTTTCGCCATTCCCGGGGGACGCGCCAGGGATGTCCCCTGTCACCCCTGCTTTTTGCTCTTAGTATAGAGCCGTTAGCTTTGGCGGTAAGGGAGGACGAGCAGATTCTGGGTCTTCCCTTTACAGGTGAGCAGCATAAGATCTCGCTTTTTGCTGACGATGTCCTGCTGTCCATCCAGGACCCAGCGCTATCATTGCCCCATGTCCACTCGGTGCTCTCTACCTACGAGGAGGTGGCGGGCTTCAAAGTTAATTTTGGTAAATCTTACATCCTGAATTTAACCCTGTCACCGGGGGAGGTGCAGCGGATCCAGCTGCTTACTCCGCTCGCTTGGGCGTCGACGTCCTTGCTGTATCTGGGCGTACGGTTGACCGCCACAGTGGGTGCTTTGTTCCAAGCCAACTTCCCCTCGATGTTAACTTCCATTAAATCTGAACTGGAGCGTTGGAAGCCTAAATTCATCTCGTGGCTGGGCAGGATACACGCCCTCAAAATGGTGCTCCTTCCTAAATTGTTGTACTTGTTTCAGGCCTTACCTATCCCGATAGGATCAGACTACTTCCGCCGCTTGAAGACCGTCATGTTGCGCTATGTCTGGCAAGGTGGCCGAGCGCGGCTTCCGTTTTCGGTTCTGCGCCGTCCGAGGCTGGAGGGGGGAGTTGGCTATCCGGACATGCATTTGTACTATAAAGCCGCCCAACTGAGGGTCATCGTGGAGTGGTCTCAGCAGATGTCGGAGAAGCATTGGCTCCATATGGATCGGAGTGTGGCGGGACGCTCCATCTGGAGTCTGGCCTGGTTACCCAAGGCACATAGACCCAGGAATGCTTACATCAGCACTCCCACGAGCACGGTGTTAAAAGTCTGGGACACGGTATGCAGCGACGATCGCTGGACCACATTCCCGTCCCCGTTTACCCCGATTCACTATAACCCGGCCTTTCCCCCGGCCTTGCTGGAAGGCCCCTTTGAGGCCTGGAAGGACGGCGGCTGTAGAGCCCTTACCCATTTGTTTCATGGCACCGAACCCCTTACCTTCCACAACTGTATGAGGGATTATGGCGTTCCCCCGACAGAACGCTTCAGACACCTTCAGCTCCTGCATTGGGCGACGTCACCGGCGGTAGTGGACGCTGCTACTAGACCCCTATCGAAATTCGAATCTTTCCTTCTCCGCACATCTACCATGAAGGGAGCAATCTCGTTCCTGTACAAATTGCTGTTAGACTCTACTGTGGCGCCGCGGCCGCGATACCAAGGTCATTGGGAATCCACCCTGGGCCGCGATACCAAGGTCATTGGGAATCCACCCTGGGGAGGGACATCTCTACTAGTGAGTGGCAGGGCTTGTGGAGGGACGTGACGGCGCATAACCACTCTACTGACCTCAGGGAGGCACATATGAAACTCATCTTTGATTGGTACCTGTATCCCTCTAAATTGCACCGCATATTTCCCACTACTTCAGATAGGTGTTGGCGGGGCTGTGGGATGTTGGGAAACTTTAGCCATATATGGTGGGAATGCCCTACCATTCGGCCATTCTGGACTGAGATCTTGTCCCACATCAAAGACATTTTGGGTTACCCGATCCCGGACTCCATGGCTTTTGTGTTATTGGGGCTTAGAGATCCGCTGCTTGAACACCAGACCAGAGCGGATAAGCGTATTATGTGGTTATGCCTGGGGGCGGCTAAGATGACACTGGCAGCCGCTTGGAAATCCCCGTCTGCTCCCGCTATTTCCTTATGGCATGCCCGACTGTGGCGTCTGTTGAGCATGGAACGTCTCTCTGATATCTTTCGGGGGAATTTCAAGAATTTTATGTACAACTGGGGCCCGCTTGTGAGGTTTTTGTCCCGAGGCTTGCCCTCGGCAGTATGTCCTTCAGCAGTGCGGTCCCTTCATCTCTTCCAGATTTAAATTCCTGAAGACCTGATTTGCTTGCGTGCTTGTTGGCTGCCACCACTGGGGGGGGGGGAGGGAGATGTTGGGGAGGGACGGGGGGGGGGTTAGTTGGGGTTATTGCCTTCTGTTTCTTCTTCCATTGCGATTGGCTCTGCCTGAGGAGGACCTCTAGACTCTGGATGATATCTGGGCTGTCCTCTCTGTCTGCAGATGCGATGTCCACTGTTGACAATCTGTCCTACACGAGAACTGAGCTGAGCGGACATTTCCCTGTTGCCTTATCGGATTATTGCTGGCTTCTTGTGGACTTTGGAGCCCTGTAGCCCTTTTTCTTAAATGATTCAGTCCCTATCTTTGCTCCCCCTGTGTGGGGCTTTATGGCGTTATGTCGCCTATCTTCCTCTCTTCTTTCCTGTTCCCCCTTTTCCTGTTTCCCTCCCCTTTCTATTCTTCTGATGTTTAAAAAATAAATAAAAATTTTACAAAAAGATCATCAATGTACTGTACTAACACAGACTCTCCAGCCATGCTCAAATTTTCTAATGATTTGTTTAGCAGTTGATTAAAAATCGATGGACTCTCAGTGTACCCTTGAGGAATTCTACACCATGCTAGGATATGATTTTGGAAACGGAACGCAAAAATTGGTTGGCTTTCTGGATGCAACGGAACAGTAAAGAATGCATTGCACTGATCAATCACAGTGTACCACTCTGCATCATGAGGTATTTGGTACAAAATCACTGCTGGATTCGGAACAATTGGACAACATGGGACAACAATTTTATTAACCTTTTTCAGGTCCTGCACAATTCTAAATGCTCCATTTGGCTTTTTCAATCCCATAATTGGTTAATTGAAAGGACTGCTCTCTATTTCTCTTAAAATTCCCTGCTCAATCATTTTATCAATTACTGGAGTTATTCCTTCAATTACTGCTGCAGTCATTTTATACTGAGGTATATTTGGGTAACTTGCACCTTCTTTTACTGTCACTTTCACAGGATCAACCCCTTTCATCAACCCTATATCTTTTCCAGTGAAATCCCACACTTTTTCTTTCACTGCTTCTTTCAATTCAACATGAATTTTCTCTTTATCAAAAGCAGGAAACAGTTTATCCTGCTCTACTTCAATCTTGAGCATTGTCAATTTATACAAACTATCTTCATCTGGAGTTTGCAATTCTATGCCATCTGGTGAAAAATATAGGGCACAGTTCATCTTACACAGTATATCTCTGCCTAACAAATTAACAGGACTGCTATCGCACATCACAAATCGATGCATATCTTTGTATGTCCCAATTTCTATTTCAACTGGTTTTGTCAAAGGAGTATTTATTTGCCTACTAGCTACACCTACAACCTGGATTGTCTCACCCGAGAGAGGAAGATTTTGAATTTCCACTGATCTAACAGTAGAACGGGTAGCACCAGTGTCCACTAGGAAAGTTATTTCCACATCATTCACTTTTCCGCTCACAAATGGACCTGACTGATCTACCTCAAGAGTGGCTCCAAGCATACACTCTTCTTCCTCCCTCAGGCACCGTGGGAAACTTTCAACCGGCTCACTGCCATTCTCCTCTTGTAACCAATATTGAGGACACACATTTACTCTTTGCGGTCTTTTTACCTGCTCACCTCTGCTGAATCCTGTCTCTGCACTGTATCTCTGCTGATTCCCACTGTATGGCAGTGGCGGTTGCGGCACCTGACTTTGCTGATTTGCTATCTGCTATTGTTGCGGTTGCTGCTGATTTACCTCAAACTGCACCTGCAATGACGTATATTCCCCATTAAGTCTAGGTGGACATTTACATTCTCATTTCCAATGCCCTAACTTGCCGCAATTGAAACATGGCATTTTCTTTTTCAATTCGTCAATATTCCCTACCAATTTAGGTTTGCCTTTAAAACTACTTTGATCCCCTACATTCTTACTCTCCATCTGTGCTACCTGTTGTTCTGCTAACTTTACTTGTGCCCACATGGCTTTTTCTTTCAACTTCTTCTGTTTTGCATCAATTTCTTCACTGCAATATTTTGCCTGTCTCAGTACCTTATTAACTGAGCTCGACTGCCAATCCATCATGCTGTGCCTAATCATGTCTGAAATTTCCGGTCTTATCCCATATACAAACCTATACACAAAATGGCTCATATCCTTTTCATTCAGTTCCTCATAACCGCTATACTGTTTGAAAACTAACAACAATCTTTCATAAAATGAATGTACAGTTTCTTTCGGCTCTTGTGTGGTTCTGTCTATCTTTACCCAATCAGTTTCTTTTGGAGGTATTTTATTTTTCAACCACACTATCACTTGTTCATATTTTCTCATCACATCTAGTGATGGAGCTCCTGTTATCTTGTCCCTAGGATACTCCTCCCTGGGCCAATCCACAGATATTTTGCATTCTGTCAATAAGTCTGTTGGCTCCACTATGTCAAACAATCCATCCAAATCGATTCATAATACTTTTGACACTTTTACAAATCTGTCTACTTGTCGATACCACTCTACTGGTTTCTCTCTCAATCTGGGGAATTCATTTGTAAATGACAATATATCTTGTCTACTCCAAGGAACATGTACATATCCTCCTCCAGGAATTTCTCTCATAGGGTATTCAGTTGCCACTGTTTCTTTTTCTCTAATCGGAAAAGCTAATATGGATTTATCACTAGTTTCTTCTCTCTTCTTTGCCCACTTGACTCTCCATTTACCTACATAACCCCATTTATGCAACAGCACAATCAAGTCTTTTATCTGAACTAGTCTTCCAGCAGTATTCATGTTTTCAATGTCTCTTTCTGCAAAATCTACTCGATAAGTCTTCTGCAATGATTTTATTTTTGAAAATTCTATTCCACATTCACTTGCCACCTCTTCTAGCTGATCATACATTGTCTTAGCTCTCCATTATATGCTTTTACATAAAAACATGAGCTCATCATCCTGGTATGTTTTTAATCTGTCTGTCCTGATCGTTCCAATTATTAATTCTTCCATATCTACTTTTAATTTGGCCACATCCAGCACTTTTGATTCCTGCTCTTTTAATTTTAAAGTTTTAATCCAGTCACTCAATTCTTTATCTGGTGGTCCTACAGGTGTTTGCATTAGGTCTATTTTGTCTACACTTCTCTCTGGGGTTGCAGAGTCAGATTCTGCTCCTGTCGGGTATCTGCATGACAAACTTTGATTAAAAATCAATTCTGGTGGATTTACATTTATATTCCGCCTTATTTCTGACAAATCAGGATAAATATTCCCTTTTGCTTTCTGCAGACCTTGTTGTAATGGAATTGTTAAACTCTGCTCTTTTATTCTCTTATTTTCAAATACTGGTATCACAGGTCCTATCGTTACTGGGACAGTTACAGCTTCCATATTTTTAGTAAGATTTTGAATCAGTTCCTGTGCAGAAAGCTCATAATCAGACATATTTGGCTGCACATCATTTCGTCTTTCAGCACTTAGCACAATTATGTGTGAATCATTACTCTGTACAGGAGTACCTGTAATTCTAGCTTCTCCTATCAGTGTACTCAGGACATATCTTGTTTCTACTCTCTCAGGGAAATCTCGGAAATTTGATGGTTGTCTTGACGTTTCATTAACTCTTTCTTCTGCTATTGGGGCATTCGGGGTAGTCCATAAAGAACTTGGTTGATATGGGGGCGATCTCCTATTTAATATTTCTTCTAATACAGCATCCCCATATTCACTTTCACCATAACCTTGATTCCTTAATTCAACATTCTTTGTCTTTTCTGTACATTTCCCTTCCTTCATATTTTTCTACCAATCTGACTGAATACATGCCATCACACATGCTCCCATTCCTCCATCTCCGCATTCTAGTCTCATGTGTCTCTCCCCATAAATCTCAACCTTTACCTCTTGGTCTGATACGCCTGCTCAACCTCTCACTTTCCATTTCATGCATCTCATCTTCCCACTCAACCAATGCTTCAAACTGAGTTGGTCTAGGTTTCGGTTCAAGTTTCATCATTTTGTCTCTCAAATTTCGCAAAATTGCCAAATCAAACGATCCTCCTTCTGGAAAGGCTAACACACTATCATCCTTGGTACTGTAACCAATTCTCCAACCAAACACACGTATGGTAACCATATTTCGATATCATATAAGTAGCAGGTGTTTTCGGTGACGGAAGTATTTTTCTCTCTCTCGTAACTACCTCTTTGTCTTTTATAAACATGTTCTTCAGCTTTGTAAACCATGAAGGTTTCTTCTTGTCCTCATCATAATAGTAGTATGACATTTTCAATAAATTTCCCTGCTTTCAAAAGATCGCGTACTATTCTATTGCTGTTTCCGTAACACCAACCTATCACAGCGCGATTCGCACTAATGTACCAATTAGAACATGATACAAAACTATACTGCTTAACCAATAGCTTTTGCTCGTTTTGTGATGAACCAATCAGCTCCTACTCTGTCTCGGTCACGAGGACCAATCCCAGCGCGACACTTTTGACGTCACCAGCGATTTGGCTTCTGCAGCGCCGACTGACCCCTCCTTTACAGGGTTTTTTCAAGAAGCCATATTTACAAGGTATTTTACAAAATCCGTTAGTAACTTACACAAAACAATACCATGTGCCTGTTTCGCTAATAAAGTGATAGATTTCTCAATCACACAAGTATTCCCGAACCGAGGTAGACGACGCTTATCTCCTCAGAATTTTTAGACTCTTTAATAAAATAGCACTACCCTATTTTACCCTTCTGTCAGGCAATAACAAACTCGTTTCTCCAGGAAAGCACATACAGAGATCCTTTTCACCTCCTTAGAGACAATCCCAGAGTTTCACCAGAAGGCGTATTGCAATTTCATTTACACACGTTCATACGGAAAACCCTATTCATATATACATGAACTCTGTTTTACCAGTAAGCAGCGCTTCTATCTAACCCACCACAGAATTCCTCTATCGTTAGTAAAGTAGACGCCGCTCCTTTACCCTTCTTTCAAGCTCGGGTTAAGTCCTACTATTCTCCCAGCAGTAAGTTTTAATCAGGATACGCAATGATCCCTGTGCTTGAAGGCTAAGATTTCATAGACTGTCCTCACTATACATTTATCCTTTCACACCTAATGTCCCTAAACAGTGATATGCGACAATACCACCGCAGTATTCGACGATACTCCTTTTTTGAAATAGACTAATGCACTGTGCGACTTTACTTGCCACACTTCCTCTACCTGCAGACAGAGGCAATAGCTTCACACAACACTTGGAAGCCTTTTCAAAACTACATATAACGTAATACGAACTCAACAGATGTTAGTCATAAATCTATACATCAAATTGTATATAGCACTTTATACATAACCCTAGCTAATTTCCTTAGCAACCACTACTCTGCTACCAAGATATAACTGCTACAGCGGGACTCCAAAAATCATTTCTAATCAATACTCACTATTTCCCTGAAACCTTTAAACACACAACCATTTGTCAGTGGGGCCCATAACACTGCACGTATACTCTGTTCACTTACACTTGGCTTCAAGGCTTTTGGTGAATCGCAGTGGAGAAATGCTGTAACATTTGGTCGAGTGTCTGAAACGAATCAGTTATTATTTACACCTATAGTTTATTACACTTTACCATGGTTTTATTCAAGCATTTAATTATTCAGACGCACCACCATTGTGGCAATGGATCATTTTATTTAGAGCTCAGGAAAAATCGCTTATTTTAGAAATCAGTTAAGGTTTAGCAAAGAACAGGTAGTTCCAAATTCATTCTCTCCTAACATCCCTAACACCCTCATCTTATCCTTCAGTCCTGTAAAGCAAACAAATAAATTCAAAGAGTTCTTACATCCAGGAGTCAATCTTCAGTCGGGCAGCCCTTCGAGTGGAAATCGAAAAAGCGACCCCCTCTAGACGAAACCAGGGGTTTTTATACACTACTTTCCTAACTTAATCTATCTAAAAAGTATCTACTATTACTTATTCGGATTCTGATTGGCCAAATTCGGGGTGAGTGAGCATCTCCTCACCATTACAACATCATTTTCACAATGATTCAGCAGAAAAATAAAGGGGCTTTGTTTTAGGACAGTCCATGTTCTAGTCATTTCCTTCAGTCGCAACATCAGGACCTTTTCCCAGAATCAGAACATTCAAACGTCCATGTTTGGCACCCATCCTAGGTTCCGGGGTGAGGTAGCCTTGAACCTCCCCGAGCACAGGCAGTTCACTCTGACTTGCAGGCTTTGGGCGCGCCTGCGCTGTCCAGCTCTTGCTCATAGTTTACCCAGGCAGCCATCTTTCATACAGGCCTCAGAGGCCACTTTTTGGAGCTATCATAGAAACAAACACAAATTCATGTTAAATATAGAACTAAAGCCCTTTTGTTTACCTCCCACCATACTAATGTTTCCCCATTAGTTGTTACCTAGCAAATAAGCCACACAAATGTGGTTTTTACTTACATAATCAACCACTTCTTAGCACAAAATGTGTACAATAAGCACATTTAAGCTGCGTTTGTTAATATCTAAGCTGTGCATTAATTCACAACACGATAACAATACATATTAGTTAATTTTATTGCAACATGCAGGCAAAATTAGTACTCCCATGTGTAAAAATGTATGCATCTTATACTATGGTTGATTAGTTCACAAAACATTCCATTAGTAAATGTTATCGTTATGGAACATTGACTTTGAGAGGGGTACACAAAATTTTGTTTATACCACCTCGCTCCATCAGAAGGACATGTGAAGAAAGAGGAAGAAAGGCACAGAAAGAAGCAAGTGAAATGCAGAAAGAGGCAACAGAAGTCCAGAAAGACAAATATAAGTGCAAGAAGAAGCAAGAGATATGCAGAAAGAACCAACAGAGATGCAGAAAAAGGCCTTGTTGCATAGTCATCCTGTGCCCCCATCTTTTTTTTACTGACTGCTACGGGTGGTAGCTGACTCTGCCTAACCAGCCCCGGAGCCAGTGCTACACTGAAAGACACTTAGAATACAGTGAAAACACCTACATACACTAGGGTATACTATGGGTTGGGGTACCCCTGTGATTGGCATGACCTCCCCTGTAAAGCACTAGTACATAATAGGGCAGGGGGATTAAACCTACCTCTAACTCAGAGGTGTCGAAAGAGGCAAGAGAAGTGCAGAAACAGGCAGCAAAGGTGCAGAAACAGGGAACAGGGGTGCAGAAAGAGGCAAGTGAGGTGCAGAAAGAAGTAAGAGCAGTGCAGAAAGAACCAACAGAGGTGCAAAAAAAGGCAAGAGGGGGGCAGAGAAACGTAGGAGAGGTGCACAAAGAGGTAAGAGAGGTACGGAAAGAGGTAGGAGGGCTACAGAAAGAAGGAAGAGAAGTGCAGAAAGAGGCAAGATAAATGCGGAAAGAAGCAACAGAAGTTTAAAAGGAAGCAAGATAAGTGCAGAAAGAGGCAAGTGAGATGCAGAAAGAAGCAAGAGCAGTGCAGAAAGAACCAACAGAGGTGCAAAAAGAGGCAAGAGGGGTAAAGAAAGATATAGCAGAGGTTCACAAAGAGGCAAGAGAGGTACATAAAGAGGCAGGAGGGGTGCAAAAAGAAGGTAGGGAAGTGCAGGAAGAGGCAAGAGAATTGCTGAAAGAAACAACAGTTGTGTAGAAAGAAGCAAGAGATGTGTAGAAAGAGGCATGTTAGGTGCAGAAAGAAGCAAGAGCAGTGCCAAAAGAACCAACAGAGGTGCTGAAAGAGGCAACAGAGGTGCAGAAAAAGGCAGGAGGGGTGCAGAAAGAAGCAACAGAGGTGCAGAAACAAACAAGAGAAGTACAGAAAGAGGCAAGAAAATTGCTGAAAGAAGCAACAGAGGTTTAGAAAGAAGAAAGAAGTGCAGAAAGAGGCAAGTGAGGTACAGAAAGAAGCAAGAGCAGTGCAAAAAGAACCAACAGAGGTGCTGAAAGACGCAACACAGGTGCAGAAGGAGTCACGAGGGGTGCATAAAGAAGTAAGAGGAGTGGAGAAAGAAGCAACAGAGGTGCTGAAAGAGGCACAAAGGGTGCAGAAAGAGGCAAGAGAAGTGCAGAGAAAAGCAACTTAGATACAAAAAGAGGCAGGAGTTGTACAGAAAGATGGAAGAGAGGTATAGAAAGAGGATAGAGAGTTGTACAAATAGGGAAGAAGGATGCAGAAAGAGGCAAGAGGGGTGCAGAAAAAAGTAGAGAACTTCAGAAAGAGGCAAGGGAATTGCTGAAAGAAGCAACAGTGGTGTAGAAAAAAGTAAGAAAAGTGCAGAAGGAGGCAACTGAGATGCAGAAACTGGCAAGAAAAGTACAGAAAGAGGAAAGCCAAGTGCAGAAAGAGACAACAGGGATGCAGAAAGAAGCTAGACAGGTGCAGAAAGTAGCATGGAAAGTGCAGAATGAAGTACCAGGGGTGCAGAAAGAGGCAAGAGAAGTGCAGAAAGAAGCAACAGAGGTGCAGATGGAGGCAAGAGAACTCCAGAAAGAGGCAAGAGAGTTGCAGAAACAGGCAAAAGAGGTACAGAAGAGGGAACAGAGGTTCAGACGGAGACGAGAGAGGTGCAGAAACAGGTAAAAGGTTTGCAGAACGAGACAAGAGGGGTGCAGACATTTGCAAGAGAGGTGCAGAAAAAACAAGAGCAGTGCAAACGAACCAACAGAGGTGCAAAAAGAGGCAAGTGAGGTACAGAAGGAGGCAAGAGCGCTGCCGAAAGAGGCAAGAGAGATGTAGAAACAGGCAAAAGCGGTGCATGAGGAGGGAGCAGGTGGGCAGACTCAGGCAAGAGAGGTGCAGAAAGAGGGCAGAGGGGTACAGAAAAAGGCAAGAGAGATGAAGAAATTTGGAACAGAGGTGCAGGAAGAAGCGAGGGCAGTGCAGAAAGAACCAACAGTGGTGCAGAAAGAGGCAAGAGGGGTACAGAAAGAGGCAAGTGAAGTGCAGAACAAAGCAGAAGAGGTGCAGAAAGAACCAACAGAGGTGGAAAAAGAGGCAAGAGTGGTGCAGAAAGGGGTAGGAGAGGTACAGAAAGAGGCAAGAGGGATACAGAAAGAGAGAAGAGGGGTGCAGAAAGAAGCAAGTGAGGAGCTAAAAGAGGCACGAAGGGTGCAGAATGAGACAAGACAGGTGAAGAAAGAAGGAATAAAGGTAGAGAAAGAGGCAAGAGTGGTGCAGAAAGAGGAACGATAGGTGTAGAAAGAGGCAAGAGAGTTGCACAAAGAGGGAGGAGGGGTGAAGAAACAGGCAAAAGGGGTACAGAAAGTTCAAGTGAGGTGGAGAAAGAGGCCAGAGAGTTACAGAAAGAGGCAAGTGAAGTGCAGAAGGAGGCAAGAGAACTACAGAAAGAGGCAATAGAGGTACAGAAAGAGGGAAGAGGGGTGCAGAGAGAGGCAAGAGGGGTGCAGAAAGAAGCAAGAGAGGTACAGAAAGAAACAAAAGAAGTGCAGAAAGAAGGAATAGAGGTGCAGAAAGAGGCAAAAAGGGTGCAGAAAGACATGAGAGGTACAGAAAGAAGCAAATGAGGTGCAGAAAAAGGCAACAGACGTGCAGAAAGAGGGAAGAGAGGTGCAGAAAGTAGAATAGATTTGCAGAATGAGTTCAAGAGAAGTGCAGAAAAAGAAAGAAACATGCAGAAAGAAGCAATAGAAATGCAGAAAGAGGCAAGAGAGGCGCAGAGGGAAGCAAGAGTGGCTTGAACACCATTAGTACCAATTTAACACCCACATTTAGCAATAAGTAACAGGTGACCATTCTAGGTTTGCAAAGGGCCTTCCACCACACTGTAACACTTGTTGCTGCAATTTTGGTAATGTTTGAGCTAGAAATAAGTTTCTTTAGTTCAAATCTGCAAATTAGGAAGTAGATGATGGATTATGTGGCTAATGTGGAAAATGTAAAATTGTGCGAAAGTTGGTGCAGCCAAATAGTCGCATAATTCCAGTGGCCATGCTCATACCTCTGACTAGGTCCACAAGTGCTCCTCAGTGATTCCTTCTTTTTTTGTCTCACTGAGTTCATAGTTGAGCTTCTATGGAAGCAAGGAATTCAGGAGCATATTATCAAGGGGGTTTATCTCCGCTTTTTTGGCTTTAAAAGCCAAGAAAGCGGAGATAAAATTATCTCCCTATTACCTAGCTGTCGCTAACACCAGTTGGCGACAGCTAGTAGGAGATAGCGACCATCTTGGGCCCCGCTTTGCATGTCAGTGATATTTATTGTGGAGTGGAGAAGTGGAGAAGTGTGGCTCAATGGTTAGAGCAGGCAGACCTTGATGCAGAGCTCTGGCCAGGGACCAGGGTTCGATTCCCGCCTCGGCGGGTCTCCGGCTCACTAATTCCCCTGACTGGATATTCTCGCCTCAGTGCCTGTTCTGATCATGGGTCCCACGCTGCAACTCTGGGCAATAGCTTGCTTAGTCTCCACAACGGCCCCAAAAGCGCTGGGATGCCTGGTTGCACCTGGGGGGTGCCCAGGAGTGGACATTTCCCAGGAAAGCCAGGAAGGGTTCCTAAGCGGTATACAGACAGCGCCGGGACACCTCCGGTGGAGGTAGCTGTGCGCTTTACAAATTCCGACATTTATCACTAATGACATGCAAAGTGGGCGTGCCAAGATGTTAGCGACTGGAAACAGTCGCTAACATCGCTATCTCCTATTACCAACTTTTGGAGATATTCGCGCTAAGCGCAAATATCTCCAAAAGCAAACACCTGCCCCTGAGCAGTTCTTAGCCATGTTATCCAATGGTAGGTGGATAACATGGCTAAGAGCATTAGCTCGGTAATGCATGAATATCGCTGACTTTTCAGCGATATTCATGCATTTCGGCCGATTTTTATCGCTTAGGAGTTGAACCTTGATAATAGCAAGGTTCCTAAGCGATAAAAATCGCCGCAGCTCGGCGATAAAAATATCACCGCTAAACCAACATAGCGATAATTATCGCTAGTTGTTGGTAATATGCCCCACTAAACCTGAGGTTACCACTCCATAACACAGACTACCATACCACATCATTACTCTCCATAACACATAATCCCACTCTACATAATTCCTACACACTAAATATCACATACTTTCTATCCACATAATTTCAGTGCACCACATACCACATAATTCCGCTACACACAACGTACATCCACTCCACTTCAAAAAACATTAGTAAAAAACTTTTGCATTTACAACTCCAACTGCTCTAATTCTCGCAAATGCGAAACCTATTACATTGCGAACACTTCTTTAACTAGTAGTCGCGTTTGCAGAGTGGTGGAAAAAGGGTGCTGGGCCTCCGACCAGCGCTCAGGAATTCAGCTGCTTAGGGCTTTTTGGAGGTACCAGTAGGGCTTCTTGGCCCCCAAAGTCCCTCAGGAGGAAATTGGACTTTATCCCCCATCCCGAAGTCTGCCAAGAGGCACGTTTGCAGATTGTTGGAGAAAGGGGGCATGGCCTCTGAAGACGTCTTAGCAATTCCACTGTGTGGGACAAGAGGGGTAGTTGGCCCCAAAGGACATCCTTGGGGGCCAACTACCCCTCCTATTACCTCCAGTAAGTCCCACACAGCAGGATTGCTAAGTTTTCAGAGCACGCCACGCCCCCTTTGCCCACTACTCTACAAACGTGCTCCCTGGCACTCTGTTGGATGGGGATTAAAGTCCCCTTCACTGCTGGGGGTCCTTTAGGCATCAACTAGCCTACCTCTTACCTCCAGTAAGCCCAACAGAGTGGGATTGCTGAGAGGAGAATAAAGGCCACGCCCCCTCTCTCCACCACTCTGCAAATGCACCCCCCTGGGAATTCTTAATTGGAGGATTAAGTCCCCTTGAATACTGAGGGTCCCTGGGGGCCAACTAGCCCACCAGGTACCTCCAGTAAGCCCCACACAGCTGGATTGCAGAGAGGTGGTCCGAGGCCATGCCCCCTTTTTACACCACTCTGCAAACGAGCCTCTTGGCCCACTGCTGCTCGGGGGATGAAGTCCACTTGTGACCTGAGGTCCTCAGGACCAGCAGTGCACCAAGAGGAGTGTTTGCAGAGCGGTGTAAAAAGGGGCATAGCCTCGGACCACCTCTCTGCAATCCAGCTGTGTGGCGCTTACTGGAGGTACCTAGTAGGCTTGTTGGCCCCCAGGGACCCTCAGTATTCAAGGGGAATTAAATTACCAACTAACAACCTGCCATGGGGCGCGTTTGCAGAGTGGTGGAGAAAGGGGGTGTGGCCTCCGGGAAGATGGCATCCCCCAGGGTATGGCTGACTTTTTTCAATGTACTTATTTATTTATTTGGAGGGGGGCCACTTGGCAGCATTTGCACTGACAGGACGGGAGGCATGCTCCCGCCCTGTCATAGCAAACAGCAATGTCCTGGAGTGGGCACCACGGGAAATTGCAATGTCCTGGGGGATGGCGGTCCCCAGGGCCATCAAGGGCTCTAGGAGGGGGGCAGCGCGGCCTCCCTCCCTTCATTTACGCAGCCCCGGGGAGGTGGTGATCCCCGGGGCCGTAACGGACCCCAATATTAGCATATTCAATGCCCCGGGGAAGTGGCAGTCCCCGGGGCTTTGGGGGGGCCCTTGAGGCCCCCCACCCTAATTTTAAGAAAGCCCTGGGGAAGTGGCAGTCCTCGGGGCTTGGGGGTGCCTGTGAGGCCCCCCACCCTTATTTCATTATGCCTCGGGTAGTGGTGGTCCCCTGGGCTGCGGGGGGGGCCACGTGCTCCCGCACATCATAAATGAAGCCTGGGGAGGTAGAGGTCCCAGGGACTGTGGGGGCCCCCGTTGGCTTCCGCAACATAAATTGGCATGCCCCCGAGACCGGGCCCACCCAGGGGCTTAAATACAATGAAGCGCGGGAGCCCACGCTTCATTTTTAAAATTTTGTATGCCGGATTTGCGCACCCAGCGTGAATTCGGTCGATTAAAAAAAAATGCTTTCTTTGACCCTGGGGATCCTTGTGGGACCCCTGAACAGGCCTACGGAGTCAGGGTGTTTGTACCCTGCCACCTTTTTTTTAAACTCTTTTCTTGTGACTCGTTTACAGAGCCACAAGATGGCTACCAACACTTCCTGGTTTGGAGTGTTGGCAGTCAATCAGAGTGACGCCCGTGCCCCAGAGGGTTCGCGAACCCTCGTCAGTGCTCAGATATCGATATTTATCTTTTTTTCATTTCTCAGGAACTACTGAACGGATTTACACCATTTAAAAAAAAGGTCGCTTTCTGGACCAAGACCTACCTTTTTACCAAATTTGGTGTAATTCAATTCAGCAGTTCGGGCTGTAGCTTTGTCTAACTTTCCTTTGGAAATGAACATGGGGAAAACGCGTTTTGTGGCCCCCCTTTTTTCTCGGCCCCCTTGACGAATCATCCCGAAACTTTCAAGACAAGAGCTGACCGGAGGGCCCCATTATTTTTGAAAATTTTGCAAAGATTCGTCAAACGGCGCCAAAGATATTGGCAAATCAGAAAACGCTTTTCCTATGGAAACTAGGTCCTAGCTATAACTACCTACTGGCAGAATTTATATATATATATATATATATATATATATATATATATATATATATATATATATATATATATATATATATATATATATATATATATATAAAAATCCATGTGGACTGCAGTGAAAGCGCCGTTTTCCTTTCATTTACCTTCTCTGCGCTGAAAAGGTCCGATGCTCCTCTGGAGCATGTGACATCCTCTGATGAAGAAGCCTTCGGGCTTTGAAACGCGTAAGGAACTTTGATTATGCTGTGGAAACTTGCCGGTTTTACAAATTAAAGCTTGGTTGAAGCACTCCTCTGCGTGGGCGTCTTTGCTGCAGGGCAACTTTGTGATGAATTTAACTCGGCAGCCTGGCCGAGAAGGATGCCCTACCATGAAGTGAAATATGGGGCTGAAAGGTCACTGAGCATCGGACCTTTTCAGCGCAGAGGAGGTAAATGAAAGGAAAATGGCGCTTTCACTGCAGTCCACATGGATTTTATTTTAAAAGAAAAAGACACTGTTCTGGAACTGCTCCCACATGGGATTAATAATCATTTCGCAAATATTGAAACTACGGGTTCCAACATGCATTAAAACTACTTACCAGTGCAAGTCACGTGGATCAATGTCACGTGGACATCGCAAGCATGCAGATAAGGCGCCCCTGCGAATCAGTCAGTTGGAACATGTGACATCCTCTGATGAAGAAGCCTCCGGGCTTTGAAACGCGTAAGGAACTTTGATTATGCTGTGGAAACTTGCCGGTTTTACAAATTAAAGCTTGGTTGAAGCACTCCTCTGCGTGGGCGTCTTTGCTGCAGGGCAACTTTGTGATGAATATATATATATATATACTGATGTAGGGCGACAATTTGATTGACAAAGGCTTCTGCAAAGCCGAATCGCATCTCTTTTCACAGCGAGGTCGAGTGAGACACAGAGAATGAAGAAGGCCATAAACAGACTTCCTCGAGTACCTGCATTCTTCCTTGTTGGATTGGGATGGTGTGTTCATATATATATATCAATAAATTGAGAAAGAAAACAAAATGGTTATAAGAAATGCACACAAGGGCGGGAACATAGTCTTATGGCCCTTGGAGGAATATTTGAAAGAAGCTTACAGCCAGCTCAATGACAAAGAATGTTTTAGAAAAGTACCACTCTGAAATTTAAACAGACACAGGAGCAATTTTTCTTGCAACTTCTTGCCTGGAAGAGCATGGGTCTAATAAGTTGGGATGAGTACAAGTATTTGAAGAAAGAACACCCTACTATTCCTGTTATATATTTTGTCCCAAAGGTCCATAAAAAGATACATAGGCCACCGGGCAGACCCATTATTGCGGCATGTGATGGACCATTAGAAAACATGTCCAGATACATAGATTTGTTTCTTACAGGAACATGTTGAACGTTTAAAATCTTATGTACAAGATACCTGTGACTTTTTGAGAAATGTCAAGGATGTACAATGGAAATCGGAATATTTACTCATAGCACTAGATGTTTCATCACTATATACTTGTATTAGGAACAGGGATGGCATCAGAGCTGTGGACTATTTTCTATCAAATAGACCGATGAGATTTGCCCAACACAACAAAATGCTAATTAGCATGTTACTTTTCTGCTTAGTGAACAACCTATTTATGTTCAATAATCAAATGTATCAGCAAATCCAAGAAGTTGCAATGGGGGCCAGCTTCTCCCCCAGCTATGCCTGTTTATTTATGGACAGGTGAGAGGAGCTGGTCCTCATGAGGAAATATGAACAAGTGTTTTTATCTAAGGTCATATCATGGCTTAGATTCATAGATGATCTGTTTATTATATAGTGTGGTACCAAACAAAGTGCTTTGGATTTTATACAACAAATTAATGTTAATGATGTTAACCTTAAATTTACTTTAACTATAAGTAAAACAGAAGTTTAGATGTGTAGATCAAAATTGTAAATAATGGCTTGACCACAAGCCTGTTTAGAAAACTAACAGCAGGCAACACACGGTTACATGCATCAAGCACACATCCAGCCCACCTCATTAACAGTATCCCTTATGGGGAAATGTTGCGCATAAGGCGTATTTGTAACAATGAGGAAGATGCCAATGCCAAACAAGCGGAATGTCGTACTCGCTTTTTGGCTAGAGGGTACAAAACAACAGTAGTGGATGCAGCTATAAACGAATCCAAGGGAAGGGCAAGAATAGATCAATTGCAATACAGCTCAAAGAATAAACATAGGCCTAGAGGTAAACATGAAACTCTAGAACCTACTAGACTAATCCTTGGATTTTCTAAGCAGGAAAAACAACTTATAGCCATAGTCCGACGGAATTGGTGTAGTGACAGTCTAGTGTTTGCAAGTCACGTCGTCGACGTGACGTGCTGGCGGCCATGATTGGCTGCGCGCGCATCGTGCCGCAGTAGCGCGAAAAGTGAGAGTGAGAGCCGGAGCGGAAAGCAGAGGCTCGGCGCTCTTTAGGGAAATTAAGCATTAAACACAGTTACAGCATTACAGGCTCCAGTGTCTTTATTGGTGGCACACACCTCTCTACAATGGCGACGAGGGTGGGATGACGACCCCCCAGCAAGGAAGAACTACCAGAGCGACCACAATACAACATAGAGAGCACCAGTGGACAAGGACCACCAAACAAAGAGCCCCAAAGGACAGAGAGCCAAGAGGACCTCCAATTACAGCACAGGTACCCTAAAGAGCGTGGCAGAGCCCAAGAGCACCCGAAGGGGCGGCACAGGGAAACGACAAAGGGGGGACAGACCCCAGAGACAAGCAGAAAAGCGCGCCAACCCACACTGCAGCCCAAAAGACAAGGGAAACCGCGCTGGATAACCCACCGAAGAGTGAGGGGGCTGACGCAGGTAGTCCCCACGCCCAAACAAGCGAGGAAGAGCAGGACGACGCGCCAGGGAGTCCCAGAAGCCAAGGGAGTGCACAACTCAAGGTCAAGAGAGAGAAAATGAGTGCGCAAACTGGATACGCGATGGCGCCGGTACAGTTTTTACCCCGCCCCGGGGAACCACTTATGAAGTGGGAGGACTGGAGAGAATATATAGACAATTTCATAGGAGTCCTGGAGGATGAGAACGAAGAGGTGTTTAAACCCACGAGGAAAAAACGCATCTTGTTACTGAACCTTGGTCCGGAAGGTCTGAGAATTTACAAGAGCCTAGTACCGAAACAGAGAGCAGCCACAGACGACGATGTATACGCTCACGCACTCGACGACCTCAACGAACACTTCAGGCCAGCGGTGTGCGTATCGGTGGACAGGTTCAATTTCCAACAGAGGAAGCAACGTCAGGGAGAAACGGTGGAGGAATACGTGGCGGCACTGAAGCGGTTGGCATCCACGTGCAAATATGACAACTGGGAAGAGGAGTTCATTAAAGATCAGGTGGTGATGCATACCACGTGTACGACAGTGCAGGACAAACTGTGGGCCAGCGGAGACACCACACTGAAAGGGCCGAGTTAGCACGACGATGTGCAGAAGTGACGAGGAAGGAAACAGCGTCCAACGCTATGGTGAACAAGGTAGACGACGAAGGACCTCGCAGAGAGTATCAGAACAAGAAGCCGTTGGAGAGGGGACCCAACAAGTGGCAGAGCAACACAAGCTCATCGGGGAAACAAGCAGGGAGCAACAAGAAGCCATGCTACAGGTGCGGGAGCTGGTCGCATGAAGCGCACGACAGGAAGTGTCCCGCATTTCGCGCCAAGTGCATGTACTGCGGAATACTCGGCCACTACGAGAAGGTCTGTCGGAAGAAGGCCTCCAAAGGCACGGTGAGATACGTGGGTCAAGGCAGCGAAGAACAAGACGAAGACACAGAGGAGGACGTCGTCACGGAGATCTACATCGATGATCAGGTGTTGAGCGCGGACGGCCAAGTCCTGGGCATAGACGGAAGAAGGACAATGAAACCTGTCCTAGAAATGGCAATAGGAGGAGTCACAATCAGCGTGGTGGCAGACACAGGCTCGCCCTACACTATTGTCCAGAGAGCAGTGTGGGAGGAGAAATTCGCACCGCGACTAGGCCCAGAACTAGAAAAGCTAGACATTCGCCCGTCACTTACAACGGAGATCGAATACCAATGGCAGGATTCAGACCTTTGAACTTTGAATTCCGAGGCCGGTCAGCATACTGCAAGCTCTACGTGTCGGAGAGAGGCCCATCGGTCTTAGGATGGCTACATCAAGGCAACCTGGGCATCAAGCTGGATCCGGGAGGCAAGGAACAGATACTACTAACGGACCAGGAAGCGTCGCCCAATCTCGACAAATGGAGGAGTGAATACCCCAAGGTGTTCGGGGGCACAGTAGGAAGGCTGGAAAAGTTCGCCCACAAAATCGTCCTAAAGGAAGACGCCGTACCTGTGGCCCACAAAGCAAGAAATGTCCCGTTAGCAGTGAGGGAAGCAGTACGGGAGGAACTCCAAGACCTGGAAAGGAAGGGGATCATCGAGCCCATCACATGCGCTGAGTGGCTGGCGCCCTTGGTAGTAGTCAAGAAACCCAGTGGGAAGGTTCGGCTATGCGTCGACTTGCGCGAACTGAATAAGAACATTGTGGTGGAAAGGTTCCCCTTACCCAGAATAGAGGAGATGCTGGCTAGCACTAGGGGAATTAAGTGGTACTCCACCATAGACTTGACCTCCGCTTACCATCAAATAGCTCTACACTCGGAGAGCCGGAAACTAACATCTTTCATCACCCCGTTTGGGTGCTATCAGTTCCGCCGCATGCCATTTGGACTGGCCTCAGCGGCAGCGGTGTTCCAGAAACTGATGCACCAATTGTTCAAGGATATCGCCGACGTCCAATACTTCCAGGACGACATCCTGGTGATGGGGAGAGATAGACCTGACCATGATGCGAAGCTGGGGAAAGTGTTGAGGATCTTAGAAAGAAAGGGACTCACGGCTGAGTGGTCCAAGTGCCGGATAGGGATGAACTCGGTGACCTACCTTGGGCATGAGATAGGAGTGCAAGGAGTGACTCCAAAAGCTGAAAACGTAAGAGCGATCTGCGAAGCACCCCCACCCACCAACAAGGAAGAGGTCAGATCATTCCTGGGAATGGCAGAGTACTACAGAAAGTTCGTGCAGCACTTTGCCTCCAAGACTCATCACATGAGGCAGCTGACAAAAGAGAACACGGAATTCTGCTGGTCAGATGAAACACAAAGAGAATTCGAAATCATCAAAAAGGAAGTAGCTGGTGCAATACCGCTCCAAGGGTATGACCCTCAAGGAAAGACCGTACTAACCACGGACGCCAGCGATAAAGGACTAGGCGCCGTCCTCATGCAAGACCGGGGACAGGGGAGACTGGAAACATTAAGCTTCGCCTCACGCACACTGACCGAAACAGAAAAAAAGTACAGCGTGATAGAGAAAGAGATGCTGGCAGTGGTGTGGGCTACCACGAGATTCAGACAATTTCTGTGGGGCACACGATTCCAATTGCGGACGGATCACAAGCCGTTACTGAAGGTGCTAACGTCGAGCGGGCACGCGGATGCCACGCCACGAATATCTAAAATGACATTGAAGCTACTCGAATTCAGGTATGATGTGGAGCACATCCCAGGCAGCAAGAACAGAGTCGCAGACTATCTGAGCAGAGCGGCGGCCATGGAACCGAGTGAGGAAGACAAGGCAGGAACAGAAGAATGGGTAGCACTCATGGAGGATCACGAGAAGGTCATCAGCCTGCAAGAGTGGAAACAGGCGTATGAGGAAGACCAGACCTTAGAGGAAGTGAAGCTATACATCACCCAAGGATGGCCTGACAAGAGACACACCCGCAGGGAACTTAACCCCTACTTTGAAGTCAGGGAAGAACTGTCCATGGACGACCAGGGAATATTTATGTATAGGGGCGAGAAAGTCATTCCCCCAAATAGTATCATCCCCAGACTGCTGGACATGCTACACGAGGGACACCTGGGAATTGGAAAACTTAAGCTGAGGTCCAAACAAGACTATTGGTGGCCAGGAATGGACATAAGGGCAGAACGACATGTAAGAGACTGCTCAAGATGCCAGGGTGCAGACAAGACACTCAAACCACTACGACCAGCACTGGGCACATTCGAACCCCCAAAAAATCCGTGGGAGGAGCTGTCGGTAGACATCCTAGGCCCGATCCTAGACACACAAGGAGTCCAAAAGTATGTGTGTGGCCTAGTAGACAAATATTAGAAGTGGCCAGAAGTGAAAATAGAGGAAACAATGGACACAGAAAGCATCGTAACATTTTTGGCAGACACCTTCGTGAGGGAAGGCATCCCAAAGTCCATCCTCAGCGACAATGGCCCCCAGTTCAGATCGGAAAAATGGAACAACTTCATGCAAAGAAACGGCATCCTAGCGAAGCACACGTCCATATACCACCCGGCGGGGAATGGTCAAGTGGAGCGCTTCAACAGAGTAGTAATGGGGTCCATCCAAGCAGCCATCGCGGATAACAAAGATTGGAAGAAGGACATATGGCACATGTTGTGGGCGTACAGGATCACTCCCACAGGTACCGGATACAGCCCCTTCCAGATATTGCGCGGCCGCGAACCATTCACCCAAGACAATCGGGTGTGGAAAGAGAAGACAATTGTAAGCGAATGGTCCCCCGCAGTGGTGCGTGCCAATATAGAGAAAGCACAAGCGGTCTACACAAAACACTACAACGAGCGGAAGAATGTGAAAGACACGGAACTGGAAGAAGGGTAATGGGTGAGAGTAAAGTTGCCCATGCTACAAAGGAAGGGAGAGAGCAAATACAGCAAGCCCATGCAGGTGAAGGAAATACTGGGCAGAGCGGCCAGGTTGAGTGATGGGAATGTATGGTCACAGGACCGCATGGCAAGATGCAATAAGATTCTATCTTGGAACTATGGGGGAGAAGACGAAGAGGACGGAGAGAACGAACTCGGCCAACAAGAACATCTGGAGGCGGAACCTGAAATGAGAGGAGAAGTACAGCGACGGGTGAAGGCGGGAAGCGTCGAGCAGGAGCAGAGGGCTGAAGAGGATCCGAGTGATGTAAATGGACAAGTAGAGGCACGAGGAAGCAGAAGAAGCAGCGAAGAAGAGAACCACGCCACCCCAGTAAGACTGACCCGGTGCGGCAGGGTGATGATCAAGCCTACAAGGTTCAGAGACTTTGATCTGAGCGACGGACTGTAAGTTACAAATGTTATGTGTTGGAAAAAGGGGAGATATGTAGTGACGGTCTAGTGTTTGCACGTCACGTCGTCGACGTGACGTGCTGGCGGCCATGATTGGCTGCACGCCCATCGCGCCGCAGTAGCGCGAAAAGTGAGAGTGAGAGCCGGAGTGGAAAGCAGAGGCTCGGCGCTCTTTAGGGAAATTAAGCATTAAACACAGTTATAGCATTACAGGCTCCAGTGTATTTATTGGTGGCACACACCTCTCTACAATTGGCCCATTGTACGGGATGACACAATATTAGGCAAGCTTTTGCCTACTAACCCATGCATTGCTTTTAGAAGAACGGATAGTATGGGAATGCACTAGTTAAAAGCAGTCCTGAAGATCAGGGGAAAGGTACATGGTTGACAGCTAGAAAAGGCTTCAGAGGCTGGTCCTGTTACAATCGCCGAATACCTGCATTGAACACTATCCTGCTGACAGTCAAAGCCAGCATTGGTTAATCCTTTTAAGCCCTTTTAACTATTTGCTAATTTGCACGCATTCTAAAAATAAGTTTTAACATTGCTCCTTTGCACGTTTTATAAATAAATAAGTTTTATCGACACGTAGTCAGAGGGTGCAGACTCTCGGTTTAGCCATGCATATGCTATGTTCTAAGTGCCGCCTCCCGGTCCATCGCAGCTGTGTGCTGTTTGTGTGGAGGATGTTGGGCCATACTTCCGCCTTCAGAAGGGTCAGCGCGCTAGTTGCTGCATTATCACGCTTATAAAAAGATGCTGCAACGCATGCTCAGCTGTTCAGAGGCTGGTCCCGTTATAAGTGCTGAATACCCGCGTTGAACACTACCCTGCTGACAGTCAAAGCCAGTTTTGGTTAATCTTTTTAAGCACTTAAATATTTTCTAATTTGCACGCATTCTAAAAATAAGTTTTCACATTGCTCCTTTGCACATTTTATAAATAAATAAATACTTTTTATCGGCACGTAGTCAGAGGGTGCAGACTCTCGGGTTAGCCCTGCTCACGCTATGTTCTAAGTGCCGCCTCCCGGTCCATCGCAGCTGTGTGCTGTTTGTGTGGAGGAGGTTGGGCCATTCTTCAGCCTTCAGAAGGGTCAGCGCGCTAGTTGCTGCATTATCACGCTTATTAAAACAATGCTGCAACGGACGCGCCAAAGGCGCTCCTAATGCAAGCCCGTCTATACCCGCCCGCGCCTGACTGGGACCAGGGGCCAGGAACCCTGGTCCCAAAATAGAACCGCTGAGATACTCAGCACAACAACTCCATGAATTAAATGGAGACCTCAATATCAAGTGCCACCACTGTATTAGCTTAACAACCGGCTCAAGAACATGCCCAAACTGCCACTTCAATTTAAGTGAGCCCACACAGAAATCTGCTAGCAATCCAGACCCTACAGAGATTAAAATGATTCTTCTGAACTGTAGATCCTTGCCCAAACACGTTGCAGAAATTAACATTTTGCTTAGGGAGGAACAGCTGGATGCACTACTACTGACAGAAATCTGGCTGTACAAAGATGGAGAACCTGACATAGTTCAAGCCCTACCCCCAGGCTTTCATATTCTTGAGAAAGACGGGATTACGAAAGGGTGGAGGGAATGCAATTATTTTTAAGGAACATGTAAAAGGAGGTATTGAACAAGACATTGTGAAGGACTGGGAGAGTATGAGATTTGTACCCATTTTTGCACCTACTTGTTCATTAACAGGAATTCTGATGTACCGCCTCCCCCGGGCCCTTGCGGGTCATTTATCGAATCCTTGACTAATACAGCTGCAACGCTGGCAAGTACAGCTGCGAACTTCACTATCATGGGGGATCTAAATATTCACCTTGAAGATCCAAATAAATTGGAGGCCTTGAATCTCATTCCAAAATTACAAACGTTGCCGCTCCAAAAAAGTGCAGGCCCAACACATGATAAAGGTCATACTTTCGATCAAGTATTCTCTAATATGGAGAGATTAGACGTAGGCAGTCCCTCCTCAGCCCCATGGTCGGATCACTTTTTAATTCCGATCTGCTGGAAACCTCCTGCACTAACTATTAACAGTCATTCCCAGAAAAGTTGGGACAGACCATGGGCAAAACTTGCGAGAATTGCAAAACAACTCACCAATAGCCCTCAGCCTGAGCCCCCCACCCGTTGAGTCGATCCCACAGCGATGTGGGGAATAAGCAGAATTTTTTAACAAAAAGATTCTGGACATATAGAACGGGTTCCCACCAACCCATGGGTCAGTTAACTCAGATACTGAACCAGATAAGGGGGTCCGAGGCCTGGAAATCCTCAAAGAGTTTCCCATTCTAGATCTAGATACGCTATCCCAAATTTTTACCAAAATAAAATCAGGTTCACCATGTGCTGCGTCCCCGCTGCATATGATGCACAGAGTACAAGAGTACAAGAGACTATATTACCGGTTTTACTGGAAGTACTAAATGCATCTATTATGACCTCTAAAGTGCCGAAGACATGGAAACATGCTATGGTGAGAGTGCTGTTAAAAAAACCCAACCTCAATCCAGAGGTATGGAGCAATTACCGACCAGTCTCACTATTGCCCTTCACCAGCAAAATTGTGGAAAAACATATTAATGTTGAAATCACTGTGCATAGCACATAAAACCTGGTGGGGCATGGGCCCAAAAATTAACTGCAGGCTGATTATTATCGGCCTTCGTGTGACCTAAGACCGGCCAAACTTTTTCAGGCAGTTGTACATAAAGTGAGGAGGGTACAATTGGGTAGACGCTTGTTCTCTTATAATGCGTCAACCTTATGGAACAAACTCCCGCTCCACTTATGCTCTCTGATACACCATCTCACATTCAGAAAACAATTAAAGACCTGGCTCTGCCAGAATATGGCATAAACTGTCCTAGGGTAGTGACCAGAGCCAGCGCTGGGAAGCCTACGGGTAGCCATGCGCTATATTAAGTGTATATTAATAACAATATTAATATTGATAATAATAATAACATGAGTCGTTAGATGCACTACATGCAAAGCACATCAATATGGCATGAATACTACTTCGTATCAAAATACATTCAGCAACAAAATACAAAGTTTTACACAACATCTTACCTGCAAATCTGAATTTGTTGTGTATATTTTAGAATGCAGTTGTAAGTTAAAATACATAGGCAGTAAGAAGTTGGCAGTGCACAAGAGAATTTTGCAACACATGAGGGCCATCACTAACAATGATGCCAGTTACCCAGTGGCCAGACATTTCAGGGAACATCATGACAGCGACCTCAAACATCTCAAATGTTATGCTATAGAGTCAGTACCGGCACAGAAGAGAGGTGGGGACCTGGAAGGCATATTAAGACGCCTGGAAACTAGATATATAAACAGCCAGGAGGTCTTAATACGACGGAAGATCTGCACACCTTTTTATAATAAGACTTATTTATAATAAGACTGAATTAGATATATATTTGAAGGTATATCATCTTCACGACACAATAGCATTAATATTAAGTTCCATGTTGGGGACCACATAAGATATTTTACAATATTCAACCTGTGTACAATATGTATTATGTATTTATTGTGATGGTTATTTATATATTTATATATTTATATGATTATTTATTACAGTATTTATGTAATTTTATCAAAATATTTGATAGGATATGTGTTTCAATTGTATATGTTTTTATTTATTACAGTAGCTGGTGTTAAATGTTACTATTACATTATGTACGTACATTGATATACGACAGAATATTGTGTATTGGGAAACAACCCAACTGCTGAATGAACTTGCAAAACACATATAACGATTCATTCTTTGTGCTATTTTCCCAATACCTCAGTTTGCACCAAAGTGCATACACTATATGTATGGATGCATAGTCCAAATCGATTTGATGACTATGAATATGCCCAAGATTATTGTTATAAAATATTTTATTCGCGTATTTGCACATTTCACTTCAGCACTTTTTTGCCAGTTAATGATAAATGAATCTGCAATCTTAATAGCAATATTAAGCACATAGCACTTTCAATTATATTATGCACCCTATCTTTATAATTTTATTCAAACTTTAATTCACTTTCAGGAACATGCACTTTGATTAGCTATAAATCGACAATCAACATATACTCAGGGCAAACCAGGTATATTCAGCATTTATGCAGCTATAACTACGGGCACTGTTTCCATGCCAAATGAGACAACACAAAATATTTAATGCAATACAAGGCTTTGTATGCTGTTATTAATTCATTCATTTTAACTTTATTTCGGTTTGTTTATGAACCATAAAAGTACATCAAGGAAAAGAATACATTTGTAGCAATAAACTAATACACAGTTACATCTCATTTTATATATATACAATAAATCAGTTAGCATGTGGTTTATAGAATAATGGTTAAAATACTAAAACAATAAAATACATAGATTAAAAGTTTAAAACGCGGTAGAAGCCTAGATTTTACTGAGACGAACTGTCTACCTACGTTGGAGTACCTTGCTACTACCGAATCATTCTCCGTCTAATTAACCACATTGAAAACAAAAATTTAGCAATAGCAGTAACTATTAGTGCATTAGTATCAGTTTTTAAAATTCTAAAAAACTCTATATGGTTCCTGACTCCTAGGTTCGCACATAGTTGTATGATCCATTTCTTTCTGCTAACAGAGTAAGCAGGGCAGAACAAAATCACATGAATTAGAGATTCATTTGGATCATTACAGCCTGGACAGGGACGAACTAAACCCGTTTTCCATTTATCGGTGTAAGAGTGGAGGGGTAGTGTACCATATCTGAACTGTAGGTACAGTTTTTTTGCTAAGACAGGTTCTATAATATCTAGTTCCTTCTCAAAGCTGTAAACATTCTTGAAATCTAGAAAGCTGTCAGTGAGACTAGAGGGCCTGGCTGATCGAAGAACTTCTTGTAAATTGTAATATTTTATAGACTCTGCCAGGGTTCTCTTTGAGATGGATTGACATGTGACCTCCGGATTAGACCAGAGATTCTCCATGCCAATCCTGGACGCCTGCCCCCTTATAAAAGATAACCACTTTATCCTCCCTACACCCGGACGTGCCATCACGATCTTCAGTTCTTCTCTATAGCACTCAAGCCCCGGGACACTCCACAATCTACGCCAGTAGAGAAGCGGGCGTGAGGCAATTGCTTCTGCAATTGGCCTTAGGTTTAAATCCAACCTTAATGGAGTTAGAGGTGTGTTTTTTGGTAATGAGAGCAGCTGTCTGATGAAGTTATTCTCAGATATGCTAATCTCACTCGCTGGACGGTGCCCCCAGAGTTCCGCCCCGTAAAGGGTGGAAGATCTGGTTTGAACCTTATATATTTCCAGCGGTACGCTGACTAATTTGTGGACACAAGATTTCTACACTTTAAGAATCCCCCCCGTAGACTGAGAAAGGGTTAGGTTGGCCTTAGTCATTTGGGTTTCCCAGCTCATTTTATCATTTAAAGTCAGACCTAAGTAAGTGAAATTATTAACCCTTTCCAGGGCTCGTCCATCCATTTTCGGGCTCGGACAATTTATTGCGCTGGCATTAAACACCATGTACTTTGTTTTATCTATATTAATCACCAAATTCCTGTTCCTACAGAATTTGGTGAATTGGTCTAACACCCGCTGCATCCCCATGGGTGTTTTTGAGAGCAGCAGGGTGTCATCCGCAAACATAAGTGCAGGAAATTTACCGCCAGCTAAATTGGGAGCATCGATATTGTGTACACCAATTAGGTCATCGACAAGGCCATTTAAAACAAGCATTTACAATGCAACGGTTTCGCCTTTGGAAAAGTTAGAGCTATTGGCAATGTAAAGGACAATGCCATTTATTTATCTGTTTTCAAAACCAACACATAAATACAAATGTTGTCATTTACAATGCCAATAGCTCAAACTTTTCCAAAGGCGAAACCGTTGCATTGTAAATGCTTGTTTTTTCTATTACCATGCCCAACTTTACACTCCGTTATAAAGATAGGGAGTGCAACTTAGAGAGCTATTCTGCATTTTAAATAGAGAAAATTACATAGTGCACCACTATGCAATCACCTTTACAGTTAGATACCTTACCCGTAGCACAAGGTATAGGAGAGCACACGTGCACCCCAGGTGCCCACCCTCACAAAGTATTCTTTATGGGAAACGGTTCAGTGAAACCACCACCTATAACAACAATCTGCCTAGGCTTCTTATACAGAGCACACCCTGTCATATTGAGCAATTTAGAAAACGTTGTTGTGTCCCCCAGAAGGAGATTTGATATTTAAATATAGTTCTGGACTAAATTTGATTGACATCAGCATAGTTTCCAGAATTTAACGCTACGCTTGTGGCGCACAAAGCTTTTCATTTAGGTAAAAATCCCATTACTGGAGCATCAAAGCTCAGAAAAGGAGAGAATGCAAGTAACTCTTTATGTCATGCGTGATTTTGTACTTTAGAGCAGTGCTTTCAGAACTTGTAAGAACCACACCCCACTTTTTAGAACGATAATTTTTTGTAACCCACCTACCTGTAATGTACATGAAGCAGGAGATTTTTTAATCTAACGAAAGCATCATGTGGTTGCTCATTGTCATTCATAGACAGCAACTGAAATGTCCAGTAAAACTGCACAGACATGCAGTTTTACTGAAAAACGGTATAGCACCAAAATGTTAATGTGTGAAAATTGGGGTTCTCTTCATTTCTGATTCTGGCACACTTCAGAATTCCCGAGAATGGGCTTCTATTTTGCTTTCTTAACTGCTGAATGCATACAGTTCATTTACAGGTATTTGCATTTTGTTGTGTGTTGCAAAAAATGCATCTTATAGCCTTTCGTCATATAATTCACTTTAAAACTCCTCTTACTTTGTAGTCAGAGAAAGAAAAGTAAACACCAATCACCATGTTTAAAGAAAAAGCAATAATTTTTCAGAAGAGATAGATAGCCTGCCTGACATTTGACCTCAGGCTTTGAAGCACTGGCAAATGTGACAATATAAAGACCAAATGTAAAAGTTTATTTATTGCTTTAACTTTCATGGCCCACAAAAACACAGCTCACACCTACTTTGGGAAACACTGCTTTAGAGATCAAGCATTGGAAAAGTCAGTAAGTTTGTCTATGCGAATGCTAACGGCTTTACCAGTCTTCTAGCCATGTGGTACAGCAGCGTGGAGTGGTGTGGGGTAGACTAGGGTGGCAGGGTGTGGCGTGGGCAGACGGGCATTGTGTGGAGTGGGAGAGTTGTGTGGAGTGGGAGAGTTGAGTGGACTGGCGTAGAGTGCAGAGGCTTAGAGTAGAGGGGTGTTCAGTGCACAGGAGGGAGTAGAGTGCAGTGAAGGTAGAGTGATGCAAAGGAATATAGCATGCTACAACGCATGCAAATACATCGCATTCCGTAACAAGGTTGTTACAACGACCACGTTGTTACAATGTGATGTCATTACTACGCAAGTCATTACATCAACTTGCAGAAGATGGCGCTCTAACATAAGGAAATATTATAATTTACTATTCCAACACATTCCCTTCTGTTGCGTAGGCTGGAGTTGGAATATTAAATTATACATTCCTTATGTTACAGCGCCATCTACTGCAAGTCGATGTAATGACTTGTGTAGTAATGGCATTGCGTTGTAACAACGCGGTCGTTGTAAAGGCATCGCGGTCTAATAACCGTGATGTAACAGTTGTTTCCCAGTGCAAAGTAGAGTGACCTAAGGTGCACTGACTTAGAGTGGTGCACAGTGCAGTGGCGTAGTATAGTACAGAATAGAGTGGCATACATTGGTGCAGAGCACAGTGGTGTAGAGTGCTGTGCAAGGGGAAGATCACTGAATAAATAAATTAGGTAACGTTACGAAAAAGAACATCTAAATATTTTAACTTCCAATATATTAGGGGGTATGCGTACATGCCTTATTTGCTACCAAAGCCATCAACAGCAAATAAAAGATGCAAAATCGAACCATTCAGAAACAACGTTCCCTGTTAAAACAAGAGTGTGTGGGGGGGGGGGTGCGCACTTACGGTATGTAAAGCCTGCCCCCCCCCCCTAACACATCAATGTGTTCCATTTCGGGGTTCTCTTCTCCACGTCTTTTAATACGATGATTGTATGCAAAACATACACTAATGATTTTTCCTCCCTAGAAATTACTGTGGCTGGTATTAATTCCGTAAAAGACATTTGAAATCCCGACTAAAAAACATTAAAGAGTTTAGTGAAGTAAAAATAGATATATATGATCAAATTATGTCGTCTGTACTGTGCATTTACAACATAAAAACGAACATGTGATTGCACTTTTAAGTTGTACAACAGTCTCCATTAAAGGCAGGTACTCAATATGGGGTGGAATGGAACACCAGGTAACTAGCATGAAATGAGAGTAACTCTCTGGCTGGAGCCAAAGCCCGAACTATATACTGTTAAAAGTATTCACAAAGAGTAAATCCATAAATGTGCTATCAAGCCAGACCTAAAAAAATAATAGGAGGAGTTCGGAATCTCACAGACGTTTAACTTTAGTGTGGAAAAATGTCAACAACAAAAACTCCCAGCACTAGAGCTAAAGAGATTATTGTCGTTTGAGAGAAGTATTCGGCAATCTCTCAATTCAAGAGCGAGCCGATAGACGTTACATATTAACAAGAGCAGGAGCCCAGACCGCACAGCGACAAACTAACAGAAACCGGATGGGGTACGGAGACATCTGTTGCTGAAGGGGGTTGTCAAACATGAGGCTCCAAAGTGCAGGCCATGATACGGGGGAGAGAAAGATGTTTGTATAGTTTGTTGCACAAAATGCAAGGCGCGAAATTAACAGTCGAAAAAAACAAAAAATATATAATTTACTGATAATCGCGGGGATAGCATTCTGAAAACTGCACATTGTGCAAAACCACAATCTCGACCGAAGTTTCCACAGCCCCACGTAGCCTAAAACGCGGTCATTTCGCTCCACATATATTAATTTAAGCAGCATTTCCACAAGGGGTTGGTGCGCATTCAGCCTGTTTATCGTTCCCCCCAAAACGTCACTCCCAACCGGCACGAAGCAACCTTCACTTGCAGAATACTGTCCCAGTGCTCACACTCCGTACTGTGCAGATTCAAATACTAAGTGCGAACGAAATATCCACCGCATGTGCCGGCAGCCGAACTTATCTAAGAAATCACTGAGCTAACTTGCCTAAGCGCGCGTGCGCTGCGGGTAAGCATCAAACCCCAATGGCGCCTACAGTGTACACGGTAGAAGCGAGTCCTGTGGCACGACTGAAATCACTCCTACTGCGAGCGCGCACTCTGCACAGCCCTTTCCACCGCCTTGAGGAAAAACTCTATATATATTCAGGCATATTAATTCGAAGTGTGCACGACTCAGTTTTAAAGAGCCTTCAGGCTTTAGGATGAGTTCCGAGGGAGCACCAAGCATGGCCACGCCCCCTCCTTTTGGACAAACACTGGAACTCAGCATGTTTGCACAAATATACTGTGCAAGATAAACATGTTTTTAAGGCAATGTAGATTGAATTGTTGCGCACAAAGCTCGTACTCCTGTTTTCACGGGGGGGGGGGGGGGCAAACTCCCCCCTAAGGGCGCACATTGGCCATACCTGTCCAGTTCCCTGCGGTCAAGCACTGCGACAATGGTTGAATACAGTGTGCACAACAGAGTTCCTACAGTACAAATGAACTGACGAGTTGATATTAATTTTAGGATTGAGTGCATATGGTTCGCAGTCGTTTTGAAAGCATAGCGTGCACGACGGACACCGTTTTCCAGGCACGAATGAGTTCACAGGCTGCGAAGCATACGGCGCGCGCACGCAGCCCTGCAATGACCGCCTCCAAGTGCTGAAAACCCCGACTTGCCACGCGCGGATTAATCCAGGCGCGCGCTCTCCAGTGCCGTGATCTGATACAGTGTAGCGCGGGAAGACGCCTGAGAACAATGGGCCACGCGGCCTAGGGACTCACAGATCTCCTGCGGGAACTCCTCGGGCTTCACCCCGCCATGCTGCTGTTGCTGCTGCACCTGCTGCTGGGGCTTGTCGTGGAAGTTGTTCATGGTGGCGGCGGGGGTTCTCGTGCACCAGGCGGCGGGAGGAGATGGAGGGGGCGTCTGTATCTAGCAGAATGCCATCACACACCGGGGAGGGGGCGAACGAGGCATGCTGGGAAAGGGAGCACGTCAGCGAAACGGAAGTGATGGAGGGACGACCAGGGGGAACCCTGGGTGAAAGAAGAGGCATAGGAGACGCAGAACAGCTTTTCGTTTTTTGTATCATCAGTGTACTTTATATTCATATGATTGTATGTGAATTATGACCATTACTTGTTTCTTTTTGAAAAAGCAATAAAGAGTTGAGATAAAAAACAAGTCAGGTCCCGGGCCGCGCTGTGATTGGCTGACGTCACGGGGGTGTCCCGGCCGGCAGCCAATCACAGCGCGGCCCTGGAATGACGTCACGGGGGTGTCCCGGGCCGGCAGCCAATCGCAGCGCGGCCCGGGACAAAGGGGCGGGGCTTAAAAAAAGCACCAGAAACGCCCCCGAATCGCGTTTTCGAGAGAAAACGCGATTGACAGCCTCTGCCTCCCAATGGCTAGCCTCCATTTATGGAGCTAGCCAATTGGAAACAGAGGCTGTCCTAACCTCACTATTAGAAACAACAGATTTCGATCTGGGAGTGGCTTCGCCCCTCGCCAGGTTACGAAACCTAAAAAGGGAAAATAGAGTAGGGGCAAGTACGCATCCCTGCCTAACTCCCTTCTCGATAGGAAAAGCTCTTGTCAACTGGCCATATTTGCCATAGCGTACCTTTGCATAGGTTCCTTCGTGGAGTCTTTTAAATTGATGACACAAATAGGGTGGAATCCCCATTGTTGTTAGTATGCTCCACAATTGGTTCCTGTCCACCATATCAAAAGCGGATTTGAGGTCCACAAATGTTAGGTAGAGGCTACCCCCTTCCAAGACCACATGCTTCCAATAAAGTACCTGGAGCCGTAATAGTTGGTCGATGGTAGATGTTTTAGCTCGGAACCCTGCTTGCAGATGGGAGAGGATGTTATTCTCAGTAATCCAATCTTGCAAGCGTTGCAAAAGCAGTTTGGCGTAGATTTTTTGGGTAACGTCGATAAGACTAATTGGCCTATAGTTTGACGGGGCCAACGGAGAGCCCTTTTTGTAAATCGGGATGATTTCGGCCCCCAGCCAGGTACTTGGAACATCTTGGCCGTCAAGAATAGCATTAAATAAGATGGTCAGGTAAGGAACCCAGATCTTCGGCTCATCTCTGAAAAGATCACCAGGGATCTTGTCCAGCCCTGGGGCCTTGTTACATTTTAATGCTTGTACCGCAAGAGTAACTTCCGACATGGTAAAGGGGGGGGGGAAGACATCCAGGTCCAATCTCGGAGACGTGGTTAATAAGGCTTTGTGCTGGAAAGCAGGGCTAGAATAAAGATCACCAAAGTAGGCGCACCAGGCTTCCTCGGCAATGTTGGGATCAATCTTAGCCTTGCCTTCTGGCTTCCCAGTATGGACCAGATTCCAAAAAGATCGGGCATCTTTCGCTATTAATGCCTGTTTGATAGCCTCCCATTTCTCTGTTTCCCATTCGGATTTTGCATGGGAGAGGAGATTCTTGTAGTCCTTCCTTGCAGCCATAATGGTTGCTCTATGGCCTAGTTTGAGGGCGGAAATTAGAGTGGTCTTCGCCCTCCTACAAGATTGATTATACCAGGGGTTTGTGACACGTGTCTGTCGGATAGACTGCTTTACTGGTTTATAAAAGCTAACCGCCAGGACCAACATTAGTTCTTTATGGATATTTAAAAATGTAGCATCTTTATCAAGATTTTGGGCACTTTCATGCAAAGTTATTAGGCGCTCAAACTGGGGAATGACACTTTTATACAATAGTGCCAAATTATCTGACGAAGACTTAATAGATGGGGGATAACCACCGCGCCTCCGGCCTGGTTGCCCCCTCGCTCCTCCGCGCTCCTGCTTCAGAGACCCCTGCAGTGCCAGACCTTTTCTACGCCGAGAGCAGCGCCCCAGCCGCCGCAGGGCCACCCGCTCCAACCGATCCCGTTTTTCCCGCCACTTCCTGCCGGCGCCCTCGCCCCCTCGCCACACGATTGGTGGACGCGACCGCGCCTCCCAGCTGACCCGCCCTCCCGGCTCCACTCTTAAGGAGACCCTGCACGCACCTGGACAGTGACCACCGCGCCTCCGGCCTGGTTGCCCCCTCGCTCCTCCGCGCTCCTGCTTCAGAGACCCCTGCAGTGCCAGACCTTTTCTACGCCGAGAGCAGCGCCCCAGCCGCCGCAGGGCCGCCCGCTCCAACCGATCCCGTTTTTCCCGCCACTTCCTGCCGGTGCCCTCGCCCCCTCGCCACACGATTGGTGGACGCGACCCCGCCTCCCAGCTGACCCGCCCTCCCGGCTCCCCTCTTATGTCGCCCCCTCAGCGACCGCGCAGCGGACGCGCACAGCGGGAGCACCGAATGAGCGCCGAAGGTGCGCCAAAGGTAAGCCCGTCTGCGCCCGTCCGCGCCTGGACCGCGCCCAGCGCCAGAACCCCTGGCCCCCACCGCCGGAAGCCGACCAGACGGACCTACGACGCCACCGAACTCATCGCTCTCAACACCGGCCGAACCCCGGGTTGCTACCGAGCCACACCGAGACGCACCCACGGACCCTTCATCTGCAACGCCTGCAAGTTCACCTGCAACCGGACCGGCTCCACTCTGCCAGCGCTCAAGACCTCGACGAGCAGCAACAGCAACCACCTGAAGGGCATCCTGCTCAACACCCGCTCCGTCCACAGACACGCCGTCGAGCTCTGGAACCTGCTTGACACCACAGACCCAGACGTCGCCTTCCTCACGGAAACCTGGATGAACGCCTCCTCAGCTCCCGACATCGCCATCGCCATCCCGGACGGCTACAAGATCATCCGGAAGGACCGCGTCAACCAGACAGGAGGAGGCATCGCCATCATCCACAGGAACACCATCCACATCACGACCGACACCGACGACACCCTCGCACCCGCCGAACACCTGCACTTCCAGATCCACGTCAACCCCAAGACCACCCTCAGAGGCACCCTGATCTACCGTCCCCCGGGACCCCGCACACAATTCAGCGAAGACATCGCCGACTTCATCAGCCCGCACGCCCTCCCCTCCGCTGACTACATCCTCCTCTGGGACCTCAACTTCCACCTGGAGAACAACAACAACCGCAACACCACCACCCTGCTGGACAACCTCGCCAACCTCGGACTCAAGCAACTGGTGACCACCCCCACCCACTACGCCGGACACACACTCGACCCGATCTTCTCTTCCAGCAAAGACATCGCCTTCAGCCACGCCACGGAACTCAACTGGACGGACCACAGCTGCGTCCACTTCAGCTACAGAAAAACCACGCTCCACCATCACCAGCAACAGGCTCCCCGCAGAAGCTGGAACAAGATCACTGCAGACCAGCTCGCCACTTCCCTGAACAAAAACCCTCCCACCAGCACAACGAACCCCAGCCAAGCGGCCACCAACCTCACGAAATGGATCAGCGACTGCGCAGACGATCTCGCCCCGCTGAAGACCCCGCCGAGTAGACCCGGAAGCAAGAAAGCCCCATGGTTCAACGACGAACTCAAGAGCTCCAAGAAGAACTGCAGAGCACTCGAGAAAACCTGGCGCAGAGACCCAACACCGGACAACATGACTGCCCTCAAGCTCGCCACCCGCAAACACCACCAGATGATCCACGCCACCAAGAAAACCGCATTCAAGGAACGACTGGACAACAACGCACACAACAGCAAGGAACTCTTCAACATCGTGAAAGAGCTCTCCAACCCCAACGCCGGAAACAACGACATCACCCCTTCGCAAGACCTCTGCAACTCCCTCGCCTCCTACTTCCACAACAAGATCGTGGACATACACAACAGCTTCAGCACTCACCCGACGCACGCCACGACGGAACCACCGCCCCCCACCACTACCCTCCGCGCCTGGACCCCGATCAGCACCGAAGACACCATCCGCACGATGAACTCCATCCACTCCGGATCTCCGACCGACCCCTGCCCCCACCACGTCTTCAACAAGGCCGACGCTGTCATCGCACCCCACCTGCGGGACATCATCAACACCTCCTTCGACACCGCTACCTTCCCGGAGAGCTGGAAGCATGCCGAACTCAGCGCTCTACTCAAGAAACCATCAGCCGACCCCACCGACCTCAAGAACTACCGCCCCATCTCGCTGCTCCCGTTCCCGGCTAAAGTCATCGAGAAGACCGTCAACAAGCAACTGGCCGCCTTCCTCGAGACGAACGGCTCCCTCGACCTCTCGCAGTCTGGCTTCCGGGCCAACCACAGCACCGAGACCGCCTTGATCGCAGCTAAAGATGACATCCGAGCCCTGCTTGACAACGGAGAAACAGCGGCCCTCATCCTCCTGGACCTCTCCGCGGCCTTCGACACTGTCTGCCACCGTACCCTAGTACAGCGCCTCAGCAACGTCGGAATCCAGGAGAAGGCACTGGAGTGGATCACCTCCTTCCTCGCCGGAAGGACACAGAGAGTCCGCCTCCCTCCGTTCAGATCGAAAGCCACCGAAGTCATCTGCGGCGTCCCTCAAGGCTCCTCGCTCAGCCCAACACTCTTCAACGTCTACATGAGCCCCCTCGCAGCCATCGCACGCCAGCACAATCTGAACATCATCTCCTACGCCGACGACACCCAGCTGATCCTCTCCCTCACTAACGACCCCGCCACCGCCAGAGCCAACCTGCACGAAGGGATGACAGACGTAGCCAAATGGATGTCGAACAGCCGCCTGAAACTGAACTCAGACAAGACGGAAGTCCTCATCCTGGGATCCTCACCCTCCGCCTGGGACGACTCCTGGTGGCCCCCCGCCCTGGGCAGCGCACCCAAACCAACTGACCACGCACGCAACCTGGGCTTCATCCTGGACTCCTCCCTCTCCAAAGGGTCGCTGGAAACCCAGATACCAGTCCCGATTCAGGGGCAATTTTCAACAACACAATCAACATTACCCTCCGCCCCCCAACCCACAATATCCTGTACCACTGATGCATGCTTACCCTCCACCTCAGAATTACCAGGAGGCTCCAGTGATGTATCCCAACCAGTACCTAGTGACCCGGCATGCGCAATATTGGCGCGATTAGAGGAAATTCCCATATTTAACTTAAGCAGTACTTCATTGCCTCCAGCCACTGAAAAGTTACTAACTAAGGGCCTTTCCTTTGTTCCACACTGCAACATCAATAAGTTTGAGCTATTC